>NC_064560.1:46341413-46986335 GCF_937001465.1 Orcinus orca | reverse complement strand
CTCCTTGCTCAACGAAGTGGACTCAACACCCCATATTAAACGCCTAAGAATATACCTGACTAGAAAGAATCTGAAAACCTATGGATTTATATGTCTCCGAAAGAGAATCAAGCGTGTGTACAGCGGCCTAAATGCAGCAGTGATAGGATTGGTGAGGTTCGGTGAGCAAATGCAGACCCTTTGAAGTCATATTGCATGGTACCCATTCCATGGGTCTCAACTCTCCAGGTTTAAGGGATTCTTCCTTCAGCTAAAACATGCATGTGGAACCCAGAGTATGATCCACCGTGTGATCGGGAAACGTGTTCAAATGTGTCTCAGTTTTCGTCCCCTGGTACTCGGGTGCAACATTCCAGACGCTTTACTAACACTCTCCCCACTTGGAGAGTCAGTGCCTTTAACCTCCTGTTTGGCCCAGTTTGCAATTTCTGCGTAAGATGGACAGGAATAGGGAGAAGCAATGAGAGACTAGCCGGAGGTGTCTGGACGGGCAAATTTAACTCTCATTTCCCACCAGGAAGAGGAATTAACCAAAGGCTCAATGTGCCATTCCGGAACCACACTAGGGCCTGTAGCAATCCTGCAGTGTTGCGGCAAGCTCACAAGAAAGCGAGTTGAAGAAAGGAGCTCAGGGGCACTGTAATTCACAAACCTGCAGAGTTATAAATGACAGCTATCGTCCAAAAATATATTGAAGTAAGGCTGCCAAGAGGACTTGAAAGCGGGGCAGAATTGCAGGAAACCAATTTCAGGAGGTAGACTGGAATTGCATGTAAAGCATAGGAAAAGAGGCAGAATGCCCACAATGATGCACTTGGCCACAGGGGCGTATGCGTTTTTTCCTGAATATATTCAGGAAAACACGCATACGCCCTTTTTGGCCAACCAAGCAAGCTTGCAAAGGAAATCTGCACTACAATGAAGTCTCACTTCCCCCCGTTCAAAAGGGCCATCTGAACAAAGTGTAAAATCCAGAAAGGCAGGACAGGCCATGGAGAACTTGGAGCCTTTTGATGCTGATGGGTGGGATGTAAACTGCCAACAGCCACTCTGGGGAAGTGTATGGTGTTTCCTGAAACATCTAAAAAACAAAGCAACAGAGCGTAGGCCACTTCCACTTATCGTCCTATAGCTTAGGGAAATTAAAATCAAAAAGACACAGCCACCCCAATGTTTGGGACGGCTCTGTTTACAAGAACCTCGTTTACGGTACAAGTTCAATATCACAGAAAGCGAAAAATGGATAAAGAAGTTGTGGTACTTACGTACAATGCAATATCACTCAGCAATGAAATCTATGTCATCAGGCCCGTAGCAGCATAATGAGTGGATTCAGGTACGATGATTCTAAGTGAAATAAGTCACACAGAAAAAGAAACATCATAAGATATCACTAGTACACGGAATGAAAACTTGGCTACACAGGAACTGAATTACAAAACAGAACAGGGTCTCAAATGTAGAAAACCAACTTATGCTTGCTTAAGGGGAAAGGTGAGTTGGGGTGCTGCATAAAACCAGAGATTCAAATGAGCACAGATACCGTTCCATAAGCCAAATATGTAATAGACAAGAGCTACTCCTTGCTCAACGAAGTGGACTCAACACCCCATATTAAACGCCTAAGAATATACCTGACTAGTAAGAATCTTAAAACCTATGGATTTATGTCTCCGAAAGAGAATCAAGCGTGTGTACAGCGGCCTAAACGCAGCAGTGATAGGATTGGTGAGGTTCAGTGAGCAAATGCAGACCCTTTGAAGTCATATTGCATGGTACCCATTCCATGGGTCTCAACTCTCCAGGTTTAAGGGATTCTTCCTTCAGCTAAAACATGCATGTGGAACCCAGAGTATGATCCACTGTGTGATCGGGAAACGTGTTCAAATGTGTCTCAGTTTTCGTCCCCTGGTACTCGGGTGCAACATTCCAGACGCTTTACTAACACTCTCCCCACTTGGAGAGTCAGTGCCTTTAACCTCCTGTTTGGCCCAGTTTGCAATTTCTGCGTAAGATGGACAGCTATAGGGAGAAGCAATGAGAGACTAGCCGGAGGTGTCTGGACGGGCAAATTTAACTCTCATTTCCCACCAGGAAGAGGAATTAACCAAAGACTCAATGTGCCATTCCGGAACCACACTAGAGCCTGTAGCAATCCTGCAGTGTTACGGCAAGGTTACAAGAAAGCGAGTTGAAGAAAGGAGCTCAGGGGCACTGTAATTCACAAACCTGCAGAGTTATAAATGACAGCTATCGTCCAAAAATATATTGAAGTAAGGCTGCCAAGAGGACTTGAAAGCGGGGCAGAATTGCAGGAAACCAATTTCAGGAGGTAGACTGGAATTGCATGTAAAGCATAGGAAAAGAGGCAGAATGCCCACAATGATGCACTTGGCCACAGGGGCGTATGCGTTTTTTCCTGAATATATTCAGGAAAACACGCATACGCCCTTTTTGGCCAACCAAACAAGCTTGCAAAGGAAATCTGCACTACAATGAAGTCTCACTTCCCCCCGTTCAAAAGGGCCATCTGAACAAAGTGTAAAATCCAGAAAGGCAGGACAGGCCATGGAGAACTTGGAGCCTTTTGATGCTGATGGGTGGGATGTAAACTGCCAACAGCCACTCTGGGGAAGTGTATGGTGTTTCCTGAAACATCTAAAAAACAAAGCAACAGAGCGTAGGCCACTTCCACTTATCGTCCTATAGCTTAGGGAAATTAAAATCAAAAAGACACAGCCACCCCAATGTTTGGGACGGCTCTGTTTACAAGAACCTCGTTTACGGTACAAGTTCAATATCACAGAAAGCGAAAAATGGATAAAGAAGTTGTGGTACTTACGTACAATGCAATATCACTCAGCAATGAAATCTATGTCATCAGGCCCGTAGCAGCATAATGAGTGGATTCAGGTACGATGATTCTAAGTGAAATAAGTCACACAGAAAAAGAAACATCATAAGATATCACTAGTACACGGAATGAAAACTTGGCTACACAGGAACTGAATTACAAAACAGAACAGGGTCTCAAATGTAGAAAACCAACTTATGCTTGCTTAAGGGGAAAGGTGAGTTGGGGTGCTGCATAAAACCAGAGATTCAAATGAGCACAGATACCGTTCCATAAGCCAAATATGTAATAGACAAGAGCTACTCCTTGCTCAACGAAGTGGACTCAACACCCCATATTAAACGCCTAAGAATATACCTGACTAGTAAGAATCTTAAAACCTATGGATTTATGTCTCCGAAAGAGAATCAAGCGTGTGTACAGCGGCCTAAACGCAGCAGTGATAGGATTGGTGAGGTTCAGTGAGCAAATGCAGACCCTTTGAAGTCATATTGCATGGTACCCATTCCATGGGTCTCAACTCTCCAGGTTTAAGGGATTCTTCCTTCAGCTAAAACATGCATGTGGAACCCAGAGTATGATCCACTGTGTGATCGGGAAACGTGTTCAAATGTGTCTCAGTTTTCGTCCCCTGGTACTCGGGTGCAACATTCCAGACGCTTTACTAACACTCTCCCCACTTGGAGAGTCAGTGCCTTTAACCTCCTGTTTGGCCCAGTTTGCAATTTCTGCGTAAGATGGACAGCTATAGGGAGAAGCAATGAGAGACTAGCCGGAGGTGTCTGGACGGGCAAATTTAACTCTCATTTCCCACCAGGAAGAGGAATTAACCAAAGACTCAATGTGCCATTCCGGAACCACACTAGAGCCTGTAGCAATCCTGCAGTGTTACGGCAAGGTTACAAGAAAGCGAGTTGAAGAAAGGAGCTCAGGGGCACTGTAATTCACAAACCTGCAGAGTTATAAATGACAGCTATCGTCCAAAAATATATTGAAGTAAGGCTGCCAAGAGGACTTGAAAGCGGGGCAGAATTGCAGGAAACCAATTTCAGGAGGTAGACTGGAATTGCATGTAAAGCATAGGAAAAGAGGCAGAATGCCCACAATGATGCACTTGGCCAAAGGGGCGTATGCGTTTTTTCCTGAATATATTCAGGAAAACACGCATACGCCCTTTTTGGCCAACCAAGCAAGCTTGCAAAGGAAATCTGCACTACAATGAAGTCTCACTGACCCAAGGTCAAAAGGGCCATCTGAACAAAGTGTAAAATCCCGAAAGGCAGGACAGGCCATGGAGAACTTGGAGCCTTTTGATGCTGATGGGTGGGATGTAAACTGCCAACAGCCACTCTGGGGAAGTGTATGGTGTTTCCTGAAACATCTAAAAAACAAAGCAACAGAGCGTAGGCCACTTCCACTTATCGTCCTATAGCTTAGGGAAATTAAAATCAAAAAGACACAGCCACCCCAATGTTTGGGACGGCTCTGTTTACAAGAACCTCGTTTACGGTACAAGTTCAATATCACAGAAAGCGAAAAATGGATAAAGAAGTTGTGGTACTTACGTACAATGCAATATCACTCAGCAATGAAATCTATGTCATCAGGCCCGTAGCAGCATAATGAGTGGATTCAGGTACGATGATTCTAAGTGAAATAAGTCACACAGAAAAAGAAACATCATAAGATATCACTAGTACACGGAATGAAAACTTGGCTACACAGGAACTGAATTACAAAACAGAACAGGGTCTCAAATGTAGAAAACCAACTTATGCTTGCTTAAGGGGAAAGGTGAGTTGGGGTGCTGCATAAAACCAGAGATTCAAATGAGCACAGATACCGTTCCATAAGCCAAATATGTAATAGACAAGAGCTACTCCTTGCTCAACGAAGTGGACTCAACACCCCATATTAAACGCCTAAGAATATACCTGACTAGTAAGAATCTTAAAACCTATGGATTTATGTCTCCGAAAGAGAATCAAGCGTGTGTACAGCGGCCTAAACGCAGCAGTGATAGGATTGGTGAGATTCGGTGAGCAAATGCAGACCCTTTGAAGTCATATTGCATGGTACCCATTCCATGGGTCTCAACTCTCCAGGTTTAAGGGATTCTTCCTTCAGCTAAAACATGCATGTGGAACCCAGAGTATGATCCACTGTGTGATCGGGAAACGTGTTCAAATGTGTCTCAGTTTTCGTCCCCTGGTACTCGGGTGCAACATTCCAGACGCTTTACTAACACTCTCCCCACTTGGAGAGTCAGTGCCTTTAACCTCCTGTTTGGCCCAGTTTGCAATTTCTGCGTAAGATGGACAGCTATAGGGAGAAGCAATGAGAGACTAGCCGGAGGTGTCTGGACGGGCAAATTTAACTCTCATTTCCCACCAGGAAGAGGAATTAACCAAAGACTCAATGTGCCATTCCGGAACCACACTAGAGCCTGTAGCAATCCTGCAGTGTTACGGCAAGGTTACAAGAAAGCGAGTTGAAGAAAGGAGCTCAGGGGCACTGTAATTCACAAACCTGCAGAGTTATAAATGACAGCTATCGTCCAAAAATATATTGAAGTAAGGCTGCCAAGAGGACTTGAAAGCGGGGCAGAATTGCAGGAAACCAATTTCAGGAGGTAGACTGGAGTTGCACGTAAAGCATAGGAAAAGAGGCAGAATGCCCACAATGATGCACTTGGCCAAATGTGCGTATATGTTTTTTCTTGAATATATTCAGAAAAAAACGCATACGCTCTTTTTGGTCAACCAAGCAAGCTTGCGAAGGAAATCTGCACTACAATGAAGTCTCACTGCCCCCCGGTCAAAAGGGCCATCTGAAAAAAGTGTAAAATCCAGAGAGGCAGGACAGACCATGGAGAACTGGGAGCCAGGTTATGCTGATGGGCGGGATGTAAATTGCCAGCAGCCACTCTGGAGAAGTGTATGGTGTTTCCTGAAACAACTAGAAAACAAAGCAACAGAGCCTAGGGCACTTCCACTTATGATCCTATAGCTTAGGGAAATTAAAATCAAAAAGACACAGCCACCCCAAAGTTTGGGACGGCTCTGTTTACAAGAACCTCGTTTACAGTACAAGTTCAATATCACAGAAAGCGAAAAATGGATAAAGAAGTTGTGGTACTTACGTACAATGCAATATCACTCAGCAATGAAATCTATGTCATCAGGCACGTAGCAGCATAATGAGTGGACTCAGGTACGATGATTCTAAGTGAAATAAGTCACACAGAAAAAGAAACATCATAAGATATCACTAGTACACGGAATGAAAACTTGGCTACACAGGAACTGAATTACAAAACAGAACAGGGTCTCAAATGTAGAAAACCAACTTATGCTTGCTTAAGGGGAAAGGTGAGTTGGGGTGCTGCATAAAACCAGAGATTGAAATGAGCACAGATACCATTCCATAAGTCAAATATGTAATAGACAAGAGCTACTCCTTGCTCAACGAAGTGGACTCAACACCCTATATTAAACGCCTAAGAATATACCTGACTAGTAAGTATCTTAAAACCTATGGATTTCTATGTCTCCAAAAGAGAATCAAGCGTGTGTACAGCAGCATAAACGCAGCAGTGATAGGATTGGTGAGGTTTTGTGAGCAAATGCAGACCCTTTGAAGTCATATTGCATGGTACCCATTCCATGGGTCTCAACTCTCCAGGTTTAAGGGATTCTTCCTTCAGCTAAAACATGCATGTGGAACCCAGAGTATGATCCACCGTGTGATCGGGAAACGTGTTCAAATGTGTCTCAGTTTTTGTCCCCTGGTACTCGAGTACAACATTCCAGACGCTTTACTAACACTCTCCCCACTTGGAGAGTCAGTGCCTTTAACCTCCTGTTTGGCCCAGTTTGCAATTTCTGTGTAAGATGAACAGGAATAGGGAGAACCAATGAGAGACTAGGTGGAGGTGTCTGGACGGGCAAATTTAACTCTCATTTCCCACAAGGAAGAGGAATTAACCAAAGGCTCAGTGTGCCATGCTGGAACCACACTAGGGCCTGTAGCAATCCTGCAGTGTTGCGGCCAGCTCACAAGAAAGCGAGTTGAAGAAAGGAGCTCAGGGACACTGTAATTCACAAACCTGCAGAGTTATAAATGACAGCTATCGTCCAGAAATATATTGAAGTAAGGCTGCCAAGAGGACTTGAAAGCGGGGCAGAATTGCAGGAAACCGATTTCAGGAGGTAGACTGGAATTGCATGTAAAGCATAGGAAAAGAGGCAGAACGTCCACAATGATGCACTTGGCCAAAAAGGACGTATGCGTTTTTTCCTGAATATATTCAGGAAAAAACCCATACGCACTTTTTGGCCAACCAAGCAAGCTTGCAAAGGAAATCTGCACTACAATGAAGTCTCACTGCCCCCCCGTCAAAAGGGCCATCTGAGAAACGTGTAAAATCCAAAAAGGCAAGACAGGCCATGGAGAACTGGGAGCCTTGTTATGTTGATGGGCGGGATGTAAATTGCCAACAGCCACTCTGGAGAAGTGTATGGTGTTTCCTGAAACATCTAGAAAACAAAGCAACAGAGCCTAGGGCACTTCCACTTATGGTCCTATAGCTTAGGGAAATTAAAATCTAAAAGACACAGCCACCCCAAAGTTTGGGACGGCTCTGTTTACAAGAACCTCATTTACGGTACAAGTTCAATATCACAGAAAGCGAAAAATGGATAAAGAAGTTGTGGTACTTACGTACAATGCAATATCACTCAGCAATGAAATCTATGTCATCAGGCCCGTAGCAGCATAATGAGTGGATTCAGGTACGATGATTCTAAGTGAAATAAGTCACACAGAAAAAGAAACATCATAAGATATCACTAGTACACGGAATGAAAACTTGGCTACACAGGAACTGAATTACAAAACAGAACAGGGTCTCAAATGTAGAAAACCAACTTATGCTTGCTTAAGGGGAAAGGTGAGTTGGGGTGCTGCATAAAACCAGAGATTCAAATGAGCACAGATACCGTTCCATAAGCCAAATATGTAATAGACAAGAGCTACTCCTTGCTCAACGAAGTGGACTCAACACCCCATATTAAACGCCTAAGAATATACCTGACTAGTAAGAATCTTAAAACCTATGGATTTATATGTCTCCGAAAGAGAATCAAGCGTGTGTACAGCGGCCTAAACGCAGCAGTGATAGGATTGGTGAGGTTCGGTGAGCAAATGCAGACCCTTTGAAGTCATATTGCATGGTACCCATTCCATGGGTCTCAACTCTCCAGGTTTAAGGGATTCTTCCTTCAGCTAAAACATGCATGTGGAACCCAGAGTATGATCCACTGTGTGATCGGGAAACGTGTTCAAATGTGTCTCAGTTTTCGTCCCCTGGTACTCGGGTGCAACATTCCAGACGCTTTACTAACACTCTCCCCACTTGGAGAGTCAGTGCCTTTAACCTCCTGTTTGGCCCAGTTTGCAATTTCTGCGTAAGATGGACAGGAATAGGGAGAAGCAATGAGAGACTAGCTGGAGGTGTCTGGACGGGCAAATTTAACTCTCATTTCCCACCAGGAAGAGGAATTAACCAAAGGCTCAATGTGCCATTCCGGAACCACACTAGAGCCTGTAGCAATCCTGCAGTGTTGCGGCAAGGTTACAAGAAAGCGAGTTGAAGAAAGGAGCTCAGGGGCACTGTAATGCACAAAACTTCAGAGTTATAAATGACAGCTATCGTCCAAAAATATATTGAAGTAAGGCTGCCAAGAGGACTTGAAAGCGGGGCAGAATTGCAGGAAACCAATTTCAGGAGGTAGACTGGAATTGCATGTAAAGCATAGGAAAAGAGGCAGAATGCCCACAATGATGCACTTGGCCAAAGGGGCGTATGTGTTTTTTCCTGAATATATTCAGGAAAACACGCATACGCCCTTTTTGGCCAACCAAGCAAGCTTGCAAAGGAAATCTGCACTACAATGAAGTCTCACTGCGCCCCGGTCAAAAGGGCCATCTGAACAAAGTGTAAAATCCAGAAAGGCAGGACAGGCCATGGAGAACTGGGAGCCTTTTGATGCTGATGGGTGGGATGTAAACTGCCAACAGCCACTCTGGGGAAGTGTATGGTGTTTCCTGAAACATCTAAAAAACAAAGCAACAGAGCCTAGGCCACTTCCACTTATCGTCCTATAGCTTAGGGAAATTAAAATCAAAAAGACACAGCCACCCCAAAGTTTGGGACGGCTCTGTTTACAAGAATCTCGTTTACGGTACAAGTTCAATATCACAGAAAGCGAAAAATGGATAAAGAAGTTGTGGTACTTACGTACAATGCAATATCACTCAGCAATGAAATCTATGTCATCAGGCCCGTAGCAGCATAATGAGTGGATTCAGGTACGATGATTCTAAGTGAAATAAGTCACACAGAAAAAGAAACATCATAAGATATCACTAATACACGGAATGTAAACTTGGCTACACAGGAACTGAATTACAAAACAGAACAGGGTCTCAAATGTAGAAAAGCAACTTATGCTTGCTTAAGGGGAAAGGTGAGTTGGGGTGCTGCATAAAACCAGAGATTGAAATGAGCACAGATACCGTTCCATAAGCCAAATATGTAATACACAAGAGTTACTCCTTGCTCAACGAAGTGGACTCAACACCCCATATTAAACGCCTAAGAATATACCTGACTAGTAAGTATCTTAAAACCTATGGATTTCTATGTCTCCGAAGGAGAATCAAGCATGTGTACAGCGGCATAAACGCAGCAGTGATAGGATTGGTGAGGTTCGGTGAGCAAATGCAGACCCTTTGAAGTCATATTGCATGGTTCCCATTCCATGGGTGTCAACTCTCCAGGTTTAAGGGATTCTTCCTTCAGCTAAAACATGCATGTGGAACCCAGAGTATGATCCACCGTGTGATCGGGATACGTGTTCATATGTGTCTCAGTTTTTGTCCCCTGGTACTCAGGTGCAACATTCCAGACGCTTTACTAACACTCTCCCCACTTGGAGAGTCAGTGCCTTTAACCTCCTGTTTGGCCCAGTTTGCAATTTCTGCGAAAGATGAACAGGAATAGGGAGAACCAATGAGAGACTAGCTGGAGGTGTCTGGACGGGCAAAGTTAACTCTCATTTCCCACCAGGAAGAGGAATTAACCAAAGGCTCAGCATGCCGTGCCGGAACCACACTAGGGCCTGAAGCAATCCTGCGGTGTTGCGGCCAGCTCACAAGAAAGGGAGTTGAAGAAAGGAGCTCAGGGGCACTGTCATTCACAAACCTGCAGAGTTATAAATGACAGCTATCGTCCAAAAATATATTGAAGTAAGGCTGCCAAGAGGACTTGAATGCGGGGCAGATTTGCAGGAAACCGATTTCAGGAGGTACACTGGAGTCACTCTTAAAGCATAGGAAAAGAGATAGAACTTGGAAAATAATGCACTTGGCAAAAAAGGGCATATGTGTTTTATCCAGTGCTCTCATAACCGAGGGGAGGAGGCTCCCAGCAGGCTCCAAGTGCCACCAGAGGGCTCATGTCCACAAGGTGAGGTGAGCAAGCCAGGCAAGAGTTACCTGATAATAGAGGGCTCACCACACAGATGGTGAGGAACCCAGCCAGGATCAGACTCTCACCAGAGGGCCCACATCACAAAGGGGATGGGAACCAGTCAGGATTATCCTCACACCAGTGGGGCCTCATCATCTTAAGGTGAGGAACCCAGCACATGTGTCCTCAAACCAGAGGACCCACATCACCAAGGGCCTTGGAGTGAGGCAGGCAGGAGTAGCCTCACAACACAGGGCACATAATATAAAAAACGTGAGGATTCCAGCATTTAGACCTTCCAGCAGGCGGCCCAGAACACCGAGGCTATGGGAGCCAGGCCACAGTGAACTCACAGCAGAGGGCCCACATCATAAAACTGTGAGCAACCCAGGCGTTGAGACCTCAGTGCAGAAGGCCCACATCCCCATGGGAATGGGAACCTGGCTGGAGTGTCCTCGCACCACTGGGCACACATCAGAAAATGTGGGGAGCCCACCATTTAGGGCCTGACGCCAGAGGGCCGTCATCACCGAGAGGAGGAGGCACCCTGCACGCTCCAACTGCCACCAGAGGGCTCACGTCTCCAAGGTGACGTGTGCCAGCCAGGCAGGAGTGACCTCACAGCAGAGGGCCTACCTCACAGAACGTTGAGGAACCCAGCCAGGATTAGACTCTCGCCAGAGGGCCCACCTCACCAAGGGGATGGGAACCAGGCAGGAGTGTCCTCACACGAGTGGGGCCACATCATCGAAAGGTGAGGAATGCAGCACATGTGGCCTCAAGCCATAGGACAGTCATCACCAAGGGGCTGGCAGTGAGGCAGGCAGGAGGAGCCTCACAACAGAGGGCACATAGAATAAAATATTGAGGAATCCAGCAGTTGGAACCTCCCAGCAGGCAGCTCAGAGCACCGATGATAAGGGATCCTTGCCGGAGTGAACTCACAGCAGAGGGCCCACATCATGGTACTGTGAGCAAGCCAGCCATTTTGACCTCAGAGCAGAAGGCCCATATCCCCTTGGGGATGGGAACCTGGCAAGAGTGTCCTCACTCACTTGGCGCACATCAGAAAATGTGAGGAGTCCAGCAGTTATGGCCTAAGGCAAGAGGGCCCTCATCACCGAGGGGAGGAGGATCCCAGCACACTCCAACTGCCACCAGAGGGCACACGTCGCCAAGGTGACGTGTGCCAGACAGGCATGATTGACCTCACAGCAGAGGGCCCACCTCACAGAAGGGTGAGGAACCCAGCCAGGATCAGACTCTCACCTGAGGGCCCACATCAGCAAGGGGATGGGAACCAGTCAGGACTGTCTTCCCTCCAGTGGGGCCACATCAACGAAAGGTGCGGAACCCAGCACATGTGGCGTCAATTCAGAGGACACATATCACAAAGGCAATGGGAGTGAGGCAGGCAGGAGTAGCCTAAAAACAGAGGGCCCAAAGAATAAGAAAGGTGAGGAATCCAGCAGTTGGAACCTCCCAGCAGGCGGCCGAGACCACAGAAGCTATGGGATGCAGGCAGGAGTGAACTAACAGCAGAGAGCCCACATCATGAAACTGTGAGCAACCCAGGCGTTGGGATCTCAGAGCAGAAGGCCCACATCCCAATGGGGATGTGAACCTGGCTGGAGTGTCCTCGCACCACAGGGTGCACATCACAAAATGTGGGGAGCCCAGCAGTTAGGGCCTGACGCCAGAGGTCCCTCATCACCGACGGGAGGAGGCTCCCAGCAGGCTCCAAGTGCCACCAGAGGGCTCATGTCCACAAGGCGAGGTGAGCAAGCCAGGCAGGAGTGACCTCACAGCAGACGGCCCACCTCACAGATGGGTGAGGAACCCAGCCAGGATCAGACTCTCAACAGAGGGCCCACATCACCAAGGGGATGTGAACCAGGCAGGAGTCTCCTAAGACCATTGGTCCCACATCATCGAAAGGTGAGGAACCCAGCACATGTGGCCTCAAACCAGAGGACACACATCACGAAGGGGCTGGGAGTGAGGCAGGCAGGAGGGTCCTCACAACAGAGGGCTCAAAAAATTAAAAAAGTGAGGAATCCAGCAGCTGGAACCTCCCAGCAGGTGGCCAAGAGCACAGAGGCTATGGGATCCAAGCCTCTGTGAACTACACCAGAGAGCCCACATCATGAAAATCTGAACAACCCAGCCGTTGGGACCTCAGAGCAGAAGGCCCACATCCCCATGGAGATGGGATCCTAAGAGGAGTGCCAAAGCATCATTGGGCTCACTAAGAAAAGTTGGTGAGCCCAGCAGTTAGGGCCTGACCCAAGAGGGCCCTCATCACCGGGGGGAGCAGATTCCCAGCACGCTCCAACTGCCACCACACGGCTGACTTCACCAAGGCAATGTGTGCCAGCCATGCAGGAGTGACCTATCAGCAGAGGGTCTCCCTCACAGGTGGGTGAGGAACACAGCCAGGAACAGACTCTCACCAGGGGGTCCACATAACCACGTGGATGAGAACCAGGCAGGAGTGTCCTCACACTCGTGGGGCTACATCATCGAAAGGTGAGGAACCCAGCAAAGGTGGCCACAAACCAGAAGACCCACATCACAAAGGGGTTGAGAGTGAGGTAGGTGTCTGGACGGGCATATTTAACACTCATTTCCCACCAGGAAGAGGAATTAACCAAAGGCTCAGCGTGCCCTGCCAGAAGCAGATTAGGGCCTGAAGCAGTCTTGCGGATTTGCGGCCAGCTCACAAGAAAGCGAGTTGAAGAAAGAAGCTCAGGGGCCCTGTAATTCACAAACATGCAGAGTTATAAATGACAGATAACGTCCAAAAATATGTTGAAGTGAGGCTGCGAAGAGGACTTGAAAGCGGGGCAGAATTTCAGGAAACCGATTTCAGGAGGTAGACTGGATTTGCATTTAAAGCATAGAAAAAGAGGCAGAACATCGACAATGATGCACTTGGCAAAAAAAGGCGTATGAGTTTGTTCCTGAATATATTCAGGAACAAACACATACGCCCTTTTTGGCAAACCAAGCAAGCTTGCAATGGAAATCCGAACTACTATGAAGTGTCACTTCCCCCCGGTATAAAGGGCCATCTGAGAAAAGTGTAAAATCCCTAAAGGCAAGACAGGCCATGGGGAAAAAGGAGCCTTGTTATGCTGATGGGCTGGATGTAAATTGCCAACAGCCACTCTGGAGAAGTGTATGGTGTTTCCTGATACATCTGAAAAACAAAGCAACAGAGTCTAGGGCATTTCCACTTATGGTCCTATAGCTTAGGGAAATTAAAATCAAAAAGACACAGCCACCCCAAAATTTGGGACGGTTCTGTTTACAGGAACCTCTTCTACAGTACAAGTTAAATATCCCAGAGAACAAATAATTGATAAAGAAGTTGCGGTACTTACGGACAACAGAATACCACTCAGCAATGAAATCTGTGTCACCAGGCCTGTACCAGCATAATGAGTGGATTGAGGCACGATGATTCTAAGTGAAATAAGTCACACAGAAAAAGAAACATCATAAGGTATCACTAATGCACAGAATGTAAGCTTGGCTACACATGAACTGAATTACAAAACAGAACAGGGTCTCAAGTTTAGAAAACCAACTTATGCTTGCTTAAGGGGAAAGGTGAGTTGGGGTGCTGCATAAAACCAGAGTTTGAAATTAGCACAGATACTGTTCCATAAGCCAAATATGTAATAGACAAGACCTACCCCTTGCTCAACGAAATGGACTCAACAATGAGGTATCACCTCACACCTGTTAGAATGGGCATCATCTGAAAATCTACAAACAACAAATGCTGGAAAGGGTGTGGAGAAAAGGAACCCTCTTCCACTATTGTTGGGAATATAAATTGATACAGTCACTATGGAGAACAATATGGAGTTTCTTAAGAAACTAATAATAGAATTACCATATGATACAGCAATCCCAGTACTGGACATATACCCAGAGAAAACCATAAATCAAAAAGAGACATTCACCGCAATGTTCATTGCATCACTATTTACAATGTCGAGGTAATGGAAGCAACCTAAATGCCCACAGACAGACGAATGCATAAAGATGTGGTACATATATAAAATGGAATATTACTAAGCCATGAAAGGAATGAAATTGGGTCATTTGTAGAGACGTCGATGGATCTAGAGACTGTCATACAGAGTGAAGTAAGTCAGAAAGAGAAAAACAAATCTTGTATATTCATGCATATATGTGGAACCTAGAAAAACTGTACAGATTAACCGTTTTGCAAGGCATAAATAGAGCAACAGATGTAGACAACAATCGTATGGACAACAAGGGGGGAAAACTCTTGGGGGGTGGTGGTGGGAGGAGTTGAGAGATTGGGATTGGCATGTAAACATTTATATGTATAAAATAGATAACCAATAAGATCCTGCTGTATAAAAATATAAAATAAAATTCAAAATTAAAAAGAAATAAAATTTAAAAAATAAAACAGAAAAAACAATTATTCCCTTCACATACATGTATTTATATGAATAAATTATTTCCATGCTTATATCTGTAAATACAAAAAAGAGGAATAAGATCTACCTTGAACCAAAAACGAAAAAGAGAAAAAAAAAAACAGAACCCACCAGTTACTCAGAGGAAAACCGTATCAGGGCACTTGCTCCAGTTGTAAACAATTCTGAAGTTGGTCAGTGGTGGGGAATCGTCTCCCATTCAGCCAGCAGCCCCCACACAACAAGCGTCCTCATTGCAAAGCTGGGGCACCGTGCCGAGGCATCTGTGAGTAAACGTGAGCTGAGCCCCAGGCCAGTTGCTGCTGAACTGTTCCCACCCTTCCCAGGTAAAACACCTGAATATATACAAGGACTTGAAAGCCTAGAGGAAGGGCCATGGAGCCACACGAGTGACAGCATGCCAGCTGACTTGGTGCCTGCAGGCCAGCCAGGATGGTCCTGGCCCTGGGTGCTCTTCTGGAAGATTTCCATTTCCCTGCCTGAGATACTCGTCCTGTCCGTGCCCCCACTGTTTTTTTCCTTCCTCACCTCTGCCCAGGGAGAAATTCCAGCAGCAGGTATGGGTGACACATCCTCTTCTTTAGCAGGTGGCAGCCTGGCAACTGCTGCAGAAAGTCCAGCAGAGCCCCACTCACACTGGGCCACCCACAAAGCCGTGGCCTCTCACTCCCTCCCACCAGCCCAGCCCCGAGACTGCTGACAGGGCAGAGAAAATGGCGTCAGGCACAGCTGCAGGGGCTCTTGCTGCCTGGAGTGGTATTTATATTGATCTCAACCCAGGCACACCTGGGGAGGGCTGGCCAGCACGATAAGGCTGCCAAGGTCAGCCAATCATCACCCCTCAGGGGCTCACAGTTGCAGAAAATGGAACTTGCTGAACCGGCCAGGTCCAAGGAACAGGTGTGGGCTCCTGAGAGTCAGGATAGACAAGGGGCTGCAGCTTTGGCTTGTTTTCTAATCATTTTATCTGGCCCATGAGTGGGAGACAACTTCAAGAAAACCCTCTCCTAATGAGAGGAACCCAGGAGTCAGGGAGAGGAGGGGTGGGTGGTGGTTGGTGACAGAGGCCTGGTGCCCTGGGTGCAGTGGAAGTCTCTGGAAGACCAGGTGGAGGGAGGCCACACAGAGTGATGCCCAGGGTCACAGACCTGTCGGAGCTGCTGTTTGTTAGTTCAAGTCCTGCTCTGAGGTGCTCTGTGTCAGCTCTGAGTGACAGGTGAGCTGGGGGTGCTCTTCAATGAGGGCTATGTGCACGGTTCCTGTGTGCCCAGCCCTGCCACGGTACCTGCAAGGGTAGCTCTGTATCCTGGGAAGGGCCTGACCATGAGAGCCCCGTGGGCTGGGTTGGGGGTGGGGTACCTGCCCAGGAGAGCTCCATATCCTGGGATTGGCCTGACCACGAGAGCCCCATGGGCTGCTGGGGACCTGGTAAAGGATGTCAGGACAGTCAGTGAAGCCACCGAGGATATAACTCCAGTTGCTCCTGATTCCTACACCCTGCTGGTCATTCTACCAACCACCAGGACATGGTATTCTGTATTAGTCTTCAATGATGCCTTCTTTTGTATTCCATTAGTCCCAGAGTCACAAGAAATTTTGGCTTGTGAGCGGCAGGACTCAACATACAACTAAAACAATACTTCCGGGCCGTCTTGCCCCAAGGGTTCAAAAATTCCCACACCATCTTTGGGGAAAGCTTAGCTAAAGACCGAAAAGTTCTACCTCTGGAAAAGGAAACCCTCCTTCAATATGCAGATGACATTCTGATCGCCAGCCCTACTAAGGAGGCCTCTGAACTACCAAGCCAATAAAGGATAGAAGTTGTCCAAGAAAAAGCTCAAATATCACAGACTGCGGTGACCTGCCTGGGCTTCATTCTCACAGAAGGTCAGAGAAGCCCATCCCAGGAAAGGGAAGAAACCATTTGCAGCCTTACCCCTTTCTAAAACTAGAAGACAGCTTAGGGGTTCCTGGGGAGGCCAGGGTTTGCTGCTTCTGGATCCCTAACTACAGTCTACTAGCTGGGCCTCTATATGAAACACTGAAAGGAAAAGATGATGATCCTTTTGAACAGAATCCAGAAGTGGCCTTTCAAGAATGGAAAGAGCAGTCAATTCAGACCCTTGCCCTGGAACTCCCTAATTGAGCTAAACCCTTTGACCTTTCCATTCCCAGTGAAAGGTGAATCGCCATTGGAGAATTAGTGCAAAAACTGGGACCACTTGAAATGGAACAATGCAAGAATGCCATCCAGGTAGGATAAACTACAGTCACCAAGGGGCTTGGCCCACTGCCACATCTGGCCAAGATACTGGCGGTATCTAAAAACCTGGAAATCAGCAGCCCAAAAGGCCACCTCCCTCCTAAGGGAAAAGGACCCCACGTGGTGATCCTAATCACCAACCATGCCCTGAAGTTGCAGGGTTCGCTCCGTGGGCACACCGACCTCGAGTGAGGAGGCCCTCCAACTCCAACATCCAGAGAGATAACCGGGGGCAACAGGGCACCATGACGACTCGTGTGAACATCACTTGACCTGGAGTTTCTCTCATAAAACAACAATAGTGTGTCCCGAAGGAGTAGACTACTGTTTGCAGGACTTACTGCACCCGGAGGGGAGCTAATAATCTTGGCGGGGGAACCGTATATCACACTGTCACCATAGAAAAGCCTACAGACACCGTGATGATGGTGGCCAATAAGACCGGCTGGACTCCTGTTTACTTCAAAAGGCTGTTGACTCAGTGGCCATCATGGTCCTTGATCACCACTGACCCTGGACTGTCTGGGAGTTGAGCAGGCAGGGCTCTGACACCTGGTGCTGTTTTTATGTTAATTCAGGGGCTTAATTGAAGAAAGAGCAGACTACTGGTCAGAGCATCTAGGCTGGCAGAAACGGTCAGCCTAAGGTGGCCGAACAAATGTGGGGCGGGGTGAAATCGGCCCCCACAGCGTCTCTGCACATCTCTTTCCTGGACCCTTAAAGGTCATTAGAATCTATAATACTTCCAATGCTGGTGCTCAGGCGGACGAGCAGGGAGGCAGGGGTCCTGGGGCCAATCAACGTCACCTGGAGGCTGCTGGGGAGAAGTTCTGACCCTCGTCCCCTGGTATGAGGGCTCCCAACTCAGCACTCAGCAGTTACAGAAGAAGGGTCTGCACCCTCAGCACTCCAAGAATGAGGAACGGGACAAAAGGCAGAGGAGGGGTTTGTCCCCAGCAAAGCCCATTAAAAATCCCTGGGAGATAAAAATAGAATCTGGGCAATAAAGTCAAGTCTGACCTTTTTTATCCTTTGTGCTTTGTCTAATTTCACGTGCTCCTAGGGTCCCGCATGCAGAGGTTCCACACCCGGCACTTCAGACCAGATTTCCTAGTGCAGAATGGCTGGGTCGACACCTCAGCTCCTGGGGCCCAGTGCAGACTCCGAGATATAGAGCCTGAGCTGCAGCCAACCCGGCCCTCGAGAGCTCCGCCCCCTCCCTCCCACTGACTCTCACAGGATCTCTACACAGCAGCCCAGCCCACAGCCCACGGGGTAGTGCATGCTCTCACCTCTCCATTCTCTGATCAAAATATAAAGTTTCCTTTGCTTGGGAACCAAACTCAGTCTCGATCTGTTGGCCCCAATGACACTGGGCAGGGGGACACTTGTTGGGGTCCACTCTGGAGGATCAGTAACAGAAATTGAGACTATTGTAACTTCAATGAACAGATGTGTGAGCCAAACTGTAGCTAACATAGAACAGTTTATAAGGCTCGGGTAAAATAAGATGTTTCTAACACTTCCATTTGATATTTCCATCACTTTATTATAAGCAAGTTCAGTGAAAAGGTTTGTCTTATTTGTCAGGTCAATATTAGAGAAATGAAGTGATTTCTTTCCAAGGATGTACATCTAATAATCTTGGTTAAAGCTTCAATCTTGTTTTAAATTCTTTTCCATTGAAAATGATACCTCTCTTTCAGCTCCCCCATTTCTGAGAAGTATAAAATCTTATAATTTATTATTACCAAAGGGGAAAGGTGGGAGGAGGGATAAATTAACAGTTTGGAATTAACACATACACACTGTTATGTATAAAATAGATCATCAACAAGGAACTACTGGATAGCACAGGGAACTACACTCAATATTTTGCAATAACCTATAAGGGGAAATAATCGGAAAAAGAATAGATATTTTTATTGACATCATCTATCAATGACAGTTAAAGTGTAACCTAAGGGAAGCCGGTGGTGAGTGCTTCTGACCCTGAAGACTTCAATCATCTAAAGTTTGGACTCTGCCTACTTCCCAAGGCCCTTAATGAACATATGTGTAGCCGTAGCTTAAAAAACTCCCCAGTTTGGGTTTCGGGGAGACACTGATTTTGAAAAAGCCCTGGTGTTCTCCTTACATGAATGGGACTCTTCCTACTGCTAAAACATGTCTGTCACACCCAGAGGATGGTATACCGTCTGATCGGGAAGAGTTTGGAAAAGGCATCTCATCTCCTCATCTCCTGGTGCTCGGGTTCACCCGTCCAGCGTCTTTACTAACAGTCTCCCCACTTGGAGATGTCAGCACTGTCAACATCCTGTTGCGTACAGTTTGGAATTTGTCCAGAGGATGAAGCGGAAGGATGAGGAACAATGAGAGACAAGTCCTAGGTGTTCAGACAGGCACATGTCACTCTAATTTCCAATCAGGAAGATGAATTGACCAAAGGCTAGGGTTGCCCATGGAAACAGTATAGGGCTTGAGGAAATCCCACTGCTTTGTGGCCAGTTCCCATAAACACAAGTTGAACAATGGAAGTCAGGGGCAGTAAAATTCATGAAACTGCAGAGTTGAAAATATCTATCACTGAAAAATGTCTTGAGGAAAGTCAGAGAAAAGGATTGGTAAGCAAGGGAGAATGGCAGGAAAGGGATTTGAGGAGGTAGAAAGGACTCGCCATTAAGCACAAGAAAAGGGGCTGAACATTGCCAACATTGCAGTTGGCCAAAAAGGCTGTATGCGTTTTTTTCTGTATATACTCAAGAAAAGGGCATACACTTTTTTAGCCAACCAAACAGGTGGGCACTGGAAATCAATACTACAAAAGATATCACTTCGCATCAGTCAGAAGAGCCATCCTCATAAAGTGTAAACACCAGAAATGCAGGACAGGGCAAGGAGAAGAGGGAGCCCTGTGAGGCTTATAGTGGAAATGTATATTGCCAACGGCCATTCTGGAGAAGTGTATTGTGTTTACTAAAGCATCTAAAAAATGAGCTACAGAGCATAGGGCACTTGCACTCATGGGCGTATATCTTGGGAAAAACAAAAATCGAGAGGACACACGCACCCCAATGTTTACTGCCTCTCTGTTTAAAAGATCCTCGACTAGGATATAACTTCAATGTCTCTGGAGGGAAAAAATGGATAGAGATGTGGTACTTATGTAGAGTAGAATATTACTCAGCCTGGAAATCAATGAAATATGGCCAGTTGTAACAACTCCGGAGGAGTTACGTATGATCATTCTAAGTGACATAATTCAAAAAGAAAAAGACACATATCATAAGATATCACTTAAAGGTGGAATCCAAAATGGCTACACATGAAATAAATTACAAAACAAAAACATAGTCAAATATGTAGAAAACACGCGTAAGGCTGCTAAACGGGAAAGGTGGGGAGGGGTGAGGCATCATCCAGGAGGTTGAAATTAGCAAAGATACCATTCCAAATACCAAACTGATAATCAACAAGGCCTACATGGTAGCTAAAAGAACTGCACTCAGCACACTCAAGTCACCGGAAAAGAATATCTATGACTGGTAAGAATCTGAAAAAGAATTTATTGATGTCTCTCTGTACGTGAATCAAGTGGATGTACAGCAGCAAGAAACAGAGCTTTGAAAATCAGCTGTAACCAATATAGTAATAAATTGAAAAAAATAAACGACAGAGAGACAGAGAAAACCTCTTACAACTTTTCCTCAGGGACGGTGATGCAACATGGATTGAACACATCTAGACCCACAGCAGGATGAGACATAAGGCTGGAAACTGTTCGCGCTAAGAGAAATGTGAGGTTGGGTGAGGAAATGCACACCCTTTAAAGTAATACTACCTGGTACCCACTCAATGGGTCCAAATCTGCAGGTTCAAGGAATCTTCCTACAGCTAAAACATGCATGGAAAACCCAGAGGACTGTACACCATGTGATCGGGAGATGTGTCTAAAATGCACCTCATTTATCCTCTCCTGGTGCTCCTGTTCACCATTCCAGCCACGTTACTTAGAATCTCCCCACTTGGAGAATCAGCACATTTCAACTTCTGTTTCACACATTTTGCAAATTGTGAGGAGGATGAACGGGAAGAGGGGGAACCAATGAGAGAATAGTTGTAGGGGTTTGGACGGGCACATGTCACTCTAATTTCCCATTAAGAATAAGAATTAAAAAAAGGCTCAGCCCGCCTCGCTGGAGCCAAAATAGGGCCTGAAGCAATCCTGCGGCTTTGAGGCCAGCTCACAAAAGAGCAACTTAAAAACTGGAGCTCAGGGTCACTGCAATTCACAAACCTGCAGAGTTATAAATGAAAACTAACGTCCAAAAATATGTTGAGGTAAGGCAAAGAAGAGGATCTGAATGCAAGACAGAATTGCAAGAAACAGATTTCAAGAGATAGAATGGACTCGTCTTTAAAGCACATGAAAAGCGGCAGAATTTTGACAATGATGCAGTTGGCCCAAAAGGGAGTATGCGTTTTTTCCGGAATATATCCAGGAAAAAATGCATACGCACTTTATGGGCAACCAAGCAAGCAAGCAATGCAAATGTGCACAACAAAGAAGTCTCATTTCCCACCGGTCAAAAGGGCCATCCGAAAAAATTGTAAAACCGAAAATGCAGGACAGGCCATGGAGAACAGGGAGCTTTTATACGCTGATGGACAGTGTGTGAAATGCTGAGAGCCACTCTGGAGAAGCATATGGTGGTTCCTAAATCATCTAAAAAACAGAGCTACAGAGCATAAGTCACTTCCAATCACGGGAGTATATCTAGGGAAGTCTAAAAATCAACAAGACACAAGCACACCACAGTTTAGGGCTACTCTGTTTACAAGAACCTCAACTTCAGTACACCTTAAATATCCCAGGAAAGAGAACAATGGATAAAGAAAATGTGGTACTTATGTACAATGGAATATCTCTTCACCATGAAATCAATGTAATAAGGCTAGTAGAAGGATAAAGAGTGGATTTAGGTCCGATAATACTACTTGAAATAAGTCAAACAGAAAAAGAAACATATCATAAGATATCACTTATAGAGGGAGGATAAATATGGCTGCACAAAAAATGAATTACAAAACAGAACAGTGTCTCACATTTAGAAAACACACTTATGTCAGCTTAAGGGGAAAGGAGAGGTGGGGTGATGCAGAAAACCAGAGTTTGAAATTAGCACAGATACCGTTCAATAAACCAAATAGGTATTAGACAAGATCTACACCTTGCTCAATGAACTGGCCTCAACACACCCTATACACCGCAGAGAAATATATCTGAGTGTTAAGAATCTTAAAACCCATGTATTGATATATCTCCATAAGGGAATCAAGTGTGTGCAGAGTGGCACAAACACAGCAGTGAAAATGAGCTAAACCCCATTATAGAAATAAATTTTAAAACCAAAACGCAGAAACAATGAAAGAGAGAAAAATTCTTACAAAATTCGCTCAGGGGTGTGATGCAACCTGGAATGACCACATATAAACCCACAGCTGGATAAGACATAAGGCTGGACACTTGGGTCTGAGAGGATTGGTGAGCTTTGGTGAGCAACTGCCGAAAGTTTAATGCAATACTTCATGCTACTCATTCCAAGGGTCCCAACACTCCAGGTTGAAGGGAATCTTCCTACAGCTAAACCATGCATGGGAAATCCAGCAGATGGTATACCATATGATCGGGAAGGGTTTCTAAAACGCACCTCATTTTCCTCTCTTGGGGCTCTGGATCAACATTCCAGCCACTTTACTAACAACATCCCCACATGGAGAGTCAATGCCTTTAAGTTCCGGTATCGCACAGTCTGCAGTTAGTGCGGAGGATGAATGGGAATAGGGGGAACCAGTGAGAAAATAGCTGTAGCGGTTTCAATGGGCACATGTCACTCTAATTTCACATAGGAAGAAGAATTAACCAAAGGCACAGCAAGGTGCCCCAGAAGAAGAATAGGGCCTGAAGAAATCCTGTGGATATGAGGCAAGATCACAAAAATAAGAGCTGAAAAATGGAACTAAGGGAAACTGCAATTCAAAAACCTGCAGAGTTATACAGGCCAACTATTTTCCAAAAGTATATTGAGGTAAGGCTATGAAGAGGCACTGACAGCAAGGCAGAATTGCAGGAAACCGATTTCAGGAGGTAGACTGGAATTGCATTGAAAACATATGAAAAGACTCAGAACATCGACAATCATGCACTTGGCCAAAAAGGGCGTATGCGTTTCTTCCTGAATATATTCAGGAAGAAACGCATACGCCCTTTCTGGCCAACCAAGCAAGCTTGCAAAGAAATCTTCACTACAATGAAGTCTCACTGCCCCCCAGTCAAAAGGGCCATCTGAAAAAAGTGTAAAATCCAGAAAGGCAGGACAGGCCATGGAGAACTGGGAGCCTTGTTATGCTGATGGGCGGGATGTAAATTGCCAACAGCCACTCTGGAGAAGTGTATGGTGTTTCCTGAAACATCTAAAAAACAAAGCAACAGAGCCTAGGGAACTTCCACTTATGGTCCTATAGCTTAGGGAAATGAAAATCAAAAAGACACAGCCACCCCAAAGTTTGGGACGGCTCTGTTTACAAGAACCTCGTTTACGGTACAAGTTCAATATCGCAGAAAGCGAAAAATGGATAAAGAAGATGTGGTACTTACGTACAATGCAATATCACTCAGCAATGAAATCTATGTCATCAGGCCCGTAGCAGCATAATGAGTGGATTCAGGTACGATGATTCTAAGTGAAATAAGTCACACAGAAAAAGAAACATCATAAGATATCACTACTACATGGAATGTAAACTTGGCTACACAGGAACTGAATTACAAAACAGAACAGGGTCTCAAATGTAGAAAACCAACTTATGCTTGCTTAAGGGGAAAGGTGAGTTGGGGTGCTGCATAAAACCAGAGATTGAAATTAGCACAGATACCGTTCCATAAGCCAAATATGTAATAGGCAAGAGCTACTCCTTGCTCAATGAAGTGGACACAACACCCCATATTAAACGCCTAACAATATACCTGACTAGGAAGAATCTTAAAACCTATGGATTTATATGTCTCTGAAAGAGAATCAAGCGTGTGTACAGCGGCATAAATGCAGCAGTGATAGGATTGGTGAGGTTCGGTGAGCAAATGCAGACCCTTTGAAGTCATATTGCATGGTACCCATTCCATGGGTCTCAACTCTCCAGGTTTAAGGGATTCTTCCTTCAGGTAAAACATGCATGTGGAACCCAGAGTATGATCCACAGTGTGATCGGGAAACGTATTGAAATGTGTCTCAGTTTTTGTCCCCTGGTACTCGGGTGCAACATTCCAGATGCTTTAGTAACACTCTCCCCACTTGGAGAGTCAGAGCCTTTAAACTCCTGTTTGGCCCAGTTTGCAATTTCTGTGGAAAATGAACAGGAATAGGGAGAACCAATGAGAGACTAGCTGGAGGTGTCTGGACGGGCAAATTTAACTCTCATTTCCCACGAGGAAGAGGAATTAACCAAAGGCTCAGCGTGCCATGCCGGAACCACACTAGGGCCTGAAGCAATCCTGCGGTGTTGCGGCCAGCTCACAAGAAAGCGAGTTGAAGAAAGGAGCTAGGGGCACTGTAATTCACAAACCTGCAGAGTTATAAATGACAGCTATCGTCCAAAAATATATTGAAGTGAGGCTGCCAAGAGGACTTGAAAGTGGGGCAGAATTGCAGGAAACCGATTTCAGGAGGTAGACTGGAATTGCATGTAAAGCATAGGAACAGAGGCAGAACGTCCACAATGATGCACTTGGCCAAAAAGGACGTATGCGTTTTTTCCTGAATATATTCAGGAAAAAACGCATACGTCCTTTTTGGCCAACCAAGGAAGCTTGCAAAGGAAATCTGCACTACAATGAAGTCTCACTGCCCCCCGGTCAAAAGGGCCATCTGAAAAAAGTGTAAAATCCAGAAAGGCAGCACAGGCCATGGAGAACTGGGAGCCTTGTTATGCTGATGGGCGGGATGTAAATTGCCAACAGCCACTCTGGAGAAGTGTATGGTATTTCCTGAAACATCTAAAAAACAAAGCAACAGAGCCTAGGGCACTTCCACTTATGGTCCTATAGCTTAGGGAAATTAAAATCAAAAAGACACAGCCACCCCAAAGTTTGGGACGGCTCTGTTTACAAGAACCTCGTTTACGGTACAAGTTCAATATCGCAGAAATCGAAAAATGGATAAAGAAGCTGTGGAACTTACGTACAATGCAATATCACTCAGCAATGAAATCTATGTCATCAGGCCCGTAGCAGCATAATGAGTGGATTCAGGTATGATGATTCTAAGTGAAATAAGTCACACAGAAAAAGAAACATCATAAGATATCACTACTACGTGGAATGTAAACTTGGCTACACAGGAACTGAATTACAAAACAGAACAGGGTCTCAAATGTAGAAAACCAACTTATGCTTGCTTAAGGGGAAAGGTGAGTTGGGGTGCTGCATAAAACCAGAGATTGAAATTAGCACAGATACCGTTTCATAAGCCAAATATGTAATAGGCAAAAGCTACTCCTTGCTCAACGAAGTGGACTCAACACCCCATATTAAACGCCTAAGAATATACCTGACTACTAAGAATCTTAAAACCTATGGATTTATATGTCTCTGAAAGAGAATCAAGTGCGTGTACAGCGGCATAAACGCAGCAGTGATAGGATTGGTGAGGTTCGGTGAGCAAATGCAGACCCTTTGAAGTCATATTGCATGGTACCCATTCCATGGGTCTCAACTCTCCAGGTTTAAGGGATTCTTCCCTCAGCTAAAACATGCATGTGGAACCCAGAGTATGATCCGTGTGATCGGGAAACGTGTTCAAATGTGTCTCAGTTTTCATCCCCTGGTACTCGGGTGCAACATTCCAGATGCTTTACTAACACTCTCCCCACTTGGAGAGTCAGTGCCTTTAACCTCCTGTTTGGCCCAGTTTGCAATTTCTGCGGAAAATGAACAGGAATAGGGAGAACCAATGAGAGACTAGCTGGAGGTGTCTGGACGGGCAAATTTAACTCTCATTTCCCACCAGGAAGAGGAATTAACCAAAGGCTCAGTGTGCCATGCCGGAACCACACTAGGGCCTGAAGCAATCCTGCGGTGTTGCGGCCAGCTCACAAGAAAGCGAGTTGAAGAAAGGAGCTAGGGGCACTGTAATTCACAAACCTGCAGAGTTATAAATGACAGCTATTGTCCAAAAATATATTGAAGTGAGGCTGCCAAGAGGACTTGAAAGCGGGGCTGAATTGCAGGAAACCGATTTCAGGAGGTAGACTGGAATTGCATGTAAAGCATAGGAAAAGAGGCAGAACGTCCACAATGATGCACTTGGACAAAAAGGGCGTATGCGTTTTCTCCTGAATATATTCAGGAAAAAACGCATACGCCCTTTTTGGCCAACCAAGCAAGCTTGCAAAGGAAATCTGCATTACAATGAAGTCTCACTGCCCCCCGGTCAAAAGGGCCATCTGAAAAAAGTGTAAAATCCAGAAAGGCAGGACAGGCCATGGAGAACTGGGAGTCTTGTTATGCTGATGGGCGGGATGTAAATTGCCAACAGCCACTCTGGAGAAGTGTATGGTGTTTCCTGAAACATCTAAAAAACAAAGCAACACAGCCTAGGGCACTTCCACTTATGGTCCTATAGCTTAGGGAAATTAAAATAAAAAAGACAGAGCCACCCCAAAGTTTAGGCTAGCTCTTTTTACAAGAACCTCCTTTACGGTACAAGTTCAATATTGCAGAAAGCGAAAAATGGATAAAGACGTCGTGGTACTTACGTACAATGCAATATCATTCAGCAATGAAATCTATGTCATCAGGCTCATAGCAGCATAATGAGTGGATTCAGGTACGATGATTCTAAGTGAAATAAGTCACACAGAAAAAGAAACATCATAAGATATCACTACTACACGGAATGTAAACTTGGCTACCCAGGAACGGAATTACAAAACAGAACAGGGTCTCAAATGTAGAAAACCAACGTATGCATGCTTAAGGGGAAAGGTGAGTTGGGGTGGTGCATAAAACCAGAGATTGAAATTAGCACAGATACCGTTCCATAAGCCAAATATGTAATAGGCAAAAGCTACTCCTTGCTCAACGAAGTGGACTCAACACCCCATATTAGACGCCTAAGAATATACCTGACTAGTAAGAATCTTAAAACCTATGGATTTCTATGTCTCCGAAAGAGAATCAAGCGTGTGTACAGCGGCATAAACGCAGCAGTGATAGGATTGGTGAGGTTCGGTGAGCAAATGCAGACCCTTTGAAGTCATATTGCATGGTACCCATTCCATGGTTCTCAACTCTCCAGGTTTAAGGGATTCTTCCTTCAGCTAAAACATGCATGTGGAACCCAGAGTATGATCCGTGTGATCGGGAAACTTATTGAAATGTGTCTCAGTTTTTATCCCCTGGTACTCGGGTGCAATATTCCAGATGTTTACTAACACTCTCCCCACTTGGAGAGTCAGTACCTTTAACCTCCTGTTTGGCCCAGTTTGCAATTTCTGCGGAAAATGAACAGGAATAGGGAGAACCAATGAGAGACTAGCTGGAGGTGTCTGGACGGGCAAATTTAACTCTCATTTCCCACCAGGAAGAGGAATTAAACAAAGGCTCAGCGTGCCGTGCCGGAACCACACTAGGGCCTGAAGCAATCCTGCGGTGTTGCGGCCAGCTCACAAGAAAGCGAGTTGAAGAAAGGAGCTCAGGGGCACTGTAATTCACAAACCTGCAGAGTTATAAATGACAGCTATCATCCAAAAATATATTGTAGTAAGGCTACCAAAGGACTTGAAAGCGGGCAGAATTGCAGGAAACCGATTTCAGGAGGTAGACTGGAATTGCATGTAAAGCATAGGAAAAGAGGCAGAATGTCCACAATGATGCACTTGGCGAAAAAGGGCGTATGCGTTTATTGCTGAATATATTCAGGAAAAAACGCATATGCCCTTTTTGGCCACCCAAGCAAGCTTGCAAAGGAAATCTGTGCTACAATGTAGTCTCACTGCCCCCCGGTCAAAAGGGCCATCTGAAAAAAGTGTAAAATCCAGAAAGGCAGGAGAGGCCATGGAGAACTGGGAGCCTTGTTATGCTGATGGGCGGGATGTAAATTGCCAACAGCCACTCTGGAGAAGTGTATGGTGTTTCCTGAAACATCTAAAAAACAAAGCAACAGAGCCTAGGGCACTTTCACTTATGGTCCTATAGCTTAGGGAAATTAAAATAAAAAAGACACAGCCACCCAAAAGTTTGGGACGGCTCTGTTTACAAGAACTTCATTTACTGTATAAGTTCAATATTGCAGAAAGCGAAAAATGGATAAAGAAGTTGTGGTACTTACGTACAATGCAATATCACTCAGCAATGAAATCTATGTCATCAGGCCCGTAGCAGCATAATGAGTGGACTCAGGTACGATGATTCTAAGTGAAATAAGTCACACAGAAAAAGAAACATCATAAGATATCACTACTACACGGAATGTAAACTTGGCTACACAGGAACTGAATTACAAAACAGAACAGGGTCTCAAATGTAGAAAACCAACTTATGCTTGCTTAAGGGGAAAGGTGAGTTGGGGTGTTGCATAAAACCAGAGATTGAAATTAGCACAGATACCGTTACATAAGCCAAATATGTAATACACAAGAGTTACTCCTTGCTCAACGAAGTGGACTCAACACCCCATATTAAACGCCTAAGAATATACCTGACTAGTAAGAATCTTAAAACCTATGGATTTATATGTCTCCGAAAGAGAATCAAGCGTGTGTAGAGCAGCATAAAGGCAGCAGTGATAGGATTGGTGAGGTTCGGTGAGCAAATGCAGACCCTTTGAAGTCATATTGTATGGTACCCATTCCATGGGTCTCAACTCTCCAGGATTAAGGGATTCTTCCTTCAGCTAAAACGTGCATGTGGAACCCAGAGTATGATCCACCATGAGATCGGGAAACGTGTTCAAATGTGTCTCAGTTTTCCTCCCCTGCTACTCGGGTGCAACATTCCAGACGCTTTACTAAAACTCTCCCCACTTGGAGAGTCAGTGCCTTTAACCGCCTGTTTGGCCCAGTTTGCAATTTCTGCAGAAAATGAACAGCAATAGGGAGAACAAATGAGTGACTAGCTGGAGGTGTCTGGACGGGCAAATTTAACTCTCATTTCACACCAGGAAGAGGAATTAACCAAAGGCTCAGCATGCCATGCCGGAACCACACTAGGGCCTGAAGCAATCCTGCGGTGTTGCGGCCAGCTCACTAGAAAGCGAGTTGAAGAAAGGAGCTCAGGAGCACTGTAATTCACAAACCTGCAGAGTTATAAATGACAGCTATCGTCCCAAAATATGTTGAAGTAAGGCTGCCAAGAGAATTTGAAAGTGGGGCAGAATTGTAGGAAACCGATTTCAGGAGGTAGACTGGAATTGCATGTAAAGCATAGGAAAAGAGGGAGAACGTCCACAATGATGCACTTCGCCAAAAAGGGCGTATGAGATTTTTCCTGAATATATTCAGGGAATAACACATACGCCCTTTTTGGCCAACCAAGCAAGCTTGCAAACGAAATCTGCACTACAATGAAGTCTCACTGTACCCCGGTCAAAAGGTCCATCTGAAAAAAGTGTAAAATCCAGAAAGGCAGGACAGGCCATGGAGAACTGGGAACCTTGTTATGCTGATGGGCGGGATGTAAATCGCCAACAGCCACTCTGGAGAAGTGTATGGTGTTTCCTGAAACATCCAAGAAACAAACCAACAGATCCCAGGGCACTTCCACTTATGGTCCTAGAGCTTAGGGAAATAAAAATCAAAAAGACACAGCCACCACAAATTTTGGGATGGCTCTGTTTACAAGAACCTCATTTACGGTACAAGTTCAATATCGCAGAAAGCGAAAAATGGATAAAGAAGTTGTGGTACTTACGTACAATGCAATATCACTCAGCAATGAAATAAATGTCATGAGACCCGTAGGAGCATAATGAGTGGACTCAGGTATAATGATTCTAATGAAATAAGTCACACAGAAAAAGAAACATCATAAGATATCACTAATACACGGAATGTAAACTTGGCTACACAGGAACTGAATTACAAAACAGAACAGGGTCTCAAATGTAGAAAACCAACTTATGCTTGCTTAAGGGGAAAGGTGAATTGGGGAGCTGCATAAACCAGAGATTGAAATTAACACAGATACCGTTCCATAAGCCAAATATGTAATAGACAAGAGGTACTCCTTGCTCAACGAAGTGGACTCAACACCCCATATTAAACGCCTAAGAATATACCTGACTAGTAATAATCTTAAAACCTATTGATTTCTATGTCTCCGAAAGAGAATCAAGCGTGTGTACAGTGGCATAAACGCAGCAGGCATAGGATTGGTGAGGTTCGGTGAGCAAATGCAGACCCTTTTAAGTCATATTGCATGGTACCCATTCCATGGGTCTCACCTCTCCAGGTTTAAGGGATTCTTTTTTCAGCTAAAACATGCATGTGGAACCCAGAGTATGATCCACCGTGTGATCGGGAAACGTGTTCAAATGTGTCTCAGTTTTCGTCCGCTGGTACTTGGGTGCAACATTCCAGACGCTTTACTAAAACTCTCCCCACTTGGAGAGTCAGTGCCTTTAACCTCCTGTTTGTCCCATTTTGCAATTTCTGCGGAAAATGAACAGGAATAGGGAGAACCAATGAGAGACATGCTGGAGGTGTCTGGACGGGCAAATTTAACTCTCATTTCCCACCAGGAAGAGGAATTAACCAAAGGCTCAGTGTGCCACGCCGGAACCACACTAGAGTCTGAAGCAATCCTGCGGTGTTGCGGCCAGCTCACAAGAAAGCGAGTTGAAGAAAGGAGCTCAGGGGCACTGTCATTCACAAACCTGCAGAGTTATAAATGACAGCTATCGTCCAAAAATATATTGAAGTAAGGCTGCCAAGAGGACTTGAAAGCGGGGCAGAATTGCAAGAAACCGATTTCAGGAGGTAGACTGGAATTGCATGTAAAGCATAGGATAAGAGGCAGAACGTCCACAATGATGCACTTGGCCAAAAAGGACGTGTGCGTTTTTTCCTGGATATATTGAGGAAAAAACGCATACGCACTTTTTGGCCAACCAAGCAAGCTTGCAAAGGAAATCTGCACTACAATGAAGTCTCACTGACCCCCGGTCAAAAGGGCCATCTGAAAAAAGTCTAAAATCCAGAAAGACAGGACAGGTCATGGAGAACTGGGAGCCTTGTTATGCTGATGGGCGGGATGTAAATTGCCAACAGCCACTCTGGAGAAGTGTATGGTGTTTCCTGAAACATCCAAGAAACAAAGCAACAGAGCCTAGGGCACTTCCACTTATGGTCCTATAGCTTAGGGAAATTAAAATCAAAAAGACACAGCCACCCCAAAGTTTGGGACGGCTCTGTTTACAAGAACCTCGTTTACGGTACAAGTTCAATATCACAGAAAGCGAACAATGGATAAAGAAGTTGTGGTACTTACGTACAATGCAATATCACTCAGCAATGAAATCTATGTCATCAGGCCCATAGCAGCATAATGAGTGGATTCAGGTACGATGATTCTAAGTGAAATAAGTCACGCAGAAAAAGAAACATCATAAGATATCCCTACTACACGGAATGTAAACTTGCCTACACAGGAACTGAATTACAAATCAGAGCAGTGTCTCAAATGTAGAAAACCAACTTATGCTTGCTTAAGGGGAAAGGTGAGTTGGGGTGCTGCATAAAACCAGAGATTGAAATTAACACAGATACCGTTCCATAAGCCAAATATGTAATAGACTAGAGCTACTCCTTGCTCAACGAAGTGGACTCAACACCCCATATTAAACGCCGAAGAATATACCTGACTAGTAACAATCTTAAAACCTATGGATTTATATATCTCCGAAAGAGAATCAAGTGTGTGTAGAGCAGCATAAAGGCAGCAGTGATGGGATTGGTGAGGTACGGTGAGCAAATGCAGACCCTTTGAAGTCATATTGCATGGTACCCATTCCAAGGGTCTCAACTCTCCAGTTTTAAGGGATTCTTCCTTCAGCTAAAACATGCATGTGGAACCCAGAGTATGATCCACCGTGTGATCGGGAAATGTGTTCAAATGTGTCTCAGTTTTCGTCCCGTGGTACTTGGGTGCAACATTCCAGATGCTTTACTAACACTCTCCCCACTTGGAGAGTCAGTGCCTTTAACCTCCTGTTTGGCCCAGTTTGCAATTTCTGCGGAAAATGAACAGGAATAGGGAGAACCAATGAGAGACTAGCTGGAGGTGTCTGGATGGGCAAATTTAACTCTCATTTCCCACCAGGAAGAGGAATTAACAAAGGCTCAGTGTGCCGTGCCAGAACCACACTAGGGCCTGAAGCAATCCTGCGGTGTTGCGGCCAGCTCACAAGAAAGCGAGTTGAAGAAAGGAGCTCAGGGGCACTGTCATTCACAAAGCTGCAGAGTTATAAATGACAGCTATCGTCCAAAAATATATTGAAGTTAGACTGCCAAGAGGACTTGAAAGCGGGGCAGAATTGCAGGAAACCGATTTCAGGAGGTAGACTGGAATTGCATGTAAAGCATAGGAAAAGAGGCAGAACGTCCACAATGATGCACTTGGCAAAAAAGGGCATATGAGTTTTTTCCTGAATATATTCAGGAAAAAACGCATACGCCCTTTTTGGCCAAACAAGCAAGCTTGCAAAGGAAATCTGCACTACAATGAAGTCTCACTGCCCCGCGGTCAAAAGGGCCATCTGAAAAAAGTGTAAAATCCAGAAAGGCAGGACAGGCCATGGAGAACTGGGAGCCTTGTTATGCTGATGGGCGGGATGTAAATTGCCAACAGCCACTCTGGAGAAGTGTATGGTGTTTCCTGAAACATCCAAAAAACAAAGCAATAGAGCCTAGGACACTTCCACTAATGGTCCTATAGATTAGGGAAATTAAAATCAAAAAGACACAGCCACCCCAAAGTTTGGGACGGCTCTGTTTACAAGAACATCGTTTACGGTACAAGTTCACTATCACAGAAAGCGAACAATGGATAAAGAAGTTGTGGTACTTACGTACAATGCAATATCACTCAGCAATGAAATCTATGTCATCAGGCCCGTAGCAGCATAATGAGTGGATTCAGGTACGATGATTCTAAGTGAAATAAGTCACACAGAAAAAGAAACATCATAAGATATCACTAATACACGGAATGTAAACTTGGCTACACAGGCACTGAATTACAAAACAGAACAGTGTCTCAAATGTAGAACACCAACTTATGCTTGCTTAAGGGGAAAGGTGAGTTGGGGTGCTGCATAAAACCAGAGATTGAAATTAAAACAGATACCGTTCCATAAGCCAAATATGTAATAGACAAGAGCTACTCCTTGCTAAACGAGGTGGACTCAACACCCCATATTAAACGCCTAAGAATATACCTGACTAGTAACAATGTTAAAACCTATGGCGTTATATGTCTCCGAAAGAGAATCAAGCGTGTGTACAGCGGCATAAACGCAGCAGTGATAGGATTGGTGAGGTTCGGTGAGCAAATGCAGACCCTTTGAAGTCATATTGCATGGTACCCATTCCATGGGTCTCAACTCTCCAGGTTTAAGGGATTCTTCCTTCAGCTAAAACATGCATGTGGAACCCAGAGTATGATCCACCGTGTGATCGGGAAATGTGTTCAAATGTGTCTCAGTTTTCGTCCCCTGGTACTCGGGTGCAACATTCCAGACACTTTACTAACACTCTCCCCACTTGGAGAGTCAGTGCCTTTCTCCTCCTGTTTGGCCGAGTTTGCAATTTCTGCAGAAAATGAATAGGAATAGGGAGAACCAATTAGAGACTAGCTGGAGGTGTCTGGACGGGTAAATTTAACTCTCATTTCCCACCAGGAAGAGGAATTGACGAAAGGCTCAGCGTGCCATGCCGGAACCACACTAGGGCCTGAAGCAATCCTGCGGTGTTGCGGCCAGCTCACAAGAAAGCGTGTTGAAGAAAGGAGCTCAGGGGCACTGTCATTCACAAACATGCAGAGTTATAAATGACAGCTATCGTCCAAAAATATATTGAAGTAAGGCTGCCAAGAGGACTTGAAAGCGGGGCAGAATTGCAGGAAACCGATTCAAGGAGGTAGACTGGAATTGCATGTAAAGCATAAGAAAAGAGGCAGAACGTCCACAATGATGCACTTGGCCAAAAAGGGCGTATGCATTTTTTCCTGAATATATTCAGGAAAAAAAGCATACAACCTTTTTTGCCAACCAAGCAAGCTTGCAAAGGAAATCTGCACTACAATGAAGTCTCACTGCCACCCGGTCAAAAGGGACATCTGAAAAAGTGTAAAATCCAGAAAGGCAGGACAGGCCATGGAGAACTGGGAGCCTTGTTATGCTGATGGGCGGCATATAAATTGCCAACAGCCACTCTGGAGAAGTGTATGGTGTTTCCCGAAACATCCAAAAAACAAAGCAACAGAGCCTAGGGCACTTCCACTTATGGTCCTACAGCTTAGGGAAATTAAAATCAAAAAGACACAGCCACCCCAAAGTTTGGGACGGCTCTGTTTGCAAGAACCTCGTTTACGGTACAATTTCAATATCGCAGAAAGCGAAAAATGGATAAAGAAGTTGTGGTACTTACGTACAATGCAATATCACTCAGCAATGAAATCTATGTCATCAGGCCCGTCGCAGCATAATGAGTGGATTCAGGTACGATGATTCTAAGAGAAATAAGTCACACACAAAAAGAAACATCATAAGATATCACTAATACACGGAATGTAAACTTGGCTACACAGGAACTGAATTACAAAACAGAACTGGATCTCAAATGTAGAACACCAACTTATGCTTGCTTAAGGGGAAAGGTGAGTTGGGGTGCTGCATAAAACCAGAGATTGAAATTAGCACAGATACTGTTCCATAATCCATATATGTAATAGACAAGAGCTACTCCTTGCTCAAGGAAGTGGACTCAACACCCCATATTAAACGCCTAAGAATATACCTGACTAGAAAGTATCTTAAAACCTATGGATTTATATGTCTCCGAAAGAGAATCAAGCGTGTGTACAGCGGCATAAACGCAGCAGTGATAGGACTGGTGAGGTTCGGTGAGCAAATGCAGACCCTTTGAAGTCATATTGCATGGTATCCATTCCATGGGTCTCAACTCTCCAGGTTTAAGGGATTCTTCCTTCAGCTAAAACATGCATGTGGAACCCAGAGTATGATCCACCGTGTGATCGGGAAATGTGTTCAAATGTGTCTCAGTTTCCCTCCCCTGGTACTCGGGTGAAACATTCCAGACACATTACTAACACTCTCCCAACTTGGAGAGTCACTACCTTTAACCTCCTGTTTGGCCCAGTTTGCAATTTCTGCGGAAGATGAACAGGAATAGGGAGAACCAATGAGAGACTAGCTGGAGGTGTCTGGATGGGCAAATTTAACTCTCATTTCCCACCAGGAAGAGGAATTAACCGAAAGGTCGGCATGCCGTGCCGGAACCACACTAGGGCCTGAAGCAATCCTGCGGTGTTGCGGCCAGCTCACAAGAAAGCGAGTTGAAGAAAGGAGCTCAGGGGCACTGTCATTCACAAACATGCAGAGTTATAAATGACAGCTATCGTCCAAAAATATATTGAAGTAAGGCTGCCAAGAGGACTTGAAAGTGGGGCAGAATTGCAGGAAACCGATTTCAGGAGGTAGACTGGAATTGCATGTAAAGCATAGGAAAAGAGGCAGAACGTCCACAATGATGCACTTGGCAAAAAAGGGCGTATGCGTTTTTTCCTGAATATATTCAGGAAAAAACGCATACGCCCTTTTTGGCCAACCAAGCAAGCTTGCAAAGGAAATCTGCACTACAATGAAGTCTCACTGCCCCCCGGTCAAAAGGGTCATCTGAAAAAAGTGTAAAATCCAGAAAGGCAGGACAGGCCATGGAGAACTGGGAGCCTTGTTATGCTGAGGGGCGGGATATAAATTGCCAACAGCCACTCTGGAGAAGTGTGTGGTGTTTCCTGAAACATCTAAAAAACAAAGCAACAGAGCCTAGGGCACTTCCACTTATGGTCCTATAGCTTAGGGAAATAAAAATCAAAAAGACACAGCCACCCCAAAGTTTGGGACGGCTCTGTTTACAAGAACCTCGTTTACGGTACAAGTTCAATATTGCAGAAAGCGAAAAATGGATAAAGAAGTTGGGATACTTACGTACAATGCAATATCACTCAGCAATGAAATCTATGTCACCAGGCCAGTAGCAGCATAATGAGTGGATTCAGGTACAATGATTCTAAGTGAAATAAGTCACACAGAAAAAGAAACATCATAAGATATCACAAATACACGGAATGTAAACTTGGCTACACAGGAACTGAATTACAAAACAGAACAGGGTCTCAAATGTAGAACACCAACTTATGCTTGCTTAAGGGGAAAGATGAGTTAGGATGCTGCATAAAACCAGAGATTGAAATGAGCACAGATACCGTTCCATAAGCCAAATATGTAATAGACAAGAGCTACTCCTTGCTCAACGAAGTGGACACAACACCCCATATTAAACCCCTAAGAATATACCTGACTAGTAAGAATCTTGAAACCTATGGATTTATATGTCTCCGAAAGAGAATCAAGCATGTGTACAGCGGCATAAACGCAGCAGTGATAGGATTGGTGAGGTTTGGGATCAAATGCAGACCCTTTGAAGTCATATTGCATGTTACCCATTCCATGGGTCTCAACTCTCCAGGTTTAAGGGATTCTTCCTTCAGCTAAAACATGCATGTGGAACCCAGAGTATGATCCACCGTGTGATCGGGAAGGGTGTTCAAAAGTGTCTCAGTTTTCTTCCACTGCTACTAGTGTGCAACGTCCCAGACGCTTTACTAACACTCTCCCCACTTGGAGAGTGAGGGCCTTTAACCTCCTGTTTGGCCCAGTTTCCAATTTCTGCAGAAGATGAACAGGAAAAGGGAGAACCAATGAGAGACTAGCTGGAGGGGTCTGGACGGGCAAATTTAACTCTCATTTCCCACCAGGAAGAGAAATTACCCAAAGGCACAGCGTGCTGTGCCAGAACCACATTAGGGCCTGAAGCAATCCTGCGGTGTTGCGGCCAACTCACAAGAAAGTGAGTTGAAGAAAGGAGCTCAGGGGCACTGTAATTCACAAACCTGCAGAGTTATAAATGACAGCTATCGTCTGAGAATATATTGAAGTAAGGCTGCCAAGAGGACATGAAAGCGGTGCAGAATTGCAGGAAACCGATTTCAGGAGGTAGACTGGAATTTCATTTAAAGCATAGGAAAAGAGGGAGAACGTCCACAATGATGCACTTGGCCAAAAAGGGCGTATGCGTTTTTCCCTGAATATATTCAAGAAAAAACGCATACGCCCTTTTTGGCCAACAAAGCAAGCTTGCAGAGAAAACTGCACTACAATGAAGTCTCACTTCCCCCCGGTCAAAAGGGCCTTCTGAAAAAAGTGTAAAATCCAGAAAGGCAGGACAGGCCATGGAGAACTGGGAGCCTTGTTATGCTGATGGGCGGGATGTAAACTGCCAACAGCCACTCTGAAGAAGTGTATGGTGTTTCCTGAAACATCTAAAAAACAAAGCAACAGAGCCTAGGGCACTTCCACTTATGGTCCTATAGCTTAGGGAAATTAAAATCAAAAAGACACAGCCACCCCAATGTTTGGAACGGCTCTGTTTACAAGAACCTCGTTTATGGTACAAGTTCAATATCCAGAAAGCGAAAAATGGATAAAAAAGTTGTGGTACTTAAGTACAATGCAATGTCACTCAGCAATGAAATCTATGTCATCAGGCCCGTAGCAGCATAATGAGTGGATTCAGGTACGATGATTCTAAGTGAAATCAGTCACACAGAAAAAGAAACATCATAAGATATCACTACTACACGGAATGTAAACTTGGCTACACAGGAACTGAATTACAAAACAGAACAGGGTGTCAAATGTAGAAAACCAACTTATGCTTGCTTAAGTGGAAAGGTGAGTTGGGGCGCTGCATAAAACCAGAGATTGAAATTAGCACAGGTACCGTTCCATAAGCCAAATATGTAATAGACAAGAGCTACTCCTTGTTCAACGAAGTGGACTCAACACCCCATATTAAATGCCTAAGAATATACCTGACTAGTAAGAATCTTAAAACCTATGGATTTATATGTCTCCAAAAGAGAATCAAACGTGTGTACAGCGGCATAAACGCAGCAGTGATAGGATTGGTGAGGTTCGGTGAGCAAATGCAGACCCTTTGAAGTCATATTGCCTGGTACCCATTCCATGGGTCTCAACTCTCCAGGTTTAAGGGATTCTTCCTTCAGCTAAAACATGCATGTGGAACCCAGAGTATGATCCACCGTGTGATCGGGAAACGTGTTCAAATGTGTCTCAGTTTTCGTCCCCTGGTACTCGGGTGCAACATTCCAGACGCTTTACTAACACTCTCCCCACTTGGAGGGTCACTGCCTTTAACCTCCTGTTTGGCCCAGTTTGCAATTTCTGTGGAAAATGAACAGGAATAGGGAGAACCAATGAGAGACTAGCTGGAGGTCTCTGGACGGGCAAATTTAACTCTCATTTCCCACCAGGAAGAGGAATTAACCAAAGGCTCAGCGTGCCATGCCGGAAACACACTAGGGCCTGAAGCAATCCTGCAGTGTTGTGGCCAGCTAACAAGAAAGCGAGTTGAAGAAAATAGCTCAGGGGCACTGTAATTCACAAACCTGCAGAGTTATAAATGACAGCTATTGTCCAAAAATATATTGAAGTAAGGCTGCCAAGAGGACTTGAAAGCGGGGCAGAATTGCAGGAAACCGATTTCAGGAGGTAGACTGGAATTGCACGTAAAGCATAGGATAAGAGGCAGAACGTCCACAATGATGCACTTGGCCAAAAAGTGCGTATGCGTTTTTTCCTGAATATATTCAGGAAAAAACTCATAAGCCCTTTTTGGCCAACCAAGCAAGCTTGCAAAGGAAATCTGCACTACAATGAAGTCTCACTGCCCCCCGGTCAAAAGGGCCATATGAAAAAAGTGTAATATCCAGAAAGGCAGGACAGGCCATGGAGAACTGGGAGCCTTGTTATGCTGATGGGCGGGATGTAAATTGCCAACAGCCACTCTGGAGAAGTGTATGGTGTTTCCTGAAACATCTAAAAAACAAAGCAACAGAGCCTAGGGCACTTCCACTTATGGTCCTATAGCTTAGGGAAATTAAAATCAAAAAGACACAGCCACCCCAAAGTTTGGGACGGCTCTGTTTACAAGAACCTCGTTTATGGTACAAGTTCAATATCACAGAAAGCGAAAAATGGATAAAGAAGTTGTGGTACTTACGTAAAATGCAATATCACTCAGCAATGAAATCTATGTCATCAGGCCCATAGCAGCATAATGAGTGGATTCAGGTACGATGATTCTAAATGAAGTAAGTCACACAGAAAAAGAAACATCATAAGATATCACTAATACACGGAATGTAAACTTGGCTACACAGGAACTGAATTACAAAACAGAACAGGGTCTCAAATGTAGAAAACCAACTTATGCTTGCTTAACGGGAAAGGTGAGTTGGGGTGCTGCATAAAACCAGAGATTGAAATTAGCACAGATACCGTTCCATAAGCCAAATATGTAATAGACAAGAGCTACTCTTTGCTCAACGATGTGGACTCAACACCCCATATTAAACGCCTAAGAATATATCTGACTAGTAAGAATCTTAAAACCTATGGATTTGTATGTCTCCGAAAGAGAATCAAACGTGTGTACAATGGCATAAACGCAGCAGTAATAGGATTATTGAGGTTCGGTGAGCAAATGCAGACCCTTTGAAGTCATATTGCATGGTACCCATTCCATGGGTCTCAACTCTCCAGGTTTAAGAGATTCTTCCTTCAGCTAAAACATGCATGTGGAACCCAGAGTATGATCCACCGTGTGATCGGGAAACGTGTTCAAATGTGTCTCAGTTTTTGTCCCCTGTTACTCAGTTGCAACATTCCAGACGTTTTACTAACACTCTCCCCACATGGAGAGTCACTGCCTTTAACCTCCTGTTTGGCCCAGTTTGCAATTTCTGCGGAAGATGAACATGAATAGGGAGAACCAATGAGAGAATAGCTGGAGGTGTCTGGATGGGCAAATTTAACTCTCATTTCCCACCAGAAATAGGAATTAACCAAAGGCTCAGCATGCCATGCCGGAAACACACTAGGGCCTGAAGAAATACTGCAGTTTTGCGGCCAGCTCACAAGAAAGCGAGTTGAAGAAAGGAGCTCAGGGGCACTGTAATTCACAAACCTGCAGAGTTATAAATGATAGCTATCGTCCAAAAATATATTGAAGTAAGGCTGCCAAGAGGACTTGAAAGCGGGGCAGAATTGCAGGAAACCGATTTCAGGAGGTAGACTGGAATTGCATGTAAAGCATAGGAAAAGAGGCAGAAGGTCCACAATGATGCACTTAGCCAAAAAGGGCGTATGCGTTTTTTCCTGAATATATTCAGGAAAAAACGCATACGCCCTTTTTGGCCAACCAAGCAAGCTTGCAAAGGAAATCTGCACTACAATGAAGTCTCCCTGCCCCCCGGTCAAAAGGGCCATCTGAAAAAAGTGTAAAATCCAGAAAGGCAGGACAGGCCATGGAGAGCTGGGAGCCTTGTTATGCTGATGGGCGGGATGTAAATTGCCAACAGCCACTCTGGAGAAGTGTATGGTGTTTCCTGAAACATCTAGAAAACAAAGCAACAGAGCCTAGGGCACTTCTACTTATGGTCCTATAGCTTAGGGAAATTAAAATCAAAAAGACACAGCCACCCCAAAGTTTGGGCCGGCTCTGTTTACAAGAACCTCATTTATGGTACAAGGTCAATATCGCAGAAAGTGTAAAATGGATAAAGAAGTTGTGGTACTTACGTACAATGCAATATCACTCAGCAATGAAATCTATGTCACCAGGCTCGTAGCAGCATAATGAGTGGATTCAGGTACGATGATTCTAAGTGAAATAAGTCACACAGAAAAAGAAACATCATGAGATATCACTAATACACGGAATGTAAACTTGGCTACACAGGAACTGAATTACAAAACAGAACAGGGTCTCAAATGTAGAAAAGCAACTTATGCTTGCTTAAGGGGAAAGGTGTGTTGGGGTGCTGCATAAAACCAGAGATTGAAATTAGCACACATACCGTTCCATAAGCCAAATATGTAACAGACAAGAGCTACTCCTTGCTCAACGAAGTGGACTCAACACCCCATATTAAACGCCTAAGAATATACCTGACTAGTAAGAATCTTAAAACCTATGGATTTATATTTCTCCGAAAAAGAATCAAGCATGTGTACAGCAGCATAAACACAGCAGTGATAGGATTGGTGAGGTTCGGTGAGCAAATGCAGACCCTTTGAAGTCATATTGCATAGGACACATTCCATGGGTCTCAACTCTCCAGGTTTAAGGGATTCTTCCCTCAGCTAAAACATGCATGTGGAACCCAGAGTATGATCCACCGTGTGATCGTGAAATGTGTTCAAATGTGTCTCAGTTTTCGTCCCCTGGTACTCGGGTGCAACATTCCAGACGCTTTACTAACACTCTCCCCACTTGGAGAGTCAGTGCCTATAACCTCCTGTTTGGCCCAATTTGCAATTTCTGCGGAAAATGAACAGGAATAGAGAGAACCAATGAGAGACTAGCTGGAGGTGTCTGGACGGGCAAATTTAACTCTCATTTCCCACCAGGAAGAGGAATTAACCAAAGGCTCAGCGTGCTATGCCGGAACCAAACTAGGGCCTGAAGCAATCCTGCGGTGTTGTGGCCAGCTCAGAAGAAAGTGAGTTGAAGAAAGGAGCTCAGGGGCACTGTCATTCACAAACCTGCAGAGTTATAAATGACAGCGATCGTCCAGAAATATATTGAAGTAAGGCTGCCAAGAGGACTTGAAAGCGGGGCAGAATTGCAGGAAACCGATTTCAGGAGGTAGACTGGAATTGCATGTAAAGCATAGGAAAACAGGCAGAACGTACAAAATGAAGCACTTGGCCAAAAAGGGCGTATGCGTGTTTTCCTGAATATATTCAGGAAAAAACGCATACGCCCTTTTTGGCCAACCAAGCAAGCTTGCAAAGGAAATCTGCACTACAATGAAGTCTCACTGCCCACCGGTCAAAAGGGCCATCTGAAAAAAGTGTAAAATCTAGAAAGGCAGGACAGGCCATGGAGAACTGGGAGCCTTGTTATGCTGATGGGCGACATGTAAATTGCCAACAGCCACTCTGGAGAAGTGTATGGTGTTTCCTGAAACATCCAAAAAACAAAGCAACAGAGCCTAGGGCAGTTCCACTTATGGTCCTATAGCTTAGGGAAATTAAAATCAAAAAGACACAGCCACCACAAAGTTTGGGCCGGCTCTGTTTACAAGAACCTCGTTTATGGTACAAGTTCAATATCGCAGAAAGTGAAAAATGGATAAAGAAGTTGTGCTACTTACGTACAATGCAATATCACTCAGCAATGAAATCTATGTCATCAGGCCCGTAGCAGCATAATGAGTGGATTCAGGTATGATGATTCTAAGTGAAATAAGTCACACAGAAAAAGAATCATCATAAGATATCACTAATACACGGAATGTAAGCTTGGCTACACACGAACTGAATTACAAAACAGAACACGGTCTCAAATGTAGAATACCAACTTATGCTTGCTTAAGGGGAAAGGTGAGTTGGGGTGCTGCATAAAACCAGAGATTGAAATTAGCACAGATACCATTCCATAAGCCAAATATGTAATAGACAAGAGCTACTCCTTGCTCAATGAAGTGGACTCAACACCCCATATTAAACGCCTAAGAATATACCTGACTAGTAAGAATCTTAAAACCTATGGATTTATATGTCTCCGAAAGAGAATCAAGCGTGTGTACAGTGGCATAAACGCAGCAGTGATAGGATTGGTGAGGTTCGGTGAGTAAATGCAGACCCTTTGAAGTCATATTGCATGGTACCCATTCCATGGGTCTCAACTCTCCAGGTTTAAGGGATTCTTCCTTCAGCTAAAACATGCATGTGGAACCCAGAGTATGATCCAACATGTGATCAGGAAACGTGTTCAAATGTGTCTCAGTTTTCGTTCCCTGGTACTCGGGTGCAACATTTCAGATGCTTTACTAACACTCTCCCCACATGGAGAGTCAGTGCCTTTAACCTCCTGTTTGGCCCAGTTTGCAATTTCTGCGGAAGATGAACAGGAATAGGGAGAACCAATTAGAGACTAGATGGAGGTGTCTGGACGGGCAAATGTAACTCTCATTTCCCACCAGGAAGAAGAATTAACCAAAGGCTCAGCGTGCCATGCCGGAACCACACTAGGACCTGAAGCAATCCTGCAGTGTTGCGGCCAGCTCACAAGAAAGCGAGTTGAAGAAAGGAGCTCAGGGGCACTGTAATTCACAAACCTGCAGAGTTATAAATGATAGCTATCGTCCAAAAATATATTGAAGTAAGGCTGCCAAGAGGACTTGAAAGCGGGGCAGAATTGCAGGAAACCGATTTCAGGAGGTAGACTGGAATTGCATGTAAAGCATAGGAAAAGAGGCAGAAGGTCCACAATGATGCACTTAGCCAAAAAGGGCGTATGCGTTTTTTCCTGAATATATTCAGGAAAAAACGCATACGCCCTTTTTGGCCAACCAAGCAAGCTTGCAAAGGAAATCTGCACTACAATGAAGTCTCCCTGCCCCCCGGTCAAAAGGGCCATCTGAAAAAAGTGTAAAATCCAGAAAGGCAGGACAGGCCATGGAGAGCTGGGAGCCTTGTTATGCTGATGGGCGGGATGTAAATTGCCAACAGCCACTCTGGAGAAGTGTATGGTGTTTCCTGAAACATCTAGAAAACAAAGCAACAGAGCCTAGGGCACTTCTACTTATGGTCCTATAGCTTAGGGAAATTAAAATCAAAAAGACACAGCCACCCCAAAGTTTGGGCCGGCTCTGTTTACAAGAACCTCATTTATGGTACAAGGTCAATATCGCAGAAAGTGTAAAATGGATAAAGAAGTTGTGGTACTTACGTACAATGCAATATCACTCAGCAATGAAATCTATGTCACCAGGCTCGTAGCAGCATAATGAGTGGATTCAGGTACGATGATTCTAAGTGAAATAAGTCACACAGAAAAAGAAACATCATGAGATATCACTAATACACGGAATGTAAACTTGGCTACACAGGAACTGAATTACAAAACAGAACAGGGTCTCAAATGTAGAAAAGCAACTTATGCTTGCTTAAGGGGAAAGGTGTGTTGGGGTGCTGCATAAAACCAGAGATTGAAATTAGCACACATACCGTTCCATAAGCCAAATATGTAACAGACAAGAGCTACTCCTTGCTCAACGAAGTGGACTCAACACCCCATATTAAACGCCTAAGAATATACCTGACTAGTAAGAATCTTAAAACCTATGGATTTATATTTCTCCGAAAAAGAATCAAGCATGTGTACAGCAGCATAAACACAGCAGTGATAGGATTGGTGAGGTTCGGTGAGCAAATGCAGACCCTTTGAAGTCATATTGCATAGGACACATTCCATGGGTCTCAACTCTCCAGGTTTAAGGGATTCTTCCCTCAGCTAAAACATGCATGTGGAACCCAGAGTATGATCCACCGTGTGATCGTGAAATGTGTTCAAATGTGTCTCAGTTTTCGTCCCCTGGTACTCGGGTGCAACATTCCAGACGCTTTACTAACACTCTCCCCACTTGGAGAGTCAGTGCCTATAACCTCCTGTTTGGCCCAATTTGCAATTTCTGCGGAAAATGAACAGGAATAGAGAGAACCAATGAGAGACTAGCTGGAGGTGTCTGGACGGGCAAATTTAACTCTCATTTCCCACCAGGAAGAGGAATTAACCAAAGGCTCAGCGTGCTATGCCGGAACCAAACTAGGGCCTGAAGCAATCCTGCGGTGTTGTGGCCAGCTCAGAAGAAAGTGAGTTGAAGAAAGGAGCTCAGGGGCACTGTCATTCACAAACCTGCAGAGTTATAAATGACAGCGATCGTCCAGAAATATATTGAAGTAAGGCTGCCAAGAGGACTTGAAAGCGGGGCAGAATTGCAGGAAACCGATTTCAGGAGGTAGACTGGAATTGCATGTAAAGCATAGGAAAACAGGCAGAACGTACAAAATGAAGCACTTGGCCAAAAAGGGCGTATGCGTGTTTTCCTGAATATATTCAGGAAAAAACGCATACGCCCTTTTTGGCCAACCAAGCAAGCTTGCAAAGGAAATCTGCACTACAATGAAGTCTCACTGCCCACCGGTCAAAAGGGCCATCTGAAAAAAGTGTAAAATCTAGAAAGGCAGGACAGGCCATGGAGAACTGGGAGCCTTGTTATGCTGATGGGCGACATGTAAATTGCCAACAGCCACTCTGGAGAAGTGTATGGTGTTTCCTGAAACATCCAAAAAACAAAGCAACAGAGCCTAGGGCAGTTCCACTTATGGTCCTATAGCTTAGGGAAATTAAAATCAAAAAGACACAGCCACCACAAAGTTTGGGCCGGCTCTGTTTACAAGAACCTCGTTTATGGTACAAGTTCAATATCGCAGAAAGTGAAAAATGGATAAAGAAGTTGTGCTACTTACGTACAATGCAATATCACTCAGCAATGAAATCTATGTCATCAGGCCCGTAGCAGCATAATGAGTGGATTCAGGTATGATGATTCTAAGTGAAATAAGTCACACAGAAAAAGAATCATCATAAGATATCACTAATACACGGAATGTAAGCTTGGCTACACACGAACTGAATTACAAAACAGAACACGGTCTCAAATGTAGAATACCAACTTATGCTTGCTTAAGGGGAAAGGTGAGTTGGGGTGCTGCATAAAACCAGAGATTGAAATTAGCACAGATACCATTCCATAAGCCAAATATGTAATAGACAAGAGCTACTCCTTGCTCAATGAAGTGGACTCAACACCCCATATTAAACGCCTAAGAATATACCTGACTAGTAAGAATCTTAAAACCTATGGATTTATATGTCTCCGAAAGAGAATCAAGCGTGTGTACAGTGGCATAAACGCAGCAGTGATAGGATTGGTGAGGTTCGGTGAGTAAATGCAGACCCTTTGAAGTCATATTGCATGGTACCCATTCCATGGGTCTCAACTCTCCAGGTTTAAGGGATTCTTCCTTCAGCTAAAACATGCATGTGGAACCCAGAGTATGATCCAACATGTGATCAGGAAACGTGTTCAAATGTGTCTCAGTTTTCGTTCCCTGGTACTCGGGTGCAACATTTCAGATGCTTTACTAACACTCTCCCCACATGGAGAGTCAGTGCCTTTAACCTCCTGTTTGGCCCAGTTTGCAATTTCTGCGGAAGATGAACAGGAATAGGGAGAACCAATTAGAGACTAGATGGAGGTGTCTGGACGGGCAAATGTAACTCTCATTTCCCACCAGGAAGAAGAATTAACCAAAGGCTCAGCGTGCCATGCCGGAACCACACTAGGACCTGAAGCAATCCTGCAGTGTTGCGGCCAGCTCACAAGAAAGCGAGTTGAAGAAAGGAGCTCCGGGGACTGTAATTCACAAACCTGCAGAGTTATAAATGACAGCTATCGTCCAAAAATGTATTGAAGTAAGGCTGCCAAGAGGACTTGAAAGTGGGGCAGAATTGCAGGAAACCAATTTCAGGAGGTAGACTGGAATTGCATGTACAGCATAGGAAAAGAGGCAGAACGTCCACAATGATGCACTTGGCCAAGAAGGGCATATGCGTTTTTTCCTGTATATATTCAGCAAAAAATGCATACGCCCTTTTTGGCCAACCAAGCAAGCTTGCAAAGGAAATCTGCCCAACAATGAAGTCTCACTGCCTCCCGGTCAAAAGGGCCATCTGAAAAAAGTGTAAAATCCAGAAAGGCAGGACAGGCCATGGAGAACTGGGAGCCTTGTTATGCTGATGGGCGGGATGTAAATTGCCAACAGCCACTCTGGAGAAGTGTATGGTGTTTCCTGAAACATCTAAAAAACAAAGCAACAGAGCCTAGGGCACTTCCACTTATGGTCCTATAGCTTAGGGAAATTAAAATCAAAAAGACACAGCCACCCCAAAGTTTGGACCAGCTCTGTTTACAAGAACCTCATTTACGGTACAAGTTCAATATCGCAGAAATGAAAAAATGGATAAAGACGTTGTGCTACTTACGTACAATGCAATATCACTCAGCAATGAAATCTATGTCATCAGGCCTGTAGCAGCATAATGAGTGGATTCAGGTACGATGATTCTAAGTGAAATAAGTCACACAGAAAAAGAAACATCAAAAGGTATCACTAGTACACGGAATGTAAACTTGGCTACACAGGAACTGAATTACAAAACAGAAGAGGGTCTCAAATGTAGAAAACCAACTTATGCTTGCTTAAGGGGAAAGGTGAGTTGGGGTGCTGCATAAAACCAGAGATTGAAATTAGCACAGATACTGTTCCATAATCCATATATGTAATAGACAAGAGCTACTCCTTACTCAAGGAAGTGGACTCAACACCCCATATTAAACGCCTAAGAATATACCTGACTAGTAAGAATCTTAAAACCTATGGATTTATACGTCTCCGAAAGAGAATCAAGCGTGTGTACAGTGGCATAAACGCAGCAGTGATAGGATTGGTGAGGTTCGGTGAGCAAATGCAGACCCTTTGAAGTCATATTGCATGGTACCCATTCCATGGGTCTCAACTCTCCAGGTTTAATGGATTCTTGCTTCAGCTAAAACATGCATGTGGAACCCAGAGTATGATCCACCGTGTGATTGGGAAATGTTTTCAAATGTGTCCAGTTTTCAGCCCCTGGTTCTCGTTTGAAACATTCCAGACGCTTCACTAACACTCTCCCCACTTGGAGAGTCAGTGCCTTTAACATCCTGTTTGGCCCAGTTTGCAATTTCTGCGGAAAATGAACAAGAATAGGGAGAACCAATGAGAGACTAGATGGAGGTGTCTGGACGGGCAAATTTAACTCTCATTTCCAACCAGGAAGAGGAATTAACCAAACGCTCAGCGTGCTATGCCGGAACCACACTTGGGCCTGAAACAATCTTGCGGTATTGCGGCCAGCTCACAAGAAAGCGAGTTGAAGAAAGGAGCTCAGGGGCACTGTAATTCACAACCTGCAGAGTTATAAATGACAGCTATCGTCCAAAAATATATTCAAGTAAGGCTGCCAAGAGGACTTGAAAGTGGGGCAGAATTGCAGGAAACCGATTTCAGGAGGTAGACTGGAATTGCATGTAAAGCATAGGAAAAGAGGCAGAACGTCCACAATGATGAACTTGGCCAAAAAGGGCGTATGCGTTTTTTCCCGAATATATTCAGGAAAAAATGCATACACACTTTTTGGCCAACCAAGCAAGCCTGCAAAGGAAATCTGCACTACAATGAAGTCTCACTGCGCCCCAGTCAAAAGGGCCATCTGAAAAAAGTGTAAAATCCAGAAAGGCAGGACAGGCCATGGAGAACTGGGAGCCTTGTTATGCTGATGGGCGGGATGTAAATTGCCAACAGCCACTCTGGACAAGTGTATGGTGTTTCCTGAAACATCTAAAAAACAAAGCAACAGAGCCTATGACACTTCCACTTATGGTCCTATGGCTTAGGGAAATTAAAATAAAAAAGACACAGCTACCCCAAAGTTAGGGACAGCTCTGTTTACAAGAACCCTGTTTACGGTACAAGTTCAATAGCGCGGAAAGCGAAAAATGGATGAAGAGTTTGTGGTACTTACGTACAATGCAATATCACTCAGCAATGAAATCTACATCATCAGGCCCGTAGCAGCATAATGAGTGGATTCAGGTACGATGATTGTAAGTGAAATAAGTCTCACAGAAAAAGAAACATCATAAGATATCACTAATACACGGAATGTAAACTTGGCTACACAGGAACTGAATTACAAAACAGAACAGGGTCTCAAATGTAGAAAACCAACTTATGCTTGCTTAAGGGGAAAGGTGAGTTGGGGTGATGCATAAAACCAGAGATTGAAATGAGCACAGATACCATTCCATAAGCCAAATATGTAATAGACAAGAGCTACTCCTTGCTCAACGAAGTGGACACAACACCTCATATTAAACGCCTAAGAATATACCTGACTAGTAAGAATCTTAAAACCTATGGATTTATATGTCTCCAAAAGAGAAAGAAGCGTGTGTACAGCGGCATAAACGCAGCAGTGATAGGATTGGTGAGCTTCGGTGAGCAAACGTAGACCCTTTGAAGTCATATTGCATGGTACCCATTCCATGGGTCTCAACTCTCCAGGTTTAAGGGATTCTTCCTTCAGCTAAAACATGCATGTGGAACCCAGAGTATGATCCACAGTGTGATCGGGAAACATGTTCAAATGTGTCTCAGTTTTTGTCCCCTGGTACTCGGGTGCAACATTCCATACACTTTACTAACACTCTCACCACTTGGAGAGTCAGTGCCTTTAACCTCCTGTTTGGCCCAGTTTGCAAATTCTGCGGAAGATGAAGAGGAATAGGGAGAACCAATGAGAGACTAGCCGGAGGTGTCTGGATGGGCAAATTTAACTCTCATTTCCCACCAGGTAGAGGAATTAACAAAAGGCTCAGCGTGCCGTGCTGGAACCACACTAGGTCCTGAAGCAATCCTGCGGTGTTGCGGCCAGCTCACAAGAAATCGAGTTGAAGAAAGGAGCTCAGGGGCACTGTAATTCACAATCCTGCAGAGTTAAAAATGACAGCTATCGTCCAAAAATATATTGAAGTAAGGCTGCCAAAAGGACTTGAATGTTGGGCAGAATTGCAGGAAACCGATTTCAGGAGGTAGACTGGAATTGCATTTAAAGCATAGGAAAAGAGGCAGAACGTCCACAATGATGCACTTTGCCAAAAAGGGTGTATGCGTTTTTTCCTGAATATATTCAGGAAAAAACGCATACGCCCTTTTTGGCCAACCAAGCAAGCTTGCAAAGGAAATCTGCACTACAATGAAGTCTCACTTCCCCCGGTCAAAAGGGCCATCTCAAAAAAGTGTAAAATCCAGAAAGGCAGGACAGGCCATGGAGCACTGGGAGCCTTGTTATGCTGATGGGAGTGATGTAATTTGCCAACACCCACTCTGGAGAAGTTTATGGTGTTTCCTGAAACATCTAAAAAACAAAGCAACAGAGCCTAGGGCATTTCCACTTATGGTCCTATAGCTTAGGGAAATTAAAATCAAAAAGACACAGCCACCCCAAACTTTGCGACGGCTCTGTTTACAAGAACCTCGTTTACGGTACAAGTTCAATATCGCAGAAAGAAAAAAATGGATAAAGAAGTTGTGGTACTTACGTACAATGCAATATCACTCAGCAATGAAATCTATTTCATCAGACCCATAGCAGCATAATGAGTGGATTCAGGTACGATGATTCTAAGTGAAATAAGTCACACAGAAAAAAAAACATCATAAGATATCACTAATACACGGAATGTACACTTGGCTACACAGGAACTGAATTACAAAACAGAACAGGGTCTCAAATGTAGAAAACCAACTTATGCTTGCTTAAGGGGAAAGGTGAGTTGGGGTGCTGCATAAAACCAAAGATTGAAATTAGCACAGATACCGTTCCATAAGCCAAAAATGTAATAGACAAGAGCTACTCCTTGCTCAACGAAGTGGACTCAACACTCCATATTAAACACCTAAGAATATACCTGACTAGTAAGAATCTAAAACCTATGGATTTATATGTCTCCGAAAGAGAATCAAGGATGTGTACAGCGGCATAAACACAGCAGTGATAGGATTTGTGTGGTTCGGTGAGCAAATGCAGACCCTTAGAAGTCATATTGCATGGTACCCATTCCATGGGTCTCAACTCTCCAGGTTTAAGGGATTCTTCCTTCAGCTAAAACATGCATGAGGAACCCAGAGTATGATCCACCGTGTGATCGGAATACGTGTTTAATGTGTCTCAGTTTTCATTCCCTGGTACTCGGGTGCAACATTCCAGACGCTTTACTAACACACTCCCCACTTGGAGAGTTAGTGCCTTTAACCTCCTGTTTGGCTCAGTTCGCAGTTTCTGCGGAAGATGAACAGCAATAGGGAGAACCAATGAGAGACTAGCTGGAGGTGTCTGGATGGGGAAATTTAACTCTCATTTCCCACCCGGAAGAGGAATTAACCAACGGCTCAGCATGCCATGCTGGAACCACACTAGGGCCTGAAGCAATCATGCGGTGTTGCGGCCAGCTCACAAGACAGCTAGTTGAAGAAAGGAGCTCAGGGGCACTGTAATTCACAAACCTGCAGAGTTATAAATGACAGCTATCGTCCAAAAATATATTGAAGTGAGGCTGCCAAGAGGACTCAAAAGCGGGGCAGAATTGCAGGAAACCGATTTCAGGAGGTAGACTGGAATTGCACGTAAAGCATAGGAAAAGAGGCAGAACGTCCACAATGATGCACTTGGACAAAAAGGGGATTTGCGTTTTTTCCTGAATATATTCAGGAAAAAATGCACATGCGCTTTTTGGCCAACCAAGCAAGCTTGCAAATGAAATCTGCACTATAATGAAGTCTCACTGCCCCCCGGTCAAAAGGGCCATCTGAAAAAAGTGTAAAATCCAGAAAGGCAGGACAGGCCATGGAGAACTGGGAGCCTTGTTATGCTGATGGGCGGGATGTAAATTGCCAACAGCCACTCTGGAGAAGTGTATGGTGTTTCCTGAAACATCCAAAAAACAAAGCAACAGAGCCTAGGCCACTTCCACTTATCGTCCTATAGCTTAGGGAAATTAAAATCAAAAAGACACAGCCACCCCAAAGTTTGGGCCGGCTCTGTTTACAAGAACCTCATTTACGGTACAAGTTCAATGTCACAGAAAGGGAAAAATGGATAAAGAAGTTGTGGTATTTACGTATAATGCAATATCACTCAGCAATGAAATCTATGTCATCAGGCCCATAGCAGCATAATGAGTGGATTCAGGTACGATGATTCTAAGTGAAATAAGTCACACATAAAAAGAAACATCATAAGGTATCACTAATACACGGAATGTAAACTTGGCTACACAGGAACTGAATTAGAAAACAGAACAGGGTCTCAAATGTAGAAAACCAACTTATGCATGCTTAAGGGGAAAGGTGAGTTGGGGTGCTGCATAAAACCAGAGATTGAAATTAGCACAGATACCGTTCCATAAGCCAAATATGTAATAGACAAGAACTACTCCTGCTCAACGAAGTGGACACAACACCACATATTAAACGCCTAAGAATATACCTGACTAGTAAGAATCTTAAAACCTATGGATTTATATGTCTCCAAAAGAGAATCAAGCGTGTGTACAGCGGTATAAACGCAGCAGTGATAGGATTGGTGAGGTTCAGTGAGCAAATGCAGACCCTTTGAAGTCATATTGCATGGTACCCATTCCATGGGTCTCAACTCTTCAGGTTTAAGGGATTCTTCCTTCAGCTAAAATATGCATGTGCAACCCAAAGTATGATCCACCGTGTGATCGGGAAACATGTTCAAATGTGTCTCAGTTTTCATCCTCTGGTACTTGGGTGCAACATTCCAGATGCTTTACTAACACTCTGCCCACTTGGAGAGTCAGTGCCTTTAACCTCCTGTTTGGCCCAGTTTGCAATTTCTGCGGAAGATGAACAGGAATAGGTAGAACCAATGAGAGACTAGCTGGAGGTGTCTGGACGGGCAAATTTAACTCTCATTTCCCACCAGGAAGAGGAATTAACCAAAGGCAGAGACTGCCGTGCCGGAACCACACTAGGGCCTGAAGCAATCATGCGGTGTTGCGGCCAGCTCACAAGAAAGCGAGTTGAAGAAAGGAGCTCAGGGGCACTGTAATTCACAAACCTGCAGAGTTATAAATGTCAGCTATCCTCCAAAAATAAATTGAAGTGAGGCTGCCAAGAGGAGTTGAAAGCGGGGCAAAATTGCAGGAAACCGATTTCAGGAAGGAGACTGGAATTGCATTTAAAGCATAGGAAAAGAGGCAGAACGTCCACAATGATGCACTTGGCAAAAAAGAGCGTATGCGTTTTTTCCTGAATATATTCAGGAAAAAACGCATACGCACTTTTTGGCCAACCAAGCAGGCTTGCAAAGGAAATCTGCACTACAATGAAGTCTCACTTCCCCCCGGTCAAAAGGGCCATCTGAAAAAAGTGTAAAATCCAGAAAGGCAGGACAGGCCATGGAGAACTGGGAGCCTTGTTATGCTGATGGGAGGGATGTAATTTGCCAACACCCACTCTGGTGAAGTGTATGGGGTTTCCTGAAACACCTAAAAAACAAAGCAACAGAGCCTACGGCATTTCCACATATGGTCCTATAGCTTAGGGAAATTAAAATCAAAAAGACACAGCCACCCCAAATTTTGGGATGGCTCTGTTTACAAGAACCTCAAATACGGTACAAGTTCAATATCATAGAAAGCGAAAAATGGATAAAGAAGTTGTGGTACTTACGTACAATGCAATATCACTCAGCAATGAAATCTATGTCATCAGGCCCGTAGCAGCAAAATGAGTGGATTCAGGTACGATGATTCTAAGTAAAATAAGTCACAGAGAAAAATAAACATCATAAGATATCACTTATGGGATTCTTCCTTCAGCTAAATCATGCATGTGGAACCCAAAGTATGATCCACCATGTGATCGGGAAACATGTTAAAATGTGTCTCAGTTTTTGTCCTCTGGTACTTGGGTGCAACATTTCAGATGCTTTACTAACACTCTGCCCACTTGGAGAGTCAGTGCCTTTAACCTCCTGTTTGGCCCAGTTTGCAATTTCTGCGAAAGATGAAGAGGAATAGGGATAACCAATGAGAGACTAGCTGCAGGTGTCTGGACGGGCAAATTTAACTCTCATTTCCAACCGGGAAGAGGAATTAACCAAAGGCAGAGACTGCCGTGCCAGAACCACACTAGGCCCTGAAGCAATCCTGTGGTGTTGCGGCCAGCTCACAAGAAAGCGAGTTGAAGAAAGGAGCTCAGGGACACTGTAATTCACAAACCTGCAGAGTTATAAATGACAGCTATCGTCCAAAAATATATTGAAGTAAGGCTGCCAAGAGGACTTGAAAGCGGGGCAGAATTGCAGGAAACCGATTTCAGGAGGTAGAATGGAATTGCTTTTAAAGCATAGGAAAAGAGGCAGAACGTCCACAATGATGCACTTGGCCAAAAAGTGCGTATGCACTTTATCCTGAATATATTCAGGAAAAACGCATACGCACTTTTTGGCCAACCAAGCAAGCTTGCAAAGGAAATCTGCACTACAATGAAGTCTCACTTCTCCCTGGTCAAAAGGGCCATCTGAAAAATGTGTAAAATCCAGAAAGGCAGGACAGGCCATGGAGAACTGGGAGCCTTGTCATGTTGATAAGCGGGATGTAAATTGCCAACAGCCACTCTGGAGAAGTGTATGTTGTTTCCTGAAACATCTAAAAAACAAAGCAACAGAGCCTACGGCACTTCCACATATGGTCCTATAGCTTAGGGAAATTAAAATCAAAAAGACACAGCCACCCCAATGTTTGGGACGCCTCTGTTTACAGGAACCTCGAATACGGTAGAAGTTCAATATCGCAGAAAGCGAAAAATGGATAAAGAAGTTGTGGTAATTACATACAATGCAATATCACTCAGCAATGAAATCCATGTCATCAGGCCCGTAGCAGCATAATGAGTGGATTCAGGTACGATGATTCTAAGTGAAATAAGTCACACAGGAAAAAGAAACATCATAAGGTATCACTAATACACGGAATGTAAACTTGGCTACACAGGAACTGAATTACAAAACAGAACAGGGTCTGAAATGTAGAAAACCAAATTCTGCTTGCTTAAGGGGAAAGGTGAGTTGGGGTGCTGCATAAAACCAGAGATTGAAATTAGCACAGATACCGTTCCATAAGCCAAATATGTAATAGACAAGAGCTACTCCTTGCTCAACGAAGTGGACTCAACACCCCATATTAAACACCTAAGAATATACCTGACTAGTAAGAATCTTAAAACCTATGGATTTATATGTCTCCGAAAGAGAATCAAGCATGTGTACAGTGGTATAAACGCAGCAGTCATAGGATTGGTGAGGTTCGGTGAGCAAATGCAGACCCTTAGAAGTCATATTGCATGGTTCCCATTCCATGGGTCTCAACTCTTCAGGTTTAAGGGATTCTTCCTTCAGCTAAAACATGCATGTGGAACCCAAAGTATGATCCACCATGTGATCGGGAAACGTTTTCAAATGTGTCTCAGTTTTCGTCCCCTGCTACTCGGGTGCAACATTCCAGACGCTTTACTAAAACTCTCCCCAATTGGAGAGTCAGTGCCTTTAACCTCTTGTTTGGCCCAGTTGCAATTTCTGTGGAAGATGAACAGGAATAGGGAGAACCAATGAGAGACTAGCTGGAGGTGTCTGGACGGGCAAATTTAACTCTCATTTCCCACCAGGAAGAGGAATTAACCAAAGGCTCAGCCTGCCGTGCCGGAACCACACTAGGTCCTGAAGCAATCCTGCGGTGTTGCGGCCAGCTCACAAGAAGCGAGTTGAAGAAAGGAGTTCAGGCACACTGTAATTCACAAACCTGCAGAGTTATAAATGACAGCTATCATCCAAAAATATATTGAAGTAAGGCAGCCAAGAGGATTTGAAAGTGGGGCAGAATTGCAGGAAACTGATTTCAGGAGGTAGACTGGAATTGCATTTAAAGCATAGAAAAAGAGGCAGAACGTCCACAATGATGCACTTGGCCAAAAAGGGCGTATGCGTTTTTTTCGCAATATATTCAGTAAAAACGCATAGGTCCTTTTTGGCCAATCAAGCAAGCTCGCAAAGGAAATCTGCACTACAATGAAGTCTCACTTCCCCCAGTTCAAAAGGGCCATCTGAAAAAAGTGTAAAATCCAGAAAGGCAGGACAGGCCATGGAGAACTGGGAGCCTTGTTATGCTGATGGGCGGGATGTAAATTGCCAACAGCCATTCTGGAGAAGTGTATGGTGTTTCCTGAAACATCTAAAAAACAAAGCAACAGAGCCTATGACACTTCCATTTATGGTCCTATGGCTTAGGGAAATTAAAATAAAAAAGACACAGCTACCCCAAAGTTAGGGACAGCTCTGTTTACAAGAACCCTGTTTACGGTACAAGTTCAATAGCGCGGAAAGCGAAAAATGGATGAAGAGTTTGTGGTACTTACGTACAATGCAATATCACTCAGCAATGAAATCTATGTCATCAGGCCCGTAGCAGCATAATGAGTGGATTCAGGTACGATGATTCTAAGTGAAATAAGTCACACAGAAAAAGAAACATCATAAGATATCACTAATACACGGAATGTAAACTTGGCTACACAGGAACTGAATTACAAAACAGAACAGGGTCTCAAATGTAGAAAACCAACTTATGCTTGCTTAAGGGGAAAGGTGAGTTGGGGTGATGCATAAAACCAGAGATTGAAATGAGCACAGATACCGTTCCATAAGCCAAATATGTAATAGACAAGAGCTACTCCTTGCTCAACGAAGTGGACACAACACCTCATATTAAACGCCTAAGAATATACCTGACTAGTAAGAATCTTAAAACCTATGGATTTATATGTCTCCAAAAGAGAAAGAAGCGTGTGTACAGTGGCATAAACGCAGCAGTGATAGGATTGGTGAGCTTCGGTGAGCAAACGTAGACCCTTTGAAGTCATATTGCATGGTACCCATTCCATGGGTCTCAACTCTCCAGGTTTAAGGGATTCTTCCTTCAGCTAAAACATGCATGTGGAACCCAGAGTATGATCCACCGTGTGATCGGGAAACATGTTCAAATGTGTCTCAGTTTTTGTCCCCTGGTACTCGGGTGCAACATTCCATACACTTTACTAACACTCTCCCCACTTGGAGAGTCAGTGCCTTTAACCTCCTGTTTGGCCCAGTTTGCAAATTCTGCGGAAGATGAAGAGGAATAGGGAGAACCAATGAGAGACTAGCTGGAGGTGTCTGGATGGGCAAATTTAACTCTCATTTCCCACCAGGTAGAGGAATTAACAAAAGGCTCAGCGTGCCGTGCTGGAACCACACTAGGTCCTGAAGCAATCCTGCGGTGTTGCGGCCAGCTCACAAGAAATCGAGTTGAAGAAAGGAGCTCAGGGGCACTGTAATTCACAATCCTGCAGAGTTAAAAATGATAGCTATCGTCCAAAAATATATTGAAGTAAGGCAGCCAAGAGGACTTGAAAGTGGGGCAGAATTGCAGGAAACCGATTTCAGGAGGTAGACTGGAATTGCATTTAAAGCATAGGAAAAGAGGCAGAACGTCCACAATGATGCACTTTGCCAAAAAGGTTGTATGCGTTTTTTCCTGAATATATTCAGGAAAAAACGCATACGCCCTTTTTGGCCAACCAAGCAAGCTTGCAAAGGAAATCTGCACTACAATGAAGTCTCACTTCCCCCGGTCAAAAGGGCCATCTCAAAAAAGTGTAAAATCCAGAAAGGCAGGACAGGCCATGGAGCACTGGGAGCCTTGTTATGCTGATGGGAGTGATGTAATTTGCCAACACCCACTCTGGTGAAGTGTATGGTGTTTCCTGAAACATCTAAAAAACAAAGCAACAGAGCCTAGGGCATTTCCACTTATGGTCCTATAGCTTAGGGAAATTAAAACCAAAAAGACACAGCCACCCAAAACTTTGCGATGGCTCTGTTTACAAGAACCTCGTTTACGGTACAAGTTCAATATCGCAGAAAGAAAAAAATGGATAAAGAAGTTGTGGTACTTACGTACAATGCAATATCACTCAGCAATGAAATCTATTTCATCAGGCCCATAGCAGCATAATGAGTGGATTCAGGTACGATGATTCTAACTGAAATAAGTCACACAGAAAAAGAAACATCATAAGATATCACTAATACACGGAATGTACACTTGGCTACACAGGAACTGAATTACAAAACAGAACAGGGTCTCAAATGTAGAAAACCAACTTATGCTTGCTTAAGGGGAAAGGTGAGTTGGGGTGCTGCATAAAACCAAAGATTGAAATTAGCACAGATACCGTTCCATAAGCCAAAAATATAATAGACAAGAGCTACTCCTTGCTCAACGAAGTGGACTCAACACTCCATATTAAACACCTAAGAATATACCTGACTAGTAAGAATCTTAAAACCTATGGATTTATATGTCTCTGAAAGAGAATCAAGCATGTGTACAGCGGCATAAACACAGCAGTGATAGGATTTGTGAGGTTCGGTGAGCAAATGCAGACCCTTTGAAGTCATATTGCATGGTACCCATTCCATGGGTCTCAACTCTCCAGGTTTAAGGGATTCTTCCTTCAGCTAAAACATGCATGAGGAACCCAGAGTATGATCCACCGTGTGATCGGAATACGTGTTTAATGTGTCTCAGTTTTCATTCCCTGGTACTCGGGTGCAACATTCCAGACGCTTTACTAACACACTCCCCACTTGGAGAGTTAGTGCCTTTAACCTCCTGTTTGGCTCAGTTCGCAGTTTCTGCGGAAGATGAACAGCAATAGGGAGAACCAATGACAGACTAGCTGGAGGTGTCTGGATGGGCAAATTTAACTCTCATTTCCCACCCGGAAGAGGAATTAACCAACGGCTCAGCATGCCGTGCTGGAACCACACTAGGGCCTGAAGCAATCATGCGGTGTTGCAGCCAGCTCACAAGAAAGCTAGTAGAAGAAAGGAGCTCAGGGGCACTGTAATTCACAAACCTGCAGAGTTATAAATGACAGCTATCGTCCAAAAATATATTGAAGTGAGGCTGCCAAGAGGACTCGAAAGCGGGGCAGAATTGCAGGAAACCGATTTCAGGAGGTAGACTGGAATTGCAATTAAACCATAGGATAAGAGGGAGAACGTCCAAAATGATGCACTTGGCCAAAAAGTGTATTTGCGTTTTTTCCTGAATATATTCAGGAAAAAACGCATAAGCCCTTTTTGGCCAACAAAGCAAGCTTGCAAAGGAAATCTGCACTACAATGAAGTCTCACTTCCCCCCGGTCAAAAGGGCCATCTGAAAAAAGTGTAAAATCCAGAAAGGCAGGACAGGCCATGGAGAACTGGGAGCCTTGTTATGCTGATGGGCAGGATGTAATTTGCCAACAGCCACTCTGGAGAAGTGTATGGTGTTTCCTGAAACATCTAAAAAACAAAGCAACAGAGCCTAGGGCACTTCCACTTATGGTCCTATAGCTTAGGGAAATTGAAATCAAAAACACACAGCCACCCCAAAGTTTGGGACGGCTCTGTTTACAAGAACCTCGTTTACAGTACAAGTTCAATATCTCAGAAAGCAAAAAATGGATAAAGAAGTTGTGGTACTTACGTACAATGCAATATCACTCAGCAATGAAATCTATGTCATCAGGCCCGTAGCAGCATAATGAGTGGATTCAGATATGATGATTCTAAGTGAAATAAGTCACAGAGAAAAAGAAACATCATAAGATATCACTAATACATGGAATGTAAACTTGGCTACACAGGAACTAAATTACAAAACAGAACAGGGTCCCAAATGTAGAAAAACAACTTATGCTTGCTTAAGGGGAAAGGTGAGTTGGGGTGCTGCATAAAACTAGAGATTAAAATTAGCACAGATACCATTCCATAAGCCAAATATGTAATAGACAAGAGCTACTCCTTGCTCAACGAAGTGGACACAACACCTCATATTAAACGCCTAAGAATATACCTGACTAGTAAGAATCTTAAAACCTATGGATTTATATGTCTCCAAAAGAGAATCAAGTGTGTGTACAGCGGCATAAACGCAGCAGTGATAGGATGGGTGAGGTTCGGTGAGCAAATGCAGACCATGTGAAGTCGTATTGCATGGTCCCATTCCATGGGTCTCAACTCTCCAGGTTTAAGGGATTCTTCCTTCAGCTAAAACATGCTTGTGGAACCCAGAGTATGACCCACCGTGTGATCGGGAAACGTGTTCAAATGTGTCTCAGTTTTTGTCCCCTGGTACTCGGGTGCAACATTCCAGACGCTTTACTAACACTCTCCCCACTTGGAGAGTCAGTGCCTTTAACCTCCTGTTTGGAACAGTTTGCCATTTCTGCGGAAGATGAACAGAAATAGGGAGAACCAATGAGAGACTAGCTGAAGGTGTCTGGATGGGCAAATTTAACTCTCATTTGCCACCAAGAAGAGGAATTAACCAAAGGCTCAGCATGCCATGCCAGAACCACACTAGGGCCTGAAGCAATCCTGCGGTGTTGCGGCCAGCTCACAAGAAAGCGAGTTGAAGAAAGGCGCTCAGGGACACTGTAATTCACAAACCTGCAGAGTTATAAATGACAGCTATCATCCAAAAATATATTGAAATGAGCCTGCCAAGAGGAGTTGAAAGCGGGGCAAAATTGCAGGAAACCGATTTCAGGAAGGAGACTGGAATTGCATTTAAAGCATAGGAAAAGAGGCAGAACGTCCATAATGATGCACTTAGCCAAAAAGGGCGTATGTGTTTTTTCCTGAATATATTCAGGAAAAAACGCATACGCACTTTTTGGCCAACCAAGCAAGCTTGCAAAGGAAATCTGCACTACAATGAAGTCTCACTTCCCCTGGTCAAAAGGGCCATCTGAAAAAAGTGTAAAATCCAGAAAGGCAGGACAGGCCATGGAGCACTGGGAGCCTTGTTATGCTGATGGGAGGGATGTAATTTGCCAACACCCACTCTGGTGAAGTGTATGGTGTTTCCTGAAACACCTAAAAAACAAAGCAAAAGAGCCTACGGCATTTCCACATATAGTCCTATACCTTAGGGAAATTAAAATCAAAAAGACACAGCCACCCCAAAGTTTGGGATGGCTCTGTTTACAAGAACCTCAAATACGGTACAAGTTCAATATCACAGAAAGCACAAAATGGATAAAGAAGTTGTGGTACTTACGTACAATGCAATATCACTCAGCAATGAAATCTATGTCATCAGGCCCGTAGCAGCAAAATGAGTGGATTCAGGTACGATGATTCTAAGTAAAATAAGTCACAGAGAAAAAGAAACATCATAAGATATCACTAATACACGGAATGTAAACTTGGCTACACAGGAACTGAATTACAAAACAGAACAGGGTCTGAAATGTAGAAAACCAAGTTATGCTTGCTTAAGGGGAAAGGTGAGTTGGGGTGCTGCATAAAACCAGAGATTGAAATGAGCACAGATACCGTTCCATAAGCCAAATATATAATAGACAAGAGCTACTCCTTGCTCAACGAAGTGGACACAACACCACATATTAAACGCCTAAGAATATACCTGACTAGTAAGAATCTTAAAACCTATGGATTTATATGTCTCCGAAAGAGAATCAAGCATGTGTACAGCGGTATAAACGCAGCAGTGATAGGATTGGTGAGGTTCGGTGAGCAAATGCAGACCCTTTGAAGTCATATTGCATGGTACCCATTCCATGGGTCTCAACTCTTCAGGTTTAAGGGATTCTTCCTTCAGCTAAATCATGCATGTGGAACCCAAAGTATGATCCACCATGTGATCGGGAAACATGTTCAAATGTGTCTCAGTTTTTGTCCTCTGGTACTTCGGTGCAACATTTCAGATGCTTTACTAACACTCTGCCCACTTGGAGAGTCAGTGCCTTTAACCTCTTGTTTGGCCCAGTTGCAATTTCTGAGGAAGATGAACAGGAATACGGAGAACCAATGAGAGACTAGCTGGAGGTGTCTGGATGGGCAAATTTAACTCTCATTTCCCACCAGGAAGAGGAATTAACCAAAGGCTCAGCCTGCCGTGCCGGAACCACACTAGGTCCTGAAGCAATCCTGCGGTGTTGCGGCCAGCTCACAAGAAGCGAGTTGAAGAAAGGAGCTCAGGGGCACTGTAATTCACAAACCTGCAGAGTTATCAATGAAAGCTATCGTCCAAAAATATATTGAAGTAAGGCAGCCAAGAGGACTTGAAAGTGGGGCAGAATTGCAGGAAACTGATTTCAGGAGGTAGACTGGAATTGCATTTAAAGCATAGAAAAAGAGGCAGAACGTCCACAATGATGCAGTTGGCCAAAAAGTGCGTATGCGTTTTTTCCGGAATATATTCAGTAAAAACGCATAGGCACTTTTTGGCCAATTAAGCACGCTTGCAAAGGAAATCTGCACTACAATGAAGTCTCACTTCCCCCTGGTAAAAAGGGCCATCTGAAAAAAGTGTAAAATCCAGAAAGGCAGGACAGGCCATGGAGAACTGGGTGCCTTGTTATGCTGATGGGCGGGATGTAAATTGCCAACAGCCACTCTGGAGAAGTGTATGGTGTTTCCTGAAACATCTAAAAAACAAAGCAACAGAGCCTAGGGCACTTCCACTTATGGTCCTATAGCTTAGGGAAATTAAAATCAAAAAGACACAGCTACCCCAAAGTTAAGGACAGCTCTGTTTAGAAGAACCCTGTTTACGGTACAAGTTCAATAGCGCGGAAAGCGAAAAATGGATAAAGAGTTTGTGGTACTTACGTACAATGCAATATCACTCAGCAGTGAAATCTATGTCATCAGGCCCGTAGCAGCATAATGAGTGGATTCAGGTACGATGATTCTAAGTGAAATAAGTCACACAGAAAAAGAAACATCATAAGATATCACTAATACACGGAATGTAAACTTGGCTACACAGGAACTGAATTACAAAACAGAACAGTGTCTCAAATGTAGAAAACCAACTTATGCTTGCTTAAGGGGAAAGGTGAGTTGGGGTGCTGCATAAAACCAGAGATTGAAATTAGCACAGATATTGTTCCATAAGCCAAATATGTAATAGACAAGAGCTACTCCTTGCTCAACGAAGTGGACACAACACCTCATATTAAACGCCTAAGAATATACCTGACTAGTAAGAATCTTAAAACCTATGGATTTATATGTCTCCGAAAGAGAAAGAAGCGTGTGTACAGCGGCATAAACGCAGCAGTGATAGGATTGGTGAGCTTCGGTGAGCAAACGTAGACCCTTTGAAGTCATATTGCATGGTACCCATTCCATGGGTCTCAACTCTCCAGGTTTAAGGGATTCTTCCTTCAGCTAAAACATGCATGTGGAACCCAGAGTATGATCCACCGTGTGATCGGGAAACATGTTAAAATGTGTCTCAGGTTTTGTCCCCTGGTACTCGGGTGCAACATTCCATACACTTTACTAACACTCTGCCCACTTGGAGAGTCAGTGCCTTTAACCTCCTGTTTGGCCCAGTTGCAATTTCTGCGGAAGATGAACAGGAATAGGGAGAACCAATGAGAGACTAGCTGGAGGTGTCTGGACGGGCAAATTTAACTCTCATTTCCCACCAGGAAGAGGAATTAACCAAAGGCTCAGCCTGCCGTGCCGGAACCACACTAGGTCCTGAAGCAATCCTGCGGTGTTGCGGACAGCTCACAAGAAGTGAGTTGAAGAAAGGAGTTCAGGCACACTGTAATTCACAAACCTGCAGAGTTATAAATGACAGCTATCGTCCAAAAATATATTGAAGTAAGGCAGCCAAGAGGACTTGAAAGTGGGGCAGAATTGCAGAAAACTGATTTCAGGAGGTAGACTGGAATTGCATTTAAAGCATAGAAAAAGAGGCAGAACGTCCACAATGATGCACTTGGCCAAAAAGTGCGTATGCGTTTTTTCCGGAATATATTCAGTAAAAACGCATAGGCACTTTTTGGCCAATCAAGCAAGCTTGCAAAGGAAATCTGCACTACAATGAAGTCTCACTTCCCCCAGGTCAAAAGGGCCATCTGAAAAAGTGTAAAATCCAGAAAGGCAGGACAGGCCATGGAGAACTGGGAGCCTTGTTATGCTGATGGGCGGGATGTAAATTGCCAACAGCCACTCTGGACAAGTGTATGGTGTTTCCTAAAACATCTAAAAAACAAAGCAACAGAGCCTAGGGCACTTCCACATATGGTCCTATCGCTTAGGGAAATTAAAATCAAAAAGACACAGCTACCCTAATGTTAGGGACAGCTCTGTTTACAAGAACCCTGTTTACGGTACAAGTTCAATAGCGCGGAAAGCGAAAAATGGATAAAGAGTTTGTGGTACTTACGTACAATGCAATATCACTCAGCAGTGAAATCTATGTCATCAGGCCCGTAGCAGCATAATGAGTGGATTCAGGTACGATGATTCTAAGTGAAATAAGTGACACAGAAAATGAAACATCATAAGATATCACTACTACACGGAATGTAAACTTGGCTACACAGGAACTGAATTACAAAACAGAAAATGTTCTCAAATGTAGAAAACCAACTTCTGGTTGTTTAAGGGGAAAGGCGTGTTGGGGTGCTGCATAAAACCAGAGACTGAAATTAGCACAGATACCGTTCCATAAGCCAAATATGTAATAGACAAGAGCTACTCCTTGCTCAACGAAGTGGACTCAACACCCCATATTAAACACCTAAGAATATACCTGACTAGTAAGAATCTTACAACCTATGGATTTATATGTCTCCGATAGAGAATCAAACGTGTGTACAGAGGCATAAACGCAGCAGTGATAGAATTGGTGAGGTTCGGTGAACAAATGCAGACCCTTTGAAGTCATATTGCATGGTACCCATTCCATGGGTCTCAACTCTCCAGGTTTAAGGGATTCTTCCTTCAGCTAAAACATGCATGTGGAACCCAGAGTATGATCCACTGTGTGATCAGGTAACGTGTTCAAATGTGTCTCAATTTTCGTTCCCTGGTACTCGGGTGCAACATTCCAGACGCTTTACTAACACTCTCCCCACTTGGAGAGTCAGTGCCTTTAACCTCCTGTTTGGCCCAGTTTGCAATTTCTGCGTAAGATAAACAGGAATAGGGAGAACCAATGAGAGACTAGCTGGAGGTGTCTGGACGGGCAAATTTAACTCTCATTTCCCACCAGGAAGAGGAATTAACCAAAGGCTCAGCGTGCCGTGCCGGAAACACACTAGGGCCTGAAGCAATCTTGCGGTGTTCCGACCACCTCACAAGAAAGAGAGTTGAAGAAAGGAGCTCAGGGGCACTGTAATTCACAAACCTGCAGAGTTATAAATGACAGCTATCGTCCAAAAATATATTGAAGTAAGGCTGCCAAGAGTTGTTGAATGTGGGGCAGAATTGCAGGAAACCGACTTCAGGAGGTAGACAGCAGTTGCATTTAAAGAATAGGAAAAGTGGCAGAACGTCCACAATGATGCACTTGGCCAAAAAGGGCGTATACGTTTTTTCCTGAATATATTCAGGAAAAAACGCATACGCACTTTTTGGCCAACCAAGCAAGCTTGCAAAGGAAATCTGCACTACAATGAAGTCTCACTGCCCCCCGGTCAAAAGGGCCATCTGAAAAAAGTGTAAAATCCAGAAGGCAGGACAGGCCATGGAGAACTGGGAGCCTTGTTATGCTGATGGGCGGGATGTAAATTGCCAACAGCTACTCTGGAGAAGTGTATGGTGTTTCCTGAAACATCTAAAAAACAAAGCAACAGAGCCTAGGGCACTTCCACTTATGGTCCTATAGCTTAGGGAAATTAAAATCAAAAAGACACAGCCACCCCAAAGTTTGGGACGGCTCTGTTTACAAGAACCTCGTTTACGGTACAATTTCAATATTGCAGAAAGCGAAAAATGGATAAAGAAGTTGTGGTACTTACTTACAATGCAATATCACTCAGCAATGAAATCTATATCATCAGGCCCATAGCAGCATAATGAGTGGATTCAGGTACGATGATGCTAAGTGAAATAAGTCACACAGAAAAAGAAACATCATAAGATATCACTACTACACGGAATGTAAACTTGGCTACACAGGAACTGAATTACAAGACAGAACAGGGCCTCAAACGTCGAAAACCAACTTATGCTTGCTTAAGGGGAAAGGTGAGTTGGGGTGCTGCATAAAACCAGAGATTGAAATTAGCACAGATACCGTTCCATAATCCAAATATGTAATAGACAAGAGCTACTCCTTGCTCATCGAAGTGGACACAACATCCCATATTAAACACCTAAGAATATACCTGACTAGTAAGAATCTTAACACCTATGGATTTATATGTCTCCGAAAGAGAATCAAGCATGTGTACAGCGGCATAAACGCAGCAGTGATAGGATTGATGAGGTTCGGTGAGCAAATGCAGACCCTTTGAAGTCATATTGCATGGTACCCATTCCATGGGTCTCAACTCTCCAGGTTTAAGGGATTCTTCCTTCAGCTAAAACATGTATGTGGAACCCAGAGTATGATCCACCATGTGATCTGGAAACGTGTTCAAATGTGTCTCAGTTTTCGTCCCCTTGTACTCGGGTGTAACATTCCAGACGGTTTACTAACACTTTCCCCACTTGGGGAGTCAGTGCCTTTAACCTTCTGTTTGGCCCAGTTTGCAATTTCTGCGGAAAATGAAGAGGAATAGGGAGAACCAATGAGAGACTAGCTGGAGGTGTCTGGACGGGCAAATTTAACTCTCATTTCCCACCAGGTAGAGGAATTAACCAAAGGCTCAGCGTGCCGTGCCGGAACCACACTAGGGCCTGAAGCAATCCTGCGTTGTTGCGGCCAGCTCACCCAAAGCGAGTTGAAGAAAGGAGCTCAGGGACACTGTCATTCACAAAGCTGCAGAGTTATAAATGACAGCTATGGTCCAAAAATATATTGAAGTAAGGCTGCCAAGAGGACTTGAAAGCGGGGCAGAATTGCAGGAAACCGATTTCAGAAGGTACACGGGAGTCCCTCTTAAAGCATAGGAGAAAAGACAGAACTTGGAAAATAATGCACTTGGCAAAAAAGTGCATATTTGTTTTCTCCAGAGCTCTCATAACTGAGGGGAGGAGATTCCCTGCAGGCTCCAACTGCCACCAGAGGGCTCACATTGCCAAGGCAACGTGAACAAGCCAGGCAGGAGTTACCTCACAGCAGAGGTCCCACCTCACAGAAGGGTGAGAAACCCAGCCAACATCAGACTCTCACCAGAGGGCCCACATCACCAAGGGAATGGGAACCAGGCAGGAGTGTCTTCACACCAGTGGGGCCACATCATCGAAAGGTGAGGTACTCAGCACATGTGCCCTCAAACCAGAGGACCCACATCACCAAGGGCCTCGGAGTGACGCAGGCAGGAGTAGCCTCACAACACTGGGCCCATAGAATAAAAAAGTGAGGAATCCAGCAGTTGGAACCTCCCAGCAGGCGGCCCAGAGCACCGAGGGTATGGGATCCAGGCCACAGTGAACTCACAGAAGAGGGCCCATGTCATGAAACTGAGCAACCCAGCCATTGGGACCTCAGAGCATGAGGCCCACATCCCCATGGGGATGGAAATCTGGTAGGTGTGTCCTTGCACCACTGAGAACGTATCAGAAAATTTTGGGAGACCAGCAGTTAGGGCCTGACGCCAGAGGACCCTCATCACCAAGGGAAGGAGGCTCCCAGCAGGCTCCAACTGCCACCAGAGGGCTGATGTCGCCAAGTCAATGTGTGCCAACCAGGTACGAATGACCTCACAGCAGAGGGCCCACCTCAGAGAAGTGTGAGGAACTCAGTCAGGATCAGACTCGCACCAGAGGGCCCACATCACCAAGGGGATGGGAACCAGGCAGGAGTGTCCCCACACCAGTGGGACAACATCATCGTAAGGTGAGGATTCCAGCACATGTAGCCTCAAACCAGAGGAACCACATCACCAAGGGGTTCAGAATTAGGCTGGCAGGACCGGCCTCACAACACAGGGTCCATAGAATATAAAAGTTGAGGAATCCAGCAGTTGGAACCTCCCAGCAAGTGACCCAGAGCACCGAGGCTATGGAATCCAGGCTGCAGTGAACTCACCGCAGAGGGCCCACATCATGAACCTGTGAGCAGCCCAGCCGTTGGGACCTCAGAACAGAAGGCCCACATCCCCATTGGGATGGGAACCTGGCAGGTGTGGCCTCGCACCACTTAGCACATATAAGAAAATGTTAGGAGCCCAGCAGTTAGGGCCTGACGCCAGGGGGCCCTCATAACTGAGGGGAGGAGACTCCCAGCAGGTTCCAACTGCCAACAGAGGACCCACGTCTACAAGGTGGCATGCGCCAGCCAGGCAGTAGTGACCTCACAGCAGAGGGCCTATCTCACAGAAGGGTGAGGAACCGAGGCAGGATGAGACTCTCGCCAGAGGGCTCACAACACCAAGGGGATGGGAACCAGTCAGGACTGTCCTCCCACCAGTGGGGCCACATCATCGAAAGGTGAGGAACCCAGCACATGCGGCCTCATATCAGAGAACATACATCACAAAGGGGATGGGAGTGAGGCAGGTAGGAGTAGCCTAAAAACAGAGGGCCCAAAGAATAAAAAAGGTGAGGAATCCAGCATTTGGAACCTCCCAGCAGGCGGCCGAGAGCACAGAAGCTATGGGATACAGGCAGCAGTGAACTAACACCAGAGAGCCCACATCATGAAATTGTGATCAACCCAGCCGTTGGAACCTCAGAGCAGAAGGCCCACTTCCCCATGGAGATGGGAACCTAAGAGGAGTGCCCGAGCATCACTGGGCTCACTAAGAAAAGTTGGGGAGCCCAGCAGTTAGGGCCTGACGTCAGAGGGCCCTCATCACAGAGGTGAGGAGGCTCCCAGCAGGGTCCAAGTGCCACCAGAGGGCTCATGTCCACAAGGCGAGGTGAGCAAGCCAGGCAGGAGTGACCTCACAGCAGACGGCCCACCTCACAGATGGGTGAGGAACCCAGCCAGGATCAGACTCTCAACAGAGGGCCCACATCACCAAGGGGATGTGAACCAGGCAGGAGTCTCCTAAGACCATGGTCCCACATCATCGAAAGGTGAGGAACCCAGCACATGTGGCCTCAAACCAGAGGACACACATCACGAAGGGGCTGGGAGTGAGGCAGGCAGGAGGATCCTCACAACAGAGGGCCCAAAAATTTAAAAAAGTGAGGAATCCAGCAGTTGGAACCTCCCAGCAGGTGGCCAAGAGCACAGAGGCTATGGGATCCAGGCCTCTGTGAATTAACACCAGAGAGCCCACATCATGAAAATGTGAACAACCCAGCCGTTGGGACCTCAGAGCAGAAGGTCCACATCCCCATGGAGATGGGATCCTAAGAGGAGTGCCAAAGCATCACTGGGCACACTAAGAAAAGTTGGTGAGGCCAGCAGTTAAGGCCTGACCCAAGAGGGCCCTCATCACCGGGGGGAGCAGATTCCCAGCACGCTCCAACTGCCACCACACGGCTGACTTCAACAAGGCAATGTGTGCCAGCTATGCAGGAGTGACCTATCAGCAGAGGGTCTCCCTCACAGGTGGGTGAGGAACACAGCCAGGAACAGACTCTCACCAGGGTGTCCACATAACCATGTGGATGAGAACCAGGCAGGAGTGTCCTCACACTAGTGGGGCCACATCATCGAAAGGTGAGGAACCCAGCAAAGGTGGCCACAAACCAGAGGACCCACATCACCAAGGGGTTGAGAGTGAGGTAGGTGTCTGGACGGGCATATTTAACACTCATTTCCCACCAGGAAGAGGAATTAACCAAAGGCTCAGCGTGCCCTGCCAGAAGCAGATTAGGGCCTGAAGCAGTCTTGCGGGTTTGCGGCCAGCTCACAAGAAAGCGAGTTGAAGAAAGGAGCTCAGGGGCACTGTAATTCACAAACCTCCAGAGTTATAAATGACAGCTATCGTCCAAAAATATATTGAAGTAAGGCTGCGAAGAGGACTTGAAAGCGGGGCACAATTGCAGGAAACCGATTTCAGGAGGTAGACTGGATTTGCATTTAAAGCATAGGAAAAGAGGCAGAACATCGACAATGATGCACTTGGCAAAAAAGGGCGTATGAGTTTGTTCCTGAATATATTCAGGAAAAAACACATACGCCCTTTTTGGCAAACCAAGCAAGCTTGCAATGGAAATCCAAACTACTATGAAGTGTCACTTCCCCCCGGTCTAAAGGGCCATCTGAGAAAAGTGTAAAATCCAGAAAGGCAAGACAGGCCATGGGGAAAAAGGAGCCTTGTTATGCTGATGGGCGGGATGTAAATTGCCAACAGCCACTCTGGAGAAGTGTATGGTGTTTCCTGATACATCTGAAAAACAAAGCAACAGAGTCTAGGGCATTTCCACTTATGGTCCTATAGCTTAGGGAAATTAAAATCAAAAAGACACAGCCACCCAAAAATTTGGGACGGCTCTGTTTACAGGAACCTCTTCTACAGTACAAGATAAATATCCCAGAGAACAAATAATTGATAAAGAAGTTGCGGTACTTACGTACAACAGAATACCACTCAGCAATGAAATCTGCGTCACCAGGCCTGTACCAGCATAATGAGTGGATTGAGGCACGATGATTCTAAGTGAAATAAGTCACACAGAAACAGAAACATCATAAGGTATCACTAATGCACGGAATGTAAACTTGGCTACACATGAACTGAATTACAAAACAGAACAGGGTCTCAAGTTTAGAAAACCAACTTATGCTTGCTTAAGGGGAAAGGTGAGTTGGGGTGCTGCATAAATCCAGAGTTTGAAATTAGCACAGATACCATTCCATAAGCCAAACATGTAATAGACAAGACCTACCCCTTGCTCAACGAAATGGACTCAACAATGAGGTATCACCTCACACCTGTTAGAATGGGCATCATCTGAAAATCTACAAACAACAAATGCTGGAAAGGGTGTGGAGAAAAGGAAGCCTCTTCCAGTATTGTTGGGAATATAAATTGATACAGTCACTATGGAGAACAATATGGAGTTTCTTAAGAAACTAATAATAGAATTACCATATGATACAGCAATCCCAGTACTGGACATATACCCAGACAGAACCATAAGTCAAAAAGAGATATTTACCGCAATGTTCATTGCATCACTATTTACAATATCGAGGTAATGGAAGCAACCTAAATGCCCACAGACAGACGAATGCATAAAGATGTGGTACATATATAAAATGGAATATTACTAAGCCATGAAAGGAATGAAATTGGGTCATTTGTAGAGACGTCGATGGATCTAGAGCCTGTCATACAGAGTGAAATAAGTCAGAAAGAGAAAAACAAATCTTGTATATTCATGCATATATGTGGAACCTAGAAAAACTGTACAGATTAACCATTTTGCAAGGCATAAATAGAGCAACAGATGTAGACAACAATCGTATGGACAACAAGGGGGGAAAGCTCTTGGGGGGGTGGTGGTGGGAGGAGTTTAGAGATTGGGATTGGCATGTAAACATTTATATGTATAAAATAGATAACCAATAAGAACCTGCTGTATAAAAATATAAAATAAAATTCAAAATTAAAAAGAAATAAAATTAAAAAATAAAACAGAAAAAACAATTATTCCCTTCACATACATATATTTATATGAATAAATTATTTCCATGCTTATATCTGTAAATACAAAAAAGAGGAATAAAATCTACCTTGAACCAAAAACGAAAAAGAGAAAAAAAAAACAGAACCCACCAGTTACTCAGAGGAAAACCGTATCAAGGCACTTGCTCCAGTTGTAAACAATTCTGAAGTTGGTCAGTGGTGGGGAATCGTCTCCCATTCAGCCAGCAGCCCCCACACAACAAGCGTCCTCATTGCAAAGCTGGGGCACCGTGCCGAGGCATCTGTGAGTAAACGTGAGCTGAGCCCCAGGCCAGTTGCTGCTGAACTGTTCCCACCCTTCCCAGGTAAAACACCTGAATATATTCAAGGATTTGAAAGCCTAGAGGAAGGGCCATGGAGCCACACGAGTGACAGCATGCCAGCTGACTTGGTGCCTGCAGGCCAGCCAGGATGGTCCTGGCCCTGGGTGCTCTTCTGGAAGATTTCCATTTCCCTGCCTGAGATACCCGTCCTGTCCCTGCCCCCACTGCTTTTTTCCTTCCTCACCTCTGCCCAGGGAGAAATTCCAGCAGCAGGTATGGGTGACACATCCTCTTCTTTAGCAGGTGGCAGCCTGGCAACTGCTGCAGAAAGTCCAGCAGAGCCCCACCCACACTGGGCCACCCACAAAGCCGTGGCCTCTCACTCCCTCCCACCAGCCCAGCCCCGAGACTGCTGACAGGGCAGAGAAAATGGCGTCAGGCACAGCTGCAGGGGCTCTTGCTGCCTGGAGTGGTATTTATATTGAGCTCAACCCAGGCACACCTGGGGAGGGCTGGCCGGCACGGTAAGGCTGCCCAGGTCAGCCAATCATCACCCCTCAGGGGCTCACAGTTGCAGAAAATGGAACTTGCTGAACCGGCCAGGTCCAAGGAACACGTGTGGGCTCCTGAGAGTCAGGATAGACAAGGGGCTGCAGCTTTGGCTTGTTTTCTAATCATTTTATCTGGCCCATGAGTGGGAGACAACTTCAAGAAAACCCTCTCCTAATGAGAGGAACCCAGGAGTCAGGGAGAGGAGGGGGTGGGTGGTGGTTGGAGACAGAGGCCTGGTGCCCTGGGTGCAGTGGAAGTCTCTGGAAGACCAGGTGGAGGGAGGCCACACAGAGTGATGCCCAGGGTCACAGACCTGTCGGAGCTGCTGTTTGTTAGTTCAAATCCTGCTCTGAGGTGCTCTGTGTCAGCTCTGAGCGACAGGTGAGCTGGGGGTGCTCTTCAATTAGGGCTATGTGCACGGTTCCTGTGTGCCCAGCCCTGCCACGGTACCTGCAAGGGTAGCTCTGTATCCTGGGAGGGGCCTGACCATGAGAGCCCCGTGGGCTGGGTTGGGGGTGGGGTACCTGCCCAGGAGACCTCCATATCCTGGGATTGGCCTGACCACGAGAGCCCCATGGGCTGCTGGGGACCTGGTAAAGGATGTCAGGACAGTCAGTGAAGCCACCGAGGATATACCTCCAGTTGCTCCTGATTCCTACACCCTGCTGGTCATTCTACCAACCACCAGGACATGGTATTCTGTATTAGTCTTCAAAGATGCCTTCTTTTGTATTCCATTAGTCCCAGAGTCACAAGAAATTTTGGCTTGTGAGTGGCAGGACTCAACATACAACTAAAACAATACTTCCGGGCCGTCTTGCCCCAAGGGTTCAAAAATTCCCACACCATCTTTGGGGAAAGCTTAGCTAAAGACAGAAAAGTTCTACCTCTGGAAAAGGAAACCCTCCTTCAATATGCAGATGACATTCTGATCGCCAGCCCTACTAAGGAGGCCTCTGAACTACCAAGCCAATAAAGGATAGAAGTTGTCCAAGAAAAAGCTCAAATATCACAGACTGCGGTGACCTGCCTGGGCTTCATTCTCACACAAGGTCAGAGAAGCCCATCCCAGGAAAGGGAAGAAACCATTTGCAGCCTTACCCCTTTCTAAAACTAGAAGACAGCTTAGGGGTTCCTGGGGAGGCCAGGGTTTGCTGGCTTCTGGATCCCTAACTACAGTCTACTAGCTGGGCCTCTATATGAAACACTGAAAGGAAAAGATGATGATCCTTTTGAACAGAATCCAGAAGTGGCCTTTCAAGAATGGAAAGAGCAGTCAATTCAGACCCTTGCCCTGGAACTCCCTAATTGAGCGAAACCCTTTGACCTTTACATTCCCAGTGAAAGGTGAATCGCCATTGGAGAATTAGTGCAAAAACTGGGACCACTCGAAATGGAACAACGCAAGAATGCCATCCAGGTAGGATAAACTACAGTCACCAAGGGGCTTGGCCCACTGCCACATCTGGCCAAGATACTGGCGGTATCTAAAAACCTGGAAATCAGCAGCCCAAAAGGCCACCTCCCTCCTAAGGGAAAAGGACCCCACGTGGTGATCCTAATCACCAACCATGCCCTGAAGTTGCAGGGTTCGCTCCGTGGGCACACCGACCTCGAGTGAGGAGGCCCTCCAACTCCAACATCCAGAGAGATAACCGGGGGCAACAGGGCACCATGACGACTCGTGTGAACATCACTTGACCTGGAGTTTCTCTCATAAAACAACAGTAGTGTGTCCCGAAGGAGTAGACTACTGCTTGCAGGACTTACTGCACCCGGAGGGGAGCTAATAATCTTGGCGGGGGAACCATATATCACACTGTCACCATAGAAAAGCCTACAGACACCGTGATGATGGTGGCCAATAAGACCGGCTGGACTCCTGTTTACTTCAAAAGGCTGTTGACTCAGTGGCCATCATGGTCCTTGATCACCACTGACCCTGGACTGTCTGGGAGTTGAGCGGGCAGGGCTCTGACACCTGGTGCTGTTTTTACGTTAATTCAGGGGCCTAATTGAAGAAAGAGCAGACTACTGGTCAGAGCATCTAGGCTGGCAGAAACGGTCAGCCTAATGTGGCCGAACAAATGTGGGGTGGGGTGAAATCGGCCCCCACAGCGTCTCTGCACATCTCTTTCCTGGACCCTTAAAGGTCATTAGAATCTATAACACTTCCAATGCTGGTGCTCAGGCGGACGAGCAGGGAGGCAGGGGTCCTGGGGCCAATCAATGTCACCTGGAGGCTGCTGGGGAGAAGTTCTGACCCTCGTCCCCTGGTATGAGGGCTCCCAACTCAGCACTCAGCAGTTACAGAAGAAGGGTCTGCACCCTCAGCACTCCAAGAATGAGGAACGGGACAAAAGGCAGAGGAGGGGTTTGTCCCCAGCAAAGCCCATTAAAAATCCCTGGGAGATAAAAATAGAATCTGGGCAATAAAGCCAAGTCTGACCTTTTTTATCCTTTGTGCTTTGTCTAATTTCACGTGCTCCTAGGGTCCCGCATGCAGAGGTTCCACACCCGGCACTTCAGACCAGATTTCCTAGTGCAGAATGGCTGGGTCGACACCTCAGCTCCTGGGGCCCAGTGCAGACTCTGAGATATAGAGCCTGAGCTGCAGCCAACCCGGCCCTCGAGAGCTCCGCCCCCTCCCTCCCACTGACTCTCACAGGATCTCTACACAGCAGCCCAGCCCACAGCCCACGGGGTAGTGCATGCTCTCACCCCTCCATTCTCTGATCAAAATATAAAGTTTCCTTTGCTTGTGAACCAAACTCAGTCTCGATCTGTTGGCCCCAATGACACTGGGCAGGGGGACACTTGTTGGGGTCCACTCTGGAGGATCAGTAACAGAAATTGAGACTATTGTAACTTCAATGAACAGATGTGTGAGCCAAACTGTACTTAACATAGAACAGTTTATAAGGCTCGGGTAAAATAAGATGTTTCTAACACTTCCATTTGATATTTCCATCACTTTATTATAAGCAAGTTCAGTGAAAAGGTTTGTCTTATTTGTCAGGTCAATATTAGAGAAATGAAGTGATTTCTTTCCAAGGATGTACATCTAATAATCTTGGTTAAAGTTTCAATCTTGTTTTAAATGCTTTTCCATTGAAAATGATACCTCTCTTTCAGCTCCCCCATTTCTGAGAAGTATAAAATCTTATAATTTATTATTACCAAAGGGGAAAGGTGGGAGGAGGGATAAATTAACAGTTTGGAATTAACACATACACACTGCTATGTATAAAATAGATCATCAACAAGGAACTACTGTATAGCACAGGGAACTACACTCAATATTTTGCAATAACCTATAAGGGGAAATAATCGGAAAAAGAATAGATATTTTTATTGACATCATCTATCAATGACAGTTAAAGTGTAACCTAAGGGAAGCCGGTGGTGAGTGCTTCTGACCCTGAAGACTTCAATCATCTAAAGTTTGGACTCTGCCTAATTCCCAAGGCCCTTAATGAACATATGTGTAGCCGTAGCTTAAAAAACTCCCCAGTTTGGGTTTCGGGGAGACACTGATTTTGAAAAAGCCCTGGTGTTCTCCTTACATGAATGGGACTCTTCCTACTGCTAAAACATGTCTGTCACACCCAGAGGATGGTATACCGTCTGATCGGGAAGAGTTTGGAAAAGGCATCTCATCTCCTCATCTCCTGGTGCTCGGGTTCACCCGTCCAGCGTCTTTACTAACAGTCTCCCCACTTGGAGATGTCAGCACTGTCAACATCCTGTTGTGTACAGTTTGGAATTTGTCTAGAGGATGAAGCAGAAGGATGAGGAACAATGAGAGACAAGTCCTAGGTGTTCAGACAGGCACATGTCACTCTAATTTCCAATCAGGAAGATGAATTGACCAAAGGCTAGGGTTGCCCATGGAAACAGTATAGGGCTTGAGGAAATCCCACTGCTTTGTGGCCAGTTCCCATAAACACAAGTTGAACAATGGAACTCAGGGGCAGTAAAATTCACGAAACTGCAGAGTTGAAAATATCTATCACTGAAAAATGTCTTGAGGAAAGTCAGAGAAAAGGATTGGTAAGCAAGGGAGAATGGCAGGAAAGGGATTTGAGGAGGTAGAAAGGACTCGCCATTAAGCACAAGAAAAGGGGTTGAACATTGCCAACATTGCAGTTGACCAAAAAGGCTGTATGCGTTTTTTTCTGTATATATTCAAGAAAAGGGCATACACTTTTTTAGCCAACCAAACAGGTGGGCACTGGAAATCAATACTACAAAAGATATCACTTTGCATCAGTCAGAAGAGCCATCCTCATAAAGTGTAAACACCAGAAATGCAGGACAGGGCAAGGAGAAGAGGGAGCCCTGTGAGGCTTATAGTGGAAATGTATATTGCCAACGGCCATTCTGGAGAAGTGTATTGTGTTTACTAAAGCATCTAAAAAATGAGCTACAGAGCATAGGGCACTTGCACTCATGGGCGTATATCTTGGGAAAAACAAAAATCGAGAGGACACAGGCACCCCAATGTTTACTGCCTCTCTGTTTAAAAGATCCTCGACTAGGATATAACTTCAATGTCTCTGGAGGGAATAAATGGATAGAGATGTGATACTTATGTAGAGTGGAATATTACTCAGCCTGGAAATCAATGAAATATGGCCAGTTGTAACAACTCCGGAGGAGTTACGTATGATCATTCTAAGTGACATAATTCAAAAAGAAAAAGACACATATCATAAGATATCACTTAAAGGTGGAATCCAAAATGGCTACACATGAAATAAATTACAAAACAAAAACATAGTCAAATATGTAGAAAACACGCGTAAGGCTGCTAAACGGGAAAGGTGGGGAGGGATGAGGCATCATCCAGGAGGTTGAAATTAGCAAAGATACCATTCCAAATACCAAACTGATAATCAACAAGGCCTACACGGTAGCTAAAAGAACTGCACTCAGCACACTCAAGTCACCGGAAAAGAATATCTATGACTGGTAAGAATCTGAAAAAGAATTTATTGATGTCTCTCTGTACGTGAATCAAGTGGATGTACAGCAGCAAGAAACAGAGCTTTGAAAATCAGCTGTAACCAATATAGTAATAAATTGAAAAAAATAAACGACAGAGAGACAGAGAAAACCTCTTACAACTTTTCCTCAGGGACGGTGATGCAACATGGATTGAACACATCTAGACCCACAGCAGGATGAGACATAAGGCTGGAAACTGTTCACACTAAGAGAAATGTGAGGTTGGGTGAGGAAATGCACACCCTTTAAAGTAATACTACCAGGTACCCATTCAATGGGTCCCAAATCTGCAGGTTCAAGGAATCTTCCTACAGCTAAAACATGCATGGAAAACCCAGAGGACTGTACACCATGTGATCGGGAGATGTGTCTAAAATGCACCTCATTTATCCTCTCCTGGTGCTCCTGTTCATCATTCCAGCCACGTTACTTAGAATCTCCCCACTTAGAGAATCAGCACATTTAAACTTCTGTTTCACACATTTTGCAAATTGTGAGGAGGATGAACGGGAAGAGGGGGAACCAATGAGAGAATAGTTGTAGGGGTTTGGACGGGCACATGTCACTCTAATTTCCCATTAAGAATAAGAATTAAAAAAAGGCTCAGCCCGCCTCGCCGGAGCCAAAATAGGGCCTGAAGCAATCCTGCGGCTTTGAGGCCAGCTCACAAAAGAGCAACTTAAAAAATGGAGCTCAGGGTCACTGCAATTCACAAACCTGCAGAGTTATAAATGAAAACTAACGTCCAAAAATATGTTGAGGTAAGGCAAAGAAGAGGATCTGAATGCAAGACAGAATTGCAAGAAACAGATTTCAAGAGATAGATTGGACTCGTCTTTAAAGCACATGAAAAGTGGCAGAATTTCGACAATGATGCAGTTGGCCCAAAAGGGAGTATGCGTTTTTTCCTGAATATATCCAGGAAAAAACGCATACGGGCTTTTTGGCCAACCAAGCAAGCTTGCAAAGGAAATCTGCACTACAATGAAGTCTCACTGCCCCCGGGTAAAAAGGGCCATCTGAAAAAAGTGTAAAATCCAGAAAGGCAGGACAGGCCATGGAGAACTGGGAGCCTTGTTATGCTGATGGGCGGGATGTAAATTGCCAACAGCCACTCTGGAGAAATGTATGGTGTTTCCTGAAACATCCAAAAAACAAAGCAACAGAGCCTAGGGCAATTCCACTTATGGTCCTATAGCTTAGGGAAATTAAAATCAAAAAGACACAGCCACCCCAAAGTTTGGGACGGCTCTGTTTACAAGAACCTCATTTACGGTACAAGTTCAATATCACAGAAAGCGAAAAATGGATAAAGAAGTTGTGGTACTTATGTACAATGCAATATCACTCAGCAATGAAATCTATGTCATCAGGCCCAGAGCAGCATAAAGAGAGCATTCAGGTACGGTGATTCTAAGTGAAATAAGTCACACAGAAAAAGAAACATCATAAGATATCACTAATACACGGAATGTAAACTTGGCTACACAGGAACTGAATTACAAAACAGAACAGGGTGTCAAATGTAGAAAACCAACTTATGCTTGCTTAAGGGGAAAGGTGAGTTGGGGTGCTGCATAAAACCAGAGATTGAAATTAGCACAGATACCGTTCCATAAGCCAAATATGTAATAGACAAGAGCTACTCCTTGCTCAACGAAGTGGACTTAAAACCCCATATTACACGCCTAAGAATATACCTGACTAGTAAGAATCTTAAAACCTATGGATTTATATGTCTCTGAAAGAGAATCAAGCGTGTGTACAGCGGCAAAAACGCAGCAGTGATAGGATTGGTGAGTTTTGGTGAGCAAATGCAGACCCTTTGAAGAAATATTGCATGGTACACATTCCATGGGTCTCAACTCTCCAGGTTTAAGGGATTCTTCCTTCAGCTAAAACATGCATGTGGAACCCAGAGTATGATCCACCGTGTGATCGGGAAACGTGTTCAAATGTGTCTCAGTTTTCGTCCCCTGCTACTCGGGTGCAACATTCCAGACGCTTTACTAAAACTCTCCCCAATTGGAGAGTCAGTGCCTTTAACCTCCTGTTTGGCCCAGTTTGCAATTTCTGCGTAAGGTGAAGAGGAATAGGGAGAACCAATGAGAGACTAGCTGGAGGTGTCTGGACGGGCAAATTTAACTCTCATTTCCCACCAGGAAGAGGAATTAACCAAAGGCTCAGCGTGCCAGGCCGGAACCACACTAGGGCATGAAGCAATCCTGCAGTGTTGCGGCCAGCTCACAAGAAAGCGAGTTGAAGAAAGGAGCTCAGGGGCACTGTAATTCACAAACCTGCAGAGTTATAAATGACAGCTATCGTCCAAAAATACATTGAAGTAAGGCTGCCAAGAGGACTTGAAAGCGGGACAGAGTTGCAGGAAACCGATTTCAGGAGGTAGACTGGAACTGCATGTAAAGCATAGGAAAAGAGGCAGAACGCCCACAATGATGCACTTGGCCAAAAAGGGCGTATGCGTTTTTTCCTGAATATATTCAGGAAAAAATGCATACGCCCTTTTTGACCAACCAAGCAAGCTTGCAAAGGAAATCTGCACTACAATGAAGTCTCACTGCGTCCCGGTCAAAAGGGCAATCTGAAAAAAGTGTAAAATCCAGAAAGGCAGGACAGGCCATGGAGAACTGGGAGCCTTGTTATGCTGATGGGCGGGATGTAAATTGCCAACAGCCACTCTGGAGAAGTGTATGGTGTTTCCTGAAACATCCAAAAAGAAAGCAACAGAGCCTAGGGCACTTCCACTTATGGTCCTATAGCTTAGGGAAATTAAAATCAAAAAGACACAGCCACCCCAAATTTTGGGATGGCTCTGTTTACAAGAACCTCGTTTACGGTACAAGTTCAATGTCGCAGAAAGCGAAAAATGGATAAAGAAGTTGTGGTACTTACGTACAATGCAATATCACTCAGCAATGAAATCTATGTCATCAGGCCCGTAGCAGCATAATGAGTGGATTCAGGTACGATGATTCTAAGTGAAATAAGTCACACAGAAAAAGAAACATCATAAGATATCACTACTACACGGAATGTAAACGTGGCTACACAGGAACTGAATTACAAAACAGAAAAGGGTCTCAAATGTAGAAAACCAACTTATGCTTGCTTAAGGGGAAAGGTGAGTTGGGGTGCTGCATAAAACCAGAGATTGAAATTAGCACAGATACAATTCCATAAGCCAAATATGTAATAGACAAGAGCTACTCCTTGCTCAACGAAGTGCACTCAACAACCCATATTAAACGCCTAAGAATATAACAGACTAGTAAGAATCTTAAAACCTATGGAGTTATATGTCTCCGAAAGAGAATCAAACGTGTGTACAGTGGCATAAACGCAGCAGAGATAGGATTGGTGAGGTTCGGTGAGCAAATGCAGACCCTTTGAAGTCATATTGCCTGGTACCCATTCCATGGGTATCAACTCTCCAGGTTTAAGGGATTCTTCCTTCAGCTAAAACATGCATGTGGAACCCAGAGTATGATCCACCGTGTGATCGGGAAACGTGTTCAAATGTGTCTCAGTTTTCGTCCCCTGGTACTCGGGTGCAACATTCCAGACGCTTTACTAACACTCCCCACTTGGAGAGTCAGGGCCTTTAACCTCCTCTTTGGCCCAGTTTGCAATTTCTGTGGAAGATGAACAGGAATAGGGAGAACACATGAGCGACTAGCTGGAGGTGTCTGGACGGGCAAATTTAACTCTCATTTCCCACCAGGAAGAGGAATTAAAAAAACGCTCAGTGTGCCATGCCAGAACCACACTAGGGCTTGAAGCAATCCTGTGGTGTTGCGGCCACCTCACAAGAAAGCGAGTTGAAGGAAGGAGCTCAGGGACACTGTAATTCACAAACCTGCAGAGTTATAAATGACAGCTATCGTCCAAAAATATATTGAAGTAAGGCTGCCAAGAGGACTTGAAAGCGGGGCAGAATTGCAGGAAACCGATTTCAGGAGGTAGACTGGAATTGCATGTAAAGTATAGGAAAACAGGCAGAACGTCCACAATGATGCACTTGGCCAAAAGGGCGTATGTGTTTTTTCCTGAATATATTCAGGAGAAAACGCATACGAACTTTTTGGCCAACCAAGCAAGCTTACAAAGGAAATCTGCACTACAATGAAGTCTCACTGCCCCCCGGTCAAAAGGGCCATCTGAAAAAAGTGTAAAATCCAGAAAGGCAGGACAGGCCATGGAGAACTGGGAGCCTTGTCATGCTGATGGGCGGGACGTAAATTGCCAACAGCCACTCTGGAGAAGTGTATGGTGTTTCCTGAAACATCTACAAAACAAAGCAACAGAGCATAGGGCACTTCCACTTATGGTCCTATAGCTTAGGGAAATTAAAATCAAAACGACACAGCCACCCCAAAGTTTGGGATGGCTCTGTTTACAAGAACCTCGTTTACGGTACAAGTTCAATATCACAAAAAACGAAAAATGGATAAAGATGTTCTGTTACTTACGTACAATGCAATATCACTCAGCAATGAAATCTATGTCATCAGGCCCATAGCAACATAATGAGTGGATTCAGGTACGATGATTCTAAGTGAAATAAGTCACACAGAAAAAGAAACATCATAAGATATCACTACTACACGGAATGTAAACTTGGCTACACAGGAACTGAATTACAAAACAGAACAGGGTCTCAAATGTAGAACAACAGCTTATGCTTGCTTAAGGGGAAAGGTGAGTTGGGGTGCTGCATAAAACCAGAGATTGAAATTAGCACATATACTGTTCCATAAGCCAAATATATAATAGACAAGAGCTACTCCTTGCTCAAAGAAGTGGACTCAACACCACATATTAAACGCGTAACAATATACCTGACTAGAAAGAATCTTAAAACCTATGGATTTATATGTCTCCGAAAGAGAATCAAGCGTGTGTACAGCGGCATAAACGCAGCAGTGATAAGATTGGTGACGTTCGGTGAGCAAATGCAGACCCTTTGAAATCATATTGCCTGGTACCTATTCCATGGGTCTCAACTCTCCAGGTTTAAGGGATACTTCCTTCAGCTAAAACATGCATGTGGAACCCAGAGTATGATCCACCGTGTGATTGGGAAACGTGTTCAAATGTGTCTCAGTTTTCGTCCCCTGGTACTCGGGTGCAACATTCCAGACGCTTTACTAACACTCTCCCCACTTGGAGAGTCAGTTCCTTTAACCTCCTGTTTGGCCCAGTTTGCAATTTCTCCGGAAAATGAACAGGAATAGGGAGAACCAATGAGAGACTAGCTGGAGGTGTCTGGACGGGCAAATTTAACTCTCATTTCCCACCAGGAAGAGGAATTAACCAAAGGCTCAGCGTGTCATGCCAGAAACACACTAGGGACTGAAGCAATCCTGTGGTGTTGCGGCCAGCTCACAAGAAAGCGAGTTGAAGGAAGGAGCTCAGGGGCACTGTAATTCACAAACCTGCAGAGTTATAAATGACAGCTATCGTCCAAAAATATATTGAAGTAAGGCTGCCAAGAGGACTTGAAAGTGGGGCAGAATTGCAGGAAACCGATTTCAGGAGGTAGACTGGAATTGCATGTAAAGCATAGGAAAAGAGACAGAACGTCCACAATGATGAACTTGGCCAAAAAGGGCATATGCGTTTTTTCCCGAATATATTCAGGAAAAAATGCATACGCACTTTTTGGCCAACCAAGCCAGCCTGCCAAGGAAATCTGCACTACAATGAAGTCTCTCTGTGCCCCGGTCAAAAGGGCCATCTGAAAAAAGTGTAAAATCCAGAAAGGCAGGACAGGCCATGGAGAACTGGGAGCCTTGTCATGCTGATGGGCGGGATGTAAACTGCCAACAGCCACTCTGGAGATGTGTATGGTGTTTCCTGAAACATCTAAAAAACCAAGCAACAGAGCCTAGGGCACTTCCACTTATGGTCCTATAGCTTAGGGAAATTAAAATCAAAAAGACACAGCCACCCCAAAGTTTAGGATGGCTCTGTTTACAAGAACCTCGTTTATGGTACCAGTTCAATATCACAGAAAGCAAAAAATGGATAAAGAAGTTGTGGTACTTACGTACAATGCAATATCACTCAGCAATGAAATCTATGTCATCAGGCCCGTAGCAGCATAATGAGTGGATTCAGGTACAATGATTCTAACTGAAATAAGTCACACAGAAAAATAAACATCATAAGATATCACTAATACACGGAATGTAAACTTGGCTACACAGGAACTGAATTACAAAACAGAACAGGGTCTCAAATGTAGAAAACCAACTCATGCTTGCTTAAGGGGAAAGGTGAGTTGGGTTGCTGCATAAAACCAGAGATTGAAATTAGCACAGATACCGTTCCATAAGCCAAATATGTAATAGACAAGAGCTACTCCTTGCTCAAAGAAGTGGACTCAACACCCCATATTAAACGCATAACAATATACCTGACTAGTAAGAATCTTAAAACATATGGATTTATATATCTCCAAAAGAGAATGAAGCGTGTGTACAGCGACATAAACGCAGCAGTGATAGGATTGGTGAAGTTCGGTGAGCAAATGCAGACCCTTTGAAGTCATAATGCATGGTACCCATTCCATGGGTCTCCACCCTCCAGGTTTAAGGGATTCTTCCTTCAGCTAAAACATGCATGTGGAACCCAGAGTATGATCCACCGTGTGATCGGGAAACTTGTTCTAATCTGTCTCAGTTTTCGTACCTGGTACTCGGGTGCAACATTCCAGACGCTTTACTAACACTCTCCCACTTGGAGAGTCAGTGCCTTTAACCTCCTCTTTGACCCAGTTTGCAATTTGTGCGTAAGATGAACAGGAATAGGGAGAACCCATGAGAGACTAGCTGGAGGTGTCTGGACGGGCAAATTTAACTCTCATTTCCCACCAGGAAGAGGAATTAACCAAAGGCTCAGCATGCCATGCCAGAACCACACTAGGGCCTGAAGCAATCCTGCGGGGTTGCGGCCAGCTCACAAGAAAGCAAGTTGAAGAAAGGAGCTCAGGGGCACTGTAATTCACAAACCTGCAGAGTTATAAATGACAGCTATCGTCCAAAAATATATTGAAGTAAGGCTGCCAAGAGGACTTGAAAGTGGGGCAGAATTGCAGGAAACCGATTTCAGGAGGTAGAGTGGAATTCCATGTAAAGCATAGGAAAACAGGCAGAACGTCCACAATGATGCACTTGGCCAAGAAGGGTGTATGCGTTTTTTCCCGAATATATTCAGGAAAAAACGCATACGCCCTTTTTGGCCAACCATGCAAGCTTGCAAAGGAAATCTGCACTACAGTGAAGTCTCACTGCCCCCCGGTCAAAAGGGCCATCTAAAAAAAGTGTAAAACCAGAAAGGCACGACAGGCCATGGAGAACAGGGAGCCTTGTTATGCTGATGGGTGGGATGTAAATTGCCAACAGTCACTCTGGAGAAGTGTATGGTGTTTCCTGAAACATCTAAAAAACAAAGCAACAGAGCCTAGGGCACTTCCACTTATGGTCCTATAGCTTAGGGAAATTAAAATCAAAAAGACATAGCCACCCCAAAGTTTGGGCCGGCTGTGTTTACAAGAACCTCGTTTACGGTACAAGTTCAATATCGCAGAAAGCGAAAAATGCATAAAGAAGTTGTGGTACTTACGTACAATGCAATATCACTCAGCAATGAAATCTATGTCATCAGGCCCGTAGCAGCATAATGAGTGGATTCAGGTACGAAGATTCTAAGTGAAATAAGTCATAGAGAAAAACAAACATCATAAGATATCACTAATACACGGAATGTAAACTTGGCTACACAGGAACTGAATTACAAAACAGAACAGGGTCCCAAATGAAGAAAACCAACTTATGCTTGCTTACGGGGAAAGGTGAGTTGGGGTCCTGCATAAAACCAGAGATTTAAATTAGCACAGATACCATTCCATAAACCAAATATGTAATAGACAAGAGCTACTCCTTGCTCAATGAAGAGGACACTACACCCCATATTAAACGCCTAAGAATATACCTGACTAGTAAGAATCTTAATACCTATGAATTTCTATGTCTCCGAAAGAGAATCAAGCGTGTGTACAGCAGCATAAACACAGCAGTGATAGGATTGGTGAGGTTCGGTGAGCAAATGCAGACCCTTTGAAGTCATATTGCATGGTACCCATTCCATGGGTCTCCACTCTCCAGGTTTATGTATTCTTCCTTCAGCTAAAACATGCATGTGGAACCCAGAGTATGATCCACCATGTGATCGGGAAACGTGTTCAAATGTGTCTCAGTTTTCGTCCCCTGGTACTCGGGTGCAACATTCCAGACGCTGTACTTACACTCTCCTCACTTGGAGAATCCGTGCCTTTAACCTCCTGTTTGGCCCAGTTTGCAATTTCTGCATAGGATGAACAGGAATAGGGAGAACCAATGAGAGACTAGCTGGAGGTGTCTGGACGGGCAAATTTAACTCTCATTTCCCACCAGGAAGAGGAATTAACCAAAGGCTCAGTGTGCCATGCCGGAACCACACTAGGGCCTGAAGCAATCCTGCGGTGTTGTGGAGAGCTCACAGAAAGCGAGTGGAAGAAAGGAGCTCAGGGGCACTGTCATTCACAAACCTGCAGAGTTATAAATGACAGCTATGGTCCAAAAATATATTGAAGTAAGACTGCCAAGAGGACTTGAAAGCGGGGCAGAATTGCAGGAAACCGATTTCAGTGGGTACACGTGAGTCGGTCTTAAAGCATAGGAAAAGAGACAGAACTTGGAAAATAATGCACTTGGCAAAAAAGGGCATATGTGTTTTATCCAGAGCTCTCATAACTGAGGGGAGGAGATTCCCAGCAGGCTCCAACTGCCACCTGAGGGCTCACGTTGCCAAGGCAACGTGAGCAAGCCAGGCAGGAGTTACCTTACAGCAGAGGTCCCACCTCACAGAAGGGTGAGAAACCCAGCCAACATCAGACTCTCACCAGAGGGCCCACATCACCAAGGGGATGGGAACCAGGCAGGAGTGTCTTCACACCAGTGGGGCCACATCATCGAAAGGTGAGGTAGTCAGCACATGTGTCCTCAAACCAGAGGACCCACATCCCCAAGGGCCTCGGAGTGAGGCAGGCAGGAGTAGCCTCACTACACTGGGCGCATAGAATAAAAAAGTGAGGAATCCAGCAGTTGGAACCTCCCAGCAGGTGGCCCAGAGCACCGAGGCTATGGGATCCAGGCCACAGTGAACTCACAGAAGAGGGCCCATGTCATGAAACTGAGCAACCCAGCCATTGGGACCTCAGAGCAGGAGGCTCCCATCCCCATGGGGATGGAAATCTGGTAGGAGTGTCCTCGCACCACTGAGAACGTATCAGAAAATTTTGGGCGACCAGCAGTTAAGGCCTGACGCCAGAGGACCCTCATCACCAAGGGAAGGAGGCTCCCAGCAAGCTCCAACTGCCACCAGAGGGCTGACGTCGCCAAGGCGATGTGTGCCAACCAGGCACAAATGACCTCACAGCAGATGGCCCACCTCAGAGAAGTGTGACGAACCCAGTCAGGATCAGACTCGCACCAGAGGGCCCACATCACCAAGGGGATGGGAACCAGGCAGGAGTGTCCCCACACCAGTGGGACAACATCATCGAAAGGTGAGGATCCCAGCACATGTAGCCTCAAACCAGAGGAACCACATCACCAAGGGGTTCAGAATTAAGCTGGCAGGACCGGCCTCACAACACTGTGCCCATAGAATAAAAAAGTGAGGAATCCAGCAGTTGGAACCTCCCAGCAGGTGGCCCAGAGCACCGAGGCTATGGGATCCAGGCCACAGTGAACTCACAGAAGAGGGCCCACATCATGAACCTGTGAGCAGCCCAGCCGTTGGGACCTCAGAACAGAAGGCCCACATCCCCATTGGGATGGGAACCTGGCAGAAGTGGCTTCGCACCTCTTAGCACATATCAGAAAATGTTAGGAGCCCAGCAGTTAGGGCCTGACGCCAGGGGGCCCTCATAACTGAGGGGAGGAGACTCCCAGCAAGTTCCAACTGCCAACAGAGGGCCCACGTCTACAAGGTGGCATGCGCCAGCCAGGCAGTAGTGACCTCACAGCAGAGGGCTTATCTCACAGAAGGGTGAGGAACCGAGGCAGGATGAGACTCTCGCCAGAGGGCTCACAACACCAAGGGGATGGGAACCAGTCAGGACTGTCCTCCCACCAGTGGGGCCACATCATCGAAAGGTGAGGAACCCAGCACATGCGGCCTCATATCAGAGGACATACATCACAAAGGGGATGGGAGTGAGGCAGGTAGGAGTAGCCTAAAAACAGAGGGCCCAAAGAATAAAAAAGGTGAGGAATCCAGCATTTGGAACCTCCCAGCAGGCGGCCGAGAGCACAGAAGCTATGGGATGCAGGCAGGAGTGAACTAACACCAGAGAGCCCACATCATGAAACTGTGAGCAACCCAGGCGTTGGGACCTCGAAGCAGAAAACCCACATCCCCATGGGGATGGGAACCTGACAGAAGTGTCCTGGCATCACTGGGCTCACATCAGAAAACGTGGGGAGCCCAGCAGTTAGGGAATGATGATAGAGGGCCATCATTACCAAGGGCAGGAGGCTCCCAGCAGGTTCCATGTGCCAACAGAGGGCCCACGTCGCCAAGGTGATGTGTGCAAGTCAGGCAGGATTGACCTCAAAGCAGACGGCCTACCTCACAAAAGAGTGAGGAACCCAGGCAGGATAAGACTGTCACCAGAAGGCCCACATCACCAAGGGGATGGGAACCAGGCAGGAGTGTCCTCACACCAGTGGGGCCACATCATTGAAAGTTGCGGAACCCAGCACATGTGGCCTCAAACCAGAGGACCCAAATCACGAAGGGGTTGCGAGTGAGGCAGGCAGGAGGAGTATCACAACACAGGACCCATAGAATACAAAAGTTGAGGAATCGAGCAGTTGGAACCTCCCAGCAGGCGGCCAAGAGCACAGAGGCTATGGGATCCTGGCCTCTGTGAACTAACACCAGAGAGCCCACATCATGAAAATGTGAACAACCCAGCCGTTGGGACCTCCGAGCAGAAGGCCCACATCCCCATGGAGATGGGATCCTAAGAGGAGTGCCCAAGCATCATTGGGCTCACTAAGAAAAGTTGGTGAGGCCAGCAGTTAGGGCCTGACCCAAGAGGGCCCTCATCACTGGTGGGAGGAGATTCCCAGCACGCTCCAACTGCCACCACACGGCTGACTTCACCAAGGCAATGTGTACCAGCCATGCAGGAGTGACCTATCAGCAGAGGGTCTCCCTCACAGAAGGGTGAGGAACACAGCCAGATACAGACTCTCACCAGGGGGTCCACATAACCACGTGGATGAGAACCAGGCAGGAGTGTCCTCACACTAGTGGGGCCACATCATCGAAAGGTGAGGACCCCAGCAAAGGTGGCCACAAACCAGAGGACCCACATCACCAAGGGGTTGAGAGTGAGGTAGGTGTCTGGACGGGTATATTTAACACTCATTTCCCACCAGGAAGAGGAATTAACCAAAGGCTCAGCGTGCCCTGCCAGAAGCAGATTAGGGCCTGAAGCAGTCTTGCGGGTTTGCGGCCAGCTGACAAGAAAGCGAGTTGAAGAAAGGAGCTCAGGGGCACTGTCATTCACAAACATGCAGAATTATAAATGACAGCTATCGTCCAAAAATATATTGAAGTAAGGCTGCCAAGAGGACTTGAAAGTGGGGCAGAATTGCAGGAAACCGATTTCAGGAGGTAGACTGGAATTGCATATAAAGCATAGGAAAAGAGGCAGAACGTCCACAATGATGCACTTGGCCAAACAGGGCGTATGCGTTTTTTCCTGAATATATTCAGGAAAAAATGCATACGCCCTGTTTGGACAACCAAGCAAGCTTGCAAAGGAAATCTGCACTACAATGAAGTCTCACTGCCCCCCGATCAAAAGGGCCATCTGAAAAAAGTGTAAAATCCAGAAAGACAGGACAGGCCATGGAGAACTGGGAGCCTTGTTATGCTGATGGGCGGGATGTAAATTGTCAACAGCCACTCTGGAGAAGTGTATGGTGTTTCCTGAAACATCTACAAAACAAAGCAACAGAGCCTAGGGCACTTCCACTTATGGTCCTATAGCTTAGGGAAATTAAAATAAAAAAGACACAGCCACCCCAAAGTTTGGGACGGCTCTGTTTACAAGAACCTCGTTTACGGTACAAGTTCAATTCGCAGAAAGCGAAAAATGGATAAAGAAGTTGTGGTACTTACGTACAATGCAATATCACTCAGCAATGAAATCTATGTCATCAGGTCTGTAACAGCATAATGAGTGAATTCAGGTACGATGATTCTAAGTGAAATAAGTGACACATAATAAGAAACATCATAAGATATCTCTAATAAACGGAATGTAAACTTGGCTACACAGGAACTGAATTACAAAACAGAACAGGGTCTCAAATGTAGAAAACCAACTTATGCTTGCTTAAGGGGAAAGGTGAGTTGGGGTGCTGCATAAAACCAGAGATTGAAATGAGCACAGATGCCGTTCCCTAAGCCAAATATGTAATAGACAAGAGCTACTCCTGGCTCAACGAAGTGGACTCAACACCCCATATTAAACGCCTAAGTATACACCTGACTAGTAAGAATCTTACAACCTACGGATTTCTATGTCTCCGAAAGAGAATCAAGCGTGTGTACAGCGGCATAAACGCAGCAGTGATAGGATTGGAGGATCAGTGAGCAAATGCAGACCCTTTGAAGTCATATTGCATGGTACCCATTCCATGGGTCTCAATTCTCCAGGTTTAAGGGATTCTTCCTTCAGCTAAAACATGCATGTGGAACCCAGAGTGTGATCCACCATGTGATCGGGAAATGTGTTCAAATGTGTCTCAGTTTTTGTCCTCTGGTACTTGGGTGCAACATTTCAGATGCTTTACTAACACTCCGCCCACTTGGAGAGTCAGTGCCTTTAACCTCCTGTTTGGCCCAGTTGCAATTTCTGCGGAAGATGAACAAGAATAGGGAGAACCAATGAGAGACTAGCTGGAGGTGTCTGGACGGGCAAATTTAACTCTCATTTCCCACCAGGAAGAGGAATTAACCAAAGGCTTAGCGTGCTGTGCCAGAACCACACTAGGGCCTGAAGCAATCCTGCGGTGTTGCGGCCATCTCACAAGAAAACGAGTTGAAGAAAGGAGCTCAGGGACACTGTAATTCACAAACCTGCAGAGTTATAAATGACAGCTATCGTCCAAAAATATATTGAAGTAAGGCTGCCAAGAGGACTTGAAAGTGGGGCAGAATTGCAGAAAACTGATTTCAGGAGGTAGACTGGAATTGCATTTAAAGCATAGAAAAAGAGGCAGAACGTCCACAATGATGCACTTGGCCAAAAAGGGCGTATGCGTTTTTTCCTGAATATATTCAAGAAAAAACGCATACGCCCTTCTTGGCCAATCAAGCAAGCTTGAAAAGAAAATCTGCACTACAATGAAGTCTCACTTCCCCCCGGTCAAAAGGACCATCTGAAAAAAGTGTAAAATCCAGAAAGGCAGGACAGGCCATGGAGAACTGGGAGCCTTGTTATGCTGATGGGCGGGATGTAAATTGCCAACAGCCACTCTGGAGATGTGTATGGTGTTTCCTGAAACATCTAAAAAACCAAGCAACAGAGCCTAGGGCACTTCCACTTATGGTCCTATAGCTTAGGGAAATTAAAATCAAAAAGACACAGCCACCCCAAAGTTTGGGCCGGCTCTGTTTACAAGAACCTCATTTACGGTACAAGTTCAATGTCACAGAAAGCGAAAAATGGATAAAGAAGTTGTGGTATTTACGTATAATGCAATATCACTCAGCAATGAAATCTATGTCATCAGGCCTGTAGCAGCATAATGAGTGGATTCAGGTACGATGATTCTAAGTGAAATAAGTCACAGAGAAAATGAAATATCATAAGGTATCACTAATACATGGAATGTAAACTTGGCTCCAAAGGAACTGAATTACAAAACAGAACAGGGTCTCAAATGTAGAAAACCAACTTATGCATGCTTAAGGGGAAAGGTGAGTTGGGGTACTGCATAAAACCAGAGATTGAAATTAGCACAGATACCACTCCATAAGCCAAATATGTAATAGACAAGAACTACTCCTGCTCAACGAAGTGGACACAACACCACATATTAAACGCCTAAGAATATACCTGACTAGTAAGAATCTTAAAACCTATGGATTTATATGTCTCCAAAAGAGAATCAAGCGTGTGTACAGCGGTATAAACGCAACAGTGATAGGATTGGTGAGGTTCAGTGAGTAAATGCAGACCCTTTGAAGTCATATTGCATGGTACCCATTCCATGGGTCTCAACTCTTCAGGTTTAAGGGATTCTTCCTTCAGCTAAAACATGCATGTGCAACCCAAAGTATGATCCACCGTGTGATCGGGAAACATGTTCAAATGTGTCTCAGTTTTCGTCCTCTGGTACTTGGGTGCAACATTCCAGATGCTTTACTAACACTCTGCCCACTTGGAGAGTCAGTGCCTTTAACCTCCTGTTTGGCCCAGTTTGCAATTTCTGCGGAAGATGAACAGGAATAGGTAGAACCAATGAGAGACTAGCTGGAGGTGTCTGGACGGGCAAATTTAACTCTCATTTCCCACCAGGAAGAGGAATTAACCAAAGGCAGAGACTGCCGTGCCGGAACCACACTAGGGCCTGAAGCAATCCTGCAGTGTTGCGGCCAGCTCACAAGAAAGCGAGTTGAAGAAAGGAGCTCAGGGGCACTGTAATTCACAAACCTGCAGAGTTATAAATGTCAGCTATCGTCCAAAAATAAATTGAAGTGAGGCTGCCAAGAGGAGTTGAAAGCGGGGCAAAATTGCAGGAAACCAATTTCAGGAAGGAGACTGGAATTGCATTTAAAGCATAGGAAAAGAGGCAGAACGTCCACAATGATGCACTTGGCCAAAAAGGGCGTATGCGTTTTTTCCTGAATATATTCAGGAAAAAACGCATACGCCCTTTTTGGCCAACCAAGCAGTCTTGCAAAGGAAATCTGCACTACAATGAAGTCTCACTTCCCCCCGGTCAAAAGGGCCATCTGAAAAAAGTGTAAAATCCAGAAAGGCAGGACAGGCCATGGAGAACTGGGAGCCTTGTTATGCTGATGGGAGGGATGTAATTTGCCAACAGCCACTCTGGTGAAGTGTATGGTGTTTCCTGAAACACCTAAAAAACAAAGCAACAGAGCCTACGGCATTTCCACATATGGTCCTATAGCTTAGGGAAATTAAAATCAAAAAGACACAGCCACCCCAAATTTTGGGATGGCTCTGTTTACAAGAAACTCAAAGACGGTACAAGTTCAATATCATAGAATGCGAAAAATGGATAAAGAGTTTGTGGTACTTACGTACAATGCAATATCACTCAGCAATGAAATCTATGTCATCAGGCCCGTAGCAGCATAATGAGTGGATTCAGGTACGATGATTCTAAGTGAAATAAGTCACAGAGAAAAATAAACATCATAAGATATCACTAATACACGGAATGTAAACTTGGCTACACAGGAACTGAATTACAAAACAGAACAGGGTCTGAAATGTAGAAAACCAAGTTATGCTTGCTTAAGGGGAAAGGTGAGTTGGGGTGCTGCATAAAACCAGAGCTTGAAATTAACACAGATACCGTTCCATAAGCCAAATATATAATAGACAAGAGCTACTCCTTGCTCAACGAAGTGGACACAACACCACATATTAAACACCTAAGAATATACCTGACTAGTAAGAATCTTAAAACCTATGGATTTATATGTCTCCGAAAGAGAATCAAGCGTGTGTACAGTCGTATAAACGCAGCAATGATAGGATTGGTGAGGTTCAGTGAGCAAATGCAGACCCTTTGAAGTCATATTGCATGGTACCCATTCCATGGGTCTCAACTCTTCAGGTTTAAGGGATTCTTCCTTCAGCTAAATCATGCATGTGGAACCCAAAGTATGACCCACCATGTGATCGGGAAACATGTTCAAATGTGTCTCAGTTTTTGTCCTCTGGTACTTGGGTGCAACATTTCTGATGCTTTACTAACACTCTGCCCACTTGGAGAGTCAGTGCCTTTAACCTCCTGTTTGGCCCAGTTTGCAATTTCTGCGGAAGATGAACAGGAATAGGGAGAACCAATGAGAGACTAGCTGCAGGTGTCTGGACGGGCAAATTTAACTCTCATTTCCCACCGGGAAGAGGAATTAACCAAAGGCAGACACTGTCTTGCCAGAACCACACTAGGCCCTGAAGCAATCCTGTGGTGTTGCGGCCAGCTCACAAGAAAGCGAGTTGAAGAAAGGAGCTCAGGGACACTGTAATTCACAAACCTGCAGAGTTATAAATGACAGCTATCGTCCAAAAATATATTGAAGTAAGGCTGCCAAGAGGACTTGAAGTTGGGGCAGAATTGCAGAAAACTGATTTCAGGAGGTAGACTGGAATTGCATTTAAAGCATAGAAAAAGAGGCAGAACATCCACAATGATGCACTTGGCCAAAAAGGGCGTATGCGTTTTTTCCTGAATATATTCAAGAAAAAACGCATACGCCGTTTTTGGCCAATCAAGCAAGCTTGCAAAGGAAATCTGCACTACAATGAAGTCTCACTTCCCCCAGTTCAAAAGGGCCATCTGAAAAAAGTGTAAAATCCAGAAAGGCAGGACAGGCCATGGAGAACTGGGAGCCTTGTTATGCTGATGGGCGGGATGTAAATTGCCAACAGCCATTCTGGAGAAGTGTATGGTGTTTCCTGAAACATCTAAAAAACAAAGCAACAGAGCCTATGACACTTCCACTTATGGTCCTATGGCTTAGGGAAATTAAAATAAAAAAGACACAGCTACCCCAAAGTTAGGGACAGCTCTGTTTACAAGAACCCTGTTTACGGTACAAGTTCAATAGCGCGGAAAGCGAAAAATGGATGAAGAGTTTGTGGTACTTACGTACAATGCAATATCACTCAGCAATGACATCTATGTCATCAGGCCCGTAGCAGCATAATGAGTGGATTCAGGTACGATGATTCTAAGTGAAATAAGTCACACAGAAAAAGAAACATCATAAGATATCTCTAGTACACGGAATGAAAACTTGGCTACACAGGAACTGAATTACAAAACAGAACAGGGTCTCAAATGTAGAAAACCAACTTATGCTTGCTTAAGGGGAAAGGTGAGTTGGGGTGCTGCATAAAACCAGAGATTGAAAGGAGCACAGATACCGTTCCATAAGCCAAATATGTAATAGACAAGAGCTACTACTTGCTCAACGAAGTGGACTCAACACCCCATATTAAACGCCTAAGAATATACCTGACTAGTAAGAATCTTAAAACCTATGGATTTATATGTCTCCGAAAGAGAATCAAGCGTGTGTACGGCGGCCTAAACGCAGCAGTGATAGGATTGGTGAGGTTCGGTGAGCAAATGCAGACCCTTTGAAGTCATATTGCATGGTACCCATTCCATGGGTCTCAACTCTCCAGGTTTAAGGGATTCTTCCTTCAGCTAAAACATGCATGTGGAAACCAGAGTATGATCCACTGTGTGATCGGGAAACGTGTTCAAATGTGTCTCAGTTTTCGTCCCCTGGTACTCGGGTGCAACATTCCAGACGCTTTACTAACACTCTCCCCACTTGGAGAGTCAGTGCCTTTAACCTCCTGTTTGGCCCAGTTTGCAATTTCTGCGTAAGATGGACAGGAATAGGGAGAAGCAATGAGAGACTAGCTGGAGGTGTCTGGACGGGCAAATTTAACTCTCATTTCCCACCAGGAAGAGGAATTAACCAAAGGCTCAATGTGCCATTCCGGAACCACACTAGAGCCTGTAGCAATCCTGCAGTGTTGCAGGAAGGTTACAAGAAAGCGAGTTGAAGAAAGGAGCTCAGGGGCACTGTAATTCACAAAACTTCAGAGTTATAAATGACAGCTATCGTCCAAAAATATATTGAAGTAAGGCTGCCAAGAGGACTTGAAAGCGGGGCAGAATTGCAGGAAACCGATTTCAGGAGGTAGACTGGAATTGCATGTAAAGCATAGGAAAAGAGGCAGAATGCCCACAATGATGCACTTGGCCAAAGGGGCGTATGCATTTTTTCCTGAATATATTCAGGAAAACACGCATACGCCCTTTTTGGCCAACCAAGCAAGCTTGCAAAGGAAATCTGCACTACAAGGAAGTCTCACTTCCCCCCTTTCAAAAGGGCCATCTGAAAAAAGTGTAAAATCCAGAAAGGCAGGACAGGCCATGGAGAACTTGGAGCCTTTTGATGCTGATGGGTGGGATGTAATCTGCCAACAGCCACTCTGGGGAAGTGTATGGTGTTTCCTGAAACATCTAAAAAACAAAGCAACAGAGCCTAGGCCACTTCCACTTATCGTCCTATAGCTTAGGGAAATTAAAATCAAAAAGACACAGCCACCCCAAAGTTTGGGACGGCTCTGTTTACAAGAACCTCGTTTACGGTACAAGTTCAATATCACAGAAAGCGAAAAATGGATAAAGAAGTTGTGGTACTTACGTACAATGCAATATCACTCAGCAATGAAATCTATGTCATCAGGCCCGTAGCAGCATAATGAGTGGATTCAGGTACGATGATTCTAAGTGAAATAAGTCACACAGAAAAAGAAACATCATAAGATATCACTAATACACGGAATGTAAACTTGGCTACACAGGAACTGAATTACAAAACAGAACAGGGTCTCAAATGTAGAAAAGCAACTTATGCTTGCTTAAGGGGAAAGGTGAGTTGGGATGCTGCATAAAACCAGAGATTGAAATGAGCACAGATACCGTTCCATAAGCCAAATATGTAATAGACAAGAGCTACTCCTTGCTCAACGAAGTGGACTCAACACCCCATATTAAACGCCTAAGAATATACCTGACTAGAAAGAATCTGAAAACCTATGGATTTATATGTCTCCGAAAGAGAATCAAGCGTGTGTACAGTGGTATAAACGCAGCAGTGATAGGATTGGTGAGGTTCGGTGAGCAAATGCAGACCCTTAGAAGTCATATTGCATGGTACCCATTCCATGGGTCTCAACTCTTCAGGTTTAAGGGATACTTCCTTCATCTAAAACATGCATGTGGAACCCAAAGTATGATCCACCATGTGATCGGGAAACGTTTTCAAATGTGTCTCAGTTTTTGTCCTCTGGTACTTGGGTGCAACATTTCAGATGCTTTACTAACACTCTGCCCACTTGGAGAGTCAGTGCCTTTAACCTCTTGTTTGGCCCAGTTGCAATTTCTGCGGAAGGTGAACAGGAATATGGAGAACCAATGAGAGACTAGCTGGAGGTGTCTGGACGGGCAAATTTAACTCTCATTTACCACCAGGAAGAGGAATTAACCAAAGGCTCTGCCTGCCGTGCCGGAACCACACTAGGGCCTGAAGCAATCCTGCGGTGTTGTGGCCAGCTCGCAAAAAAACGAGTTGAAGAAAGGAGCTAAGGGGCACTGTAATTCACAAACCTGCAGAGTTATAAATGTCAGCTATCGTCCAAAAATATATTGAAGTGAGGCTGCCAAGAGGAGTTGAAAGCGGGGCAAAATTGCAGGAAACCGATTTCAGGAAGGAGACTGGAATTGCATTTAAAGCATAGGAAAAGAGGCAGAACGTCCACAATGATGCACTTAGCCAAAAAGGGCGTATGTGTTTTTTCCTGAATATATTCAGGAGAAAACGCATACGCACTTTTTGGCCAACCAAGCAAGCTTGCAAAGGAAATCTGCACTACAATGAAGTCTCACTTCCCCCCAGTCAAAAGGGCCATCTGAAAAAAGTGTAAAATCCAGAAAGGCAGGACAGGCCATGGAGAACTGGGAGCCTTGTTATGCTGATGAGAGGGATGTAATTTGCCAACACCCACTCTGGTGAAGTGTATGGTGTTTCCTGAAACACCTAAAAAACAAAGCAACAGAGCCTACGGCATTTCCACATATGGTCCTATAGCTTAGGGAAATTAAAATCAAAAACACACAGCCACCCCAAATTTTGGGATGGCTCTGTTTACAAGAACCTCAAATACGGTACAAGTTCAATATCGCAGAAAGCAAAAAATGGATAAAGAAGTTGTGGTACTTACGTACAATGCAATATCACTCAGCAATGAAATCTATGTCATCAGGCCCGTAGCAGCATAATGAGTGGATTCAGGTACGATGATTCTAAGTGAAATAAGTCACAGAGAAAAATAAACATCATAAGATATCACTAATACACGGAATGTAAACTTGGCTACACAGGAACTGAATTACAAAACAGAACAGGGTCTGAAATGTAGAAAACCAAGTTATGCTAGCTTAAGGGGAAAGGTGAGTTGGGGTGCTGCATAAAACCAGAGATTGAAATTAGCACAGATACCGTTCCATAAGCCAAATATATAATAGACAAGAGCTACTCCTTGCTCAACGAAGTGGACACAACACCACATATTAAACGCCTAAGAATATACCTGACTAGTAAGAATCTTAAAACCTATGGATTTATATGTCTCCGAAAGAGAATCAAGCATGTGTACACCGGTATAAACGCAGCAGTGATAGGATTGGTGAGGTTCGGTGAGCAAATGCAGACCCTTTGAAGTCATATTGCATGGTACCCATTCCATGGGTCTCAACTCTTCAGGTTTAAGGGATTCTTCCTTCAGCTAAATCATGCATGTGGAACCCAAAGTATGATCCACCATGTGATCGGGAAACATGTTCAAATGTGTCTCAGTTTTTGTCCTCTGGTACTTGGGTGCAACATTTCAGATGCTTTACTTACACTCTGCCCACTTGGAGAGTCAGTGCCTTTAACCTCCTGTTTGGCCCAGTTGCAATTTCTGCGGAAGATGAACAGGAATAGGGAGAACCAATGAGAGACTAGCTGCAGGTGTCTGGACGGGCAAATTTAACTCTCATTTCCCACCAGGAAGAGGAATTAACAAAAGGCTTAGCGTGCCGTGCCGGAACCACACTAGGGCCTGAAGCAATCCTGCGGTGTTGCGGCCATCTCACAAGAAAACGAGTTGAAGAAAGGAGCTCAGGGACACTGTAATTCACAAACCTACAGAGTTATAAATGACAGCTATCGTCCAAAAATATATTGAAGTAAGGCTGCCAAGAGGACTTGAAAGTGGGGCAGAATTGCAGAAAACTGATTTCAGGAGGTAGACTGGAATTGCATTTAAAGCATAGAAAAAGAGGCAGAACATCCACAATGATGCACTTGGCCAAAAAGGGCGTATGCGTTTTTTCCTGAATATATTCAAGAAAAAACGCATACGCCGTTTTTGGCCAATCAAGCAAGCTTGCAAAGGAAATCTGCACTACAATGAAGTCTCACTGCCCCCCGGTCAAAAGGGCCATCTGAAAAAATTGTAAAATCCAGAAAGGCAGGACAGGACATGGAGAACGGGGAGCCTTGTTATGCTGATGGGCGGGATGTAAATGGCCAACAGCCACTCTGGAGAAGTGTATGGTGTTTCCTGAAACATCCAAAAAACAAAGCAACAGAGCCTAGGGCACTTCCACTTATGGTCCTATAGCTTAGGGAAATTAAAATCAAAAAGACACAGCCACCCCAAAGTTTGGGACGGCTCTGTTTACAAGAACCTCATTTACGGTACAAGTTCAATGTCACAGAAAGCGAAAAATGGATAAAGAAGTTGTGGTATTTACGTATAATGCAATATCACTCAGCAATGAAATCTATGTCATCAGGCCCGTAGCAGCATAATGAGTGGATTCAGGTACGATGATTCTAAGTGAAATAAGTCACACATAAAAAGAAACATCATAAGGTATCACTAATACACGGAATGTAAACTTGGCTACACAGGAACTGAATTACAAAACAGAACAGGGTCTCAAATGTAGAAAACCAACTTATGCATGCTTAAGGGGAAAGGTGAGTTGGGGTGCTCCATAAAATCAGAGATTGAAATTAGCACAGATACCATTCCATAAGCCAAATATGTAATAGACAAGAACTACTCCTGCTCAACGAAGTGGACACAACACCACATATTAAACGCCTAAGAATATACCTGACTAGTAAGAACCTTAAAACCTTTGGATTTATATGTCTCCGAAAGAGAATCAAGCGTGTGTACAGCGGCATAAACGCAGCAGTGTTGGAGTGGTGAGGTTCGGTGAGCAAATGCAGACCCTTTGAAGTCATATTGCATGGTACCGATTCCATGGGTCTCAACTCTCCAGGTTTAAGGGATTCTTCCTTCAGCTAAAACATGCATGTGGAACCCAGAGTATGATCCACCATGTGATCGGGAAACGTGTTCAAATATGTCTCAGTTTTCGTCCCCTGGTACTCGGGTGCAACATTCCAGACGCTTTACTAACACTCTCCCCACTTGGAGAGTCAGTGCCTTTAACCTCCTTTTTGGCCCAGTTTGCAATTTCTGCGGAAAATGAACAGGAATAGGGAGAACCAATGAGAGACTAGCTGGAGGTGTCTGGACGGGCAAATTTAACTCTCATTTCCCACCAGGAAGTGGAATTAACCAAAGGCTCAGCGTGCCATGCCTGAACAACACTAGGGCCTGAAGCAATCCTACGGTGTTGCGGCCAGCTCACAAGAAAGCGAGTTGAAGAAAGGAGCTCAGGGGCACTGTCATTCACAAACCTGCAGAGTTATAAATGACAGCTATCGTCCAAAAATATATTGAAGTAAGGCTGCCAAGAGGACTTGAAAGCGGGGCAGAATTGCAGGAAACCGATTTCAGGAGGTAGACTGGAATTGCATGTAAAACATAGGAAAAGAGGCAGAACGTCCACAATGATGCAGTTGGCCAAAAAGGGCGTAGGCGTTTTTTCCTGAATATATTCAGGAAAAAACGCATACGCCCTTTTTGGCCAACCAAGCAAGCTTGTGAAGGAAATCTGCACTACAATGAAGTCTCACTGCGCCCCGGTCAAAAGGGCCATCTGAAAAAAGTGTAAAATCCAGAAAGGCAGGACAGGCCACGGAGAACTGGGAGCCTTGTCATGCTGATGGGCGGGATGTAAATTGCCAACAGCCACTCTGCAGAAGTGTATGGTGTTTCCTGAAATATCTAAAAAACAAAGCAACAGAGCCTAGGGCTCTTCCACTTATGGTCCTATAGCTTAGGGAAATTAAAATCAAAAAGACACAGCCACCCCAAAGTTTGGCACGGCTCTGTTTACAAGAACCTCGTTTATGGTACAAGTTCAATATCACAAAAAGCGAAAAATGGATAAAGAAGTTGTGGTACTTACGTACAATGCAATATCACTCAGCAATGAAATCTATGTCATCAGGCCCATAGCAGCATAATGAGTGGATTCAGGTACGATGATTCTAAGTGAAATAAGTCACACAGAAAAAGAAACATCATAAGATATCACTACTACACGGAATGTAAACTTGGCTACACAGGAACTGAATTACAAAACAGAACAGGGTCTCAAATGTAGAAAACAACTTATGCTTCCTTAAGGGGAAAGGTGAGTTGGGGTGCTGCATAAAACCAGAGATTGAAATTAGCACAGATACCGTTCCATAATCCAAATATGTAATAGACAAGAGCTACTCGTTGCTCAACGAAGTGGACTCAACACCCAATATTAAATTGCTAACAATATACCTGACTAGTAAGATTCTTAAAACCTATGGAATTATATGTCTCCGAAAGAGAATCAAGCGTCTGTAGAGCGGCATAAACGCAGCAGTGATAGGATTGGTGAAGTTCGGTGAGCAAATGCAGACCCTTTGAAGTCATATTGCATGGTACCCATTCCATGGGTCTCAACTCTGCAGGTTTAAGGGATTCTTCCTTCAGCTAAAACATGCATGTGGAACCCAGAGTATGATCCACCGTGTGATCGGGAAACGTGTTCAAATGTGTCTCAGTTTTCGTCCCCTGGTCCTCAGGTGCAACATTCCAGACGCTTTACTAACAATCTCCCCACTTGGAGAGTCAGTGCCTTTAACCTCCTGTTTGGCCCAGTTTGCAATTTCTGCGTAAGATGAACAGGAATAGGGAGAACCAATGAGAGACTAGCTGGAGGTATCTGGACGGGCAAATTTAACTCTCATTTCCCACCAGGAAGAGGAATTAACCAAAGGCTCTGCATGTCGTGCCGGAACCAGATTAGGGCCTGAAGCAATCCAGCGGTGTTGCGGCCAGCTCACAAGAAAGCGAGTTGAAGAAAGGAGCTCAGGGGCACTGTCATTCACAAACCTGCAGAGTTATAAATGACAGCTATCGTCCAAAAATATATTGAAGTAAGGCTGCCAAGAGGACTTGAAAGTGTGGCAGAATTGCAGGAAACTGATTTCAGGAGGTAGACTGGAATTGCATGTACAGCATAGGAAAAGAGGCAGAACGTCCACAATGACGCACTTGGCCAAGAAGGGCGTATGCGTTTTTTCCTGAATATATTCAGGAAAAAACGCATACGCCCTTTTTGGCCAACCAAGCAAGCTTGCAAAGGAAACCTGCCCAACTATGAAGTCTCACTGCCCCCCAGTCAAAAGGGCCATCTGAAAAAAGTGTAAAATCCAGAGAGGCAGGACAGGTCATGGAGAACTGGGAGCCTTGTTATGCTGATGGGCCGGATGTAAGTTGCCAACAGCCACTCTGGAGAAGTGTATGGTGTTTCCTGAAACATCTAAAAAACAAAGCAACAGAGCCTAGGGCACTTCCACTTATGGTCCTATAGCATAGGGAAATTAAAATCAAAAAGACACAGCCACCCCAAAGTTTGGGATGGCACTATTTACAAGAACCTCGTTTACGGGATAAGTTCAATATCGCAGAAAGCGAAAAATGGATAAAGAATTTGTGGTACTTATGTACAATGCAATATCACTCAGCAATGAAATGTATGTCATCAGGCCCATAGCAGCATAATGAGTGGATTCAGGTACGATGATTCTAAGTGAAATAAGTCACACAGAAAAAGAAACATCATAAGATATGACTACTACACGGAATGTAAACTTGGCTACACTGAAACTGAATTACAAAACAGAACAGGGTCTCAAATGTAGAAAACCAACTTATTCTTGCTTAAGGGGAAAGGTGAGTTGGGGTGCTGCATAAAACCAGAGATTGAAATGAGCACAGATACCGTTCCATAAGCCAAATATGTAATAGACAAGAGCTACTCCTTGCTCAACGAAGTGGACACAACACGCCATATTAAACGCCTAAGAATATACCTCACTAGTAAGAATCTTAAAACTTATGCATTTATATGTCTCCGAAAGAGAATCAAACGTGTGTACAGTGGCATAAACGCAGCAGTGATAGGATTGGTGAGGTTCGGTGAGCAAATGCAGACCCTTTGGAGTCATATTTCATGGTACCCATTCCATGGGTCTCAACTCTCCAGGTTTAAGGGATTCTTCCTTCAGCTAAAACATGCATGAGGAACCCAGAGTATGATCCACCGTGTGTTCGGGAAACGTGTTTAAATGTGTCTCAGTTTTCGTCCCCTGGTACTCGGCTGCAACATTCCAGAAGCTTTACTAACACTCTCCCCACTTGGAGAGTCAGTGCCTTTAACCTCCTGTTTGGCCCAGTTTGCAATTTCTGCGGAAAATGAACAGGAATATGGAGAACCAATGAGACACTAGCTGGAGGTGTCTGGACGGGCAAATTTAACTCTCATTTCCCACCAGGAAGAGGAATTAGCCAAAGGCTCAGCGTGCCGTGCCGGAATGACACTAGGGCCTGAAGCAATCCTGCGGTGTTGCGGCCAGCTAACAAGAAAGCGAGTTGAAGAAAGGAGCTCAGGGGCACTGTCATTCACAAACCTGCAGAGTTATAAATGACAGCTATCGTCGAAAAATATATTGAAGTAAGGCTGCCAAGAAGACTTGAAAACGGGGCAGAATTGCAGGAAACCGATTTCAGGAGGTAGACTGGAATTGCATGTAAAGCAGAGGAAAAGAGGCAGAACGTCGACAATGAGGCACTTGGCCAAAAAGGACGTATTCATTTTTCCCTGAATATATTCAGGAAAAAACGCATACGCACTCTTTGCGCAACCAAGCAAGCTTGCAAAGGAAATCTGCACTACAATGAAGTCTCACTGCCCCCAGGTCAAAAGGGCCATCGGAAAAAAGTGTAAAATACAGAAAGGCAGGACAAGCCATGGAGAACTGGGAGCCTTGTTATGCTGATGGGCGGAATGTAAATTGCCAACAGCCACTCTGGAGAAGTGTATGGTGTTTCCGGAAACATCTAAGAAACAAAGCAACAGAGCCTAGGGCACTTCCACTTATGGTCCTGCTGCTTACTGAAATTTAAATCAAAAAGACACAGCCACCCCAAAGTTTGGGACGGCTCTGTTTACAAGAACCTCGTTTACGGGACAAGTTCAATATCACAGAAAGCGAAAAATGTATAAAGAACTTGTGGTACTTACGTACAATGCAATATCACTCAGCAATGAAATCTATGTCATCAGGCACGTAGCAGCATAATGAGTGGATTCAGGTACGATGATTCTAAGTGAAATAAGTCACACAGAAAAAGAAACATCATAAGATATCACTACTACACGGAATGTAAACTTGGCTACACAGGAACTGAATTACAAAACAGAACAGGGTCTCAAATGTAGAAAACCAACTTATGCTTGCTTAAGGGGAAAGGTGAGCTGGGGTGCTGCATAAAACCAGAGATTAAAATTAGCACACATACCGTTCCTAAGCCAAATATGTAATAGACAAGAGCTACTCCTTGCTCAACGAGGTGGACACAACACCTCATATTAAACGCCTAAGAATATACCTGACTAGTAAGAATCTTAAAACCTATGGATTTATATGTCTCCGAAAGAGAAAGAAGCGTGTGTACAGCGGCATAAACACAGCAATGATAGGATTGGTGAGCTTCGGTGAGCAAACGTAGATCCTTTGAAGTCATATTGCATGGTACCCATTCCATGGGTCTCAACTCTCCAGGTTTCAGGGATTCTTCCTTCAGCTAAAACATGCATGAGGAACCCAGAGTATGATCCACCGTGTGATCGGAATACGTGTTTAATGTGTCTCAGTTTTCGTCCCCTGGTACTCGGGTGCAACATTCCAGACACTTTACTAACACTCTCCCCACTTGGAGACTCAGTGCCTTTAAACTCCTGTTTGGCCCAGTTTTCAATTTCTGCGTAAGATGAACAGGAATAGGGAGAACCAATGAGAGACTAGCTGGAGGTTTTTGGACGGGCAAATTTAACTCTCATTTTCCACCAGGAAGAGGAATTAACCAAAGGCTCAGCGTGCCATTCCGGAACCACACTAGGGCCTGAAGCAATCCTGCGGTGTTGCGGCCAGCTCACAAGAAAGCGAGTTGAAGAAAGGAGCTCAGGGGCACTGTCATTCACAAACCTGCAGAGTTATAAATGACAGCTATCGTCCAAAAATATATTGAAGTAAGGCTGCCAAGAGGACTTGAAAGAGGGGCAGAATTGCAGGAAACCGATTTCAGGAGGTAGACTGGAATTGCATGTAAAGCATAGGAAAAGAGGCAGAACGTCCACAATGATGCACTTGGCCAAAAAGTGCGTATGTGTTTTTTCCTGAATATATTCAGGAAAAAACGGATACGCCCTTTTTGGCCAACCAAGCAAGCTTGCAAAGGAAATCTGCACTACAATGAAGTCTCACTGCCCCCCGGTCAAAAGGGCCATCTGAAAAAAGTGTAAAATCCAGAAAGGCAGGACAGGCCATGAAGAACTGGGAGCCTTGTTATGCTGATGGGCGGGATGTAAATTGCCAACAGCCACTCTGGAGAAGTGTATGGTGTTTCCTGAAACATCCAAAAAACAAAGCAACAGAGCCTAGGGCACTTCCACTTATGGTCCTATAGCGTAGGGAAACTAAAATAAAAAAGACACAGCCACCCCAAAGTTTTGGACGGCTCTGTTTACAAGAACCTCGTTTACGGTACAAGTTCAATATCACAGAAAGCGAAAAATGGATACAGACGTTTTGGTACTTACGTACAATGCAATATCACTCAGCAATGAAATCTATGTCATCAGGCCCGCAGCAGCATAATGAGTGGATTCAGGTACGATGATTCTAAGTGAAATAAGTCACACAGAAAAAGAAACATCATAAGATATCACTACTACACGGAATGTAAACTTGGTTACACAGGAACTGAATTACAAAACAGAACAGGGTCTCAAATGTAGAAAACCAACTTATGCTTGCTTAAGGGGAAAGGTGAGTTGGGGTGCTGCATAAAACCAGAGATTGAAATTAGCACAGATACCGTTCCCTAAGCCAAATATGTAATAGACAAGAGCTACTCCTTGCTCAACGAAGTGGACTCAACACCCCATATTAAACGCTTAAGAATATACCTGACTAGTAAGAATCTTAAAACCTATGGATTTATATGTCTCCAAAAGGGAATCAAGCGTGTGTACAGTGGCATAAACGCAGCAGTGATAGGATTGGTGAGGTTCGGTGAGCAAATGCAGACCCTTTGAAGTCATATTGCATGGTACCCATTCCATGGGTCTCAACTCTCCAGGTTTAAGGGATTCTTCCTTCAGCTAAAACATGCATGTGGAACCCAGAGTATGATCCACCGTGTGATCGGGAAACGTGTTCAAATGTGTCTCAGTTTTGTCCCCTGGTACTCGGGTGCAAAATTCCAGACTCTTTACTAACACTCTCCCCACTTGGAGAGTCAGTGCCTTTAACCTCCTATTTGGCCGAGTTTGCAATTTCTGCGGAAAATGAACAGGAATAGGGAGAACCCATGAGAGACTAGCTGGAGGTGTCTGGACGGGCAAATTTAACTCTCATTTCCCACCAGGAAGAGGAATTAACCAAAGGCTCAGCGTGCCATGCCGGAACCACACTAGGGCCTGAATCAATCCTGTGGTGTTTTGGCCAGCTCACAAGAAAGCGAGTTGAAGAAAGGAGCTCAGGGGCACTGTCATTCACAAACCTGCAGAGTTATAAATGACAGCTATCGTCCAAAAATATATTGAAGTAAGGCTGCCAAGATGACTTGAAAGAGGGGCAGAATTGCAGGAAACCAATTTCAGGAGGTAGACTGGAATTGCATGTAAAGCATAGGAAAAGAGGCAGAACGTCTACAATGATGCACTTGGCCAAAAAGCTCGTATGCGTTTTTTTCTGAATATATTCAGGAAAAAACGCATACGTCCTTTTTGGCCAACCAAGCAAGCTTGCAAAGAAATCTGCACTACAATGAAGTCTCACTGCCCCCCGGTCAAAAGGGCCATCTGAAACAAGTGTAAAATCCAGAAAGGCAGGACAGGTCATGGAGACCTGTGAGCCTTGTTATGCTGATGGGCGGGATGTAAATTGCCAACAGCCACTCTGGAGAAGTGTATGGTGTTTCCTGAAACATCCAAAAAACAAAGCAACAGAGCCTAGGGCACTTCTACTTATGGTCCTATAGCTTAGGGATATTAAAATCAAAAAGACACAGCCACCCCAAAGTTTGGGACGGCTCTGTTTACAAGAACCTCGTTTACGGTACAAGTTCAATATCACAGAAAGCAAAAAATGGATAAAGAAGTTGTGATACTTAAGAACAATGCAATATCACTCAGCAACGAAATCTATGTCATCAGGCCCATAGCAGCATAATGAATGGATTAAGGTACGATGATTCTAAGTGAAATAAGTCACAGAGAAAAGAAACATCATAAGATATCACTAATACACGGAATGTAAACTTGGCTACACAGGAACTGAATTACAAAACAGAACAGGGTCTCAAATGTAGAAAACCAACTTATGCTTGCTTAAGGGGAAAGGTGAGTTGGGGTGCTGCATAAAACCAGAGATTGAAATTAACACAGATACCGTTCCATAAGCCAAATATGTAATAGACAAGAGCTACTCCTTGCTCAAAGAAGTGGACTCAACACCCCATATTAAACGCCTAAGAATATACCTGACTAGTAAGAATCTTAAAACCTATGGATTTATATGTCTCCAAAAGAGAAACAAGCGTGTGTACAGCAGCATAAACACAGCAATGATAGGATTGGTGAGGTTCGCTGAGCAAATGCAGACCCTTTGAAGTCATCTTGCATGGTACCCATTTCATGGGTCTCAACTCTCCAGGTTTAAGGGATTCTTCCTTCAGCTAAAACATGCATGTAGAACCCAGAGTATGATCCACCGTGTGATGGGGAAACGTGTTCAAATGTGTCTCAGGTTTCGTCCCCTGGTACTCGGGTGCAACATTCCAGACGCTTTACTAACACTCTCCCCACTTGGAGACTCAGTGCCTTTAAACTCCTGTTTGGCCCAGTTTTCAATTTCTGCGTAAGACGAACAGGAATAAGGAGAACAAATGAGAGACCAGCTGGAGGTTTTTGGACGGGCAAATTTAACTCTCATTTTCCACCAGGAAGAGGAATTAACCAAAGGCTCAGCGTGCCATTCCGGAACCACACTAGAGCCTGAAGCAATGCTGCGGTTTTGCGGCCAGCTCACAAGAAAGCGAGTTGAAGAAAGGAGCTCAGGGGCACTGTAATTCACAAACCTGCAGAGTTATAAATGACAGCTATCGTCCAAAAATATATTGAAGTAAGGCTGCCAAGAGGACTTGAAAGAGGGGCAGAATTGCAGGAAACCGATTTCAGGAGGTAGACTGGAATTGCATGTAAAGCATAGGAAAAGAGGCAGAACGTCCACAATGATGCACTTGGCCAAAAAGGGCGTATGTGTTTTTTCCTGAATATATTCAGGAAAAAACGCATACGCCCTTTTTGGCCAACCAAGCAAGCTTGCAAAGGAAATCTGCACTACAATGAAGTCTCACTGCCCCCCGGTCAAAAGGGCCATCTGAAAAAAGTGTAAAATCCAGAAAGGCAGGACAGGCCATGAAGAACTGGGAGCCTTGTTATGCTGATGGGCGGGATGTAAATTGCCAACAGCCACTCTGGAGAAGTGTATGGTGTTTCCTGAAACATCCAAAAAACAAAGCAACAGAGCCTAGGGCACTTCCACTTATGGTCCTATAGCTTAGGGAAATTAAAATCAAAAAGACACAGCCACCCCAAAGTTTGGGACGGCTCTGTTTACAAGAACCTCGTTTACGGTACAAGTTCAATATCACAGAAAGCGAAAAATGGATACAGACGTTTTGGTACTTACGTACAATGCAATATCACTCAGCAATGAAATCTATGTCATCAGGCCCGCAGCAGCATAATGAGTGGATTCAGGTACGATGATTCTAAGTGAAATAAGTCACACAGAAAAAGAAACATCATAAGATATCACTACTACACGGAATGTAAACTTGGTTACACAGGAACTGAATTACAAAACAGAACAGGGTCTCAAATGTAGAAAACCAACTTATGCTTGCTTAAGGGGAAAGGTGAGTTGGGGTGCTGCATAAAACCAGAGATTGAAATTAGCACAGATACCGTTCCCTAAGCCAAATATGTAATAGACAAGAGCTACTCCTTGCTCAACGAAGTGGACTCAAAACCCCATATTAAACGCTTAAGAATATACCTGACTAGTAAGAATCTTAAAACCTATGGATTTATATGTCTCCAAAAGAGAATCAAGTGTGTGTACAGTGGCATAAACGCAGCAGTGATAGGATTGGTAAGGTTCGCTGAGCAAATGCAGACCCTTTGAAGTCATATTGCATGGTACCCATTCCATGGGTCTCAACTCTCCAGGTTTAAGGGATTCTTCCTTCAGCTAAAACATGCATGTGGAACCCAGAGTATGATCCACCATGTGATCGGGAAACGTGTTCAAATGTGTCTCTGTTTTCGTCCCCTGGTACTCGGGTGCAAAATTCCAGACGCTTTACTAACACTCTCCCCACTTGGAGACTCAGTGCCTTTAAACTCCTGTTTGGCCCAGTTTTCAATTTCTGCGTAAGATGAACAGGAATAGGGAGAACCAATGAGAGACTAGCTGGAGGTTTTTGGACGGGCAAATTTAACTCTCATTTTCCACCAGGAAGAGGAATTAACCAAAGGCTCAGCATGCCATTCCGGAACCACACTAGGGCCTGAAGCAATCCTGCGGTGTTGCGGCCAGCTCAAAAGAAAGCGAGTTGAAGAAAGGAGCTCAGGGGCACTGTAATTCACAAACCTGCAGAGTTATAAATGACAGCTATCGTCCAAAAATATATTGAAGTAAGGCTGCCAAGAGGACTTGAAAGCGGGGCAGAATTGCAGGAAACCGACTTCAGGAGGTAGACTGGAATTGCATGTAAAGCATAGGAAAAGAGGCAGGATGTCCACAATGATGCACTTGGCCAAAAAGGGCGTATACGTTTTTTCCTGAATATATTCAGGAAAAAACGCATACGCCCTTTTTGGCCAACCAAGCAAGCTTGCAAAGCAAATCTGCACTACAATGAAGTCTCACTGCCCATGGTCAAAAGGGCCATCTGAAAAAAGTGTAAAATCCAGAAAGGCAGGACAGGCCATGAAGAACTGGGAGTCTTGTTATGCTGATGGGCGGGATGTAAATTGCCAACAGCCACTCTGGAGAAGTGTATGCTGTTTCCTGAAACATCCAAAAAACAAAGCAACAGAGCCTAGGCCACTTCCACTTATGGTCCTATAGATTAGGGAAATTAAAATCAAAAAGACACAGCCACCCCAAAGTTTGGGACGGCTCTGTTTACAAGAACCTCGTTTACGGTACAAGTTCAATATCACAGAAAGCAAAAAATGGATAAAGAAGTTGTGATACTTAAGAACAATGCAATATCACTCAGCAACGAAATCTATGTCATCAGGCCCATAGCAGCATAATGAATGGATTAAGGTACGATGATTCTAAGTGAAATAAGTCACAGAGAAAAAGAAACATCATAAGATATCACTAATACACGGAATGTAAACTTGGCTACACAGGAACTGAATTACAAAACAGAACAGGGTCTCAAATGTAGAAAACCAACTTATGCTTGCTTAAGGGGAAAGGTGAGTTGGGGTGCTGCATAAAACCAGAGATTGAAATTAGCACAGATACAGTTCCATAAGCCAAATATGTAATAACAAGAGCTACTCCTTGCCCAACGAAGTGGACTCAACATCTCATATTAAACGCCTAATAATATACCTGACTAGTAAGAATCTTAAAACCTATGGATTTATATGTCACCGAAAGAGAATCAAGCGTGTTTACAGCGGCATAAACGCAGCAGTGATAGGATTGGTGATGTTCGGTGAGCAAATGCAGACCCTTTGAAGTCATATAGCATGGTACCCATTCCATGGGTCTCAACTCTCCAGGTTTAAGGGATTCTTCCTTCAGCTAAAACATGCATGTGGAACCCAGAGTATGATCCACCGTGTGATCGGGAAACGTGTTCAAATGTGTCTCAGTTTTCGTCCCCTGGTCCTCAGGTGCAACATTCCAGACGCTTTACTAACAATCTCCCCACTTGGAGAGTCAGTGCCTTTAACCTCCTGTTTGGCCCAGTTTGCAATTTCTGCGTAAGATGAACAGGAATAGGGAGAACCAATGAGAGACTAGCTGGAGGTGTCTGGATGGGCAAATTTAACTCTCATTTCCCACCAGGAAGAGGAATTAACCAAAGGCTCAGCGTGCCATGCCAGAACCACACTAGGGCCTGAAGCAATCCTGCGGTGTTGTGGCCTGCTCACAAGAAACCGAGTTGAAGAAAGGAGCTCAGGGGCACTGTAATTCACAAACCTGCAGAGTCATAAATGACAGCTATTGTCCAAAAATATATTGAAGTAAGGCTGCCAAGAGGACTTGAAAGCGGGGCAGAATTGCAGGAAACCGATTTCAGGAGGTAGACAGGAATTGCATGTAAAGCATAGGAAAAGAGGCAGAACGTCCAGAATGATGTACTTTGCCAAAAATGGTGTATGCGTTTTTTCCTAAATATATTCAGGAAAAAACACATACGCCCTTTTTGGCCAACCAAGCAAGCTTGCAAAGGAAATCTGCACTACAATGAAGTCTCACTGCCCCCCGGTCAAAAGGGCCATCTGAAAAAAGTGTAAAATCCAGAAAGGTAGGACAGGCCATGAAGAACTGGGAGCCTTGTTATGCTGATGGGCGGGATGTAAATTGCCAACAGCCACTCTGGAGAAGTGTATGGTGTTTCCTGAAACATCCAAAAAACAAAGCAACAGAGCCTAGGGCACTTCCACTTATGGTCCTATAGCTTAGGGAAATTAAAATCAAAAAGACACAGCCACCCCAAAGTTTGGGACGGCTCTGTTTACAAGAACCTCGTTTACGGTACAAGTTCAATATCACAGAAAGCGAAAAATGGATACAGACGTTTTGGTACTTACGTACAATGCAATATCACTCAGCAATGAAATCTATGTCATCAGGCCCGTAGCAGCATAATGAGTGGATTCAGGTACGATGATTCTAAGTGAAATAAGTCACACAGAAAAAGAAACATCATAAAATATCACTACTAAACGGAATGTAAACTTGGCTACACAGGAACTGAATTACAAAACAGAACAGGGTCTCAAATGTAGAACACCAACTTATGCTTGCTTAAGGGGAAAGGTGAGTTGGGGTGCTGCATAAAACCAGAGACTGAAATTAGCACAGATACCGTTCCCTAAGCCAAATATGTAATAGACAAGAGCTACTCCTTGCTCAACGAAGTGGACTCAACACCCCATAATAAACGCTTAAGAATATACCTGACTAGTAAGAATCTTAAAACCTATGGATTTATATGTCTCCGAAAGAGAATCAAGCGTGTGTACAGTGGCATAAACGCAGCAGTGATAGGATTGGTGAGGTTCGCTGAGCAAATGCAGACCCTTTGAAGTCATATTGCATGGTACCCATTCCATGGGTCTCAACTCTCCAGGTTTAAGGGATTCTTCCTTCAGCTAAAACATGCATGTGGAACCCAGAGTATGATCCACCGTGTGATCGGGAAACGTGTTCAAATGTGTCTCAGTTTTTCTCCCCTGGTACTCGGGTGCAAAATTCCAGACTCTTTACTAACACTCTCCCCACTTGGAGAGTCAGTGCCTTTAACCTCCTGTTTGGCCGAGTTTGCAATTTTTGCGGAAAATGAACAGGAATAGGGAGAACCCATGAGAGACTAGCTGGAGGTGTCTGGACGGGCAAATTTAACTCTCATTTCCCACCAGGAAGAGGAATTAACCAAAGGCTCAGTGTGCCATGCCGGAACCACACTAGGGCCTGAATCAATCCTGTGGTGTTGCGGCCGGCTCACAAGAAAGCGAGTTGAAGAAAGGAGCTCAGGGGCACTGTCATTCACAAACCTGCAGAGTTATAAATGACAGCTATCGTCCAAAAATATATTGAAGTAAGGCTGCCAAGAGGACTTGAAAGCGGGGCAGAATTGCAGGAAACCGATTTCAGGAGGTAGACTGGAATTGCATGTAAAGCATAGGAAAAGAGGCAGAACGTCCACAATGATGCACTTGGCCAAAAAGCTCGTATGCGTTTTTTCCTGAATATATTCAGGAAAAAACGCATACGTCCTTTTTGGCCAACCAAGCAAGCTTGCAAAGAAATCTGCACTAAAATGAAGTCTCACTGCCCCCCAGTCAAAAGGGCCATCTGAAAAAAGTGTAAAATCCAGAAAGGCAGGACAGGTCATGGAGACCTGGGAGCCTTGTTATGCTGATGGGCGGGATGTAAATTGCCCACAGCCACTCTGGAGAAGTGTATGGTGTTTCCTGAAACATCCAAAAAACAAAGCAACAGAGCCTAGGGCACTTCCACTTATGGTCCTATAGCTTAGGGAAATTAAAATCAAAAAGACACAGCCACCCCAAAGTTTGGGACGGCTCTGTTTACAAGAACCTCGTTTACGGTACAAGTTCAATATCACAGAAAGCGAAAAATGGATAAAGAAGTTGTGATACTTAAGAACAATGCAATATCACTCAGCAACGAAATCTATGTCATCAGGCCCATAGCAGCATAATGAATGGATTAAGGTACGATGATTCTAAGTGAAATAAGTCAAAGAGAAAAGAAACATCATAAGATATCACTAATACACGGAATGTAAACTTGGCTACACAGGAACTGAAATACAAAACAGAACAGGGTCTCAAATGTAGAAATCCAACTTATGCTTGCTTAAGGGGAAAGGTGAGTTGGGGTGCTGCATAAAACCAGAGATTGAAATTAGCACAGATACCGTTCCATAAGCCAAATATGTAATAGACAAGAGCTACTCCTTGCTCAATGAAGTGGACTCAACACCCCATATTAAACGCCTAAGAATATACCTGACTAGTAAGAATCTTAAAACCTATGGATTTATATGTCTCCAAAAGAGAATCAAGCATGTGTACAGCAGCATAAACACAGCAGTGATAGGATCAGTGAGGTTCGGTGAGCAAATGCAGACCCTTTGAAGTCATATTGCATGGTACCCATTCCATGGGTCTCAACTCTCCAGGTTTAAGGGATTCTTCCTTCAGCTAAAACATGCATGTGGAACCCAGATTATGATCCACCATGTGATCGGGAAACGTGTTCAAATGTGTCTCAGTTTTCGTCCCCTGGTACTCGGGTGCAACATTCCAGACGCTTTACTAACACTCTCCCCACTTGGAGACTCAGTGCCTTTAAACTCCTGTTTGGCCCAGTTTTCAATTTCTGCGTAAGATGAACAGGAATAGGGAGAACCAATGAGAGACTAGCTGGAGGTTTTTGGACGGGCAAATTTAACTCTCATTTTCCACCAGGAAGAGGAATTAACCAAAGGCTCAGGATGCCATTCCGGAACCACACTAGGGCCTGAAGCAATCCTGCGGTGTTGCGGCCAGCTCACAAGAAAGCGAGTTGAAGAAAGGAGCTCAGGGGCACTGTAATTCACAAACCTGCAGAGTTAGAAATGACAGCTATCGTCCAAAAATATATTGAAGTAAGGCTGCCAAGAGGACTTGAAAGCGGGGCAGAATTGCAGGAAACCGATTTCAGGAGGTAGACTGGAATTGCATGTAAAGCATAGGAAAAGAGGCAGGATGTCCACAATGATGCACTTGGCCAAAAAGGGCGTATGCGTTTTTTCCTGAATATATTCAGGAAAAAACGCATACGCCCTTTTTGGCCAACAAAGCAAGCTTGCAAAGGAAATCTGCACTACAATGAAGTCTCACTGCCCCTGGTCAAAAGGGCCATCTGAAAAAAGTGTAAAATCCAGAAAGGCAGGACAGGCCATGAAGAACTGGGAGCCTTGTTATGCTGATGGGCGGGATGTAAATTGCCAACAGCCACTCTGGAGAAGTGTATGGTGTTTCCTGAAACATCCAAAAAACAAAGCAACAGAGCCTAGGCCACTTCCACTTATGGTCCTATAGCTTAGGGAAATTAAAATCAAAAAGACACAGCCACCCCAAAGTTTGGGACGGCTCTGTTTACAAGAACCTCGTTTACGGTACAAGTTCAATATCACAGAAAGCGAAAAATGGATACAGACGTTTTGGTACTTACGTACAATGCAATATCACTCAGCAATGAAATCTATGTCATCAGGCCCGTAGCAGCATAATGAGTGGATTCAGGTACGATGATTCTAAGTGAAATAAGACACACAGAAAAAGAAACATCATAAGATATCACTAATACATGGAATGTAAACTTGGCTACACAGGAACTGAATTACAAAACAGAACAGGGTCTCAAATGTAGAACACCAACTTATGCTTGCTTAAGGGGAAAGGTGAGTTGGGGTGCTGCATAAAACCAGAGATTGAAATTAGCACAGATACCGCTCCATAAGCCAAATATGTAATAGACAAGAGCTACTCCTTGCTCAACGAAGTGGACTCAACACCCCATATTAAACGCTTAAGAATATACGTGACTAGTAAGAATCTTAAAACCTATGGATTTATATGTCTCCGAAAGAGAATCAAGCGTGTGTACAGTGGAATAAACGCAGCAGTGATAGGATTGGTGATGTTCGGTGAGCAAATGCAGACCCTTTGAAGTCATATTGCATGGTACCCATTCCATGGGTCTCAACTCTCCAGGTTTAAGGGATTCTTCCTTCAGCTAAAACATGCATGTGGAACCCAGAGTATGATCCACCGTGTGATCGGGAAACGTGTTCAAATGTGTCTCAGTTTTCGTCCCCTGGTACTCGGGTGCAACATTCCAGACGCTTTACTAACACTCTCCCCACTTGGAGAGTCAGTGCCTTTAACCTCCTGTTTGGCCCAGTTTGCAATTTCTGCGTAAGATGAACAGGAATAGGGAGAACCCATGAGAGACTAGCTGGAGGTGTCTGGATGGGCAAATTTAACTCTCATTTCCCACCAGGAAGAGGAATTAACCAAAGGCTCAGTGTGCCATGCCAGAACCACACTAGGGCCTGAAGCAATCCTGCGGTGTTGTGGCCTGCTCACAAGAAACCGAGTTGAAGAAAGGAGCTCAGGGGCACTGTCATTCACAAACCTGCAGAATCATAAATGACAGCTATCGTCCAAAAATATATTGAAGTAAGGCTGCCAAGAGGACTTGAAAGCGGGGCAGAATTGTAGGAAACCGATTTCAGGAGGTAGAGTGGAATTTCATGTAAAGCATAGGAAAAGAGGCAGAATGTCCACAATGATGCACTTGGCCAAAAAGGGCGTATGCGTTTTTTCCTGAATATATTCAGGAAAAAATGCATACGCCCTTTTTGGCCAACCAAGCAAGCTTGCAAAGGAAATCTGCACTACAATGAAGTCTCACTGCCCCCCGGTCAAAAGGGCCATCTGAAAAAAGTGTAAAATCCAGAAAGGTAGGACAGGCCATGAAGAACTGGGAGCCTTGTTATGCTGATGGGCGGGATGTAAATTGCCAACAGCCACTCTGGAGAAGTGTGTGGTGTTTCCTGAAACATCCAAAAAACAAAGCAACAGAGCCTAGGGCACTTCCACTTATGGTCCTATAGCTTAGGGAAATTAAAATCAAAAAGACACAGCCACCCCAAAGTTTGGGACGGCTCTGTTTACAAGAACCTCGTTTACGGTACAAGTTCAATATCACAGAAAGCGAAAAATGGATACAGACGTTTTGGTACTTACGTACAATGCAATATCACTCAGCAATGAAATCTATGTCATCAGGCCCGTAGCAGCATAATGAGTGGATTCAGGTACGATGATTCTAAGTGAAATAAGTCACACAGAAAAAGAAACATCATAAGATATCACTAATACATGGAATGTAAACTTGGCTACACAGGAACTGAATTACAAAACAGAACAGGGTCTCAAATGTAGAACACCAACTTATGCTTGCTTAAGGGGAAAGGTGAGTTGGGGTGCTGCATAAAACCAGAGATTGAAATTAGCACAGATACCGCTCCATAAGCCAAATATGTAATAGACAAGAGCTACTCCTTGCTCAACGAAGTGGACTCAACACCCCATATTAAACGCTTAAGAATATACCTGACTAGTAAGAATCTTAAAACCTATGGATTTATATGTCTCCGAAAGAGAATCAAGCGTGTGTACAGTGGAATAAACGCAGCAGTGATAGGATTGGTGATGTTCGGTGAGCAAATGCAGACCCTTTGAAGTCATATTGCATGGTACCCATTCCATGGGTCTCAACTCTCCAGGTTTAAGGGATTCTTCCTTCAGCTAAAACATGCATGTGGAACCCAGAGTATGATCCACCGTGTGATCGGGAAACGTGTTCAAATGTGTCTCAGTTTTTGTCCCCTGGTACTCGGGTGCAAAATTCCAGACTCTTTACTAACACTCTCCCCACTTGGAGAGTCAGTGCCTTTAACATCCTGTTTGGCCGAGTTTGCAATTTCTGCGGAAAATGAACAGGAATAGGGAGAACCCATGAGAGACAAGCTGGAGGTGTCTGGACGGGCAAATTTAACTCTCATTTCCCACCAGGAAGAGGAATTAACCAAAGGCTCAGCGTGCCATGCCAGAACCACACTAGGGCCTGAATCTATCCTGTGGTGTTGCGGCCAGCTCACAAGAAAGCGTGTTGAAGAAAGGAGCTCAGGGGCACTGTCATTCACAAACCTGCAGAGTTATAAATGACAGCTATTGTCCAAAAATATATTGAAGTAAGGCTGCCAAGAGGACTTGAAAGCGGGGCAGAATTGCAGGACACCGATTTCAGGAGGTAGACTGGAATTGCATGTAAAGCATAGGAAAAGAGGCAGAACGTCCACAATGATGCACTTGAGCAAAAAGGGCGTATACGTTTTTTCCTGTATATATTCAGGAAAAAACGCATACGCCCTTTTTGGCCAACCAAGCAAGCTTGCAAAGAAATCTGCACTAAAATGAAGTCTCACTGCCCCCCGGTCAAAAGGGCCATCTGAAAAAAGTGTAAAATCCAGAAAGGCAGGACAGGTCATGGAGACCTGGGAGCCTTGTTATGCTGATGGGCGGGATGTAAATTGCCAACAGCCACTCTGGAGAAGTGTATGGTGTTTCCTGAAACATCCAAAAAACAAAGCAACAGAGCCTAGGCCACTTCCACTTATGGTCCTATAGCTTAGGGAAATTAAAATCAAAAAGACACAGCCACCCCAAAGTTTGGGACAGCTCTGTTTACAAGAACCTCGTTTACGGTACAAGTTCAATATCACCGAAAGCAAAAAATGGATAAAGAAGTTGTGATACTTAAGAACAATGCAATATCACTCAGCAACGAAATCTATGTCATCAGGCCAATAGCAGCATAATGAATGGATTAAGGTACGATGATTCTAAGTGAAATAAGTCACAGAGAAAAAGAAACATCATAAGATATCACTAATACACGGAATGTAAACTTGGCTACACAGGAACTGAATTACAAAACAGAACAGGGTCTCAAATGTAGAACACCAACTTATGCTTGCTTAAGGGGAAAGGTGAGTTGGGGTGCTGCATAAAACCAGAGATTGAAAGTAGCACAGATACCGTTCCATAAGCCAAATATGTAATAACAAGAGCTACTCCTTGCCCAACGAAGTGGACTCAACACCTCATATTAAACGCCTAATAATATACCTGACTAGTAAGAATCTTAAAACCTATGGATTTATATGTCTCCGAAAGAGAATCAAGAGTGTTTACAGCAGCATAAACGCAGCAGTGATAGGATTGGTGATGTTCGGTGAGCAAATGCAGACCCTTTGAAGTCATATAGCATGGTACCCATTCCATGGGTCTCAACTCTCCAGGTTTAAGGGATTCTTCCTTCAGCTAAAACATGCATGTGGAACCCAGAGTATGATCCACCGTGTGATCGGGAAACGTGTTCAAATGTGTCTCAGTTTTCGTCCCCTGGTCCTCAGGTGCAACATTCCAGACGCTTTACTAACACTCTCCCCACTTGGAGAGTCAGTGCCTTTAACCTCCTGTTTGGCCCAGTTTGCAATTTCTGCGTAAGATGAACAGGAATAGGGAGAACCAATGAGAGACTAGCTGGAGGTGTCTGGATGGGCAAATTTAACTCTCATTTCCCACCAGGAAGAGGAATTAACCAAAGGCTCAGTGTGCCATGCCAGAACCACACTAGGGCCTGAAGCAATCCTGCGGTGTTGTGGCCTGCTCACAAGAAACCGAGTTGAAGAAAGGAGCTCAGGGGCACTGTAATTCACAAACCTGCAGAATCATAAATGACAGCTATCGTCCAAAAATATATTGAAGTAAGGCTGCCAAGAGGACTTGAAAGCGGGGCAGAATTGTAGGAAACCGATTTCAGGAGGTAGAGTGGAATTTCATGTAAAGCATAGGAAAAGAGGCAGAATGTCCACAATGATGCACTTGGCCAAAAAGGGCGTATGCGTTTTTTCCTGAATATATTCAGGAAAAAATGCATACGCCCTTTTTGGCCAACCAAGCAAGCTTGCAAAGGAAATCTGCACTACAATGAAGTCTCACTGCCCCCCGGTCAAAAGGGCCATCTGAAAAAAGTGTAAAATCCAGAAAGGTAGGACAGGCCATGAAGAACTGGGAGCCTTGTTATGCTGATGGGCGGGATGTAAATTGCCAACAGCCACTCTGGAGAAGTGTATGGTGTTTCCTGAAACATCCAAAAAACAAAGCCACAGAGCCTAGGGCACTTCCACTTATGGTCCTATAGCTTAGGGAAATTAAAATCAAAAAGACACAGCCACCCCAAAGTTTGGGACGGCTCTGTTTACAAGAACCTCGTTTACGGTACAAGTTCAATATCACAGAAAGCGAAAAATGGATACAGACGTTTTGGTACTTACGTACAATGCAATATCACTCAGCAATGAAATCTATGTCATCAGGCCCGTAGCAGCATAATGAGTGGATTCAGGTACGATGATTCTAAGTGAAATAAGTCACACAGAAAAAGAAACATCATAAAATATCACTACTAAACGGAATGTAAACTTGGCTACACAGGAACTGAATTACAAAACAGAACAGGGTCTCAAATGTAGAACACCAACTTATGCGTGCTTAAGGGGAAAGGTGAGTTGGGGTGCTGCATAAAACCAGAGACTGAAATTAGCACAGATACCGTTCCCTAAGCCAAATATGTAATAGACAAGAGCTACTCCTTGCTCAATGAAGTGGACTCAACACCCCATATTAAACGCCTAAGAATATACCTGACTATTAAGAATCTTAAAACCTATGGATTTATATGTCTCCAAAAGAGAATCAAGCGTGTGTACAGCAGCATAAACACAGCAGTGATAGGATTGGTGAGGTTCGGTGAGCAAATGCAGACCCTTTGAAGTCATATTGCATGGTACCCATTCCATGGGTCTCAACTCTCCAGGTTTAAGGGATTCTTCCTTCAGCTAAAACATGCATGTGGAACCCAGAGTATGATCCACCATGTGATCGGGAAACGTGTTCAAATGTGTCTCAGTTTTCGTCCCCTGGTACTCGGGTGCAACATTCCAGACGCTTTACTAACACTCTCCCCACTTGGAGACTCAGTGCCTTTAAACTCCTGTTTGGCCCAGTTTTCAATTTCTGCGTAAGATGAACAGGAATAGGGAGAACCAATGAGAGACTAGCTGGAGGTTTTTGGACGGGCAAATTTAACTCTCATTTTCCACCAGGAAGAGGAATTAACCAAAGGCTCAGGATGCCATTCCGGAACCACACTAGGGCCTGAAGCAATCCTGCGGTGTTGCGGCCAGCTCACAAGAAAGCGAGTTGAAGAAAGGAGCTCAGGGGAACTGTAATTCACAAACCTGCAGAGTTATAAATGACAGCTATCGTCCAAAAATATATTGAAGTAAGGCTGCCAAGAGGACATGAAAGCGGGGCAGAATTGCAGGAAACCGATTTCAGGAGGTAGACTGGAATTGCATGTAAAGCATAGGAAAAGAGGCAGGATGTCCACAATGATGCACTTGGCCAAAAAGGGCGTATGCGTTTTTTCCTGAATATATTCAGGAAAAAACGCATACGCCCTTTTTGGCCAACAAAGCAAGCTTGCAAAGGAAATCTGCACTACAATGAAGTCTCACTGCCCCTGGTCAAAAGGGCCATCTGAAAAAAGTGTAAAATCCAGAAAGGCAGGACAGGCCATGAAGAACTGGGAGCCTTGTTATGCTGATGGGCGGGATGTAAATTGCCAACAGCCACTCTGGAGAAGTGTATGGTGTTTCCTGAAACATCCAAAAAACAAAGCAACAGAGCCTAGGCCACTTCCACTTATGGTCCTATAGCTTAGGGAAATTAAAATCAAAAAGACACAGCCACCCCAAAGTTTGGGACAGCTCTGTTTACAAGAACCTCGTTTACGGTACAAGTTCAATATCACCGAAAGCAAAAAATGGATAAAGAAGTTGTGATACTTAAGAACAATGCAATATCACTCAGCAACGAAATCTATGTCATCAGGCCAATAGCAGCATAATGAATGGATTAAGGTACGATGATTCTAAGTGAAATAAGTCACAGAGAAAAAGAAACATCATAAGATATCACTAATACATGGAATGTAAACTTGGCTACACAGGAACTGAATTACAAAACAGAACAGGGTCTCAAATGTAGAACACCAACTTATGCTTGCTTAAGGGGAAAGGTGAGTTGGGGTGCTGCATAAAACCAGAGATTGAAAGTAGCACAGATACCGTTCCATAAGCCAAATATGTAATAACAAGAGCTACTCCTTGCCCAACGAAGTGGACTCAACACCTCATATTAAACGCCTAATAATATACCTGACTAGTAAGAATCTTAAAACCTATGGATTTATATGTCTCCGAAAGAGAATCAAGAGTGTTTACAGCAGCATAAACGCAGCAGTGATAGGATTGGTGATGTTCGGTGAGCAAATGCAGACCCTTTGAAGTCATATAGCATGGTACCCATTCCATGGGTCTCAACTCTCCAGGTTTAAGGGATTCTTCCTTCAGCTAAAACATGCATGTGGAACCCAGAGTATGATCCACCGTGTGATCGGGAAACGTGTTCAAATGTGTCTCAGTTTTCGTCCCCTGGTCCTCAGGTGCAACATTCCAGACGCTTTACTAACACTCTCCCCACTTGGAGAGTCAGTGCCTTTAACCTCCTGTTTGGCCCAGTTTGCAATTTCTGCGTAAGATGAACAGGAATAGGGAGAACCAATGAGAGACAAGCTGGAGGTGTCTGGATGGGCAAATTTAACTCTCATTTCCCACCAGGAAGAGGAATTAACCAAAGGCTCAGTGTGCCATGCCAGAACCACACTAGGGCCTGAAGCAATCCTGCGGTGTTGTGGCCTGCTCACAAGAAACCGAGTTGAAGAAAGGAGCTCAGGGGCACTGTAATTCACAAACCTGCAGAATCATAAATGACAGCTATCGTCCAAAAATATATTGAAGTAAGGCTGCCAAGAGGACTTGAAAGCGGGGCAGAATTGTAGGAAACCGATTTCAGGAGGTAGAGTGGAATTTCATGTAAAGCATAGGAAAAGAGGCAGAATGTCCACAATGATGCACTTGGCCAAAAAGGGCGTATGCGTTTTTTCCTGAATATATTCAGGAAAAAATGCATACGCCCTTTTTGGCCAACCAAGCAAGCTTGCAAAGGAAATCTGCACTACAATGAAGTCTCACTGCCCCCCGGTCAAAAGGGCCATCTGAAAAAAGTGTAAAATCCAGAAAGGTAGGACAGGCCATGAAGAACTGGGAGCCTTGTTATGCTGATGGGCGGGATGTAAATTGCCAACAGCCACTCTGGAGAAGTGTATGGTGTTTCCTGAAACATCCAAAAAACAAAGCAACAGAGCCTAGGCCACTTCCACTTATGGTCCTATAGCTTAGGGAAATTAAAATCAAAAAGACACAGCCACCCCAAAGTTTGGGACAGCTCTGTTTACAAGAACCTCGTTTACGGTACAAGTTCAATATCACCGAAAGCAAAAAATGGATAAAGAAGTTGTGATACTTAAGAACAATGCAATATCACTCAGCAACGAAATCTATGTCATCAGGCCAATAGCAGCATAATGAATGGATTAAGGTACGATGATTCTAAGTGAAATAAGTCACAGAGAAAAAGAAACATCATAAGATATCACTAATACACGGAATGTAAACTTGGCTACACAGGAACTGAATTACAAAACAGAACAGGGTCTCAAATGTAGAACACCAACTTATGCTTGCTTAAGGGGAAAGGTGAGTTGGGGTGCTGCATAAAACCAGAGATTGAAAGTAGCACAGATACCGTTCCATAAGCCAAATATGTAATAACAAGAGCTACTCCTTGCCCAACGAAGTGGACTCAACACCTCATATTAAACGCCTAATAATATACCTGACTAGTAAGAATCTTAAAACCTATGGATTTATATGTCTCCGAAAGAGAATCAAGAGTGTTTACAGCAGCATAAACGCAGCAGTGATAGGATTGGTGATGTTCGGTGAGCAAATGCAGACCCTTTGAAGTCATATAGCATGGTACCCATTCCATGGGTCTCAACTCTCCAGGTTTAAGGGATTCTTCCTTCAGCTAAAACATGCATGTGGAACCCAGAGTATGATCCACCGTGTGATCGGGAAACGTGTTCAAATGTGTCTCAGTTTTCGTCCCCTGGTCCTCAGGTGCAACATTCCAGACGCTTTACTAACACTCTCCCCACTTGGAGAGTCAGTGCCTTTAACCTCCTGTTTGGCCCAGTTTGCAATTTCTGCGTAAGATGAACAGGAATAGGGAGAACCAATGAGAGACTAGCTGGAGGTGTCTGGATGGGCAAATTTAACTCTCATTTCCCACCAGGAAGAGGAATTAACCAAAGGCTCAGTGTGCCATGCCAGAACCACACTAGGGCCTGAAGCAATCCTGCGGTGTTGTGGCCTGCTCACAAGAAACCGAGTTGAAGAAAGGAGCTCAGGGGCACTGTAATTCACAAACCTGCAGAATCATAAATGACAGCTATCGTCCAAAAATATATTGAAGTAAGGCTGCCAAGAGGACTTGAAAGCGGGGCAGAATTGTAGGAAACCGATTTCAGGAGGTAGAGTGGAATTTCATGTAAAGCATAGGAAAAGAGGCAGAATGTCCACAATGATGCACTTGGCCAAAAAGGGCGTATGCGTTTTTTCCTGAATATATTCAGGAAAAAATGCATACGCCCTTTTTGGCCAACCAAGCAAGCTTGCAAAGGAAATCTGCACTACAATGAAGTCTCACTGCCCCCCGGTCAAAAGGGCCATCTGAAAAAAGTGTAAAATCCAGAAAGGTAGGACAGGCCATGAAGAACTGGGAGCCTTGTTATGCTGATGGGCGGGATGTAAATTGCCAACAGCCACTCTGGAGAAGTGTATGGTGTTTCCTGAAACATCCAAAAAACAAAGCCACAGAGCCTAGGGCACTTCCACTTATGGTCCTATAGCTTAGGGAAATTAAAATCAAAAAGACACAGCCACCCCAAAGTTTGGGACGGCTCTGTTTACAAGAACCTCGTTTACGGTACAAGTTCAATATCACAGAAAGCGAAAAATGGATACAGACGTTTTGGTACTTACGTACAATGCAATATCACTCAGCAATGAAATCTATGTCATCAGGCCCGTAGCAGCATAATGAGTGGATTCAGGTACGATGATTCTAAGTGAAATAAGTCACACAGAAAAAGAAACATCATAAAATATCACTACTAAACGGAATGTAAACTTGGCTACACAGGAACTGAATTACAAAACAGAACAGGGTCTCAAATGTAGAACACCAACTTATGCGTGCTTAAGGGGAAAGGTGAGTTGGGGTGCTGCATAAAACCAGAGACTGAAATTAGCACAGATACCGTTCCCTAAGCCAAATATGTAATAGACAAGAGCTACTCCTTGCTCAATGAAGTGGACTCAACACCCCATATTAAACGCCTAAGAATATACCTGACTATTAAGAATCTTAAAACCTATGGATTTATATGTCTCCAAAAGAGAATCAAGCGTGTGTACAGCAGCATAAACACAGCAGTGATAGGATTGGTGAGGTTCGGTGAGCAAATGCAGACCCTTTGAAGTCATATTGCATGGTACCCATTCCATGGGTCTCAACTCTCCAGGTTTAAGGGATTCTTCCTTCAGCTAAAACATGCATGTGGAACCCAGAGTATGATCCACCATGTGATCGGGAAACGTGTTCAAATGTGTCTCAGTTTTCGTCCCCTGGTACTCGGGTGCAACATTCCAGACGCTTTACTAACACTCTCCCCACTTGGAGACTCAGTGCCTTTAAACTCCTGTTTGGCCCAGTTTTCAATTTCTGCGTAAGATGAACAGGAATAGGGAGAACCAATGAGAGACTAGCTGGAGGTTTTTGGACGGGCAAATTTAACTCTCATTTTCCACCAGGAAGAGGAATTAACCAAAGGCTCAGGATGCCATTCCGGAACCACACTAGGGCCTGAAGCAATCCTGCGGTGTTGCGGCCAGCTCACAAGAAAGCGAGTTGAAGAAAGGAGCTCAGGGGCACTGTAATTCACAAACCTGCAGAGTTATAAATGACAGCTATCGTCCAAAAATATATTGAAGTAAGGCTGCCAAGAGGACATGAAAGCGGGGCAGAATTGCAGGAAACCGATTTCAGGAGGTAGACTGGAATTGCATGTAAAGCATAGGAAAAGAGGCAGTATGTCCACAATGATGCACTTGGCCAAAAAGGGCGTATGCGTTTTTTCCTGAATATATTCAGGAAAAAACGCATACGCCCTTTTTGGCCAACAAAGCAAGCTTGCAAAGGAAATCTGCACTACAATGAAGTCTCACTGCCCCTGGTCAAAAGGGCCATCTGAAAAAAGTGTAAAATCCAGAAAGGCAGGACAGGCCATGAAGAACTGGGAGCCTTGTTATGCTGATGGGCGGGATGTAAATTGCCAACAGCCACTCTGGAGAAGTGTATGGTGTTTCCTGAAACATCCAAAAAACAAAGCAACAGAGCCTAGGCCACTTCCACTTATGGTCCTATAGCTTAGGGAAATTAAAATCAAAAAGACACAGCCACCCCAAAGTTTGGGACAGCTCTGTTTACAAGAACCTCGTTTACGGTACAAGTTCAATATCACAGAAAGCGAAAAATGGATACAGACGTTTTGGTACTTACGTACAATGCAATATCACTCAGCAATGAAATCTATGTCATCAGGCCCGTAGCAGCATAATGAGTGGATTCAGGTACGATGATTCTAAGTGAAATAAGTCACACAGAAAAAGAAACATCATAAGATATCACTAATACATGGAATGTAAACTTGGCTACACAGGAACTGAATTACAAAACAGAACAGGGTCTCAAATGTAGAACACCAACTTATGCTTGCTTAAGGGGAAAGGTGAGTTGGGATGCTGCATAAAACCAGAGATTGAAATTAGCACAGATACCGCTCCATAAGCCAAATATGTAATAGACAAGAGCTACTCCTTGCTCAACGAAGTGGACTCAACACCCCATATTAAACGCTTAAGAATATACCTGACTAGTAAGAATCTTAAAACCTATGGATTTATATGTCTCCGAAAGAGAATCAAGCGTGTGTACAGTGGAATAAACGCAGCAGTGATAGGATTGGTGATGTTCGGTGAGCAAATGCAGACCCTTTGAAGTCATATTGCATGGTACCCATTCCATGGGTCTCAACTCTCCAGGTTTAAGGGATTCTTCCTTCAGCTAAAACATGCATGTGGAACCCAGAGTATGATCCACCGTGTGATCGGGAAACGTGTTCAAATGTGTCTCAGTTTTTGTCCCCTGGTACTCGGGTGCAAAATTCCAGACTCTTTACTAACACTCTCCCCACTTGGAGAGTCAGTGCCTTTAACCTCCTGTTTGGCCGAGTTTGCAATTTCTGCGGAAAATGAACAGGAATAGGAAGAACCCATGAGAGACAAGCTGGAGGTGTCTGGACGGGCAAATTTAACTCTCATTTCCCACCAGGAAGAGGAATTAACCAAAGGCTCAGCGTGCCATGCCGGAACCACACTAGGGCCTGAAGCTATCCTGTGGTGTTGCGGCCAGCTCACAAGAAAGCGTGTTGAAGAAAGGAGCTCAGGGGCACTGTCATTCACAAACCTGCAGAGTTATAAATGACAGCTATTGTCCAAAAATATATTGAAGTAAGGCTGCCAAGAGGACTTGAAAGCGGGGCAGAATTGCAGGACACCGATTTCAGGAGGTAGACTGGAATTGCATGTAAAGCATAGGAAAAGAGGCAGAACGTCCACAATGATGCACTTGAGCAAAAAGGGCGTATACGTTTTTTCCTGTATATATTCAGGAAAAAACGCATACGCCCTTTTTGGCCAACCAAGCAAGCTTGCAAAGAAATCTGCACTAAAATGAAGTCTCACTGCCCCCCGGTCAAAAGGGCCATCTGAAAAAAGTGTAAAATCCAGAAAGGCAGGACAGGTCATGGAGACCTGGGAGCCTTGTTATGCTGATGGGCGGGATGTAAATTGCCAACAGCCACTCTGGAGAAGTGTATGGTGTTTCCTGAAACATCCAAAAAACAAAGCAACAGAGCCTAGGCCACTTCCACTTATGGTCCTATAGCTTAGGGAAATTAAAATCAAAAAGACACAGCCACCCCAAAGTTTGGGACAGCTCTGTTTACAAGAACCTCGTTTACGGTACAAGTTCAATATCACCGAAAGCAAAAAATGGATAAAGAAGTTGTGATACTTAAGAACAATGCAATATCACTCAGCAACGAAATCTATGTCATCAGGCCAATAGCAGCATAATGAATGGATTAAGGTACGATGATTCTAAGTGAAATAAGTCACAGAGAAAAAGAAACATCATAAGATATCACTAATACACGGAATGTAAACTTGGCTACACAGGAACTGAATTACAAAACAGAACAGGGTCTCAAATGTAGAACACCAACTTATGCTTGCTTAAGGGGAAAGGTGAGTTGGGGTGCTGCATAAAACCAGAGATTGAAATGAGCACAGATACCGTTCCATAAGCCAAATATGTAATAACAAGAGCTACTCCTTGCCCAACGAAGTGGACTCAACACCTCATATTAAACGCCTAATAATATACCTGACTAGTAAGAATCTTAAAACCTATGGATTTATATGTCTCCGAAAGAGAATCAAGCGTGTTTACAGCAGCATAAACGCAGCAGTGATAGGATTGGTGATGTTTGGTGAGCAAATGCAGACCCTTTGAAGTCATATAGCATGGTACCCATTCCATGGGTCTCAACTCTCCAGGTTTAAGGGATTCTTCCTTCAGCTAAAACATGCATGTGGAACCCAGAGTATGATCCACCGTGTGATCGGGAAACGTGTTCAAATGTGTCTCAGTTTTCGTCCCCTGGTCCTCAGGTGCAACATTCCAGACGCTTTACTAACACTCTCCCCACTTGGAGAGTCAGTGCCTATAACCTCCTGTTTGGCCCAGTTTGCAATTTCTGCGTAAGATGAACAGGAATAGGGAGAACCAATGAGAGACTAGCTGGAGGTGTCTGGATGGGCAAATTTAACTCTCATTTCCCACCAGGAAGAGGAATTAACCAAAGGCTCAGTGTGCCATGCCAGAACCACACTAGGGCCTGAAGCAATCCTGCGGTGTTGTGGCCTGCTCACAAGAAACCGAGTTGAAGAAAGGAGCTCAGGGGCACTGTAATTCACAAACCTGCAGAATCATAAATGACAGCTATCGTCCAAAAATATATTGAAGTAAGGCTGCCAAGAGGACTTGAAAGCAGGGCAGAATTGCAGGAAACCGATTTCAGGAGGTAGACTGGAATTTCATGTAAAGCATAGGAAAAGAGGCAGAATGTCCACAATGATGCACTTGGCCTAAAAGGGCGTATGCGTTTTTTCCTGAATATATTCAGGAAAAAATGGATACGCCCTTTTTGGCCAACCAAGCAAGCTTGCAAAGGAAATCTGCACTACAATGAAGTCTCACTGCCCCCTGGTCAAAAGGGCCATCTGAAAAAAGTGTAAAATCCAGAAAGGCAGGACAGGCCATGGAGAACTGGGAGCCTTGTTATGCTGATGGGCGGGATGTAAATTGCCAACAGCCACTCTGGAGAAGTGTATGGTGTTTCCTGAAACATCCAAAAAACAAAGCAACAGAGCCTAGGGCACTTCCACTTATGGTCCTATAGCTTAGGGAAATTAAAATCAAAAAGACACAGCCACCCCAAAGTTTGGGATGGCTCTGTTTACAAGAACCTCGTTTACGGTACAAGTTCAATATCACAGAAAGCGAAAAATGGATAAAGAAGTTGTGGTACTTACGTACAATGCAATATCACTCAGCAATGAAATCTATGTCATCAGGCCCGTAGCAGCATAAAGAGTGGATTCAGGTACGATGATTCTAAGTGAAATAAGTCACACAGAAAAAGAAACATCATTAGATATCACTACTACACGGAATGTAAACTTGGCTACACAGGAACTGAATTACAAAACAGAACAGGGTCTCAAATGGAGAAAACCAACTTATGCTTGCTTAAGGGGAAAGGTGAGTTGGGGTGCTGCATAAAACCAGAGATTGAAATTAGCACAGATACCCTTCCATTAGCCAAATATGTAATAGACAAGAGCTACTCCTTGCTCAACGAAGTGGAGTCAACACCCCATATTAAACGCCTAAGAATATACCTGACTAGTAAGAATCTTAAAACCTATGGATTTATATGTCTCCGAAAGAGAATCCAGCGTGTGTACAGCAGCATAAACGCAGCAGTGATAGGATTGGTGATGTTCGCTGAGCAAATGCAGACCCTTTGAAGTCATATTGCATGGTACCCATTCCATGGGTGTCAACTCTCCAGGTTTAAGGGATTCTTCCTTCATCTAAAACATGCATGTGGAACCCAGAGTATGATCCACCGTGTGATCAGGAAACGTGTTCAAATGTGTCTCAGTTTTCGTCCCCTGGTACTCGGGTGCAACATTCCAGACGCTTTACTAACACTCTCCCCACTTGAAGAGTCAGTGCCTTTAACCACCTGTTTGGCCCAGTTTGCAATTTCTGCGGAAAATGAACAGGAATACGGAGAACCAATGAGAGACTAGCTGGAGGTGTCTGGATGGGCAAATTTAACTCTCATTTCCCACCAGGAAGAGGCATTAACCAAAGGCTCAGCATGACATGCCGGAACCACACTAGGGCCTGAAGCAATCCTGGGGTGTTGCGGCCAGCTCACAAGAGAGCGAGTTGAAGAAAGGAGCTCAGGGGCACTGTAATTCACAAACCTGCAGAGTTATAAATGTCAGCTATCGTCCAAAAATATATTAAAGTAAGGCTGCGAAGAGAACTTGAAAGCAGGGCAGAATTGCAGGAAACCGATTTCAGGAGGTAGACTGGAATTGCATGTAAAGCATAGGAAAAGAGGCAGAACATCCACAATGATGCACTTGGCCAAAAAGGGCGTATGCATTTATTCCTGAATATATTCAGGAAAAAACGCATACGCCCTTTTTGGCCAACCAAGCAAGCTTGCAAAGGAAATCTGCACTACAATGAAGTCTCACTGCCCCCCGGTCAAAAGGGCCATCTGAAAAAAGTGTAAAATCCAGAAAGGCAGGACAGGCCATGGAGAACTGGGAGCCTTGTTATGCTGATGGGCGGGATGTAAATTGCCAACAGCCACTCTGGAGAAGTGTATGGTGTTTCCTGAAACATCTAAAAAACAAAGCAACAGAGCCTAGGGCACTTCCACTTATGGTCCTATAGCTTAGGGAAATTAAAATCAAAAAGACACAGCCACCCCAAAGTTTGGGACGGCTCTGTTAACAAGAACCTCGTTTACGGTACAAGTTCAATATCACAGAAAGCGAAAAATGGATAAAGAAGTTGTGGTACTTACGTACAATGCAATATCACTCAGCAATGACATCTATGTCATCAGGCCCGTAGCAGCATAATGAGTGGATTCAGGTACGATGATTCTAAGTGAAATAAGTCACACAGAAAAAGAAACATCATAAGATATCTCTAATACACGGAATGTAAACTTGGCTACACAGGAACTGAATTACAAAACAGAACAGGGTCTCAAATGTAGAAAACCAACTTATGCTTGCTTAAGGGGAAAGGTGAGTTGGGGTGCTGCATAAAACCACAGATTGAAATTAGCACAGATACCGTTCCATAAGCCAAATATGTAATAGACAAGAGCTACTCCTTGCTCAACGAAGTGGACTCAACACCCCATATTAAACGCCTAAGAATATACCTGACTAGTAAGAATCTTTTTTTTTTTTAAACATCTTTATTGGAGCATAATTGCTTTACAATGGTATGTTAGTTTCAGCTTCACAACAAAATGAATCAGTTATATATATACATATGTTCCCATATCTCTTCCCGCTTGCGTCACCCTCCCTCCCACCCTCCCTGTCCCACCCCTCCAGGTGGTCACAAAGCACCGAGCTGATCTCCCTGTGCTATGCGGCTGCTTCCCACTAGCTATCTACCTTACGTTTGGTAGTGTATACATGTCCATGCCTCTTTATTGCTTTTTCACCGTTTACCCTTCCGCCTCCCCATAGCCTCAAGTCCATTCTCTAGTAAGCCTGTGTTTTTATTCCTGTTTCACCCCTAGGTTTTTCATGACATTTTTTTTCTTAAATTCCATATATATGTGTTAGCATACGGTATTTGTCTCTCTCTTTCTGACTCACTTCACTCTGTATGACAGACTCTAGGTCTATCCACCTCATTACAAATAGCTCAATTTCGTCTCTTTTTATGGCTGAGTAATATTCCATTGTATATATGTGCCACATCTTCTTTATCCATTCATCCGATGATGGACACTTAGGTTGTTTCCATCTCTGGGCTATTGTAAATAGAGCTGCAATGAACAGTTTGGTACATGACTCTTTTTGAATTATGGTTTTCTCAGGGTATATGCCCAGTAGTGGGATTGCTGGGTCATATGGTAGTTCTATTTGTAGCTTTTTAAGGAACCTCCATACTGTTCTCCACAGTGGCTGTATCAATTTACATTCCCACCAACAGTGTAAGAGGGTTCCCTTTTCTCCACACCCTCTCCAGCATTTATTGTTTCTAGATTTTTTGATGATGGCCATTCTGACTGGTGTGAGATGATATCTCATTGTAGTTTTGATTTGCATTTCTCTAATGATTAGTGATGTTGAGCATTCTTTCATGTGTTTGTTGGCACTCTGTATATCTTCTTTGGAGAAATGTCTATTTAGGTCTTCTGCCCATTTTTGGATTGGGTTGTTTGTTCTTTTGTTATTAAGCTGCATGAGCTGCTTATAAATTTTGGAGATCAATCCTTTGTCAGTTGCTTCATTTGCAAATATTTTCTCCCATTCTGAGGGTTGTCTTTTGGTCTTCTTTATGGTTTCCTTTGCTGCGCAAAAGCTTTTAAGTTTCATTAGGTCCCATTTGTTTACTTTTGTTTTTATTTCCATTTCTCTAGGAGGTGGGTCAAAAAGGATCTTGCTGTGATTTATGTCATAGAGTGTTCTGCCTATGTTTTCCTCTAAGAGTTTGATAGTTTCTGGCCTTACATTTAGGTCTTTAATCCATTTTGAGCTTATTTTTGTGTATGGTGTTAGGGAGTGATCTAATCTCATACTTTTACATGTAGCTGTCCAGTTTTCCCAGCACCACTTATTGAATAGGCTGTCCTTTCTCCACTGTACATTTCTGCCTCCTTTGTCAAAGATAAGGTGACCATATGTGCGTGGGTTTATCTCTGGGCTTTCTATCCTGTTCCATTGATCTATATTTCTGTTTTTGTGCCAGTACCATACTGTCTTGATTACTGAAGCTTTGTAGTATAGTCTGAAGTCAGGAAGCCTGATTCCTCCAGCTCCATTTTTCGTTCTCAATATTGCTTTGACTATTCGGGGTCTTTTGTGTTTCCATACAAATTGTGAGATTTTTTGTTCTAGTTCTGTGAAAAATGCCAGTGGTAGTTTCATAGGGATTGCATTGAATCTGTAGATTGCTTTGGGTAGTAGAGTCATTTTCACAATGTTGATTCTTCCAATCCAAGAACATGGTATATCTCTCCATCTATTTGTATCATTTTTAATTTCTTTCATCAGTGTCTTATAATTTTCTGCATACAGGTCTTTTGTCTCCTTAGGTAGGTTTATTCCTAGGTATTTTATTCTTTTTGTTGCAGTGGTAAATGGGAGTGTTTTCTTGATTTCACTTTCAGATTTTTCATCCTTAGTGTATAGGAATGCCAGAGATTTCTGTGCATTAATTTTGTATCCTGCTACTTTACCAAATTCATTGATTAGCTCTAGTAGTTTTCTGGTAGCATCTTTAGGATTCTGTATGTATAGTATCATGTCATCTGCAAACAGTGACAGCTTTACTTCTTCTTTTCCGATTTGGATTCCTTTTATTTCCTTTTCTTCTCTGATTGCTGTGGCTAAAACTTCCAAAACTATGTTGAATAAGAGTGGTGAGAGTGGGCAACCTTGTCTTGTTCCTGATCTTAGTGGAAATGCTTTCAGTTTTTCACCATTGAGGACGATGTTGGCTGTGGGTTTGTCATATATGGCCTTTATTATGTTGAGGAAAGTTCCCTCTATGCCTACTTTCTGCAGGGTTTTTATCATAAATGGGTGTTGAATTTTGTCAAAAGCTTTCTCTGCATCTATTGAGATGATCATATGGTTTTTCTCCTTCAATTTGTTAATATGGTGTATCACGTTGATTGATTTGCGTATATTGAAGAATCCTTGCATTCTTGGAATAAACCCCACTTGATCATGGTGTATGATCCGTTTAATGTACTGTTGGATTCTGTTTGCTAGTATTTTGTTGAGGATCTTTGCATCTATGTTCATCAGTGATATTGGCCTGTAGTTTTCTTTCTTTGTGACATCCTTGTCTGGTTTTGGTATCAGGGTGATGGTGGCCTCGTAGAATGAGTTGGGGAGTGTTCCTCCCTCTGCTATATTTTGGAAGAGTCTGAGAAGGATAGGTGATCGCTCTTCTCTAAATGTTTGATAGAATTCGCCTGTGAAGCCATCTGGTCCTGGGCTTTTGCTTGTTGGAAGATTTTTAATCACAGTTTCAATTTCAGTGCTTGTGATTGGTCTGTTCATATTTTCTATTTCTTCCTGATTCAGTCTTGGCAGGTTGTGCCTTTCTAAGAATTTGTCCATTTCTTCCAGGTTGTCCATTTTATTGGCATAGAGTTGCTTGTAGTAATCTCTCATGATCTTTTGTATTTCTGCAGTGTCAGTCGTTACTTCTCCTTTTTCATTTCTAATTCTATTGATTTGAGTCTTCTCCCTTTTTTTCTTGATGAGTCTGGCTAATGGTTTATCAATTTTGTTTATCCTTTCAAAGAACCAGCTTTTAGTTTTATTGATCTTTGCTATCGTTTCCTTCATTTCTTTTTCATTTATTTCTGATCTGATTTTTATGATTTCTTTCCTCCTGCTAACTTTGGGGTTTTTTTGTTCTTCTTTCTCTAATTGCTTTAGGTGCAAGGTTAGGTTGTTTATTCGAGATGTTTCCTGTTTCTTAAGGTAAGATTGTATTGCTATAAACTTCCCTCTTAGAACTGCTTTTGCTGCATCCCATAGATTTTGAGTCGTCGTGTCTCCCTTGTCATTTGTTTCTAGGTATTTTTTGATTTCCCCTTTGATTTCTTCAGTGATCACTTCGTTATTAAGTAGTGTATTGTTTAGCCTCCATGTGTTTGTATTTTTTACAGATCTTCTCCTGTGATTGATATCGAGTCTCATAGCGTTGTGGTCGGAAAAGATACTTGATACAATTTCAATTTTCTTAAATTTACCAAGGCTTGATTTGTGACCCAAGATATGATCTATCCTGGAGAATGTTCCATGAGCACTTGAGAAAAATGTGTATTCTGTTGTTTTTGGATGGAATGTCCTATAAATATCAATTAACTCCATCTCATTTAATGTATCTTTTAAAGCTTGTGTTTCCTTATTTATTTTCATTTTGGATGATCTGTCCATTGGTGAAAGTGGGGTGTTAAAGTCCCCTACTATGAATGTGTTACTGTCGATTTCCCCTTTTATGGTTGTCAGTATTTGCCTTATGTATTGAGGTGCACCTACGTTGGGTGCATAAATATTTACAATTGTTATATCTTCCTCTTGGATCGATCCCTTGATCATTATGTAGTGTCCTTCTTTGTCTCTTCTAATAGTCTTTGTTTTAAAGTCTATTTTGTCTGATATGAGAATTGCTACTCCAGCTTTCTTTTGGTTTCCATTTGCATGAAATACCTTTTTCCATCCCCTTACTTTCAGTCTGTATGTGTCTCTAGGTCTGAAGTGGGTCTCTTGTAGACAGCAAATATATGGGTCTTGTTTTTGTATCCATTCAGCCAATCTGTGTCTTTTGGTGGGAGCATTTAGTCCATTTACATTTAAGGTAATTATCGATATGTGTGTTCCCGTTCCCATTTTCTTAATTGTTTTGGGTTTGTTATTGTAGGTCTTTTCCTTCTTTTGTGTTTCTTGCCTAGAGAAGTTCCTTTAGCAGTTGTTGTAGAGCTGGTTTGGTGGTGCTGAACTCTCTCAGCTTTTGCTTGTCTCTAAAGGTTTTAATTTCTCCATCAAATCTGAATGAGATCCTTGCTGGGTAGAGTAATCTTGGTTGCAGGTTCTTCTCCTTCAACACTTTCAATATGTCCTGCCACTCCCTTCTGGCTTGCAGAGTTTCTGCTGAAAGATCAGCTGTTAACCTTATGGGGATTCCCTTGTGTGTTATTTGTTGTTTTTCCCTTGCTGCTTTTAATATGTTTTCTTTGTATTTAATTTTTGACAGTTTGATTAATATGTGTCTTGGCGTATTTCTCCTTGGATTTATCCTGTATGGGACTCCCTGTGCTTCCTGGACTTGATTAACTATTTCCTTTCCCATATTAGGGAAGTTTTCAACTATAATCTCTTCAAATATTTTCTCAGTCCCTTTCTTTTTCTCTTCTTCTTCTGGAACCCCTATAATTCGAATGTTGGTACGTTTAATGTTGTCCCAGAGGTCTCTGAGACTGTCCTCAGTTCTTTTCATTCTTTTTTCTTTATTCTGCTCTGCAGTAGTTATTTCCACTATTTTATCTTCCAGGTCACTTATCCGTTCTTCTGCCTCAGTTATTCTGCTATTGATCCCATCTAGAGTACTTTTAATTTCATTTATTGTGTTGTTCATCGTTGCTTGTTTCATCTTTAGTTCTTCTAGGTCCTTGTTAACTGATTCTTGCATTTTGTCCATTCTATTGTCCATTCTATCTCCAAGATTTCGGATCAACCTTACTATCATTATTCTGAATTCTTTTTCAGGTAGACTGCCTATTTCCTCTTCATTTGTTAGGTCTGATGGGTTTTTATCTTGCTCCTTCATCTGCGGTGTGTTTTTCTGTCTTTTCATTTTGCTTATCTTACTGTGTTTGGGGTCTCCTTTTTTGCAGGCTGAAGGTTCGTAGTTCCTGTTGTTTTTTGTGTCTGTCCCCAGTGGCTAAGGTTGGTTCAGTGGGTTGTGTAGGCTTCCTGGTGGAGGGTACTAGTGCCTGTGTTCTGGTGGATGAGGCTAGATCTTTTCTTTCTGGTGGGCAGGTCCACGTCTGGTGGTGTGTTTTGGGGTGTCTGTAGACTTATTATGATTTTGGGCCGCCTCTCTGCTAATGGGTGGGGTTGTGTTCCTGTCTTGCTAGTTGTTTGGCATAGGATGTCCAGCACTGTAGCTTGCTGGTCGTTGAGTGAAGCTGGGTGCTGGCGTTGAGATGGAGATCTCTCGGAAATTTTTGCTGTTTGATATTATGTGCAGCTGGGAGGTCTCTTGTGGATCAGTGTCCGGAAGTTGGCTCTCCCACCTCAGAGGCACAGCACTGACTCCTGGCTGCAGCACCAAGAGCCTTTCATCCACAGGGCTCCTTAATTTGGGATGATTCGTTGTCTATTCAGGTATTCCACAGATGCAGGGTATATCAAATTGATTGTGGAGCTTTAATCTGCTGCTTCTGAGGCTGCTGGGAGAGATTTCCCTTTCTCTTCTTTGTTCTCACAGTTCCCAGGGGCTCAGCTTTGGATTTAGCCCCGCCTGTGCGTGTAGGTCGCCGGAGGGCGTCTGTTCTTTGCTCAGACAGGACGGGGTTAAAGGAGCCGCTGATTCGGAGGCTCTGGCTCACTCAGGCCCGGGGGTAGGGAGGGGCACGGAGTGTGGGGCGGGCCTGCGGCGGCAGAGGCCAGCGAGACGTTGCAGCCTGAGGCGCGCCTGTGCGTTCTCCCGGGGGAGTTGTCCCTGGATCCCGGGACCCTGGCAGTGGCGGGCTGCACAGGCTCCCCGGAAGGGCGTGTGGCTAGTGACCTGTGTTTGCACACAGGCCTCCCGGTGGTGGCAGCAGCGGCCCTAGCGTCTCATGTCTGTCTCTGGGCTCTTCACTTTTAGCCGCGGCTCGCGCCCGTCCCTGGAGCTCTCTCAAGCAGCGTTCTTAATCCCCTCTCCTCATGCACCAGGAAACAAAGAGGGACGTAAAAGTCTCTTGCCTCTTCGGCAGTTCCAGACTTCTCCCCGGACTCTCTCCTGGCCAGCCGCGGTGCACTAACGCCCTGCAGGCTGTGTTCACGCCGCCAACCTGTCCTCTCCTGGCGCTCCGACAAAAGCCGGAGCCTCAGCTCCCAGTCCCGCCCACCCCGGCGGGCGAGCAGACAAGCCTCTCGGCTGGCGAGTTCCGGTTGGCCCGATCCTCTGCGCTGGAATCTGTCCGCTTTACCCTCCGCACCCCTGTTGCTGTGCTCTCCTCCGCGGCTCCCAAGCTCCCCCACTCCGCCTCCCGAAGTCTCCACCCGCGAAGGGGCTTCCTAGTGTGTGGACACTTTTCCTCCTTCACAGCTCTCTCCTGTTGGTGCAGGACCCATCCCTATCCTTTTGTCTCTGTTTAGTTTTTTCTTTTGCCCTACCCAGGTACGTGGGGGGTTTCTTGCCTTTTGGGAGGTCTGAGGTCTTCTGCCAGCGTTCAGTAGATGCCCTGTAGGAGTTGTTCCACGCGTAGATGTATTTCTGGTGTATCTGTGGGGAGGAACGTGATCTCCGTGTCTTACTCTTCCGCCATCTTCCCGGAAGTCCCTCGAATAGTGAGCTTTGATAGGCTTTGCCTCTGGAAACAGAGTCTCTAGTAAGAATCTTAAAAACCTATGTATTTATATGTCTCCGAAAGAGAATCAAGCATGTGTACAGCGGCATAAACGCAGCAGTGATAGGATTGGTGAGGTTCGGTGAGCAAATGCAGACCCTTTGAAGTCATATTGCATGGTACCCATTCCATGGGTCTCAACTCTCCAGGTTTAAGGGATTCTTCCTTCAGCTAAAACATGCATGTGGAACCCAGAGTATGATCCACCGTGTGATCAGGAAACGTGTTCAAATGTTTCTCAGTTTTCGTCCCCTGGTACTCGGGTGCAACATTCCAGATGCTTTACTATCACTCTCCCCACTTGGAGAGTCAGTGCCTTTAACCTCCTGTTTGGCCCAGTTTGCAATTTCTGTGGAAGATGAACAGGAATAGGGAGAACCAATGAGAGACTAGCTGGAGGTGTCTGGACGGGCAAATTTAACTCTCATTTCCCACCAGGAAGAGGAATTAACCAAAGGCTCAGCGTGCCATGCCAGAACCACACTAGGGCCTGAAGCAATCCTGCGGTGTTGCGGCCAGCTCACAAGAAAGCGAGTTGAAGAAAGGAGCTCAGGGACACTCTAATTCACAAAACTGCAGAGATATAAATGACAGCTATCGTCCAAAAATATATTGAAGTAAGGCTGCCAAGAGGACTTGAAAGTGGGGCAGAATTGCAGGAAACCGATTTCAGGAGGTAGACTGGAATTGTATGTAAAGCATAGGAAAAGAAGCAGAATGTCCACAATGATGCACTTGGCCAAAATGCGCTTATGCGTTTTTTCCTGAATATATTCAGGAAAAAACGCATACGCCCTTTTTGGCCAACCAAGCAAGCTTGCAAAGGAAATCTGCACTACAATGAAGTCTCACTGCCCCCCGGTCAAAAGGGCCATCTGAAAAAAGTGTAAAATCCAGAAAGGCAGGACAGGCCATGGAGAACTGGGAGCCTTGTTATGCTGATGGGCAGGATGTAAATTGCCAACAGCCACTCTGGAGAAGTGTATGGTGTTTCCTGAAACATCCAAAAAACAAAGCAACAGAGCCTAGGGCACTTCCACTTATGGTCCTATAGCTTAGGGAAATTAAAATCAAAAAGACACAGCCGCCCCAAAGTTTGGGACGGCTCTCTTTACAAGAACCTCGTTTACGGTACAAGTTCAATATCACAGAAAGCGAAAAATGGATAAAGAAGTTGTGATACCTAAGAACAATGCAATGTCACTCAGCAACAAAATCTATGTCATGAGGCCCATAGCAGCATAATGAATGGATTAAGGTACGATGATTCTAAGTGAAATAAGTCACACAGAAAAAGAAACATCATAAGATATCACTACTACACGGAATGAAAACTTGGCTACACAGGAGCTGAATTACAAAACAGAACAGTGTCTCAAATGTAGAAAAACAACTTATGCTTGCTTAAGGGGAAAGGTGAGTTGGGGTGCTGCATAAAACCAGAGATTGAAATTAGCACAGATACCTTTCCATAAGCCAAATATGTAATAACAAGAGCTACTCCTTGCCCAACGAAGTGGACTCAACGCCTCATATTAAACGCCTAAGAATATACCTGACTAGTAAGAATCTTAAAACCTATGGATTTATATGTCTCCGAAAGAGAATCAAGCGTGTGTACAGTGGCATAAACGCAGCAGTGATAGGATTGGTGATGTTCGGTGAGCAAATGCAGACCCTTTGAAGTCATATTGCATGGTACCCATTCCATGGGTCTCAACTCTCCAGGTTTAAGGGATTCTTCCTTCAGCTAAAACATACATGTGGAACCCAGAGTATGATCCACCGTGTGATTGGGAAACGTGTTCAAATGTGTCTCAGTTTTCATCCCGTGGTACTCGGGTGCAACATTCCAGACTCTTTACTAACACTCTCCCCACTTGGAGAGTCAGTGCCTTTAACCTCCTGTTTGTCCGAGTTTGCAATTTCTGCGTAAGATGAACAGGAATAGGGTGAACCCATGAGAGACTAGCTGGAGGTGTCTGGACGGGCAAATTTAACTCTCATTTCCCACCAGGAAGAGAAATTAACCAAAGGCTCAGCATGCCATGCCGGAACCACACTAGGGCCTGAAGCAATCTCGCAGTGTTGCGGCCAGCTCACAAGAAAGCGAGTTGAAGAAAGGAGCTCAGGGGCACTGTAATTCACAAAACTGCAGAGTTATAAATGACAGCTATCGTCCAAAATTATATTGAAGTAAGGCTGCCAAGAGGACTTGAAAGCGGGGCAGAATTGCAGGAAACCGATTTCAGGAGGTAGACTGGAATTGCATGTAAAGCATAGGAAAAGAGGCAGAACGTCCACAATGATGTACTTTGCCACAAAGGGCGTATGCGTTTTTTCCTGAATATATTCAGTAATAAACGTATACGCTCTTTTTGCCCAACCAAGCAAGCTTGCAAAGGAAATCTGCACTACAATGAAGTCCCAGTGCCCCCCGGTCAAAAGGGCCGTCTGAAAAAATTGTAAAATCCAGAAAGGCAGGACAGGCCATGAAGAACTGGGAGCCTTGTTATGCTGATGGGTGGGATGTAAATTGCCAACAGCCACTCTGGAGAAGTGTATGGTGTTTCCTGAAACATCCAAAAAACAAAGCAACAGAGCCTAGGGCACTTCCACTTATGGTCCTATAGCTTAGGGAAATTAAAATAAAAAAGACACAGCCACCCCAAAGTTTGGGAAGGCTCTGTTTACAAGAAGCTCGTTTACGGTACAAGTTCAATATCACAGAAAGAGAAAAATGGATACAGACGTTGTGGTACTTAGGTACAATGCAATATCACTCAGCAATGAAATCTATGTCAGCAGGCCCGTAGCAGCATAATGAGTGGATTCAGGTACGATGATTCTAAGTGAAATAAGTCACACAGAAAAAGAAACATCATAAGATATCACTACTAAACGGAATGTAAACTTGCCTACACAGGAACTGAATTACAAAACAGAACAGGGTCTCAAATGTAGAAAACCAACTTATGCTTGCTTAAGGGGAAAGGTGAGTTGGGGTGCTGCATAAAACCAGAGATTGAAATTAGCACAGATACCGTTCCATAAGCCAAATATATAATAGACAAGAGCTACTCCTTGCTCAAGGAAGTGGACTCAACACCCCATTTTAAACGCTTAAGAATATACCTGACTAGTAAGAATCTTAAAACCTATGGATTTATATGTCTCCGAAAGAGAATCAAGCGTGTGTACAATGGCATAAACGCAGCAGTGATAGGATTGGTGAGGTTCGGTGAGCAAATGCAGACCCTTTGAAGTCATATTGCATGGTACCCATTCCATGGGTCTCACCTCTCCAGGTTTAAGGGATTCTTCTTTCAGCTAAAACATGCATGTGGAACCCAGAGTATGATCCACCGTGTGATCGGGAAACGTGTTCAAATGTGTCTCAGTTTTTGTCCCCTGGTACTCGGGTGCAACATTCCAGACTCTTTACTAACACTCTCCCCACTTGGAGAGTCAGTGCCTTTAACCTCCTGTTTGTCCGAGTTTGCAATTTCTGCGTAAGATGAACAGGAATAGGGAGAACCCATGAGAGACTAGCTGGAGGTGTCTGTACGGGCAAATTTAACTCTCATTTCCCACCAGGAAGAGGAATTAACCAAAGGCTCAGTGTGCCATGCTGGAACCACACTAGGGCCTGAAGCTATCCTGCGGTGTTGCGGCCAGCTCACAAGAAAGCGAGTTGAAGAAAGGAGCTCAGGGGCACTGTTATTCACAAACCTGCAGAGTTATAAATGACAGCTATCGTCCAAAAATATATTGAAGTAAGGCTGCCAAGAGGACTTGAATGCGGGGCAGAATTGCAGGAAACCCATTTCAGGAGGTAGACTGGAATTGCATGTAAAGCATAGGAAAAGAGGCAGAACGTCCACAATGATGCACTTGTCCAAAAAGGGCATATGCGTTTTTTCCTGAATATATTCAGGAAAAAACGCATACGCCGTTTTTGGCCAACCAAGCAAGCTTGCAAAGAAATCTGCACTAAAATGAAGTCTCACTGCCCCCCGGTCAAAAGGGCCATCTGAAAAAAGTGTAAAATCCAAAAAGGCAGGACAGGTCATGGAGACCTGGGAGCCTTTTTATGCTGATGGGCGGGATGTAAATTGCCAACAGCCACTCTGGAGAAGTGTGTGGTGTTTCCTGAAACATCTGAAAAAAAAAGCAACATAGTCTAGGGCAATTCCACTTATGGTCCTATGGCTTAGGGAAATTAAAATCAAAAAGACACAGCCACCCCAATGTTTGGGATGGCTCTGTTTACAAGAACCTCGTTTACGGTACAAGTTCAATATCGCAGAAAGCGAAAAATGGATAAAGACGTTGTGGTACTTACGTACAATGCAATGTCACTCAGCAATGAAATCTATGTCATCAGGCCCGTAGCAGCATAATGAGTGGATTCAGGTACGATGACTGTAAGTGAAATAAGTCACACAGAAAAAGAAAAAATCTAAGATATCACTAATACATGGAATGTAAACTTGGCTATACAGGAACGGAATTACAAAACAAAACAGTGTCTCAAATGTAGAAAACCAACTTATGCTTGCTTAAGGGGAAAGGTGAGTTGGGGTGCTGCATAAAACCAGAGATTGAAATTAGCACAGATACCTTTCCATAAGCCAAATATGTAATAGACAAGAGCTACTCTTGCTCAATGAAGTGGACTCAACACCCCATATTAAACGCCTAAGAATATACCTGACTAGTAAGAATCTTAAAACCTATGGATTTATATGTCTCCGAAAGAGAATCAAGCGTGTGTACAGTGGTATAAACGCAGCAGTGATAGGATTGGTGAGGTTCGGTGAGCAAATGCAGACCCTTTGAAGTCATATTGCATGGTACCCTTTCCATGGTTCTCAACTCTCCAGGTTTAAGGGATTCTTCCTTCAGCTAAAACATGCATTTGGAACCCAGAGTATGATCCACCGTTTGTTTGGGAAACGTGTTCAAATGTGTCTCAGTTTTCCTCCCCTGGTACTCGGGTGCAACATTCCAGACTCTTTACTAACACTCTCCCCACTTGGAGACTCAGTGCCTTTAACCTCCTGTTAGGCCCAGTTTGCAATTTCTGCGTAAGATGAACAGGAATAGGGAGAACCAATGAGAGACTAGCTGGAGGTGTCTGGACGGGCAAATTTAACTCTCATTTCCCACCAGGAAGAGAAATTAACCAAAGGCTCAGCGTGCCATGCTGGAACCACTCTAGGGCCTGAAGCAATCCTGCGGTGTTGCAGCCAGCTCACAAGAAAGCGAGTTGAAGAAAGGAGCTCAGGGGCACTGTCATTCACAAACCTGCAGAGTTATAAATGACAGCTATCGTCCAAAAATATATTGAGGTAAGGCTGCCAAGAGGACTTGAAAGCGGGGCAGAATTGCAGGAAACCGATTTCAGGAGGTAGACTGGAATTGCATGTAAAGCATAGGAAAAAAGGCAGAACGTCCACAATGATGCACTTGGCCAAAAAGCGCGTCTACGTTTTTTCCTGAATATATTCAGGAAAAAACGCAGACGCCCTTTTTGGCCAACCAAGCAAGCTTGCAAAGGAAATCGGCACTACAATGAAGTCTCACTGCCCCCCGGTCAAAAGGGCAATCTGAAAAAAGTGTAAAATCCAGAAAGGCAGGACAGGCCATGAAGAACTGGGAGCCTTGTTATGCTGATGGGCGGGATGTAAATTGCCAACAGCCACTCTAGAGAAGTGTATGGTGTTTCCTGAAACATCCAAAGAAAAAAGCAACAGAGCCTAGGGCACTTCCACTTATGGTCCTATAGCTTAGGGAAATTAAAATCAAAAAGACACAGCCACCCCAAAGTTTGGGACGGCTCTGTTTACAAGAAGCTCGTTTACGGTACAAGTTCAATATCACAGAAAGCGAAAAATGGATAAAGAAGTTGTGGTACTTACGTACAATGCAATATCACTCAGCAATGAAATCTATGTCATCAGGCCCGTAGCAGCATAATGAGTGGATTCAGGTACGATGATTCTAAGTGAAATAAGTCACACAGAAAAAGAAACATCATAAGATATCACTACTACACGGAATGTAAACTTGGCTACACAGGAAATGAATTACAAAACAGAACAGGGTCTCAAATGTAGAAAACCAACTTATGCTTGCTTAAGGGGAAAGGTGAGTTGGGGTGCTGCATAAAACCAGAGATTGAAATTAGCACAGATACCGTTCCATAAGCCAAATATGTAATAGACAAGAACTACTCCTTGCTCAACGAAGTGGACTCAACACCCCATATTAAAGGCCTAAGAATATACCTGACTAGTAAGAATCTTACAACCTATGGATTTATATGTCTCCGAAAGAGAATCAAGCATGTGTACAGTGGCATAAACGCAGCAGTGATAGGATTGGTGAGGTTCAGTGAGCAAATGCAGACCCTTTGAAGTCATATTGCATGGTACCCATTCCATGGGTCTCAACTCTCCAGGTTTAAGGGATTCTTCCTTCAGCTAAAACATGCATGAGGAACCCAGAGTATGATCCACCGTGTGATGGGGAAACGTGTTCAAATGTGTGTCGGTTTTCATCCCCTGGTACTCGGGTGCAACATTCCAGAGGCTTTACTAACTCTCTCTCCACTTGGAAAGTCATTGCCTTTAACCTCCTGTTTGACCCAGTTTGCAATTTCTGCGTAAGATGAACAGCAATAGGGAGAACCAATGAGAGACTAGCTGGAGGTGTCTGGACGGGCAAATTTAACTCTCATTTCCCACCAGAAAGAGGAATTAACCAAAGGCTCAGCGTGCCATGCCAGAACCACACTAGGGCCTGAAGCAATCCTGCGGTGTTGCGGCCTGCTCACAAGAAAGCGAGTTGAAGAAAGGAGCTCAGGGGCACTGTAATTCACAAAACTGCAGAGTTATAAATGACAGCTATCGTCCAAAAATATATTGAAGTAAGGCTGCCAAGAGGACTTGAAAGCGGGGCAGAATTGCAGGAAACCGATTGCAGGAGGTAGACTGGAATTGCATGTAAAGCATAGGAACAGAGGCAGAACGTCCACAATGATGCACTTGGCCAAGAAGTGCGTATGCGTTTTTTCCTGAATATATTCAGGAAAAACGCATATGCACTTTTTGGCCAACCAAGCAAGCTTGCAAAGGAAATCTGCACTACAATGAAGTCTCACAGCACCCCGGTCAAAAGGGCTATCTGAAAAAAGTGTAAAATCCAGAAAGACAGGCCAGGCCATGGAGAACTGGGAGCCTTGTTATTCTGATGGGTGGGATGTAAATTGCCAACAGCCACTCTGGAGAAGTGTATGGTGTTTCCTAAAACATCTAAAAACAAAGCAACAGAGCCTAGGGCACTTCCACTTATGGTCCTATAGCTTAGGGAAATTAAAATCAAAAAGACATAGCCACCCCAAAATTTGGGACGGCTCTGTTTACAAGAACCTCTTTTACAGTACAAGTTCAATATCACAGAAAGCGAAAAATGGATAAAGAAGTTGTGGTACTTACGTACAATGCAATATCACTCAGCAATGAAATCTATGTCATCAGGCCCATAGAAGAATAATGAGTGGATTCATGTATGATGATTCTAAGTGAAATAAGTCACACAGAAAAAGAGACATCATAAGATATCAGTAATACACGGAATGTAAACTTGGCTACACAGGAACTGAATTACAAAACAGAACAGGGTCTCAAATGTAGAACACCAACTTATGTTTGCTTAAGGGGAAAGGTGATTTGGGGTGCTGCATAAAACCAGAGATTGAAATTAGCACAGATACCGTTCCATAAGCCAAATATGTAATAGACAAGAGCTACTCCTTGCTCAACGAAGTGGACTCAACACCCCATATTAAACGCCTAAGAATATACCTGACGAGTAAAAATCTTATAACCTATGGATTTATATGTCTCCGAAAGAGAATCAAGCGTGTGTACAGTGGCATAAACGCAGCAGTGATAGGATTGGTGAGGATCGGTGAGCAAATGCAGACCCTTTGAAGTCATATTGCATGGTACCCATTCCATGGGTCTCAACTCTCCATGTTTAAGAGATTCTTCCTTCAGCTAAAACATGCATTTGGAACCCAGAGTATGATCCACCATTTGTTCGGGAAACGTGTTCAAATGTGTCTCAGTTTTCGTCCCCTGGTACTCGGGTGCAACATTCCAGACGCTTTACTAACACTCTCCCCACTTGGGGAGTCAGTGCCTTTAACCTCCTGTTGGACCCAGTTTGCAATTTCTGTGGATGATGAACAGGAATAAGGAGAACAAATGAGAGACTAGTTGGAGGTGTCTGGACGGGTAAATTTAACTCTCATTTCCCACCAGGAAGAGGAATTGCCAAAGGCTCAGCGTGCCATGCCAGAACAACACTAGGGCCTGAAGCAATCCTGTGGTGTTTCGGCCAGCTCACAAGAAAGCGAGTTGAAGAAAGGAGCTCAGGGGCACTGTAATTCACAAACCTGCAGAGTTATAAATGACAGCTATCGTCCAAAAATATATTCAAGTAAAGCTGCCAAGAGGACTTGAAAGCGGGGCAGAATTGCAGGAAACCGATTTCAGGAGGTAGACTGGAATTGCATGTAAAGCATAGGAAAAGAGGCAGAACGTCCACAATGATGCACTTGGCCAAAAGGGTGTATGCGTTTTTTCCTGAATATATTCAGGAAAAAACGCATACGCACTTTTTGGCCAACCAAGCAAGCTTGCAAAGGAAATCTGCACTACAATGAAGTCTCACTGCCCCCCGGTCAAAAGGGCCATCTGAAAAAAGTGTAAAATCCACAAAGGCAGGACAGGCCATGGAGAACTGGGAGCCTTGTTATGCTGATGGGCGGGACATGAATTGCCAGCAGCCACTCTGGAGAAGTGTATGGTGTTTCCTGAAGCATCCAAAAAACAAAGCAACAGAGCCTAGGGCACTTCCACTTATGGTCCTATAGCTTAGGGAAATTAAAATTGAAAAGACACAGCCACCCCAAAGTTTGGGACGGCTCTGTTTACAAGAACCTCGTTTACGGTACAAGTTCAATATCACAGAAAGCGAAAAATGGATAAAGAAGTTGTGATACTTACGTACAATGCAATATCACTACGCAATGAAATCTATGTCATCAGGCCCATAGGAGCATAATGAGTGGATTCAGGTACGATGATTCTAAGTGAAATAAGTCACAGAGAAAATGAAACATCATAAGATATCACTAATACACGGAATGTAAACTTGGCTACACAGGAACTGAATTACAAAACAGAACAGGGTCTCAAATGTAGAAAACCAACTTATGCTTGCTTAAGGGGAAAGGTGAGTTGCGGTGCTGCATAAAACCAGAGATTGAAATTAGCACAGATACCGTTCCATAAGCCAAATATGTAATAGACAAGAGCTACTCCTTGCTCAGCGAAGTGGACTCAACACCCCATATTAAACGCCTAAGAATATACCTGACTAGTAAGAATCTTAAAACCTATGGATTTATATTTCTCCGAAAGAGAATCAAGCATGTGTACAGCGGCATATACGCAGCAGTGATAGGATAGGTGAGGTTCGGTGAGCAAATGCAGACCCTTTGAAGTCATATTACATAGTACCCATTCCATTGGTCTCAACTCTCCAGGTTTAAGGGATTCTTCCTTCAGCTAAAACATGCATGTGGAACCCAGAGTATGATCCACCGTGTGATCGGGAAACGTGTTCAAATGTGTCTCAGTTTTTGTCCCCTGGTACTCGGGTGCAAAATTCCAGACGCTTTACTAACACTCTCCCCACTTGGAGAGTCAGTGCCTTTAAACTCCTGTTTGGCCCAGTTTGCAATTTCTGCAGAAAATGAACAGGAATAGGGAGAACCCATGAGAGACTAGCTGGAGGTGTCTGGACAGGCAAATTTAACTCTCATTTCCCACCAGGAAGAGGAATTAACCAAAGGCTCAGCGTGCCATGCCGGAACCACACTAGGGCCTGAAGCAATCTCGCGGTGTTGCCGCCAGCTCACAAGAAAGCGAGTTGAAGAAAGGAGCTCAGGGGCACTGTAATTCACAAAACTGCAGAGTTATAAATGACAGCTATCGTCCAAAAATATATTGAAGTAAGGCTGCCAAGAGGACTTGAAAGCGGGGCAGAACTGCAGGAACCTGATTTCAGGAGGTAGACTCGAATTGAATGTAAAGCATAGCAAAAGAGGCAGAACGTCCACAATGATGCACTTGGCCAAAATGGGCGTATGGGTTTTTTCCTGAATATATTCAGGAAAAAACGCAGACGCTTTTTTTGGCCAACCAAGCAAGCTTGCAAAGAAATCTGCACTACAATGAAGTCTCACTGCCCCCCGGTCAAAAGGGCCATCTGAAAAAAGTGTAAAATCCAGAAAGGCAGGACAGGCCATGGAGAACTGGGAGCCTTGTTATGCTGATGGGCGGGATGTAAATTGCCAACAGCCACTCTGGAGAAGTGTATGGTGTTTCCTGAAACATCCAAAAAACAAAGGAACAGAGCCTAGGGCACTTCCACTTATGGTCCTATAGCTTAGGGAAATTAAAATCAAAAAGACACAGCCACCCCAAAGTTTGGGACGGCTCTGTTTACAACAACCTCGTTTACGGTACAAGTTCAATATCACAGAAATCGAAAAATGGATAAAGAAGTTGTGGTACTTACGTACAATGCAATATCACTCAGCAATGAAATCTATGTCATCAGGCCCGTAGCAGCATAATGAGTGGATTCAGGTACGATGATTCTAAGTGAAATAAGTCACACAGAAAAAGAAACGTCATAAGATATCACTACTACACGGAATGTAAACTTGGCTACACAGGAAATGACTCACAAAACAGAACAGGGTCTCAAATGTAGAAAACCAACTTATGCTTGCTTAAGGGGAAAGGTGAGTTGGGGTGCTGCATAAAACCACAGATTGAAATTAGCACAGATACCGTTCCATAAGCCAAATATGTAATAGACAACAGCTACTCCTTGCTCAACGAAGTGGACACAACACCACATATTAAACACCTAAGAATATATCTGACTAGTAAGAATCTTAAATCCTATGGATTTATATGTCTCTATAAAGAATCAAGCCTGTGTACAGTGGCATAAATGCAGCAGTGATAGGATTGGTGAGGTTTGGTGAGCAAATGCAGACCCTTTGAAGTCATATTTCATGGTACCCATTCCATGGGTCTCAACTCTCCAGGTTTAAGGGATTCTTCCTTCAGCTGAAACATGCATGTGGAACCCATAGTATGATCCACCGTGTGATCGGGAAACGTGTTCAAATGTGTCTCAGTTTTTGTCCCCTGGTACTCGGGTGCAACATTCCAGACGCTTTACTAACACTCTCCCCACTTGGAGAGTCAGTGCCTTTAACCTCCTGTTTGGCCCAGTTTGCAATTTCTGCGGAAGATGAACAGGAAAAGAGAAAACCAATGAGAGACTAGCTGGAGGTGTCTGGACGGGCAAATTTAACTCTCATTTCCCACCAGGAAGAGGAATTAACCAGGGGCTCAGCGGGCCATGCCGGAACCACACTAGGGCCTGAAGCAAACCTGCGTTGTTGCGGCCAGCTCACAAGAAAGCGAGTTGAAGAAAGGAGCTCAGGGGCACTGTAATTCACAAACCTGCAGAGTTATAAATGACAGCTATCGTCCAAAAATATATTGAAGTAAGGCTGCCAAGAGGACTTGAAAGCGGGGCAGAATTGCAGGAAACCGATTTCAGGAGGTAGACTGGAATTGCATGTAAAGCATAGGAAAAGAGGCAGAACGTCCACAATGATGCACTTGGCCAAAAAGTGCGTATGCGTTTTTTCCTAAATATATTCAGGAAAAAATCGCATACGCCCTTTTTGGCCCACCAAGCAAGCTTGCAAAGGAAATCTGCACTACAATGAATTCTCACTGCCCCCCAGTCAAAAGGGCCATCTGAAAAAGTGTAAAATCCAGAAAGGCAGGACAGGCCATGGAGAACTGGGAGCCTTGTTATGCTAATGGGCGGGATGTAAATTGCCAACAGACACTCTGGAGAAGTGTATGGTGTTTCCTGAAACATCTAAAAAACAAAGCAACAGAGCCTAGGGCACTTCCACTTATGGTCCTATAGCTTACGAAAATTAAAATCAAAAAGACAACGCCACCCCAAATTTTGGGACAGCTCTGTTTACAAGAACCTCGTTTACAGTACAAGTTCAATATCACAGAAAGTGAAAAATTGATAAAGAAGTTGTGGTAATTACGAACAATGCAATATCACTCAGCAATGAAATCTACATCATCAGGCGCATAGCAGCATAGTGAGTGGATTCAGGTACGATGATTCTAAGTGAAATAAGTCACACAGAAAAAGAAACATCATAAGATATCACTAATACACGGAATGTAAACTTGGCTACACAGGAACTGAATTACAAACAGAACAGGGTCTCAAATGTAGAAAACCAACTTATGCTTGCTTAAGGGGAAAGGTGAGTTGGGGTGCTGCATAAAACCACAGATTGAAATTAGCACAGATACCGTTCCATAAGCCAAATATGTAATAGACAAGAGCTACTCCTTGCTCAGCGAAGTGGACTCAACACCCCATATGAAACGCCTAAGAATATACCTGACTAGTAAGAATCTTAAAACCTATGGATTTATATGTCTCCGAAAGAGAATCAAGCGTGTGTACAGCGGCATAAACGAAGCAGTGATAGGATTGGTGAGGTTCGGTGAGCAAATGCAGACCCTTTGAAGTCATATTGCATGGTACCCATTCCATGGGTCTCAACTCTCCAGGTTTAAGGGATTCTTCCTTCAGCTAAACCATGCATGTGGAACCCAGAGTATGATCCACCGAGTGATCGGGAAACGTGTTCAAATGTGTCTCAGTTTTCGTCCCCTGGTACTTGCGTGCAGCATTCCAGACGCTTTACTAACACTCTCCCCACCTGGAGAGTCAGTGCCTTTAACCTCCTGTTTGGCCCAGTTTGCAATTTCTGCGGAAAATGAACAGGAATAGGGAGAACCAATGAGAGACTAGCTGGAGGTGTCTGGACGGGCAAATTTAACTCTCATTTTCCACAAGAAAGAGGAATTAACCAAAGGCTCAGCGTGCCATGCCGGAACCACACTATGGCCTGAAGCAATCCTGCGGTGTTGCGGCCAGCTCACAAGAAAGCGAGTTGAAGAAAGGAGCTCAGGGGAACTGTCATTCACAAACCTGCAGAGTTACAAATGACAGCTATCGTCCAAAAATATATTGAAGTAAGGCTGCCAAGAGGACTTGAATGTGGGGCAGTATGGCAGGAAACTGATTTCAGGAGGTAGACTGGAATTGCATGTAAAGCATAGGAAAAGAGGCAGAACGTCCACAATGATGCACTTGGCCAAAAAGGGCGTATGCATTTTTTCCTGAATATATTCAGGAAAAAATGCATATGCACTTTTTGGCCAACCAAGCAAGCTTGCAAAGGAAATCTGCACTACAATGAAGTCTCACTGCCCCCTGGTCAAGAGGGCCATCTGAAAAAAGTGTAAAATCCAGAAATGCAGGACAGGCCATGGAGAACTGAGAGCCCTGTTATGCTGATGGGCGGGATGTAAATTGCCAACAGCCACTCTGGAGAAGTGTATGGTGTTTCATGAAACATCCAAAAAACAAAGCAACAGAGCCTAGGGCACTTCCACTTATGGTCCTATAGCTTAGGGAAATTAAAATCAAAAAGACACAGCCACCCCAAAGTTTGGGACGGCTGTGTTTACAAGAACCTCATTTACGGTACAAGTGCAATATCGCAGAAAGCGAAAAATGGACAAAGAAGTTGTGGTACTTACGTACAATGCAATATCACTCAGCAATGAAATCTATGTCATCAGGCCCGAAGCAGCATAATGAGTGGATTCAGGTACGAGGATTCTAAGAGAAATAAGTCACACACAAAAAGAAACATCATAAGATATCACTGATACACAGAATGTAAACTTGGCTACACAGGAACTGAATTACAAAACAGAACAGGGTCTCAAATGTAGAAAACCAACTTATGCCTGCTTAAGGGGAAAGGTGAGTTGGGGTGCTGCATAAAACCAGAGATAGAAATGAGCACAGATACCGTTCCATAAGCCAAATATGTAATAGACAATAGCTACTCCCTGCTCAACGAAGTGGACTCAACACCCCATATTAAACGCCTAAGAATATACCTGACTAGTAAGAATCTTAAAACCTATGGATTTATATGTCTCCGAAAGAGAATCAAGTGTGTGTACAGCGGCATAAACGCAGCAGTGATAGGATGGGTGAGGTTCGGTGAGCAAATGCAGACCCTTTGAAGTCATATTGCATGGTACCCATTCCATGGGTCTCAACTCTCCATGTTTAAGTATTCTTCCTTCAGCTAAATCATGCATGTGGAACCCAGAGTATGATCCACCGTGTGATCGGGAAACGTGTTCAAATGTGTCTCAGTTTTCGTCCCCTGGTACTCGGGTGCAACATTCCAGACGCTTTACTAACACTCTCCCCACTTGGAGAGTCAGTGCCTTTAACCTCCTGTTTGGCCCATGTTTGCAATTTCTGCAGAAAATGAACAGGAATAGGGAGAATCCATGAGAGACTAGCTGGAGGTGTCTGGACGGTCAAATTTAACTCTCATTTTCCACCAGGAAGAGGAATTAACCAAAGGCTCACCATGCCATGCCGGAACCACACTACGGCCTGAAGCAATCCTGCGGTGTTGCGGCCAGCTCACAAAAAAGCGAGTTGAAGAAAGGGGCTCAGGGGCACTGTAATTCACAAACCTGCAGAGTTATAAATGACAGCTATCGTCCAATAATATATTGAAGTAAGGCTGCCAAGTGGACTTGAAAGCGGGGCAGAATTGCAGGAAAACGATTTCAGGAGGTAGACTGGAATTGCATGTAAAGCATAGGAAAAGAGGCAGAACGTCCACAATGATGCACTTGGCCAAAAAGAGCGTATGCGTTTTTTCCTGAATATATTCAGGAAAAAACGCATACGCTCTTTTTGGCCAACCAAGCAAGCTTGCAAAGAGAATCTGCACTACAATGAAGTCTCACTGCCCCCCGCTCAAAAGGGCCATCTGAAAAAAGTGTAAAATCCAGAAAGACAAGACAGGCCATGGAGAACAGGGAGCCTTGTTATGCTGATGGGCGGGATGTAAACTGCCAACAGCCACTCTGGAGAAGTGTATGGTGTTTCCTGAAACATCTAAAAAACAAAGCAACAGAGCCTAGGGTACTTCCACTTATGGTCCTATAGCTTAGGGAAATTAAAATCAAAAAGGCACAGCCACCCCAAAGTTTGGGATGGCTCTGTTTACAAGAACCTCGTTTACGGTACAAGTTCAATATCACAGAAAGCGAAAAATGGATAAAGAAGTTGTGGTACTTACGTACAATGCAATATCACTCAGCAATGAAATCTATGTCATCAGGCCCGTAGCAGCATAATGAGTGGACTCAGGTACGATGATTCTAAGTGAAATAAGTCACACAGAAAAAGAAACATCATAACATATCACTACTACACGGAATGTAAACTTGGCTACACAGGAACTGAATTACAAAACACAACAGGGTCTCAAATGTAGAAAACCAACTTATGCTTGCTTAAGAGGAAAGGTGAGTTGGGGTGCTGCATAAAACCAGAGATTGAAATTAGCACAGATACCGTTCCATAAGCCAAATATTTAATAGACTACAGCTACTCCTTGCTCAACGAAGTGAACTCAACACCCCATATTAAACGCCTAAGAATATACCTGACTAGTAAGAATCTGAAAACCTATGGCTTTATATGTCTCGGAAAGAGAATCAAGCGTGTGTACAGCCGGCTTAATGCAGCAGTGATAGGATTGGTGAGTTTCGGTGAGCAAATCCAGACCCTTTGAAGTCATATTGCATGGTACCCATTCCATGGGTCTCAACTCTCCAGGTTTAAGGGATTCTTCTTTCAGCTAAAACATGCATGTGGAACCCAGAGTATGATCCACCGTGTGATCGGGAAACGTGTTCAAATGTGTCTCAGTTTTCGTCCCCTGGTACTCGGGTGCAACTTTCCAGACACTTTGCTAACACTCTCCCCACTTGGAGAGTCAGTGCCTTTAACCTCCTGTTTAGCCCAGTTTCCAATTTCTGGGGAAAATGAACAGGAATAAGGAGAAACAATGAGAGACTAGCTGGAGGTGTCTGGACGGGCAAATTTAACTCTCATTTCCCACCAGGAAGAGGAATTAACCAAAGGCTCAGCGTGCCGTGCCGGAAACACACTGGGGCCTGAAGCAATCTTGTGATGTTGCGGCCAGCTCACAAGAAAGCGAGTTGAAGAAAGGAGCTCAGGGGCACTGTCATTCACAAACCTGCAGAGTTATAAATGACAGCTATCGTCCAAAAATATATTGAAGTAAGGCTGCCAAGAGGACTTGAAAGCGGGGCAGAATTGCAGGAAACCGATTTCAAGAGGTAGACTGGAATTGCATGTAAAGCATAGGAAAAGAGGCAGAACATCCACAATGATGCACTTGGCAAAAAAGGGCGTATGCGTTTTTTCCTGAATATATTCAGGAAAAACGCAGAGGCCCTTTTTGGCCAACCAAGCAAGCTTGCAAAGGAAATCTGCACTACAATGTAGTCTCACTGCCCCACGGTCAAAACGGCCACCTGAAAAAAGTGTAAAATCCAGAAAGGCAGGACAGGCCATGGAGAACTGGGAGCCTTGTTATGCTTATGGGCGGGATGTAAATTGCCAACAGCCACTCTGGAGAAGTGTATGGTGTTTCCTGAAACATCTAAAAAACAAATCAACAGAGCATAGGGCACTTCCACTTATGGTCCTATAGCTTAGGGAAATTAAAATCAAAAGGACACAGCCACCCCAAAGTTTGGGACGGCTCTGTTTACAAGAGCCTCGTTTACGGTAAAAGTTCAATATCACAGAAAGCGAAAAATGGATAAAGAAGTTGTGGTACTTACGTACAATGCAATATCACTCAGCAATGAAATCTATGTCATCAGCCCCATAGCAGCATAATGATTGCATTCAGGTACGATGATTCTAAGTGAAATAAGTCACACAGAAAAGAAACATCATAAGATATCACTAATACACGGAATGTAAACTTGGCTACACAGGAACTGAATTACAAAACAGAACATCGTCTCAAATGCAGAAAACCAACATATGCTTGCTTAAGGGGAAAGGTGCCTTGAGGTGCTGCATAAAACCAGAGATTGAAAGTAGCACAGATACCGTTCCATAAGCCAAATATGTAATACACAAGAGCTACTCCTTGCTCAAAGAAGTGGACTCAACACCCCATATTAAACGCCTAAGAATATACCTGACTAGTAAGAATATTAAAACCTATGGATTTATATGTCTCTGAAAGAGAATCAAGCATGTGTACAGCGGCATAAACGCAGCAGTGATAGGATTGGTGAGGTTCGGTGAGCAAATGCAGACCCTTTGAAGTAATATTGCATGGTACCCATTCCATGGGTCTCAACTCTCCAGGTTTAAGGGATTCTTCCTTCAGCTAAAACATGCATGTGGAACCCAGAGTATGATCCACCATGTGATCGGGAAATGTGTTCAAATGTGTCTCAGTTTTCGTTCCATGGTACATGGGTGCAACATTCCAGACGCTTTACTAACACTCTCCCCACTTGAGAGTCAGTGCCTTTAACCTCCTGTTTGGCCCAGTTTGCCATTTCTGCGGAAAGTGAACAGGAATAGGGAGAACCCATGAGAGACTAGCTGGCGGTGTCTGGACCGGCAAAATTAACTCTCATTTCCCACCAGGAAGAGGAATTAACCAAAGGCTCAGCGTACCATGCCGGAACCACACTAGGGCCTGAAGCAATCCTGCGGTGTTGCGGCCAGCTCACAAGAAAGCGAGTTGAAGAAAGGAGCTCAGGGGCACTGTAATTCACAAACCTGCAGAGTTATAAATGACAGCTATCGTCCAGAAATATATTGAAGTAAGGCTGCCAAGATGACTTGAAAGCGGGGCAGAATTGCAGGAAACCGATTTCAGGAGGTAGACTGGAATTGCATGTAAAGCATACGAAAAGAGGCAGAACGTCCACAATGATGCACTTGGCCAAAAAGGGCATATGAGTTTTTTCCTGAATATATTCAGGAAAAAACGCATATGCCCTTTTTGGCCAACCAAGCAAGCTTGCAAAGGAAATCCGCACTACCATGAAGTCTCACTGCCACCCTGTCAAAAGGGCCATCTGAAAAAAGTGTAAAATCCAGAAAGGCAGGACAGGCCATGGAGAACTGGGAGCCTTGTTATGCTGATGGTCGGGATGAAAATTGCCAACAGCCACTCTGGAGAAGTGTATGGTGTTTCCTGAAGCATCTAAAAAACAAAGCAACAGAGCCTAGGGCACTTCCACTTATGGTCCTATAGCTTAGGGAAATTAAAATCAAAAAGACACAGCCACCCCAAAGTTTGGGATGGCTCTGTTTACAAGAACCTCGTTTATGGTACAAGTTCAATATCACAGAAAGCAAAAAATGGATAAAGAAGTTGTGGTACTTACGTACAATGCAATATCACTCAGCAATGAAATCTATGTCATCAGGCCCGTAGCAGCATAATGAGTGGATTCAGGTACGATGATTCTAAGTGAAATAAGTCACACAGAAAAAGAAACATCATAAGATATCACTAATACACGGAATGTAAACTTGGCTACACAGGAACTGAATTACAAAACAGAACAGCGTCTCAAATGCAGAAAACCAACATATGCTTGCTTAAGGGGAATGGTGAGTTGAGGTGCTCCATAAAACCAGAGATTGAAAGTAGCACAGATTCCGTTCCATAAGCCAAATATGTAATAGACAAGAGCTACTCCTTGCTCAAAGAAGTGGACTCAACACCCCATATTAAACGCCTAAGAATATACCTGACTAGTAAGAATCTTAAAACCTATGGATTTATATGTCTCCGAAAGAGAATCAAGCGTGTGTACAGCGGCATAAACGCAGCAGTGATTGGATTGGTGAGGTTCGGTGAGCAAATGCAGACCCTTTGAAGTCATATTGCATGGTACCCATTCCATGGGTCTCAACTCTCCAGGTTTAAGGGATTCTTCCTTCAGCTAAAACATGCATGTGGAACCCAGAGTATGATCCACCGTGTGATCGGGAAACGTGTTCAAATGTGTCTCAGTTTTCGTACCCTGGTACATGGGTGCAACATTCCAGACGCTTTACTAACACTCTCCCCACTTGAGAGTCAATGCCTTTAAACTCCTGTTTGGCCCAGTTTGCAATTTCTGCGGAAAATGAACAGGAATAGGGAGAACCAATGAGAGACTAGCTGGAGGTGTCTGGACGGGCAAATTTAACTCTCATGTCCCACCAGGAATAGGAATTAACCAAAGGCTCAGCGTGCCATGACAGAACCACACTAGGGCCTGAAGCAGTCCTGCAGTGTTGCGGCCAGCTCAAAAGAAAGCGAGTTGAAGAAAGGAGCTCAGGGGCACTGTCATTCACAAACCTGCAGAGTTATCAATGACAGCTATCGTCCTAAAATATATTGAAGTAAGGCTGCCAAGAGGACTTGAAAGTGGGGCAGAATTGCAGGAAACCGATTTCAGGAGGTAGACTGGAATTGCATGTAAAGCATAGGAAAAGAGGCAGAACGTCCACAATGATGCACTTGGCCAAAAAGGGCATATGAATTTTTTCCTGAATATATTCAGGAAAAAACGCATACGCCTTTTTGTCCAAGCAAGCAAGCTTGCAAAGAAAATCTGCACTACAATGAAGTCTCACTGCCCCCCAGTCAAAAGGGCCATCTGAAAAAAGTGTAAAATGCAGAAAGGCAGGACAGGCCATGGAGAAGTGGGAGCCTTGTTATGCTAATGGGCGGGATGTAAATTGCCAACTGCCACTCTGGAGAAGTGTATGGTGTTTCCTGAAACATCTAAAAAACAAAGCAACAGAGCCTAGGGCACTTCCACTTATGGTCCTATAGCTTAGGGAAATTAAAATCAAACAGACACAGCCGCCCCAAAGTTTGGGACGGCTCTGTTTACAAGAACCTCGTTTACGGTACAAGTTCAATATCACAGAAAGCGAAAAATGGATAAAGAAGTTGTGGTACTTACGTACAATGCAATATCACTCAGCAATTAAATCTATGTCATCAGGCCCGTAGAAGCATAATGAGTGGATTCAGGTACGATGATTCTAAGTGAAATAAGTCACACAGAAAAAGAAACATCATAAGATATCACTAATACACGGAATGTAAACTTGGCTACAAAGGAACTGAATTACAAAACAGAACAGGGTCTCAAATGCAGAAAACCAACATATGCTTGCTTAAGGGGAATGGTGAGTTGGGGTGCTCCATAAAACCAGAGATTGAAAGTAGCACAGATACCGTTCCATAAGCCAAATATGTAATAGACAAGAGCTACTCCTTGCTCAACGAAGTGGACTCAACACCCCATATTAAACGCCTAAGAATATACCTGACTAGTAAGAATCTTAAAACCTATGGATTTATATGTCTCCGAAAGAGAATCAAGCGTGTGTACAGCGGCATAAACGCAGCAGTGATAGGATGGGTGAGGTTCGCTGAGCAAATGCAGACCCTTTGAAGTCATATTGCATGGTACCCATTCCATGGGTCTCAACTCTCCAGGTTTAAGGGATTCATCCTTCAGCTAAAACATGCCTGTGGTACGCAGAGTATGATCCACCGTGTGATCGGGAAACGTGTTCAAATGTGTCTCAGTTTTCTTCCCCTGGTACTCGGGTGCAACATTCCAGACGCTTTACTAACACTCTCCCTACTTGGAGAGTCAATGCCTTTAACCTCCTGTTTGGCCCAGTTTGCAATTTCTGCGGAAAATGAACAGGAATAGGGAGAACCAATGAGAGACTAGCTGGAGGTGTCTGGACGGGCAAATTTAACTCTCATTTCCCACCAGGAAGAGGAATTAACCAAAGGCTCAGTGTGCCGTGCCGGAACCACACTAGGGCCTGAAGAAATGCTGCGGTGTTGCGGCCAGCTCACAAGAAAGCGAGTTGAAGAAAGGAACTCAGGGACACTCTCATTCACAAACCTGCAGAGTTATAAATGACAGCTAGCATCCAAAATTATACTGAAGTAAGGCTGCGAAGACGACTTGAATGCCGGAGAGCCCACATCATGAAACTGTGAGCAACCCAGGCGTTGGGACCTCAGAGCAGAAAGCCCACATCCCCATGGGGATGGGAACCTGACAGGAGTGTCCTGGCATCACTGGGCTCACATCAGAAAACGTGGGGAGCCCAGCAGTTAGGGCCTGATGTTAGAGGGCCATCATCACCGAGGGCAGGAGGCTCCCAGCAGGTTCCATGTGCCAAAAGAGGGCCCACGTCGCCAAGGTGATGTGTGCAAGTCAGGCAGGATTGACCTCACAGCAGAGGGCCTACCTCACAGAAGAGTGAGGAACCCAGCCAGGATAAGACTGTCACCAGAAGGCCCACATCACCAAGGGGATGGGAACCAGGCAGGAGTGTCCTCACAACAGTGGGGACACAAAATTGTAAGTTGCGGAACCCAGCACATGTGGCCTCAAACCAGAAGACCCACATCACGAAGGGGTTGCGAGTGAGGCAGGCAGGAGGAGCATCACAACACAGGACCCATAGAATACAAAAGTTGAGGAATCGAGCAGTTGGAACCTCCCAGCAGGCGGCCAAGAGCACAGAGGCTATGGGATCCAGGCCACAGCGAACTAACACCAGAGAGCCCACATCATGAAATTGTGATCAACCCAGCCGTTGGAACCTCAGAGCAGAAGGCCCACATCCCCAAGGAGATGGGAACCTAAGAGGAGTGTCCGAGCATCACTGGGCTCACTAAGAAAAGTTGGGGAGCCCAGCAGTTAGGGCCTGACGTCAGAGAGCCCTCATCACAGATGTGAGGAAGCTCCCAGCAGGGTCCAAGTGCCACCAGAGGGCTCATGTCAACAAGGCGAGGTGAGCAAGCCAGGCAAGAGTTACCTGATAGTAGAGGGCCCACCTCACAGATGGGTGAGGAACCCAGCCAGGATCAGACTCTCACCAGAGGGCCCACATCACAAAGGGGATGGGAACCAGTCAGGATTATCCTCACACCAGTGGGGCCTCATCATCTTAAGGTGAGGAACCCAGCACATGTGTCCTCAAACCAGAGGACCCCCATCACCAAGGGCCTTGGAGTGAGGCAGGCAGGAGTAGCCTCACAACACAGGGCACATAATATAAAAAACGTGAGGATTCCAGCATTTAGACCTTCCAGCAGGCGGCCCAGAACACCGAGGCTATGGGATCCAGGCCACAGTGAACTCACAGCAGAGGGCCCACATCATAAAACTGTGAGCAACCCTGGCGTTGGGACCTCAGCACAGAAGGCCCACATCCCCATGGGAATGGGAACCTGGCTGGAGTGTCCTCGCACCACTGGGCGCACATCAGAAAATGTGGGGAGCGCACCATTTAGGGCCTGACGCCAGAGGGCCGTCATCACCGAGAGGAGGAGGCACCCTACACGCTCCAACTGCCACCAGAGGGCTCATGTCTCCAAGGTGACGTGTGCCAGCCAGGCAGGAGTGACCTCACAGCAGAGGGCCTACCTCACAGAACGTTGAGGAACCCAGCCAGGATTAGACTCTCGCCAGAGGGCCCACCTCACCAAGGGGATGGGAACCAGGCAGGAGTGTCCTCACACGAGTGGGGCCACATCATCAAAAGGTGAGGAACGCAACACATGTGGCCTCAAGCCATAAGACAGTCATCACCAAGGGGCTGGCAGTGAGGCAGGCAGGAGGAGCCTCACAACAGAGGGCACATAGAATAAAAAAGTTGAGGAATCCAGCAGTTGGAACATCCCAGCAGGCGGCTCAGAGCACCGATGATAAGGGATCCTTGCCGGAATGAACTCACAGCAGAGGGCCCACGTCATGGTACTGTGAGCAAGCCAGCCGTTTTGACCTCAGAGCAGAAGGCCCATATCCACATGGGGATGGGAACCTGGCAAGAGTGTCCTCACTCACTTGGCGCACATCAGAAAATGTGGGGAGCCCAGCAGTTATGGCCTAAGGCAAGAGGGCCCTCATCACCGAGGGGAGGAGGATCCCAGCACACTCCAACTGCCACCAGAGGGCCCACGTCGCCAAGGTGACGTGTGCCAGACAGGCATGATTGACCTCACAGCAGAGGGCCCACCTCACAGAAGGGTGAGGAACCCAGCCAAGATCAGACTCTCACCTGAGGGCCCACATCAGCAAGGGGATGGGAACCAGTCAGGACTGTCTTCCCTCCAGTGGGGCCACATCATTGAAAGGTGCGGAACCCAGCACATGTGGCCTCAAATCAGAGGACACATATCACAAAGGGAATGGGAGTGAGGCAGGCAGGAGTAGCCTAAAAACAGAGGGCCCAAAGAATAAGAAAGGTGAGGAATCCAGCAGTTGGAACCTCCCAGCAGGTGGCCGAGAGCACAGATGCTATGGGATGCAGGCAGGAGTGAACTAACAGCAGAGAGCCCACATCATGAAACTGTGAGCAACCCAGGCGTTGGGACCTCAGAGCAGAAGGCCCACATCCCAATGGGGATGTGAACCTGGCTGGAGTGTCCTCGCACCACTGGGTGCACATCACAAAATGTGGGGAGCCCAGCAGTTAGGGCCTGACGCCAGAGGGCCCTCATCACCGAGGGGAGGAGGCTCCCAGCAGGCTCCAAGTGCCACCAGAAGGCTCATGTCCACAAGGCGAGGTGAGCAAGCCAGGCAGGAGTGACCTCACAGCAGACGACCCACCTCACAGATGGGTGAGGAACCCAGCCAGGATCAGACTCTCAACAGAGGGCCCACATCACCAAGGGGATATGAACCAGGCAGGAGTCTCCTAAGACCATTGGTCCCACATCATCGAAAGGTGAGGAACCCAGCACATGTGGCCTCAAACCAGACGACACACATCACGAAGGGGCTGGGAGTGAGGCAGGCAGGAGGATCCTCACAACAGAGGGCCCAAAAAATTATAAAAGTGAGGAATCCAGCAGTTGGAACCTCCCAGCAGGCGGCCAAGAGCACAGAGGCTATGGGATCCAGGCCTCTGTGAACTAACACCAGAGAGCCCACATCATGAAAATGTGAACAACCCAGCCGTTGGGACCTCAGAGCAGAAGGCCCACATCCCCATGGAGATGGGATCCTAAGAGGAGTACCAAAGCATCACTGGGCTCACTAAGAAAAGTTGGTGAGGCCAGCAGTTAGGGCCTGACCCAAGAGGGCCCTCATCACCGGGGGGAGGAGATTCCCAGCACGCTCCAACTGCCACCACACGGCTGACTTCACCAAGGCAATGTGTGCCAGCCATGCAGGAGTGACCTATCAACAGAGGGTCTCCCTCACAGAAGGGTGAGGAACACAGCCAGGAACAGACTCTCACCAGGGGGTCCACATAACCAAGTGGATGAGAACCAGGCAGGAGTGTCCTCACACTAGTGGGGCCACATCATCGAAAGGTGAGGAACCCAGCAAAGGTGGCCACAAACCAGAGGACCCACATCACCAAGGGGTTGAGAGTGAGGTAGATGTCTGGACGGGCATATTTAACACTCATTTCCCACCAGGAAGAGGAATTAACCAAAGGCTCAGCGTGCCCTGCCAGAAGCAGATTAGGGCCTGAAGCAGTCTTGTGGGTTTGTGGCCACCTCACAAGAAAGCGAGTTGAAGAAAGGAGCTCAGGGGCCCTGTAATTCACAAACCTGCAGAGTTATAAATGACAGCTATCGTCCAAAAATATATTGAAGTAAGGCTGCCAAGAGGACTTGAAAACGGGGCAGAATTGCAGGAAACCGATTTCAGGAGGTAGACTGGATTTGCATTTAAAGCATAGGAAAAGAGGCAGAACATCGACAATGATGCACTTGGCAAAAAAGGGCGTATGAGTTTGTTCCTGAATATATTCAGGAAAAAACACATACGCCCTTTTTGGCAAACCAAGCAAGCTTGCAATGGAAATCCGAACTACTATGAAGTGTCACTTCCCCCCGGTCTAAAGGGCCATCTGAGAAAAGTGTAAAATCCAGAAAGGCAAGACAGGCCATGGGGAAAAAGGAGCCTTGTTATGCTGATGGGCGGGATGTAAATTGCCAACAGCCACTCTGGAGAAGTGTATGGTGTTTCCTGATACATCTGAAAAACAAAGCAACAGAGTCTAGGGCATTTCCACTTATGGTCCTATAGCTTAGGGAAATTAAAATCAAAAAGACACAGCCACCCCAAAATTTGGGACGGCTCTGTTTACAGGAACCTCTTCTACAGTACAAGTTAAATATCCCAGAGAACAAATAATTGATAAAGAAGTTGCGGTACTTACGTACAACAGAATACCACTCAGCAATGAAATCTGTGTCACCAGGCCTGTACCAGCATAATGAGTGGATTGAGGCACGATGATTCTAAGTGAAATAAGTCACACAGAAAAAGAAACATCATAAGGTATCACTAATGCACGGAATGTAAACTTGGCTACACAGGAACTGAATTACAAAACAGAACAGGGTCTCAAATGCAGAAAACCTACTTATGCTTGCTTAATTGGAAAGGTGAGTTGGGGTGCTGCATAAAACCAGAGTTTGAAATTAGCACAGATACCGTTCCATAAGCCAAATATGTAATAGACAAGACCTACCCCTTGCTCAACGAAATGGACTCAACAATGAGGTATCACCTCACACCTGTTAGAATGGGCATCATCTGAAAATCTACAAACAACAAATGCTGGAAAGGGTGTGGAGAAAAGGAAGCCTCTTCCACTATTGTTGGGAATATAAATTGATACAGTCACTATGGAGAACAATATGGAGTTTCTTAAAAAACTAATAATAGAATTACCATATGATACAGCAATCCCAGTACTGGACATATACCCAGACAAAACCATAAATCAAAAAGAGACATTCACCGCAATGTTCATTGCATCACTTTTTACAATATCGAGGTAATGGAAGCAACCTAAATGCCCACAGACAGACGAATGCATAAAGATGTGGTACATATATAAAACGGAATATTACTAAGCCATGAAAGGAATGAAATTGGGTCATTTGTAGAGACGTCGATGGATCTAGAGACTGTCATACAGAGTGAATTAAGTCAGAAAGAGAAAAACACATCTTGTATATTCATGCATATGTGTGGAACCTAGAAAAACTGTACAGATTAACCGTTTTGCAAGGCATAAATAGAGCAACAGATGTAGACAACAATCGTATGGACAACAAGGGGGGAAAGCTCTTGGGGGGGTGGTGGTGGGAGGAGTTGAGAGATTGGGATTGGTATGTAAACATTTATATGTATAAAATAGATAACCAATAAGAACCTGCTGTATAAAATTATAAAATAAAATTCAAAATTAAAAAGAAATAAAATTTAAAAAATAAAACAGAAAAAACAATTATTCCCTTCACATACATGTATTTATATGAATAAATTATTTCCATGCTTATATCTGTAAATACAAAAAAGAGGAATAAAATCTACCTTGAACCAAAAACGAAAACGAGAAAAAAAAAACAGAACCCACCAGTTACTCAGAGGAAAACCGTATCAGGGCACTTGCTCCAGTTGTAAACAATTCTGAAGTTGGTCAGTGGTGGGGAATCGTCTCCCATTCAGCCAGCAGCCCCCACACAACAAGCGTCCTCATTGCAAAGCTGGGGCACCGTGCCGAGGCATCTGTGAGTAAACGTGAGCTGAGCCCCAGGCCAGTTGCTGCTGAACTGTTCCCACCCTTCCCAGGTAAAACACCTGAATATATACAAGGACTTGAAAGCCTAGAGGAAGGGCCATGGAGCCACACGAGTGACAGCATGCCAGCTGACTTGGTGCCTGCAGGCCAGCCAGGATGGTCCTGGCCCTGGGCGCTCTTCTGGAAGATTTCCATTTCCCTGCCTGAGATACCCGTCCTGTCCCTGCCCCCACTGCTTTTTTCCTTCCTCACCTCTGCCCAGGGAGAAATTCCAGCAGCAGGTATGGGTGACACATCCTCTTCTTTAGCAGGTGGCAGCCTGGCAACTGCTGCAGAAAGTCCAGCAGAGCCCCACTCACACTGGGCCACCCACAAAGCCGTGGCCTCTCACTCCCTCCCACCAGCCCAGCCCCGAGACGGCTGACAGGGCAGAGAAAATGGCGTCAGGCACAGCTGCAGGGGCTCTTGCTGCCTGGAGTGGTATTTATATTGATCTCAACCCAGGCACACCTGGGGAGGGCTGGCCGGCACGGTAAGGCTGCCCAGGTCAGCCAATCATCACCCCTCAGGGGCTCACAGTTGCAGAAAATGGAACTTGCTGAACCGGCCAGGTCCAAGGAACACGTGTGGGCTCCTGAGAGTCAGGATAGACAAGGGGCTGCAGCTTTGGCTTGTTTTCTAATCATTTTATCTGGCCCATGAGTGGGAGACAACTTCAAGAAAACCCTCTCCTAATGAGAGGAACCCAGGAGTCAGGGAGAGGAGGGGGTGGGTGGTGGTTGAAGACAGAGGCCTGGTGCCCTGGGTGCAGTGGAAGTCTCTGGAAGACCAGGTGGAGGGAGGCCACACAGAGTGATGCCCAGGGTCACAGACCTGTCGGAGCTGCTGTTTGTTAGTTCAAGTCCTGCTCTGAGGTGCTCTGTGTCAGCTCTGAGTGACAGGTGAGCTGGGGGTGCTCTTCAATGAGGGCTATGTGCACGGTTCCTGTGTGCCCAGCCCTGCCACAGTACCTGCAAGGGTAGCTCTGTATCCTGGGAGGGGCCTGGCCATGAGAGCCCTGTGGGCTGGTTTGGGGGTGGGGTACCTGCCCAGGAGAGCTCCATATCCTGGGATTGGCCTGACCAAGAGAGCCCCATGGGCTGCTGGGGACCTGGTAAAAGATGTCAGGACAGTCAGTGAAGCCACCGAGGATATACCTGCAGTTGCTCCTGATTCCTACACCCTGCTGGTCATTCTACCAACCACCAGGACATGGTATTCTGTATTAGTCTTCAATGATGCCTTCTTTTGTATTCCATTAGTCCCAGAGTCACAAGAAATTTTGGCTTGTGAGTGGCAGGACTCAACATACAACTAAAACAATACTTCCGGGCCGTCTTGCCCCAAGGGTTCAAAACTTCCCACACCATCTTTGGGGAAATCTTAGCTAAAGACCGAAAAGTTCTACCTCTGGAAAAGGAAACCCTCCTTCAATATGCAGATGACATTCTGATCACCAGCCCTACTAAGGAGGCCTCTGAACTACCAAGCCAATAAAGGATAGAAGTTGTCCAAGAAAAAGCTCAAATATCACAGACTGTGGTGACCTGCCTGGGCTTCATTCTCACACAAGGTCAGAGAAGCCCGTCCCAGGAAAGGGAAGAAACCATTTGCAGCCTTACCCCTTTCTAAAACTAGAAGACAGCTTAGGGGTTCCTGGGGAGGCCAGGGTTTGCTGCTTCTGGATCCCTAACTACAGTCTACTAGCTGGGCCTCTATATGAAACACTGAAAGGAAAAGATGATGATCCTTTTGAACAGAATCCAGAAGTGGCCTTTCAAGAATGGAAAGAGCAGTCAATTCAGACCCTTGCCCTGGAACTCCCTAATTGAGCTAAACCCTTTGACCTTTACATTCCCAGTGAAAGGTGAATCGCCACTGGAGAATTAGTGCAAAAACTGGGACTACTTGAAATGGAACAACGCAAGAATGCCATCCAGGTAGGATAAACTACAGTCACCAAGGGGCTTGGCCCACTGCCACATCTGGCCAAGATACTGGCGGTATCTAAAAACCTGGAAATCAGCATCCCAAAAGGCCACCTCCCTCCTAAGGGAAAAGGACCCCACGTGGTGATCCTAATCACCAACCATGCCCTGAAGTTGCAGGGTTCGCTCCGTGGGCACACCGACCTCGAGTGAGGAGGCCCTCCAACTCCAACATCCAGAGAGATAACCGGGGGCAACAGGGCACCATGACGACTCGTGTGAACATCACTTGACCTGGAGTTTCTCTCATAAAACAACAATAGTGTGTCCCGAAGGAGTAGACTACTGCTTGCAGGACTTACTGCACCCGGAGGGGAGCTAATAATCTTGGCGGGGGAACCGTATATCACACTGTCACCATAGAAAAGCCTACAGACACCGTGATGATGGTGGCCAATAAGACCGGCTGGACTCCTGTTTACTTCAAAAGGCTGTTGACTCAGTGGCCATCATGGTCCTTGATCACCACTGACCCTGGACTGTCTGGGAGTTGAGCGGGCAGGGCTCTGACACCTGGTGCTGTTTTTACGTTAATTCAGGGGCCTAACTGAAGAAAGAGCAGACTACTGGTCAGAGCATCTAGGCTGGCAGAAACGGTCAGCCTAAGGTGGCCGAACAAATGTGGGGCGGGGTGAAATCGGCCCCCACAGCGTCTCTACACATCTCTTTCCTGGACCCTTAAAGGTCATTAGAATCTATAACACTTCCAATGCTGGTGCTCAGGCGGACGAGCAGGGAGGCAGGGGTCCTGGGGCCAATCAACATCACCTGGAGGCTGCTGGGGAGAAGTTCTGACCCTCGTCCCCTGGTATGAGGGCTCCCAACTCAGCACTCAGCAGTTACAGAAGAAGGGTCTGCACCCTCAGCACTCCAAGAATGAGGAACGGGACAAAAGGCAGAGGAGGGGTTTGTCCCCAGCAAAGCCCATTAAAAATCCCTGGGAGATAAAAATAGAATCTGGGCAATAAAGTCAAGTCTGACCTTTTTTATCCTTTGTGCTTTGTCTAATTTCACGTGCTCCTAGGGTCCCGCATGCAGAGGTTCCACACCCGGCACTTCAGACCAGATTTCCTAGTGCAGAATGGCTGGGTCGACACCTCAGCTCCTGGGGCACAGTGCAGACTCCGAGATATAGAGCCTGAGCTGCAGCCAACCCGGCCCTCGAGAGCTCCGCCCCCTCCCTCCCACTGACTCTCACAGGATCTCTACACAGCAGCCCAGCCCACAGCCCACGGGGTAGTGCATGCTCTCACCTCTCCATTCTCTGATCAAAATATAAAGTTTCCTTTGCTTGTGAACCAAACTCAGTCTCGATCTGTTGGCCCCAATGACACTGGGCAGGGGGACACTTGTTGGGGTCCACTCTGGAGGATCAGTAACAGAAATTGAGACTATTGTAACTTCAATGAACAGATGTGTGAGCCAAACTGTACTTAACATAGAACAGTTTATAAGGCTCGGGTAAAATAAGATGTTTCTAACACTTCCATTTGATATTTCCATCACTTTATTATAAGCAAGTTCAGTGAAAAGGTTTGTCTTATTTGTCAGGTCAATATTAGAGAAATGAAGTGATTTCTTTCCAAGGATGTACATCTAATAATCTTGGTTAAAGCTTCAATCTTGTTTTAAATGCTTTTCCATTGAAAATGATACCTCTCTTTCAGCTCCCCCATTTCTGAGAAGTATAAAATCTTATAATTTATTATTACCAAAGGGGAAAGGTGAGAGGAGGGATAAATTAACAGTTTGGAATTAACACATACACACTGCTATGTATAAAATAGATCATCAACAAGGAACTACTGTATAGCACAGGGAACTACACTCAGTATTTTGCAATAACCTATAAGGGGAAATAATCGGAAAAAGAATAGATATTTTTATTGACATCATCTATCAATGACAGTTAAAGTGTAACCTAAGGGAAGCCGGTGGTGAGTGCTTCTGACCCTGAAGACTTCAATCATCTAAAGTTTGGACTCTGCCTACTTCCCAAGGCCCTTAATGAACATATGTGTAGCCGTAGCTTAAAAAACTCCCCAGTTTGGGTTTCGGGGAGACACTGATTTTGAAAAAGCCCTGGTGTTCTCCTTACATGAATGGGACTCTTCCTACTGCTAAAACATGTCTGTCACATCCAGAGGATGGTATACCGTCTGATCGGGAAGAGTTTGGAAAAGGCATCTCATGTCCTCATCTCCTGGTGCTCGGGTTCACCCCTCCAGCGTCTTTACTAACAGTCTCCCCATTTGGAGACGTCAGCACTGTCAACATCCTGTTGCGTACAGTTTGGAATTTGTCCAGAGGATGAAGCGGAAGGATGAGGAACAATGAGAGACAAGTCCTAGGTGTTCAGACAGGCACATGTCACTCTAATTTCCAATCAGGAAGACGAATTGACCAAAGGCTAGGGTTGCCCATGGAAACAGTATAGGGCTTGAGGAAATCCCACTGCTTTGTGGCCAGTTCCCATAAACACAAGTTGAACAATGGAACTCAGGGGCAGTAAAATTCACAAAACTGCAGAGTTGAAAATATCTATCACTGAAAAATGTCTTGAGGAAAGTCAGAGAAAAGGATTGGTAAGCAAGGGAGAATGGCAGGAAAGGGATTTGAGGAGGTAGAAAGGACTCGCCATTAAGCACAAGAAAAGGGGCTGAACATTGCCAACATTGCAGTTGGCCAAAAAGGCTGTATGCGGTTTTTTCTGTATATATTCAAGAAAAGGGCATACACTTTTTTAGCCAACCAAACAGGTGGGCACTGGAAATCAATACTACAAAAGATATCACTTCGCATCAGTCAGAAGAGCCATCCTCATAAAGTGTAAACACCAGAAATGCAGGACAGGGCAAGGAGAAGAGGGAGCCCTGTGAGGCTTATAGTGGAAATGTATATTGCCAACGGCCATTCTGGAGAAGTGTATTGTGTTTACTAAAGCATCTAAAAAATGAGCTACAGAGCATAGGGCACTTGCACTCATGGGCGTATATCTTGGGAAAAACAAAAATCGAGAGGACACAGGCACCCCAATGTTTACTGCCTCTCTGTTTAAAAGATCCTCGACTAGGATATAACTTAAATGTCTCTGGAGGGAAAAAATGGATAGAGATGTGGTACTCATGTAGAGTGGAATATTACTCAGCCTGGAAATCAATGAAATATGGCCAGTTGTAACAACTCCGGAGGAGTTACGTATGATCGTTCTAAGTGACATAATTCAAAAAGAAAAAGACACATATCATAAGATATCACTTAAAGGTGGAATCCAAAATGGCTACACATGAAATAAATTACAAAACAAAAACATAGTCAAATATGTAGAAAACACGCGTAAGGCTGCTAAACGGGAAAGGTGGGGAGGGATGAGGCATCATCCAGGAGGTTGAAATTAGCAAAGATACCATTCCAAATACCAAACTGATAATCAACAAGGCCTACACAGTAGCTAAAAGAACTGCACTCAGCACACTCAAGTCACCGGAAAAGAATATCTATGACTGGTAAGAATCTGAAAAAGAATTTATTGATGTCTCTCTGTACGTGAATCAAGTGGATGTACAACAGCAAGAAACAGAGCTTTGAAAATCAGCTGTAACCAATATAGTAATAAATTGAAAAAAATAAACGACAGAGAGACAGAGAAAACCTCTTACAACTTTTCCTCAGGGACGGTGATGCAACATGGATTGAACACATCTAGACCCACAGCAGGATGAGACATAAGGCTGGAAACTGTTCACGCTAAGAGAAATGTGAGGTTGGGTGAGGAAATGCACACCCTTTAAAGTAATACTACCAGGTACCCATTCAATGGGTCCCAAATCTGCAGGTTCAAGGAATCTTCCTACAGCTAAAACATGCATGGAAAACCCAGAGGACTGTACACCATGTGATCGGGAGATGTGTCTAAAATGCACCTCATTTATCCTCTCCTGGTGGTCCTGTTCATCATTCCAGCCACGTTACTTAGAATCTCCCCACTTAGAGAATCAGCACATTTAAACTTCTGTTTCACACATTTTGCAAATTGTGAGGAGGATGAACGGGAAGAGGGGGAACCAATGAGAGAATAGTTTGATGAGAGGGGTTTGGACGGGCACATGTCACTCTAATTTCCCATTAAGAATAAGAATTAAAAAAAGGCTCAGCCCGCCTCGCCGGAGCCAAAATAGGGCCTGAAGCAATCCTGCGGCTTTGAGGCCAGCTCACAAAAGAGCAACTTAAAAAATGGTGCTCAGGGTCACTGCAATTCACAAACCTGCAGAGTTATAAATGAAAACTAACGTCCAAAAATATGTTGAGGTAAGGCAAAGAAGAGGATCTGAATGCAAGACAGAATTGTAAGAAACAGATTTCAAGAGATAGATAGGACTCATCTTTAAAGCACATGAAAAGTGGCAGAATTTCGACAATGATGCAGTTGGCCCAAAAGGGAGTATGCGTTTTTTCCTGAATATATCCAGGAAAAAACGCATATGCACTTTATGGGCAACCAAGCAAACAAGCAATGCAAATGTGCACAACAAAGAAGTCTCATTTCCTACCGGTCAAAAGGGCCATCCAAAAAAATTGTAAAAACCAGAAATGCAGGACAGGCCATGGAGAACAGGGAGCCTTTATACACTGATGGACAGTGTGTGACCTGCCGAGAGCCACTCCGGAGAAGTGTATGGTGGTTCCTAAATCATCTAAAAAACAGCTACAGAGCATAGGGCACTTCCAATCACGGGAGTGTATCTAGGGAAGTCTAAAAATCAACAAGACACAAGCACACCACAGTTTAGGGCTACTCTGTTTACAAGAACCTCAACTTCAGTACACCTTAAATATCCCAGGAAAGAAAACAATGGATAAAGAAAATGTGGTACTTATGTACAATGAAATATCTCTTCACCATGAAATCAATGTAATAAGGCTAGTAGAAGGATAAAGAGTGGATTTAGGTCCGATAATACTACTTGAAATAAGTCAACCAGAAAAAGAAACATATCATAAGATATCACTTATAGAGGGAGGATAAATATGGCTGCACAAAAAATGAATTACAAAACAGAACAGTGTCTCACATTTAGAAAACACACTTATGTCAGCTTAAGGGGAAAGGAGAGGTGGGGTGATGCATAAAACCAGAGTTTGAAATTAGCACAGATACCGTTCAATAAACCAAATAGGTATTAGACAAGATCTACACCTTGCTCAATGAACTGGCCTCAACACACCCTATACACCGCAGAGAAATATATCTGAGTAATAAGAATCTTAAAACCCATGTATTGATATATCTCCATAAGGGAATCAAGTGTGTGCAGAGCGGCACAAACACAGCAGTGAAAATGAGCTAAACCCCATTATAGAATTAAATTTTAAAACCAAAACACAGAAACAATGAAAGAGAGAATAATTCTTACAAAATTCGCTCAGGGGCTGTGATGCAACCTGGAATGACCACATATAAACCCACAGCAGGATAAGACATAAGGCTGGACACTTGGGGCTGAGAGGATTGGTGAGCTTTGGTGAGCAACTGCCGAAAGTTTAATGCAATACTTCATGCTACTCGTTCCAAGGGTCCCAACACTCCAGGTTGAAGGGAATCTTCCTACAGCTAAACCATAAATGGGAAATCCAGCAGATGGTATACCATATGATCGGGAAGGGTTTCTAAAACGCACCTCATTTTCCTCTCTTGGGGCTCCGGATCAACATTCCAGCCACTTTACTAACAACATCCCCACATGGAGAGTCAATGCCTTTAAGTTCCGGTATCACACAGTCTGCAGTTCGTGCGGAGGAAGAATGGGAATAGGGGGAACCAGTGAGAAAATAGCTGTAGCGGTTTCAAAGGCCACATGTCACTCTAATTTCACATAGGAAGAAGAATTAACCAAAGGCACAGCAAGGTGCCCCAGAAGAAGAAGAAGGCCTGAAGAAATCTTGAGGATATGAGGCAAGATCACAAAAATAAGAGCTGAAAAATGGAACTAAGGGAAACTGCAATTCAAAAACCTGCAGAGTTATACAGGCCAACTATTTTCCGAAAGTATATTGAGGTAAGGCTATGAAGAGGCACTCACAGCAAGGCAGAATTGCAGGAAACCGATTTCAGGAGGTAGACTGGAATTGCATCGAAAACATATGAAAAGACTCAGAACATCGACAATCATGCACTTGGCCAAAAAGGGCGTATGCGTTTCTTCCTGAATATATTCAGGAAGAAATGCATACGCCCTTTCTGGCCAACCAAGCAAGCTTGTAAAGGAAATCTGCACTACAATGAAGTCTCACTGCCCCCCAGTCAAAAGGGCCATCGGAAAAAAGTGTAAAATCCAGAAAGGCAGGACAGGCCATGGAGAACTGGAAGCCTTGTTATGCTGATGGGCGGGATGTAAATTGCCAACAGCCACTCTGGAGAAGTGTATGGTGTTTCCTGAAACATCTAAATAACAAAGCAACAGAGCCTAGGGCACTTCCACTTATGGTCCTATTGCTTAGTGAAATTAAAATCGAAAAGACACAGCCACCCCAAAGTTTGGGACGGTTCTGTTTACAAGAACCTCGTTTATGGTACAAGTTCAATATCACAGAAAGCGAAAAATGTATAAAGACGTTGTGGTACTTACGTACAATGCAATATCACTCAGCAATGAAATCTATGTCATCAGGCCTGTAGCAGAATAATGAGTGGATTCAGGTACGATGATTTTAAGTGAAATAAGTCACACAGAAAAAGAAACATCATAAGATATCACTAATACACGGAATGTAAACTTGGCTACACAGGAACTGAATTACAAAACAGAACAGGGTCTCAAATGTAGAAAACCTACTTATGCTTGCTTAAGGGGAAAGGTGAGTTGGGGTGCTGCATAAAACCAGAGATTGAAATTAGCACAGATACCATTCCATAAGCCAAATATGTAATAGACAAGAGCTACTCCTTGCTCAACGAAGTGGACTCAACACCCCATATTAAACGCCTAAGAATATACCTGACTAGTAAGAATCTTAAAACCTATGGATTTATATGTCTCCGAAAGAGAATCAAGCGTGTGTACAGTGACATAAACACAGCAGGGATAGGATTGGTGAGGTTCGGTGAGCAAATGCAGACCCTTTGAAGTCATATTGCATGGTACCCATTCCATGGGTCTCAACTCTCCAGGTTTAAGGGATTCTTCCTTCAGCGAAAACATGCATGTGGAACCCAGAGTATGATCCACCGTGTGATCGGGAAACGTGTTCAAATGTGTCTCAGTTTTCGTCCCCTGGTACTCGGGTGTAACATTCCAGACACTTTACTAACACTCTCCCCACTTGGAGACTCAGTGCCTTTAAACTCCTGTTTGGCCCAGTATGCAATTTCTGCGGAAAATGAACAGGAATAGGGAGAACCAATGAGAGACTAGCTGGAGGTGTCTGGACGGGCAAATTTAACTCTCATTTCCCACCAGAAAGAGGAATTAACCAAAGGCTCAGCGTGCCATGCCAGTACCACACTAGGGCCTGAAGCAATCCTGCGGTGTTGCGGCCAGCTCACAAGAAAGCGAGTTGAAGAAAGGAGCTCAGGGGCACTGAAATTCACAAACCTGCAGAGTTATAAATGACAGCTATCGTCCAAAATATATTGAAGTAAGGCTGCTAAGAGGACTTGAAAGCGGGGCAGAATTGCAGGAAACCGATTTCAGGAGGTAGACAGGAATTGCATGTAAAGCATAGGAAAAGAGGCAGAACATCCACAATGATGCACTTGGCCAAAAAGGGCGTATGCGTTTTTTCCTGAATATATTCAGGAAAAAACGCATACGCCCTTTTTGGCCAACCAAGCAAGCTTGCAAAGGAAATCTGCACTACAATGAAGTCTCACTGCCCCCCGGTCAAAAGGGCCATCTGAAAAAAGTGTAAAATCCAGAAAGGCAGGACAGGCCATGGAGAACTGGGAGCCTTGTTATGGTGATGGGCGGGATATAAATTGCCAACAGCCACTCTGGAGAAGTGTATGGTGTTTCCTGAAACATCTAAAAAACAAAGCAAAGGAGCCTAGGGCACTTCCACTTATGGTCCTATAGATTAGGGAAATTAAAATAAAAAAGACACAGCCACCGCAAAGTTTGGGACGGCTCTGTTTACAAGAACCTCGTTTACGGTACAAGTTCAATATCACAGAAAGCGAAAAATGGATAAAGAAGTTGTGGTACTTACGTACAATGCAATATCACTCAGCAATGAAATCTATGTCATCAGGCCCGTAGCAGCATAATGAGTGGATTCAGGTACGATGATTCTAAGTGAAATAAGTCACACAGAAAAAGAAACATCATAAGATATCACTAATACACGGAATGTAAACTTGGCTACACAGGAACTGAATTACAAAACAGAACAGGGTCTCAAATGTGGAAAACCAACTTATGCTTGCTTAAAGGGAAAGGTGAGTTGGGGTGTTGCATAAAACCAGAGATTGAAAGTAGCACAGATACCGTTCCATAAGCCAAATATGTAATAGACTAGAGCTATTCCTTGCTCAGCGAAGTGGACTCAACACCCCATATTAAATGCCTAAGAATATACCTGTCTAGTAAGAATCTTAAAACCTATGGATTTATATGTCTCTGAAAGAGATCAAGCGTGTGTACAGCGGCATAAACGCAGCAGTGATACGATTGGTGAGGTTCGGTGAGCCAATGCAGACCCTTTAAAGTCATATTGCAGGGTACCCATTCCATGGGTCTCAACTCTCCAGGTTTAAGGGATTCTTCCTTCAGCTAAAACATGCATGTGGAACCCAGAGTATGTTTCACCATGTGATCGGGAAACGTGTTCAAATGTGTCTCAGTTTTCGTCCCCTGGTACTCGGGTGCAACATTCCAGACGCTTTACTAACACTCTCCCCACTTGGAGAGTCAGTGCCTTTAACCTCCTGTTTGGCCCAGTTTGCAATTTCTGCGTTAAATAAACAGGAATAGGGAGAACCAATGAGAGTCTAGCTGGAGGTATCTGGACGGGCAAATTTAACTCTAATTTCCCACCAGGAAGAGGAATTAACCAAAGGCTCGGCGTGTCATGCCGGAACCACACTAGGGCCTGAAGCAATCCTGCGGTGTTGCGGCCAGCTCACAAGAAAGCGAGTTGAAGAAAGGAGCTCAGGGGCACTGTAATTCACAAACCTGCAGAGTTATAAATGACAGCTATTGTCCAAAAATATATAGAAGTAAGGCTGCCAAGAGGACTTGAAAGCGGGGCAGAATTACAGGAAACCGATTTCAGGAAGTAGACGGGAATTGCATGTAAAGCATATTAAAAGATGCAGAACGTCCACAATGATGCACTTGGCCAAAAAGGGCGTATGCGTTTTTTCCTGAATATATTCAGGAAAAAATGCATACGCCCTTTTTGGCCAACCAAGCAAGCTTGCAAAGGAAATCTGCACTACAATGAAGTCTCTCTGCCCCCCGGTCAAAAGGGCCATGTGAAAAAAGTGTAAAATCCAGAAAAGCAGGACAGTCCATGGAGAACTGGCAGCCTTGTTATGCTGATGGGCGGGATGTAAATTGCCAACAGCCACTCTGGAGAAGTGTATGGTGTTTCCTGAAACATCCAAAAAACAAAGCAACGGAGCCTAGGGCACTTCCACTTATGGTCCTATAGCTTAGGGAAATTAAAATCAAAAAGACACAGCCACCCCAAAGTTTGGGACGGCTCTGTTTACAAGAACCTCGTTTACAGTACAAGTTCAATATCGCAGACAGCAAAAAATGGATAAAGAAGTTGTGGTACTTACGTACAATGCAATATCACTCAGCAATGAAATCATGTCATCAGGCCCATAGCAGCATAATGAGTGGATTCAGGTACGATGATTCTAAGTGAAATAAGTCACACAGAAAAAGAAACATCATAAGATATCCCTACTACACGGAATGTAAACTTGGCTACACAGGAACTGAATTACAAAACAGAACAGGGTCTCAAATGTAGAAAATGAACTAATGCTTGCTTAAGGGGAAAGGTGGGTTGGGGTGCTACATAAAACCAGAGATTGAAATTAGCACAGATACCATTCCATAAGCCAAATATGTAATAGACAAGAGCTACTCCTTGCTCAACGAAGTGGACTCAACACCCCATATTAAACGCCTAAGAATGTACCTGACTAGTAAGAATCTTAAAACCTATGGATTTATATGTCTCCGAAAGTGAATCATGCATGTGTACAGCGGCATAAACGCAGCAGTGATAGGATGGGTGAGGTTCGTTGAGCAAATGCAGACCCTTTGAAGTCATATTGCATGGTACCCATTCCATGGGTCTCAACTCTCCAGGTTTAAGGGATTCTTCCTTCAGCTAAAACATGCATGTGGAACCCAGAGTATGATCCACCGTGTGATCGGGAAACGTGTTCAAATGTGTCTCAGTTTTCGTCCCCTGGTACTCGGGTGCAACATTCCAGATGCTTTACTAACACTCTCCCCACTTGGAGAGTCAGTGCCTTTAATCTCCTGTTTGGCCCAGTTTGAAATTTCTGCGGAAAATGAACAGGAATAGGGAGAACCAATGAGAGACTAGCTGGAGGTGTCTGGACGGGCAAATTTATCTCTCATTTCCCACCAGGAAGAGGAATTAAGCAAAGGCTCAACGTTCCGTGCCGGAACCACACTAGGGCCTGAAGCAATCCTGCGGTGTTGCGGCCAGCTCACAAGAAAGCGAGTTGAAGAAAGGAGCTCAGGGACACTGTAATTCACAAACCTGCAGAGTTATAAATGACAGCTATCGTCCAAAAATATATTGATGTAAGGCTGCCAAGAGGACTTGAAAACGGGCAGAATTGCAGGAAACCGATTTCAGGAGGTAGACTGGAATTGCATGTAAAGCATAGGAAAAGAGGCAGAATGTCCACAATGATACACTTGGTCAAAAAGGGCGTATGAGTTTGTTCCTGAATATATTCAGGAAAAAACGCATACGCCCTTCCTGGCCAACCAAGCAAGCTTGCAAAGGAAATCTGCACTACAATGAAGTCTCACTTCCCCCCGGTCAAAAGGGACATCTGAAAAAAGTGTAAAATCCAGAAAGGCAGGACAGGCCATGGAGAACTGGGAGCCTTGTTATGCTGATGGGCGGGATGTAAATTGCCAACAGCCACTCTTGAGAAGTGTATGGTGTTTCCTGAAACATCTAAAAAACAAAGCAACAGAGCCTAGGGCACTGCCACTTATGGTCCTATACCTTAGGGAAATTAAAATCAAAAAGACACAGCCACCCCAAAGTTTGGGACAGCTCTGTTTACAAGAACCTCGTTTACGGTATAAGTTCAATATCACAGAAAGCACAAAATGGATAAAGAAGTTGTGGTACTTACGTACAATGCAATATCACTCAGCAATGAAATCTATGTCATCAGGCCCGTAGCAGCATAATGAGTGGATTCAGGTATGATGATTCTAAGTGAAATAAGTCACACAGAAAAAGAAACATCATAAGATATCACTAATACACGGAATGTAAACTTGGCTACACAGGAACTGAATTACAAAACAGAACAGGGGCTCAAATGTAGAAAACCAACTTATGCTTGCTTAAGGGGAAAGGTGAGTTGGGGTGCTGCATAAAACCAGAGATTGAAATTAGTACAGATACCATTCCATAAGCCAAATATGTAATAGACAAGAGCTACTCCTTGCTCAACCAAGTATACTCAACACCCCATATTAAACGCCTAAGACTATACCTGACTAGTAAGAATCTGAAAACCTATGGATTTATATGTCTCCGAAAGAGAATCAAGCGTGTGTACAGCGGCATAAACGCAGCAGTGATAAGATTGGTGAGGTTCGGTGAGCAAATGCAGACCCTTTGAATTCATATTGCATGGTACCCATTCCATGGATCTCAACTCTCCAGGTTTAAGGGATTCTTCCTTCAGCTAAAACATGCACGTGGAACCCAGAGTATGATCCACCATGTGATCGGGAAACGTGTTCAAATGTGTCTCAGTTTTCGTCCCCTGGTACTCCGGTGCAACATTCCAGACGCTTTAATATCACTCTCCCCACTTGGAGAGTCAGTGCCTTTAACCTCCTGTTGGCCAAGTTTGCTATTTCTGTGGAAGATGAACAGGAATAGGGAGAACCAATGAGAGACTAGCTGGAGGTGTCTGGACGGGCAAATTTAACTCTCATTTCACACCAGGAAGAGGAATTAACCAAAGGCTCAGCGTGCCGTGCCGGAACCACACTAGGGCCTGAAGCAATCCTGCGGTGTTGCGGCCAGCTCACAAGAAAGCGAGTTGAAGAAAGGAGCTCAGGGCCCTGTAAATCACAAACCTGCACAGTTATAAATGACAGCTATCGTCCAAAAATATATTGAAGTAAGGCTGCCAAGAGGACTTGAAAGCGGGGCAGAATTGCAGGAAACCGATTTCAGGAGGTAGACTGGAATTGCATGTAAAGCATAGGAAAAGAGGCAGAACGTCCACAATGATGCACTTGGCCAAAAAGTGCGTATGCGTTTTTTCCTGAATATATTCAGGAGAAAACGCATACGCACTTTTTGGCCAACCAAGCAAGCTTGCAAAGGAAATCTGCACTACAATGAAGTCTCACTGCCCCCCGGTCAAAAGGGCCATCTGAAAAAAGTGTAAAATCCAGAAAGGCAGGACAGGCCATGGAGAACTGGGAGCCTTGTCATGCTGATGGGCGGGATGTAAATTGCCAACTGCCACTCTGGAGAAGTGTATGGTGTTTCCTGAAACATCTAAAAATCAAAGCAACAGAGCCTAGGGCACTTCCACTTATGGTCCTATATCTTAGGGAAATTAAAATCAAAACGACACAGACACCCCAAAGTTTGGGACGGCTCTGTTTACAAGAACCTCGTTTACGGTACAAGTTCAATATCGCAGAAAGCGAAAAATGGATAAAGAAATTGTGGTACTTACGTACAATGCAATATCACTCTTCAATGAAATCTATGTCATCAGGCCCATAGCAGCATAATGAGTGGATTCAGCTACGATGATTCTAAGTGAAATAAGTCACACAGAAAAAGAAACATCATAAGATATCACTAATACACGGAATGTAAAATTGGCTACACAGGAACTGAATTACAAAACAGAACATGGGCTCAAATGTAGAAAACCAACATATGCTTGCTTAAGGGGAAAGGTGAGTTGGGGTGCTGCATAAAATCAGAGTTTGAAATTAGCACAGATACCGTTCCATAAGCCAAATATGTAATAGACAAGAGCTACTCCTTTCTCAACGAAGTGGACTTAACACTCCATATTAAACGCCTAAGAATATACATGACTAGTAAGAATCTTAAAACCTATGTATTTATATGTCTCTGAAAGTGAATCAAGTGTGTGTACAGCGGCATAAATGCAGCAGTGATACGATTGGTGAGGTTCAGTGAGCAAATGCAGACCCTTTGAAGTCAAATTGAATGGTACCCATTCCATGGGTCTCAAGTCTCCAGGTTGAAGGGATTCTTCCTTCAGCTAAAACATGCATGTGGAACCCAGAGTATGATCCACCGTGTGATCGGGAAACGTGTTCAAATGTGTCTCAGTTTTCGTCCCCTGGTACTCTGGTGCAACATTCCAGACGCTTTACTAACACTCTCCCCACTAGGAGAGTCAATGCCTTTAACCTCCTATTTGTCCCAGTTTGCAATTTCTGCGGAAGATGAACAGGAAGAGGGCGAACCAATGAGAGACTAGCTGGAGGTGTCTGGACGGGCAAAGTTAACTCTCATTTCCCACCACGAAGAGGAATTACCCAAAGGCTCAGCATGCCGTGCCTGAAGCACACTAGGGCCTGAAGCAATCCTGCGGTGTTGCGGTCATCTCACAAGAAAGGGAGTTGAAGAAAGGAGCTCAGGGGCACTGTAATGCACAAACCTGCAGAGTTATAAATGAGAGCTCTCGTCCAAAAATATGCTGAAGTAAGGCTGCCAAGAGGACTTGAATGCGGGGCAGATTTTCAGGAAACCAATTTCAGGAGGTAGACTGGTATTGCATTTAAAGCATAGGAAAAGAGGCAGAACGTCCACAATGATGCACTTTAACAAAAAGGGCGTATGTGTTTTTTCCTGAATATATTCAGGAAAAAACGCATACGCACTTTTTGGCCAACCAAGCAAGCTTGCAAAGGAAATCTGCACTACAATGAAGTCTCACTTCCCCCCTGTAAAAAGGTCCATCTGAAAAAAGTGTAAAATCCAGAAACGCAGGATAGGTCATGGAGAACTGGGAGCCTTGTTATGCTGATGGGCGGGATGTAAATTGCCAACAGCCACTCTGGAGAAGTGTATGGTGTTTCCTGAAACATCTAAAAAACAAAGCAACAGAGCCTAGGGCACATCCACTTATGGTCCTATAGCTTAGGGAAATTAAAATCAAAAAGACACAGCCACCCCAATGTTTGGGACGTCTCTGTTTACAAGAACCTCGTTTACGGTACAAGTTCAATATCGCAGAGAGCGAAAAATGGATAAAGAAGTTGTGGTACTTACGTACAATGCAATATCACTCAGCAATGAAATCTATGTCATCAGGCCCATAGCAGCATAATGACTGGATTCAGGTACGATGATTCTAAGTGAAATAAGTCACACAGAAAAAGAAACATCATAAGATATCACTAATACACGGAATGTAACCTTGGCTACACAGGAACTGAATTACAAAACAGAACAGGGTCTCAAATGTAGAAAACCAACTTATGCTTGCTTAAGGGGAAAGGCGAGTTGGGGTGCTGCATAAAACCAGAGATTGAAATTAGCACAGATACCGTTCCATAAGCCAAGTATGTAATAGACAAGAGCTACTCCTTGCTCAACCAAGTGGACTCAACACCCCATATTAAACGCCTAAGAATATACCTGACTAGTAAGAATCTTAAAACCTATGGATTTTTATGGCTCCGTAAGAGAATCAAGCATGTGTACAGCAGCATAAACGCAGCAGTGATAGGTTTGGTGAGGTTCGGTGAGCAAATGCAGACCCTTTGAAGTCATATTGCATGGTACCCATTCCATGGGTCTCAACTCTCCATGTTTAAGGGATTCTTCCTTCAGCTAAAACATGCATGTGGAACCCAGAGTATGATCCACCGTGTGATCGGGAAATGTGTTCAAATGTGTCTCAGTTTTTGTCCCCTGGTACTCGGGTGCAACATTCCAGACGCTTTACTAACACTCTCCCCACTTGGAGAGTCAGTGCCTTTAACTTCCTGTTTGGCCCAGTTTGCAATTTCTGCGGAAGATGAACAGGAATAGGGAGAACAAATGAGAGACTAGTTGGAGTTGTCTGGACGGGCAAATTTAACTCTCACTTCCCACCAGGAAGAGGAATTAACCAAAGGCTCAGCGGGCCGTGCTGGAACCAGATTATAGCCTGAAGCAATCCTGCGGTGTTGCGGTCAGCTCACAAGAAAGCGAGTTGAAGAAAGGAGCTCAGGGGCACTGTAATTCACAAACCTGCAGAGTTATAAATGACAGCTATCTTTCAAAATTATACTGAAGTAAGGCTGCGAAGAAGACTTGAATGCGGGGCAGAATTGTTGGAAACCGATTTCAGAAGGTACACGGGAGTCACTCTTAAAGCATAGTAAAAGAGATAGAACTTGGAAAATAATGCACTTGGCAAAAAAGGGCATATGTGTTTTATCCAGAGCTCTCATAACCAAGGGGAGGAGGCTCCCAGCAGGCTCCAAGTGCCACCAGATGGCTCATGTCCACAAGGTGAGGTGAGCAAGCCAGGCAGGAGTTACCTCACAGCAGAGGTCCCACCTCACAGAAGGGTGAGAAACCCAGCCAACATCAGACTCTCCCCAGAGGGCCCACATCACCAAGGGGATGGGAACCAGGCAGGAGTGTCTTCACACCAGTGGGGCCACATCATCAAAAGGTGAGGTACTCAGCACATGTGTCCTCAAACCAGAGGACCCACATCACCAAGGGCCTCTGAGTGAGGCAGGCTGGAGTAGCCTCACAACACTGGGCCCATAGAATAAAAAAGTGAGGAATCCAGCATTTGGAACCTCCCAGCAGGCGGCTCAGAGCACCGAGGCTATGGGATCCAGGCCACAGTGAACTCACAGAAGAGGGCCCATGTCATGAAACTGAGCAACCCAGCCATTGGGACCTCAGAGCAGGAGGCCCACATCCCCATGGGGATATAAATCTGGTAGGAGTGTCCTCACACCACTGAGAACGTATCAGAAAATTTTGGGAGACCAGCAGTTAGGGCCTGACGCCAGGGGGCCCTCATAACTGAGGGGAGGAGACTCCCAGCAGGTTCCAACTGCCAACAGAGGGCCCACGTCTACAAGGTGGCATGCGCCAGCCAGGCAGTAGTGACCTCACAGCAGAAGGCCTATCTTACAGAAGGGTGAGGAACCGAGGCAGGATGAGACTCTCGCCAGAGGGCTCACAACACCAAGGGGATGGGAACCAGTCAGGACTGTCCTCCCACCAGTGGGGCCACATCATCGAAAGGTGAGGAACCCAGCACATGCGGCCTCATATCAGAGGACATACATCACAAAGGGGATGGTAGTGAGGCAGGTAGGAGTAGCCTAAAAACAGAGGGCCCAAAGAATAAGAAAGGTGAGGAATCCAGCATTTGGAACCTCCCAGCAGGTGGCCGAGAGCACAGAAGCTATGGGATGCAGGCAGGAGTGAACTACCACCAGAGAGCCCACATCATGAAACTGTGAGCAACCCAGGCGTTGGGACCTCAGAGCAGAAAGCCCACATCCCCATGGGGATGGGAACCTGACAGGAGTGTCCTGGCATCACTGGGCTCACATCAGAAAGCGTGGGGAGCCCAGCAGTTAGGGCCTGATGCTAGAGGGCCATCATCACCGAGGGCAGGAGGCTCCCAGCAGGTTCCATGTGCCAACAGAGGGCCCACGTCGCCAAGGTGATGTGTGCAAGTCAGGCAGGATTGACCTCACAGCAGAGGACCTACCTCACAGAAGAGTGAGGAACCCAGCCAGGATAAGACTGTCACCAGAAGGCCCACATCACCAAGGGGATGGGAACCAGGCAGGAGTGTCCTCACACCAGTGGGGCCACATCATTGAAAGGTGAGGAACCCAGCACATGTGGCCTCAAACCAGAGGACCCACATCAAGAAGGGGTTGCGAGTGAGGCAGGCAGGAGGAGCATCACAACACAGGACCCATAGAATACAAAAGTTGAGGAATCGAGCAGTTGGAACCTCCCAGCAGGCGGCCAAGAGCACAGAGGCTATGGGATCCAGGCCACAGTAAACTAACACCAGAGAGCCCACATCATGAAATTGTGATCAACCCAGCTGTTGGAACCTCAGAGCAGAAGGCCCACATCCCCATGGAGATGGGAACCTAAGAGGAGTGCCCAAGCATCACTGGGCTCACTAAGAAAAGTTGGGGAGCCCAGCACTTAGGGCCTGACGTCAGAGGGCCTTCATCACAGAGGTGAGGAGGCTCCCAGCGGGGTCCAAGTGCCACCAGAAGGCTCATGTCAACAAGGCGAGGTGAGCAAGCCAGGCAAGAGTTACCTGATAGTAGAGGGCCCACCTCACAGATGGGTGAGGAACCCAGCCAGGATCAGACTCTCACCAGAGGGCCCACATCACAAAGGGGATGGGAACCAGTCAGGATTATCCTCACACCAGTGGGGCCTCATCATCTTAAGGTGAGGAACCCAGCACATGTGTCCTCAAACCAGAGGACCCACATCACCAAGGGCCTTGGAGTGAGGCAGGCAGGAGTAGCCTCACAACACAGGGCACATAATATAAAAAACGTGAGGATTCCAGCATTTAGACCTTCCAGCAGGCGGCTCAGAACACCGAGGCTATGGGATCCAGGCTGCAGTGAACTCACAGCAGAGGGCCCACATCATAAAACTGTGAGCAACCCAGGCGTTGGGACCTCAGCGCAGAAGGCCCACATCCCCATGGGAATGGGAACCTGGCTGGAGTGTCCTCGCACCACTGGGCGCACATCAGAAAATGTGGGGAGCCCACCATTTAGGGCCTGACGCCAGAGGGCCGTCATCACCGAGAGGAGGAGGCACCCTGCACGCTCCAACTGCCACCAGAGGGCTCACGTCTCCAAGGTGACGTGTGCCAGCCAGGCAGGAGTGACCTCACAGCAGAGGACCTACCTCACAGAACATTGAGGAACCCAGCCAGGATTAGACTCTCGCCAGAGGGCCCACCTCACCAAGGGGATGGGAACCAGGCAGGAGTGTCCTCACACAAGTGTGGCCACATCATCGAAAGGTGAGGAACGCAGCACATGTGGCCTCAAGCCATAGGACAGTCATCACCAAGGGGCTGGCAGTGAGGCAGGCAGGAGGAGCCTCACAACAGAGGGCACATAGAATAAAAAAGTTGAGGAATCCAGCAGTTGGAACCTCCCAGCAGGCGGCTCAGAGCACCGATGATAAGGGATCCTTGCCAGAGTGAACTCACAGCAGAGGTCCCACATCATGGTACTGTGAGCAAGCCAGCCGTTTTGACCTCAGAGCAGAAGGCCCATATCCCCATGGGGATGGGAACATGGCAAGAGTGTCCTCACTCACTTGGCGCACATCAGAAAATGTGGGGAGCCCAGCAGTTATGGCCTAAGGCAAGAGGGCCCTCATCACCGAGGGGAGGAGGATCCCAGCACACTCCAACTGCCACCAGAGGGCCCACGTCGCCAAGGTGACGTGTGCCAGACAGGCATGATTGACCTCACAGCAGAGGGCCCACCTCACAGAAGGGTGAGGAACCCAGCCAGGATCAGACTCTCACCTAAGGGCTCACATCAGCAAGGGGATGGGAACCAGTCAGGACTGTCTTCCCTCCAGTGGGGCCACATCATCGAAAGGTGCGGAACCCAGCACATGTGGCCTCAAATCAGAGGACACATATCACAAAGGGAATGGGAGTGAGGCAGGCAGGAGTAGCCTAAAAACAGAGGGCCCAAAGAATAAGAAAGGTGAGGAATCCAGCAGTTGGAACTTCCCAGCAGGCGGCCCAGAGCACAGAAGCTATGGGATGCAGGCAGGAGTGAACTAACAGCAGACAGCCCACATCATGAAACTGTGAGCAACGCAGGCATTGGGACCTCAGAGCAGAAGGCCCACATCCCAATGGGGATGTGAACCTGGCTGGAGTGTCCTCACACCACTGGGTGCACATCACAAAATGTGGGGAGCCCAGCAGTTAGGGCCTGACACCAGAGGGCCCTCATCACCGAGGGGAGGAGGCTCCCAGCAGGCTCCAAGTGCCACCAGAGGGCTCATGTCCACAAGGCGAGGTGAGCAAGCCAGGCAGGAGTGACCTCACAGCAGACGGCCCACCTCACAGATGGGTGAGGAACCCAGCCAGGATCAGACTCTCAACAGAGGGCCCACATCACCAAGGGGATGTGAACCAGGCAGGAGTCTCCTAAGACCATTGGGCCCACATCATCGAAAGGTGAGGAACCCAGCACATGTGGCCTCAAACCAGACGACACACATCACGAAGGGCCTGGGAGTGAGGCAGGCAGGAGGATCCTCACAACAGAGGGTCCATAAAATTAAAAAAGTGAGGAATCCAGCAGTTGGAAACTCTCAGCAGGTGGCCAAGAGCACAGAGGCTATGGGATCCAGGCCTCTGTGAACTAACACCAGAGAGCCCACATCATGAAAATGTGAACAACCCAGCCGTTCGGACCTCAGAGCAGAAGGCCCACATCCCCATGGAGATGGGATCCTAAGAGGCGTGCCCAAGCATCATTGGGCTCACTAAGAAAAGTTGGTGAGCCCAGCAGTTAGGGCCTGACGCAAGAGGGCCCTCATCACCGGGGGGAGGAGATTCCCAGCACGTTCCAACTGCCACCATATGGCTGACTTCACCAAGGCAATGTGTGCCAGTCATGCAGGAATGACCTATCAGCAGAGGGTCTCCCTCACAGAAGTGTGAGGAGCACAGCCAGGAACAGACTCTCACCAGGGCGTCCACATAGCCACGTGGATGAGAACCAGGCAGGAGTGTCCTCACACTAGTGGGGCCACATCATCGAAAGGTGAAGAACCCAGCAAAGGTGGCCACAAACCAGAGGACCCACATCACAAAGGGGTTGAGAGTGAGGTAGGTGTCTGGACGGGCATATTTAACTCTCATTTCCCACCAGGAAGAGGAATTAACCAAAGGCTCAGCTTGCCGTGCCGGAACCACACTGGGGCCTGAAGCAATCCTGCGGTGTTGCAGCCAGCTCACAAGAAAGCGAGTTGAAGAAAGGGGCACTGTAATTCACAAAACTGCAGAGTTATAAATGACAGCTATCGTCCAAAAACATATTGAAGTAAGGCTGCCAAGAGGACTTGAAAGCGGGGCAGAATTGCAGGAAACCGATTTCAGGAGGTAGACTGGAATTGCATTTAAAGCACAGGAAAAGAGGCAGAACGTCCACAATGATGCACTTGCCCAAAAAGGGCGTATGCGTTTTTTCCTGAATATATTCAGGAAAAAACACATACGCCCTTTTTGGCCAACCAAGCAAGCTTGCAAAGGAAATCTGCACTACAATGAAGTCTCACTTCCCCCGGGTCAAAAGGGCCATCTGAAAAAAGTGTAAAATCCAGAAAGGCAGGACAGGCCATGGAGAACTGGGAGCCTTGTTATGCTGATGAGCGGGATGTAAATTGCCAACAGCCACTCTGGAGAAGTGTATGGTGTTTCCTGAAACATCTAAAAAACAAAGCAACAGAGCCTAGGGCACTTCCACTTATGGTCCTATAGCTTAGGGAAATTAAAATCAAAAAGACACAGCCACCCCAATATTTGGGACGGCTCTGTTTACAAGAACCTCGTTTACGGTACAAGTTCAATATCTCAGAAAGCAAACAAAGGATAAACAAGTTGTGGTACTTACGTACTATGCAATATCACTCAGCAATGAAATCTATGTCATCAGGCGCATAGCAACATAATTAGAGGATTCAGCTACGATGATTCTAAGTGAAATAAGTCACACAGAAATAGAAACGTCATTAGATATCACTAATACACGGAATGTAAACTTGGCTACACAGGAACTGAATTACAAAACAGAACAGGTTCTCAAATGTAGAAAACCAACTTACACTTGCTTAAGGGGAAAGGTGAGTTGGGGTGCTGCATAAAACCAGAGATTGAAATTAGCACAGATACCGTTCCATAAGCCAAATATGTAATAGACAAGAGCTACTCCTTGCTCAACGAAGTGGACACAACACCCCATATTAAACGCCTAAGAATATACCTGATTAGTAAGAATCTTAAAACCTATGGATTTATATGTCTCCGAAAGGGAATCAAGTGTGTGTGTAGTGGCATAAATGCAGCAGTGATAGGATTGGTGAGGTTCGGTGAGCAAATGCAGACCCTTTGAAGTCATATTGCATGGTACCCATTCCATGGGTCTCAACTCTCCAGGTTTAAGGGATTCTTCCTTCAGCTAAAACATGCATGTGGAACCCAGAGTATGATCCACCGTGTGATCGGGAAACGTGTTCAAATGTGTCTCAGTTTTCGTCCCCTGGTACTCGGGTGCAATATTCCAGACGCTTTACTAACACTCTCCCCACTTGGAGAGTCAGTGCCTTTAACCTCCTGTTTGGCCCAGTTTGCAGTTTCTGCGGAAGATGAACAGGAATATGGAGAACCAATGAGAGACTACCTGGAGGTGTCTGGACGGGCAAATTTAACTCTCATTTCCCACCAGGAAGAGGAATTAACCAAAGGCTCAGCGTGCTGTGCCGGAACCACTCTAGGGCCTGAAGTAATCCTGTGGTGTTGCGGGCAGCTCACAAGAAAGCGAGTTGAAGAAAGGAGCTCAGGGGCACTGTCATTCACAAACCTGCAGAGTTATAAATGACAGCTATTGTCCAAAAATATATTGAAGTAAGGCTGTCAAGAGGACTTGAAAGCGGGGCAGAATTGCAGGAAACCGATTTCAGGAGGTAGACTGGAATTGCATTTAAAGCATAGGAAAAGAGGCAGAACGTCGACAATGATGCACTTGGCCAAAAAGGGCGTATGCGTTTTTTCCTGAATATATTCAGGAGAAAACGCATACGCCCTTTTTGGCCAACAAAGCAAGCTTGCAAAGGAAATCTGCACTACAATGAAGTCTCACTTCCCCCAGGTCAAAAGGGTCATCTGAAAAAAGTGTAAAATCCAGAAAGGCAGTACAGGCCATGGAGAACTGGGAGCCTTGTTATGCTGATGGGCGGGATGTAAATTGCCAACAGCCACTCTGAAGAAGTGTATGGTGTTTCCTGAAACATATAAAAAACAAAGCAACAGAGCCTAGGGCACTTCCACTTATGGTCCTATAGCTTAGGGAAATTAAAATCAAAATGACACAGCCATCCATAAGTTTGGGACGGCTCTGTTTACAAGAACCTCGTTTACGGTACAAGTTCAATATCGCAGAAAGCAAACAAAGGATAAAGAAGTTGTGGTACTTACGTACTATGCAATATCACTCAGCAATGAAATGTATGTCATCAGGCCCGTAGCAGCATAATGAGTGGATTCAGCTACGATGATTCTAAGTGAAATAAGTCACACAGAAAAATAAACATCATAAGATATCACTAATACACGGAATGTAAACTTCGCTACACAGGAACTGAATTACAAAACAGAACAGGGTCTCAAATGTAGAAAACCAACTTACACTTGCTTAAGGGGAAAGGTGAGTTGGGGTGCTGCATAAAACCAGAGATTGAAATTAGCACACATACCGTTCTATAAGCCAAATATGTAACAGACAAGAGCTACTCCTTGCTCAACGAAATGGACTCAACACCTCATATTAAACGCCTAAGAATATACCTGATTAGTAAGAATCTTAAAACCTATGGATTTATATGTCTCCGAAAGGGAATCAAGCGTGTGTGTAGTGGCATAAACGCACCAGTGATAGGATTGGTGAGGTTCGGTGAGCAAATGCAGACCCTTTGAAGTCATATTGCATGGTACCCATTCCATGGGTCTCAACTCTCCAGGTTTAAGGGATTCTTCCTTCAGCTAAAACATGCATGTGGAACCCAGAGTATGATCCACCGTGTGATTGGGAAACGAGTTCAAATGTGTCTCAGTTTTCGTCCCCTGGTACTCGGGTGCAACATTCCAGACGCTTTACTAACACTCTCCCCACTTGGAGAGTCAGTGCCTTTAACCTCCTGTTTGGCCCAGTTTGCAATTTCTGCTGAAGATGAACAGGAATATGGAGAACCAATGAGAGACTACCTGGAGGTGTCTGGACGGGCAAATTTAACTCTCATTTCCCACCAGGGAGAGGAATTAACCAAAGGCTCAGCGTGCCGTGCCGGAACCACACTAGGGCCTGAAGCAATCCTGCAGTGTTGCGGCCAGCTCACAAGAAAGCGAGTTGAAGAAAGGAGCTCAGGGGCACTGTCATTCACAAACCTGCAGAGTTATAAATGACAGCTATCGTCCAAAAATATATTGAAGTAAGGCTGCCAAGAGGACTTGAAAGCGGGGCAGAATTGCAGGAAACCGATTTCAGGAGGTAGACTGGAATTGCATTTAAAGCATAGGAAAAGAGGCAGAAAGTTGACAATGATGCACTTGGCCAAAAAGGGCGTATGCGTTTTTTCCTGAATATATTCAGGAAAAAACGCATACGCCCTTTTTGGCCAACCAAGCAAGCTTGCAAAGGAAATCTGCACTACAATGAAGTCTCACTGCCGCCGGTCATAAGGGCCATCTGAAAAAAGTGTAAAATCCAGAAAGGCAGGACAGGCCATGGAGAATTGGGAGCCTTGTCATGCTGATGGGCAGGATGTAAATTGCCAACAGCCACTCTGGAGAAGTGTATGGTGTTTCCTGAAACATCTAATAATCAAAGCAACAGAGCCTAGGGCACTTCCACTTATGGTCCTATAACTTAGGGAAATTAAAGTCAAAAAGACAAAGCCACCCCATAGTTTGGGACGGCTCTGTTTACAAGAACCTCGTTTACGGTATAAGTTCAATATCACAGAAAGCACAAAATGGATAAAGATGTTGTGGTACTTACGTACAATGCAATATCACTCAGCAATGAAATCTATGTCATCATTCCCGTAGCAGCATAATGAGTGGATTCAGGTACGATGATTCTAAGTGAAATAAGTCACACAGACAAAGACACAGCATAAGCTATCACTAATACACGGAATGTAAACTAGGCTACACAGGAACTGAATTACAAAACAGAACAGGGTCTCAAATGTAGAAAACCAACTTATGCTTGCTTAAGGGGAAAGGTGAGGTGGGGTGCTGCATAAAACCAGAGATTGAAATTAGCACAGATACCGTTCCATAAGCCAAATATGTAATAGACAAGAGCTACTCCTTGCTCAACGAAGTGCACTCAACACCCCATATTAAACGCCTAAGAACATACCTGACTATGAAGAATCTTAAAACCTATGCATTTCTATGTCTCCAAAAGAGAATCAAGCGTGTGTACAGCGGCATAAACGCAGCAGTGATAGGATTGGTGAGGTTCGGTGAGCAAATGCAGACCCTTTGAATTCATATTGCATGGTACCCATTCCATGGGTCTCAACTCTCCAGGTTTAAGGGATTCTTCCTTCAGCTAAAACATGCATGTGAAACCCAGAGTATGATCCACCGTGTGATCGGGAAATGTGTTCAAATATGTCTCAGTTTTTGTCCCCTGGTACTCGGGTGCAACTTTCCAGACGCTTTACTAAAACTCTCCCCACTTGGAGAGTCAGTGCCTTTAACCTCCTGTTTGGCCCAGTTTGCAAATTCTGCGGAAAATGAACAGGAATAGGGAGAACCAATGAGAGACTAGCTGGAGGTGTCTGGACGGCCAAATTTAACTCTCATTTCCCACCAGGAAGAGGAATTAACCAAAGGCTCAGCATGCCATGCTGGAAACACACTAGGACCTGAAGCAATCCTGCGGTGTTGCGGCCAGCTCACAAGAAAGCGAGTTGAAGAAAGGAGCTCAGGGGCACTGTAAATCACAAACCTGCAGAGTTATAAATGACAGCTATCGTCCAAAAATATATTGAAGTAAGGCTGCCAAGAGGACTTGAAAGCGGGGCAGAATTGCAGGAAACCGATTTCAGGAGGTAGACTGGAATTGCATGTAAAGCATAGGAAAAGAGGCAGAACGTCCACAATGATGCACTTGGCCAAAAAGGGCGTATGCGTTTTTTCCTGAATATATTCAGGAAAAACGCATACGCCCTTTTTGGCCAACCAAGCAAGCTTGCAAAGGAAATCTGCACTACAATGAAGTCTCACTGCCCCCCGGTCAAAAGGGCCATCTGAAAAAAGTGTAAAATCCAGAAAGGCAGGACAGGCCATGGAGAACTGGGAGCCTTGTCATGCTGATGGGCGGGATGTAAACTGCCAACAGCCACTCTGGAGAAGTGTATGGTGTTTCCTGAAACATCTAAAAATCAAAGCAACAGAGCCTAGGGCACTTCCACTTATGGTCCTATATCTTAGGGAAATTAAAATCAAAACGACACAGACACCCCAAAGTTTGGGACGGCTCTGTTTACAAGAACCTCGTTTACAGTACAAGTTCAATATCGCAGAAAGCGAAAAATGGATAAAGAAATTGTGGTACTTACGTACAATGCAATATCACTCATCAATGAAATCTATGTCATCAGGCCCATAGCAGCATAATGAGTGGATTCAGCTACGATGATTCTAAGTGAAATAAGTCACACAGAAAAAGAAACATCATAAGATATCACTAATACACGGAATGTAAAATTGGCTACACAGGAACTGAATTACAAAACAGAACATGGGCTCAAATGTAGAAAACCAACATATGCTTGCTTAAGGAGAAAGGTGAGTTGGGGTGCTGCATAAAATCAGAGTTTGAAATTAGCACAGATACCGTTCCATAAGCCAAATATGTAATAGACAAGAGCTACTCCTTGCTCAACGAAGTGGACTTAACACTCCATATTAAACGCCTAAGAATATACATGACTAGTAAGAATCTTAAAACCTATGTATTTATATGTCTCTGAAAGTGAATCAAGCGTGTGTACAGCGGCATAAATGCAGCAGTGATACGATTGATGAGGTTCAGTGAGCAAATGCAGACCCTTTGAAGTCAAATTGAATGGTACCCATTCCATGGGTCTCAAGTCTCCAGGTTTAAGGGATTCTTCCTTCAGCTAAAACATGCATGTGGAACCCAGAGTATGATCCACCGTGTGATCGGGAAACGTGTTCAAATGTGTCTCAGTTTTCGTCCCCTGGTACTCTGGTGCAACTTTCCAGACGCTTTACTAACACTCTCCCCACTTGGAGAGTCAGTGCCTTTAACCTCCTATTTGTCCCAGTTTGCAATTTCTGCGGAAGATGAACAGGAAGAGGGCGAACCAATGAGAGACTAGCTGGAGGTGTCTGGACGGGCAAAGTTAACTCTCATTTCCCACCAGGAAGAGGAATTAACCAAAGGCTCAGCATGCCATGCCTGAAGCACACTAGGGCCTGAAGCAATCCTGGGGTGTTGCGGTCATCTCACAAGAAAGGGAGTTGAAGAAAGGAGCTCAGGGGCACTGTAATGCACAAACCTGCAGAGTTATAAATGAGAGCTCTCGTCCAAAAATATGTTGAAGTAAGGCTGCCAAGAGGACTTGAATGCGGGGCAGATTTTCAGGAAACCGATTTCAGGAGGTAGACTGGTATTGCATTTAAAGCATAGGAAAAGAGGCAGAACGTCCACAATGATGCACTTTAACAAAAAGGGCGTATGTGTTTTTTCCTGAATATATTCAGGAAAAAACGCATACGCACTTTTTGGCCAACCAAGCAAGCTTGCAAAGGAAATCTGCACTACAATGAAGTCTCACTTCCCCCCGGTCAAAAGGGCCATCTGAAAAAAGTGTAAAATCCAGAAACGCAGGATAGGTCATGGAGAACTGGGAGCCTTGTTATGCTGATGGGTGGGATGTAAATTGCCAACAGCCACTCTGGAGAAGTGTATGGTATTTCCTGAAACATCTAAAAAACAAAGCAACAGAGCCTAGGGCATTTCCACTTATGGTCCTATAGCTTAGGGAAATTAAAATCAAAAAGACACAGCCACCCCAATGTTTGGGACGTCTCTGTTTACAAGAACCTCGTTTACGGTACAAGTTCAATATCGCAGAAAGCGAAAAATGGATAAAGAAGTTGTGGTACTTACGTACAATGCAATATCACTCAGCAATGAAATCTATGTCATCAGGCCCGTAGCGGCATAATGACTGGATTCATGTACGATGATTCTAAGTGAAATAAGTCACACAGAAAAAGAAACATCATAAGATATCACTAATACACGGAATGTAAAATTGGCTACACAGGAACTGAATTACAAAACAGAACAGGGTCTCAAATGTAGAAAACCAACTTATGCTTGCTTAAGGGGAAAGGCGAGTTGGGGTGCTGCATAAAACCAGAGATTGAAATTAGCACAGAGCCCGTTCCATAAGCAAAGTATGTAATAGACAAGAGCTACTCCTTGCTCAACCAAGTGGACTCAACACCCCATATTAAACGCCTAAGAATATACCTGACTAGTAAGAATCTTAAAACCTATGGATTTTTATGTCTCCGTAAGAGAATCAAGCGTGTGTACAGCAGCATAAACGCAGCAGTGATAGGTTTGGTGAGGTTCGGTGAGCAAATGCAGACCCTTTGAAGTCATATTGCATGGTACCCATTCCATGGGTCTCAACTCTCCATGTTTAAGGGATTCTTCCTTCAGCTAAAACATGCATGTGGAACCCAGAGTATGATCCACCGTGTGATCGGGAAATGTGTTCAAATGTGTCTCAGTTTTTGTCCCCTGGTACTCGGGTGCAACATTCCAGACGCTTTACTAACACTCTCCCCACTTGGAGAGTCAGTGCCTTTAACTTCCTGTTTGGCCCAGTTTGCAATTTCTGCGGAAGATGAACAGGAATAGGGAGAACAAATGAGAGACTAGTTGGAGTTGTCTGAACGGGCAAATTTAACTCTCACTTCCCACCAGGAAGAGGAATTAACCAAAGGCTCAGCGGGCCGTGCTGGAACCAGATTAGAGCCTGAAGCAATCCTGAGGTGTTGCGGCCAGCTCACAAGAAAGCGAGTTGAAGAAAGGAGCTCAGGGGCACTGTAATTCACAAACCTGCAGAATTATAAATGACAGCTATCATCCAAAATTATACTGAAGTAAGGCTGCGAAGAAGACTTGAATGCGGGGCAGAATTGTTGGAAACCGATTTCAGAAGGTACACGGGAGTCACTCTTAAAGCATAGGAAAAGAGATAGAACTTGGAAAATAATGCACTTGGCAAAAAAGGGCATATGTGTTTTATCCAGAGCTCTCATAACCGAGGGGAGGAGGCTCCCAGCAGGCTCCAAGTGCCACCAGAGGGCTCATGTCCACAAGGTGAGGTGAGCAAGCCAGGCAGGAGTTACCTCACAGCAGAGGTCCCACCTCACAGAAGGGTGAGAAACCCAGCCAACATCAGACTCTCCCCAGAGGGCCCACATCACCAAGGGGATGGGAACCAGGCAGGAGTGTCTTCACACCAGTGGGGCCACATCATCAAAAGGTGAGGTACTCAGCACATGTGTCCTCAAACCAGAGGACCCACATCACCAAGGGCCTCGGAGTGAGGCAGGCTGGAGTAGCCTCACAACACTGGGCCCATAGAATAAAAAAGTGAGGAATCCAGCATTTGGAACCTCCCAGCAGGCGGCCCAGAGCACCGAGGCTATGGGATCCAGGCCACAGTGAACTCACAGAAGAGGGCCCATGTCATGAAACTGAGCAACCCAGCCATTGGGACCTCAGAGCAGGAGGCCCACATCCCCATGGGGATATAAATCTGGTAGGAGTGTCCTCACACCACTGAGAACGTATCAGAAAATTTTGGGAGACCAGCAGTTAGGGCCTGACGCCAGGGGGCCCTCATAACTGAGGGGAGGAGACTCCCAGCAGGTTCCAACTGCCAACAGAGGGCCCACGTCTACAAGGTGGCATGCGCCAGCCAGGCAGTAGTGACCTCACAGCAGAAGGCCTATCTTACAGAAGGGTGAGGAACCGAGGCAGGATGAGACTCTCGCCAGAGGGCTCACAACACCAAGAGGATGGGAACCAGTCAGGACTGTCCTCCCACCAGTGGGGCCACATCATCGAAAGGTGAGGAACCCAGCACATGCGGCCTCATATCAGAGGACATACATCACAAAGGGGATGGTAGTGAGGCAGGTAGGAGTAGCCTAAAAACAGAGGGCCCAAAGAATAAGAAAGGTGAGGAATCCAGCATTTGGAACCTCCCAGCAGGTGGCCGAGAGCACAGAAGCTATGGGATGCAGGCAGGAGTGAACTAACACCAGAGAGCCCACATCATGAAACTGTGAGCAACCCAGGCGTTGGGACCTCAGAGCAGAAAGCCCACATCCCCATGGGGATGGGAACCTGACAGGAGTGTCCTGGCATCACTGGGCTCACATCAGAACGCGTGGGGAGCCCAGCAGTTAGGGCCTGATGCTAGAGGGCCATCATCACCGAGGGCAGGAGGCTCCCAGCAGGTTCCATGTGCCAACAGAGGGCCCACGTCGCCAAGGTGATGTGTGCAAGTCAGGCAGGATTGACCTCACAGCAGAGGACCTACCTCACAGAAGAGTGAGGAACCCAGCCAGGATAAGACTGTCACCAGAAGGCCCACATCACCAAGGGGATGGGAACCAGGCAGGAGTGTCCTCACACCAGTGGGGCCACATCATTGAAAGGTGAGGAACCCAGCACATGTGGCCTCAAACCAGAGGACCCACATCACGAAGGGGTTGCGAGTGAGGCAGGCAGGAGGAGCATCACAACACAGGACCCATAGAATACAAAAGTTGAGGAATCGAGCAGTTGGAACCTCCCAGCAGGCGGCCAAGAGCACAGAGGCTATGGGTTCCAGGCCACAGTAAACTAACACCAGAGAACCCACATCATGAAATTGTGATCAACCCAGCTGTTGGAACCTCAGAGCAGAAGGCCCACATCCCCATGGAGATGGGAACCTAAGAGGAGTGCCCAAGCATCACTGGGCTCACTAAGAAAAGTTGGGGAGCCCAGCACTTAGGGCCTGACGTCAGAGGGCCTTCATCACAGAGGTGAGGAGGCTCCCAGCGGGGTCCAAGTGCCACCAGAAGGCTCATGTCAACAAGGCGAGGTGAGCAAGCCAGGCAAGAGTTACCTGATAGTAGAGGGCCCACCTCACAGATGGGTGAGGAACCCAGCCAGGATCAGACTCTCACCAGAGGGCCCACATCACAAAGGGGATGGGAACCAGTCAGGATTATCCTCACACCAGTGGGGCCTCATCATCTTAAGGTGAGGAACCCAGCACATGTGTCCTCAAACCAGAGGACCCACATCACCAAGGGCCTTGGAGTGAGGCAGGCAGGAGTAGCCTCACAACACAGGGCACATAATATAAAAAACGTGAGGATTCCAGCATTTAGACCTTCCAGCAGGCGGCTCAGAACACCGAGGCTATGGGATCCAGGCTGCAGTGAACTCACAGCAGAGGGCCCACATCATAAAACTGTGAGCAACCCAGGTGTTGGGACCTCAGCGCAGAAGGCCCACATCCCCATGGGAATGGGAACCTGGCTGGAGTGTCCTCGCACCACTGGGCGCACATCAGAAAATGTGGGGAGCCCACCATTTAGGGCCTGACGCCAGAGGGCCATCATCACCGAGAGGAGGAGGCACCCTGCACGCTCCAACTGCCACCAGAGGGCTCACGTCTCCAAGGTGACGTGTGCCAGCCAGGCAGGAGTGACCTCACAGCAGAGGACCTACCTCACAGAACATTGAGGAACCCAGCCAGGATTAGACTCTCGCCAGAGGGCCCACCTCACCAAGGGGATGGGAACCAGGCAGGAGTGTCCTCACACAAGTGTGGCCACATCATCGAAAGGTGAGGAACGCAGCACATGTGGCCTCAAGCCATAGGACAGTCATCACCAAGGGGCTGGCAGTGAGGCAGGCAGGAGGAGCCTCACAACAGAGGGCACATAGAATAAAAAAGTTGAGGAATCCAGCAGTTGGAACCTCCCAGCAGGCGGCTCAGAGCACCGATGATAAGGGATCCTTGCCAGAGTGAACTCACAGCAGAGGTCCCACATCATGGTACTGTGAGCAAGCCAGCCGTTTTGACCTCAGAGCAGAAGGCCCATATCCCCATGGGGATGGGAACATGGCAAGAGTGTCCTCACTCACTTGGCGCACATCAGAAAATGTGGGGAGCCCAGCAGTTATGGCCTAAGGCAAGAGGGCCCTCATCACCGAGGGGAGGAGGATCCCAGCACACTCCAACTGCCACCAGAGGGCCCACGTTGCCAAGGTGACGTGTGCCAGACAGGCATGATTGACCTCACAGCAGAGGGCCCACCTCACAGAAGGGTGAGGAACCCAGACAGGATCAGACTCTCACCTGAGGGCCCACATCAGCAAGGGGATGGGAACCAGTCAGGACTGTCTTCCCTCCAGTGGGGCCACATCATCGAAAGGTGCGGAACCCAGCACATGTGGCCTCAAATCAGAGGACACATATCACAAAGGGAATGGGAGTGAGGCAGGCAGGAGTAGCCTAAAAACAGAGGGCCCAAAGAATAAGAAAGGTGAGGAATCCAGCAGTTGGAACTTCCCAGCAGGCGGCCCAGAGCACAGAAGCTATGGGATGCAGGCAGGAGTGAACTAACAGCAGACAGCCCACATCATGAAACTGTGAGCAACCCAGGCATTGGGACCTCAGAGCAGAAGGCCCACATCCCAATGGGGATGTGAACCTGGCTGGAGTGTCCTCACACCACTGGGTGCACATCACAAAATGTGGGGAGCCCAGCAGTTAGGGCCTGACGCCAGAGGGCCCTCATCACCGAGGGGAGGAGGCTCCCAGCAGGCTCCAAGTGCCACCAGAGGGCTCATGTCCACAAGGCGAGGTGAGCAAGCCAGGCAGGAGTGACCTGACAGCAGACGGCCCACCTCACAGATGGGTGAGGAACCCAGCCAGGATCAGACGCTCAACAGAGGGCCCACATCACCAAGGGGATGTGAACCAGGCAGGAGTCTCCTAAGACCATTGGTCCCACATCATCGAAAGGTGAGGAACCCAGCACATGTGGCCTCAAACCAGACGACACACATCACGAAGGGGCTGGGAGTGAGGCAGGCAGGAGGATCCTCACAACAGAGGGCCCAAAAAATTGAAAAAGTGAGGAATCCAGCAGTTGGAACCTCTCAGCAGGCGGCCAAGAGCACAGAGGCTATGGGATCCAGGCCTCTGTGAACTAACACCAGAGAGCCCACATCATGAAAATGTGAACAACCCAGCCGTTGGGACCTCAGAGCAGAAGGCCCACATCCCCATGGAGATGGGATCCTAAGAGGCGTGCCCAAGCATCATTGGGCTCACTAAGAAAAGTTGGTGAGCCCAGCAGTTAGGGCCTGACGCAAGAGGGCCCTCATCACCGGGGGGAGGAGATTCCCAGCACGTTCCAACTGCCACCACATGGCTGACTTCACCAAGGCAATGTGTGCCAGCCATGCAGGAGTGACCTATCAGCAGAGGGTCTCCCTCACAGAAGGTGAGGAACACAGCCAGGAACAGACTCTCACCAGGGGGTCCACATAGCCACGTGGATGAGAACCAGGCAGGAGTGTCCTCACACTAGTGGGGCCACATCATCGAAAGGTGAGGAACCCAGCAAAGGTGGCCACAAACCAGAGGACCCACATCATCAAGGGGTTGAGAGTGAGGTAGCTGTCTGGACGGGCATATTTAACTCTCATTTCCCACCAGGAGGAGGAATTAACCAAAGGCTCAGCTTGCCGTGCCGGAACCACACTGGGGCCTGAAGCAATCCTGCGGTGTTGCGGCCAGCTCACAAGAAAGCGAGTTGAAGAAAGGGGCACTGTAATTCACAAACCTGCAGAGTTATAAATGACAGCTATCGTCCAAAAATATATTGAAGTAAGGCTGCCAAGAGGACTTGAAAGCGGGGCAGAATTGCAGGAAACTGATTTCAGGAGGTAGACTGGAATTGCATGTAAAGCATAGGAAAAGAGGCAGAACGTCCACAATGATGCACTTGGCCAAAAAGGGCGTATGCATTTTTTCCTGAATATATTCAGGAAAAAACGCATACGCCCTTTTTGGCCAACCAAGCAAGCTTGCAAAGGAAATCTGCACTACAATGAAGTCTCACTTCCCCCTGGTCAAAAGGGACATCTGATAAAAGTGTAAAATCCAGAAAGGCAGGACAGGCCATGGAGAACTGGGAGCCTTGTTATGCTGATGGGCGGGATGTAAATTGCCAACAGCCACTCTGGAGAAGTGTATGGTGTTTCCTGAAACATCTAAAAAACAAAGCAACAGAGCCTAGGGCACTGCCACTTATGGTCCTATACCTTAGGGATATTAAAATCAAAAAGACACATTCACCCCAAAGTTTGGGACGGCTCTGTTTACAAGAACCTCGTTTACGGTACAAGTTCAATATCGCAGAAAGCGAAAAATGGATAAAGAAGCTGTGGTATTTACGTACAATGCAATATCACTCAGCAATTAAATCTATGTCATCAGGCCTGTAGAAGCAGAATGAGTGGATTCAGCTACGATGATTCTAAGTGAAATAAGTCACACAGAAAAAGAAACATCATAACATATCACTAATACACGGAATGTAAACTTGGCTACACAGGAACTGAATTACAAAACAGAACAGGGGCTCAAATGTAGAAAACCAACTTATGCTTGCTTAAGGGGAAAGGTGAGTTGGGGTACTGCATAAAACCAGAGATTGAAATTAGCACACATACCACTCAATAAGCCAAATATAAAATAGACAAGAGCTACTCTTTGCTCAACGATGTGGACACAACACCACATATTAAACGCCTAAGAATATACCTGACTAGTAACAATCTTAAAACCTATGGATTTATATGTCTCCGAAAGAGAATTAAGTGTGTGTACAGCGGCATAAACGCAGCAGTGATAGGATCGGTGAGGTTCGGTGAGCAAATGCAGACCCTTTGAAGTCATATTGCATGGTACCCATTCCATGGGTCTCAACTCTCCATGTTTAAGGGATTCTTCCTTCAGCTAAAACATGCATGTGGAACCCAGAGTATGATCCACCGTGTGATTGGGAAATGTGTTCAAATGTGTCTCAGTTTTTGTCCCATGGTACTCGGGTGCAACATTCCAGACGCTTTACTAACACTCTCCCCACTTGGAGAGTCAGTGCCTTTAACTTCCTGTTTGGCCCAGTTTGCAATTTCTGCGGAAGATGAACAGGAATAGGGAGAACAAATGAGAGACTAGTTGGAGTTGTCTGGACGGGCAAATTTAACTCTCACTTCCCACCAGGAAGAGGAATTAACCAAAGGCTCAGCAGGCCGTGCTGGAACCAGATTAGAGCCTGAAGCAATCCTGAGTTGTTGCGGCCTGCTCACAAGAAAGCAAGTTGAAGAAAGGAGCTCAGGGGCACTGTAATTCACAAACCTGCAGAGTTATAAATGACAGCTATCATCCAAAATTATACTGAAATAAGGCTGTGAAGAAGACTTGAATGCGGGGCAGAATTGCTGGAAACCGATTTCAGAAGGTACACAGGAGTCACTCTTAAAGGATAGGAAAAGAGATAGAACTTGGAAAATAATGCACTTGGCAAAAAAGGGCATATGTGTTTTATCCAGAGCTCTCATAACCGAGGGGAGGAGGCTCCCAGCAGGCTCCAAGTGCCACCAGAGGGCTCATGTCCACAAGGTGAAGTGAGCAAGCCAGGCAGGAGTTACCTCACAGCAGAGGTCCCACCTCACAGAAGGGTGAGAAACCCAGCCAACATCAGACTCTCCCCAGAGGGCCCACATCACCAAGGGGATGGGAACCAGGCAGGAGTGTCTTCACACCAGTGGGGCCACATCATCAAAAGGTGAGGTACTCAGCACATGTGTCCTCAAACCAGAGGACCCACATCACCAAGGGCCTCGGAGTGAGGCAGGCTGGAGTAGCCTCACAACACTGGGCCCATAGAATAAAAAAGTGAGGAATCCAGCATTTGGAACCTCCCAGCAGGCGGCCCAGAGCACCGAGGCTATGGGATCCAGGCCACAGTGAACTCACAGAAGAGGGCCCATGTCATGAAACTGAGCAACCCAGCCATTGGGACCTCAGCGCAGAAGACCCACATCCCCATGGGAATGGGAACCTGGCTGGAGTGTCCTCGCACCACTGGGCGCACATCAGAAAATGTGGGGAGCCCACCATTTAGGGCCTGACGCCAGAGGGCCATCATCACCGAGAGGAGGAGGCACCCTGCACGCTCCAACTGCCACCAGAGGGCTCACGTCTCCAAGGTGACGTGTGCCAGCCAGGCAGGAGTGACCTCACAGCAGAGGGCCTACCTCACAGAACATTGAGGAACCCAGCCAGGATTAGACTCTCGCCAGCGGGCCCACCTCACCAAGGGGATGGGAACCAGGCAGGAGTGTCCTCACACAAGTGTGGCCACATCATCGAAAGGTGAGGAACGCAGCACATGTGGCCTCAAGCCATAGGACAGTCATCACCAAGGGGCTGGCAGTGAGGCAGGCAGGAGGAGCCTCACAACAGAGGGCACATAGAATAAAAAAGTTGAGGAATCCAGCAGTTGGAACCTCCCAGCAGGCAGCTCAGAGCACCATTGATAAGGGATCCTTGCCAGAGTGAACTCACAGCAGAGGTCCCACATCATGGTACTGTGAGCAAGCCAGCCGTTTTGACCTCAGAGCAGAAGGCCCATATCCCCATGGGGATGGGAACATGGCAAGAGTGTCCTCACTCACTTGGCGCACATCAGAAAATGTGGGGAGCCCAGCAGTTATGGCCTAAGGCAAGAGGGCCCTCATCACCGAGGGGAGGAGGATCCCAGCACACTCCAACTGCCACCAGAGGGCCCACGTCGCCAAGGTGACGTGTGCCAGACAGGCATGATTGACCTCACAGCAGAGGGCCCACCTCACAGAAGGGTGAGGAACCCAGACAGGATCAGACTCTCACCTGAGGGCCCACATCAGCAAGGGGATGGGAACCAGTCAGGACTGTCTTCCCTCCAGTGGGGCCACATCATCAAAAGGTGCGGAACCCAGCACATGTGGCCTCAAATCAGAGGACACATATCACAAAGGGAATGGGAGTGAGGCAGGCAGGAGTAGCCTAAAAACAGAGGGCCCAAAGAATAAGAAAGGTGAGGAATCCAGCAGTTGGAACCTCCCAGCAGGCGGCCCAGAGCACAGAAGCTATGGGATGCAGGCAGGAGTGAACTAACAGCAGAGAGCCCACATCATGAAACTGTGAGCAACCCAGGCATTGGGACCTCAGAGCAGAAGGCCCACATCCCAATGGGGATGTGAACCTGGCTGGAGTGTCCTCGCACCACTGGGTGCACATCACAAAATGTGGGGAGCCCAGCAGTTAGGGCCTGACGCCAGAGGGCCCTCATCACCGAGGGGAGGAGGCTCCCAGCAGGCTCCAAGTGCCACCAGAGGGCTCATGTCCACAAGGCGAGGTGAGCAAGCCAGGCAGGAGTGACCTGACAGCAGACGGCCCACCTCACAGATGGGTGAGGAACCCAGCCAGGATCAGACTCTCAACAGAGGGCCCACATCACCAAGGGGATGTGAACCAGGCAGGAGTCTCCTAAGACCATTGGTCCCACATCATCGAAAGGTGAGGAACCCAGCACATGTGGCCTCAAACCAGACGACACACATCACGAAGGGGCTGGGAGTGAGGCAGGCAGGAGGATCCTCACAACAGAGGGCCCAAAAAATTGAAAAAGTGAGGAATCCAGCAGTTGGAACCTCTCAGCAGGCGGCCAAGAGCACAGAGGCTATGGGATCCAGGCCTCTGTGAACTAACACCAGAGAGCCCACATCATGAAAATGTGAACAACCCAGCCGTTGGGACCTCAGAGCAGAAGGCCCACATCCCCATGGAGATGGGATCCTAAGAGGCGTGCCCAAGCATCATTGGGCTCACTAAGAAAAGTTGGTGAGCCCAGCAGTTAGGGCCTGACGCAAGAGGGCCCTCATCACCGGGGGGAGGAGATTCCCAGCACGTTCCAACTGCCACCACATGGCTGACTTCACCAAGGCAATGTGTGCCAGCCATGCAGGAGTGACCTATCAGCAGAGGGTCTCCCTCACAGAAGGTGAGGAACACAGCCAGGAACAGACTCTCACCAGGGGGTCCACATAGCCACGTGGATGAGAACCAGGCAGGAGTGTCCTCACACTAGTGGGGCCACATCATCGAAAGGTGAGGAACCCAGCAAAGGTGGCCACAAACCAGAGGACCCACATCATCAAGGGGTTGAGAGTGAGGTAGCTGTCTGGACGGGCATATTTAACTCTCATTTCCCACCAGGAGGAGGAATTAACCAAAGGCTCAGCTTGCCGTGCCGGAACCACACTGGGGCCTGAAGCAATCCTGCGGTGTTGCGGCCAGCTCACAAGAAAGCGAGTTGAAGAAAGGAGCTCAGGGGCACTGTCATTCACAAACCTGCAGAGTTATAAATGACAGCTATCGTCCAAAAATATATTGAAGTAAGGCTGCCAAGAGGACTTGAAAGCGGGGCAGAATTTCAGGAAACCGATTTCAGGAGGTAGACTGGATTTGCATTTAAAGCATAGGAAAAGAGGCAGAACATCGACAATGATGCACTTGGCAAAAAAGGGCGTATGAGTTTGTTCCTGAATATATTCAGGAAAAAACACATACGCCCTTTTTGGCAAACCAAGCAAGCTTGCAATGGAAATCCGAACTACTATGAAGTGTCACTTCCCCCCGGTCTAAAGGGCCATCTGAGAAAAGTGTAAAATCCAGAAAGGCAAGACAGGCCATGGGGAAAAAGGAGCCTTGTTATGCTGATGGGCGGGATGTAAATTGCCAACAGCCACTCTGGAGAAGTGTATGGTGTTTCCTGATACATCTGAAAAACAAAGCAACAGAGTCTAGGGCATTTCCACTTATGGTCCTATAGCTTAGGGAAATTAAAATCAAAAAGACACAGCCACCCCAAAATTTGGGACGGCTCTGTTTACAGGAACCTCTTCTACGGTACAAGTTAAATATCCCAGAGAACAAATAATTGATAAAGAAGTTGCTGTACTTACGTACAACAGAATACCACTCAGCAATGAAATCTGTGTCACCAGGTCTGTACCAGCAAAATGAGTGGATTGAGCCACGATGATTCTAAGTGAAATAAGTCACACAGAAAAAGAAACATCATAAGGTATCACTAATGCACGGAATGTAAACTTGGCTACACATGAACTGAATTACAAAACAGAACAGGGTCTCAAGTTTAGAAAACCAACTTATGCTTGCTTAAGGCGAAAGGTGAGTTGGGGTGCTGCATAAAACCCTAGTTTGAAATTAGCACAGATACCGTTCCATAAGCCAAATATGTAATAGACAAGACCTACCCCTTGCTCAACGAAATGGACTCAACAATGAGGTATCACCTCACACCTGTTAGAATGGGCATCATCTGAAAATCTACAAACAACAAATGCTGGAAAGGGTGTGGAGAAAAGGAAGCCTCTTCCACTATTGTTGGGAATATAAATTGATACAGTCACTATGGAGAACAATATGGAGTTTCTTAAGAAACTAATAATAGAATTACCATATGATACAGCAATCCCAGTACTGGACATATACCCAGACAAAACCATAAATCAAAAAGAGACATTCACCGCAATGTTCATTGCATCACTATTTGCAATATCGAGGTAATGGAAGCAACCTAAATGCCCACAGACAGACGAATGCATAAAGATGTGGTACATATATAAAATGGAATATTACTAAGCCATGAAAGGAATGAAATTGGGTCATTTGTAGAGACGTCGATGGATCTAGAGACTGTCATACAGAGTGAAGTAAGTCAGAAAGAGAAAAACAAATCTTGTATATTCATGCATATATGTGGAACCTAGAAAAACTGTACAGATTAACCGTTTTGCAAGGCATAAATAGAGCAACAGATGTAGACAACAATCGTATGGACAACAAGGGGGGAAAGCTCTTGGGGGGGTGGTGGTGGGAGGAGTTGAGAGATTGGGATTGGCATGTAAACATTTATATGTATAAAATAGATAACCAATAAGAACCTGCTGTATAAAAATATAAAATAAAATTCAAAATTAAAAAGAAATAAAATTTAAAAAATAAAACAGAAAAAACAATTATTCCCTTCACATACATGTATTTATATGAATAAATTATTTCCATGCTTATATCTGTAAATACAAAAAAGAGGAATAAAATCTACCTTGAACCAAAAACGAAAAAGAGAAAAAAATAAACAGAACCCACCAGTTACTCAGAGGAAAACCGTATCAGGGCACTTGCTCCAGTTGTAAACAATTCTGAAGTTGGTCAGTGGTGGGGAATCGTCTCCCATTCAGCCAGCAGCCCCCACACAGCAAGCGTCCTCATTGCAAAGCTGGGGCACCGTGCCGAGGCATCTGTGAGTAAACGTGAGCTGAGCCCCAGGCCAGTTGCTGCTGAACTGTTCCCACCCTTCCCAGGTAAAACACCTGAATATATACAAGGACTTGAAAGCCTAGAGGAAGGGCCATGGAGCCACACGAGTGACAGCATGCCAGCTGCCTTGGTGCCTGCAGGCCAGCCAGGATGGTCCTGGCCCTGGGTGCTCTTCTGGAAGATTTCCATTTCCCTGCCTGAGATACCCGTCCTGTCCCTGCCCCCACTGCTTTTTTCCTTCCTCACCTCTGCCCAGGGAGAAATTCCAGCAGCAGGTATGGGTGACACATCCTCTTCTTTAGCAGGTGGCAGCCTGGCAACTGCTGCAGAAAGTCCAGCAGAGCCCCACTCACACTGGGCCACCCACAAAGCCGTGGCCTCTCACTCCCTCCCACCAGCTCAGCCCCGAGACTGCTGACAGGGCAGAGAAAATGGCGTCAGGCACAGCTGCAGGGGCTCTTGCTGCCTGGAGTGGTATTTATATTGATCTCAACCCAGGCACACCTGGGGAGGGCTGGCCGGCACGGTAAGGCTGCCCAGGTCAGCCAATCATTACCCCTCAGGGGCTCACAGTTGCAGAAAATGGAACTTGCTGAACCGGCCAGGTCCAAGGAACAGGTGTGGGCTCCTGAGAGTCAGGATAGACAAGGGGCTGCAGCTTTGGCTTGTTTTCTAATCATTTTATCTGGCCCATGAGTGGGAGACAACTTCAAGAAAACCCTCTCCTAATGAGAGGAACCCAGGAGTCAGGGAGAGGAGGGGTGGGTGGTGGTTGGAGATAGAGGCCTGCTTCCCCGGGTGCAGTGGAAGTCTCTGGAAGACCAGGTGGAGGGAGGCCACACAGAGTGATGCCCAGGGTCACAGACCTGTCGGAGCTGCTGTTTGTTAGTTCAAATCCTGCTCTGAGGTGCTCTGTGTCAGCTCTGAGCGACAGGTGAGCTGGGGGTGCTCTTCAATGAGGGCTACGTGCACGGTTCCTGTGTGCCCAGCCCTGCCACGGTACCTGCAAGGGTAGCTCTGTATCCTGGGAGGGGCCTGACCATGAGAGCCCCGTGGGCTGGGTTGGGGGTGGGGTACCTGCCCAGGAGAGCTCCATATCCTGGGATTGGCCTGACCACGAGAGCCCCATGGGCTGCTGGGGACCTGGTAAAAGATGTCAGGACAGTCAGTGAAGCCACCGAGGATATACCTCCAGTTGCTCCTGATTCCTACACCCTGCTGGTCATTCTACCAACCACCAGGACATGGTATTCTGTATTAGTCTTCAATGATGCCTTCTTTTGTATTCCATTAGTCCCAGAGTCACAAGAAATTTTGGCTTGTGAGTGGCAGGACTCAACATACAACTAAAACAATACTTCCGGGCCGTCTTGCCCCAAGGGTTCAAAAATTCCCACACCATCTTTGGGGAAAGCTTAGCTAAAGACCGAAAAGTTCTACCTCTGGAAAAGGAAACCCTCCTTCAATATGCAGATGACATTCTGATCGCCAGCCCTACTAAGGAGGCCTCTGAACTACCAAGCCAATAAAGGATAGAAGTTGTCCAAGAAAAAGCTCAAATATCACAGACTGCGGTGACCTGCCTGGGCTTCATTCTCACAGAAGGTCAGAGAAGCCCATCCCAGGAAAGGGAAGAAACCATTTGCAGCCTTACCCCTTTCTAAAACTAGAAGACAGCTTAGGGGTTCCTGGGGAGGCCAGGGTTTGCTGCTTCTGGATCCCTAACTACAGTCTACTAGCTGGGCCTCTATATGAAACACTGAAAGGAAAAGATGATGATCCTTTTGAACAGAATCCAGAAGTGGCCTTTCAAGAATGGAAAGAGCAGTCAATTCAGACCCTTGCCCTGGAACTCCCTAATTGAGCTAAACCCTTTGACCTTTCCATTCCCAGTGAAAGGTGAATCGCCATTGGAGAATTAGTGCAAAAACTGAGACCACTTGAAATGAAACAACGCAAGAATGCCATCCAGGTAGGATAAACTACAGTCACCAAGGGGCTTGGCCCACTGCCACATCTGGCCAAGATACTGGCGGTATCTAAAAACCTGGAAATCAGCAGCCCAAAAGGCCATCTCCCTCCTAAGGGAAAAGGACCCCACGTGGTGATCCTAATCACCAACCATGCCCTGAAGTTGCAGGGTTCGCTCCGTGGGCACACCGACCTCGAGTGAGGAGGCCCTCCAACTCCAACATCCAGAGAGATAACCGGGGGCAACAGGGCACCATGACGACTCGTGTGAACATCACTTGACCTGGAGTTTCTCTCATAAAACAACAATCGTGTGTCCCGAAGGAGTAGACTACTGCTTGCAGGACTTACTGCACCCAGAGGGGAGCTAATAATCTTGGCGGGGGAACCGTATATCACACTGTCACCATAGAAAAGCCTACAGACACCGTGATGATGGTGGGCAGTAAGACCGGCTGGACTCCTGTTTACTTCAAAAGGCTGTTGACTCAGTGGCCATCATGGTCCTTGATCACCACTGACCCTGGACTGTCTGGGAGTTGAGCGGGCAGGGCTCTGACACCTGGTGCTGTTTTTACGTTAATTCAGGGGCCTAATTGAAGAAAGAGCAGACTCCTGGTCAGAGCATCTAGGCTGGCAGAAACGGTCAACCTAAGGTGGCCGAACAAATGTGGGGCGGGGTGAAATCGGCCCCCACAGCTCAAGCGGACGAGCAGGGAGGCAGGGGTCCTGGGGCCAATCAACGTCACCTGGAGGCTGCTGGGGAGAAGTTCTGACCCTCGTCCCCTGGTATGAGGGCTCCCAACTCAGCACTCAGCAGTTACAGAAGAAGGGTCTGCACCCTCAGCACTCCAAGAATGAGGAACGGGACAAAAGGCAGAGGAGGGGTTTGTCCCCAGCAAAGCCCATTAAAAATCCTGGGAGATAAAAATAGAATCTGGGCAATAAAGTCAAGTCTGACCTTTTTTATCCTTTGTGCTTTGTCTAATTTCACGTGCTCCTAGGGTCCCGCATGCAGAGGTTCCACACCCGGTACTTCAGACCAGATTTCCTAGTGCAGAATGGCTGGGTCGACACCTCAGCTCCTGGGGCCCAGTGCAGATTCCGAGATATAGAGCCTGAGCTGCAGCCAACCCGGCCCTCGAGAGCTCCGCCCCCTCCCTCCCACTGACTCTCACAGGATCTCTACACAGCAGCCCAGCCCACAGCCCACGGGGTAGTGCATGCTCTCACCTCTCCATTCTCTGATCAAAATATAAAGTTTCCTTTGCTTGTGAACCAAACTCAGTCTCGATCTGTTGGCCCCAATGACACTGGGCAGGGGGACACTTGTTGGGGTCCACTCTGGAGGATCAGTAACAGAAATTGAGACTATTGTAACTTCAATGAACAGATGTGTGAGCCAAACTGTAGTTAACATAGAACAGTTTATAAGGCTCGGGTAAAATAAGATGTTTCTAACACTTCCATTTGATATTTCCATCACTTTATTATAAGCAAGTTCAGTGAAAAGGTTTGTCTTATTTGTCAGGTCAATATTAGAGAAATGAAGTGATTTCTTTCCAAGGATGTACATCTAATAATCTTGGTTAAAGCTTCAATCTTGTTTTAAATGCTTTTCCATTGAAAATGATACCTCTCTTTCAGCTCCCCCATTTCTGAGAAGTATAAAATCTTATAATTTATTATTACCAAAGGGGAAAGGTGGGAGGAGGGATAAATTAACAGTTTGGAATTAACACATACACACTGCTATGTATAAAATAGATCATCAACAAGGAACTACTGTATAGCACAGGGAACTACACTCAATATTTTGCAATAACCTATAAGGGGAAATAATCGGAAAAAGAATAGATATTTTTATTGACATCATCTATCAATGACAGTTAAAGTGTAACCTAAGGGAAGCCGGTGGTGAGTGCTTCTGACCCTGAAGACTTCAATCATCTAAAGTTTGGACTCTGCCTACTTCCCAAGGCCCTTAATGAACATATGTGTAGCCGTAGCTTAAAAAATTCCCCAGTTTGGGTTTCGGGGAGACACTGATTTTGAAAAAGCCCTGGTGTTCTCCTTACATGAATGGGACTCTTCCTACTGCTAAAACATGTCTGTCACACCCAGAGGATGGTATACCATCTGATCGGGAAGAGTTTGGAAAAGGCATCTCATCTCCTCATCTCCTGGTGCTCGGGTTCACCCCTCCAGCGTCTTTACTAACAGTCTCCCCACTTGGAGATGTCAGCACTGTCAACATCCTGTTGCGTACAGTTTGGAATCTGTCCAGAGGATGAAGCAGAAGGATGAGGAACAATGAGAGACAAGTCCTAGGTGTTCAGACAGGCACATGTCACTCTAATTTCCAATCAGGAAGATGAATTGACCAAAGGCTAGGGTTGCCCATGGAAACAATATAGGGCTTGAGGAAATCCCACTGCTTTGTGGCCAGTTCCCATAAACACAAGTTGAACAATGGAACTCAGGGGCAGTAAAATTCACAAAACTGCAGAGTTGAAAATATCTATCACTGAAAAATGTCTTGAGGAAAGTCAGAGAAAAGGATTGGTAAGCAAGGGAGAATGTCAGGAAAGGGATTTGAGGAGGTAGAAAGGACTCGCCATTAAGCACAAGAAAAGGGGCTGAACATTGCCAACATTGCAGTTGGCCAAAAAGGCTGTATGCGTTTTCTTCTGTATATATTCAAGAAAAGGGCATACACTTTTTTAGCCAACCAAACAGGTGGGCACTGGAAATCAATACTACAAAAGATATCACTTCGCATCAGTCAGAAGAGCCATCCTCATAAAGTGTAAACACCAGAAATGCAGGACAGGGCAAGGAGAAGAGGGAGCCCTGTGAGGCTTATAGTGGAAATGTATATTGCCAACGGCCATTCTGGAGAAGTGTATTGTGTTTACTAAGGCATCTAAAAAATGAGCTACAGAGCATAGGGCACTTGCACTCATGGGCGTATATCTTGGGAAAAACAAAAATCGAGAGGACACAGGCACCCCAATGTTTACTGCCTCTCTGTTTAAAAGATCCTCGACTAGGATATAACTTAAATGTCTCTGGAGGGAAAAAATGGATAGAGATGTGGTACTTATGTAGAGTGGAATATTACTCAGCCTGGAAATCAATGAAATATGGCCAGTTGTAACAACTCCGGAGGAGTTACGTATGATCATTCTAAGTGACATAATTCAAAAAGAAAAAGACACATATCATAAGATATCACTTAAAGGTGGAATCCAAAATGGCTACACATGAAATAAATTACAAAACAAAAACATAGTCAAATATGTAGAAAACACGCGTAAGGCTGCTAAACGGGAAAGGTGGGGAGGGGTGAGGCATCATCCAGGAGGTTGAAATTAGCAAAGATACCATTCCAAATACCAAACTGATAATCAACAAGGCCTACACGGTAGCTAAAAGAACTGCACTCAGCACACTCAAGTCACCGGAAAAGAATATCTATGACTGGTAAGAATCTGAAAAAGAATTTATTGATGTCTCTGTGTACGTGAATCAAGTGGATGTACAGCAGCAAGAAACAGAGCTTTGAAAATCAGCTGTAACCATTATAGTAATAAATTGAAAAAAATAAATGACAGAGAGACAGAGAAAACCTCTTACGACTTTTCCTCAGGGACGGTGATGCAACATGGATTGAACACATCTAGACCCACAGCAGGATGAGACATAAGGCTGGAAACTGTTCGCGCTAAGAGAAATGTGAGGTTGGGTGAGGAAATGCACACCCTTTAAAGTAATACTACCTGGTACCCATTCAATGGGTCCCAAATCTGCAGGTTCAAGGAATCTTCCTACAGCTAAAACATGCATGGAAAACCCAGAGGACTGTACACCATGTGATCGGGAGATGTGTCTAAAATGCACCTCATTTATCCTCTCCTGGTGCTCCTGTTCATCATTCCAGCCACGTTACTTAGAATCTCCCCACTTAGAGAATCAGCACATTTAAACTTCTGTTTCACACATTTTGCAAATTGTGAGGAGGATGAACGGGAAGAGGGGGAACCAATGAGAGAATAGTTGTAGGGGTTTGGACGGGCACATGTCACTCTAATTTCCCATTAAGAATAAGAATTAAAAAAAGGCTCAGCCCGCCTCGCCGGAGCCAATATAGGGACTGAAGAAATCCTGTGGCTTTGAGGCCAGCTCACAAAAGAGCAACTTAAAAAATGGAGTTCAGGGTCACTGCAATTCACAAACCTGCAGAGTTATAAATGAAAACTAACGTCCAAAAATATGTTGAGGTAAGGCAAAGAAGAGGATCTGAATGCAAGACAGAATTGCAAGAAACAGATTTCAAGAGATAGATTGGACTCATCTTTAAAGCACATGAAAAGCGGCAGAATTTCGACAATGATGCAGTTGGCCCAAAAGGGAGTATGCGTTTTTTCCTGAATATATCCAGGAAAAAACGCATACGCACTTTATGGGCAACCAAGCAAGCAAGCAATGCAAATGTGCACAACAAAGAAGTCTCATTTCCCACCGGTCAAAAGGGCCATCCGAAAAAATTGTAAAAACCAGAAATGCAGGACAGGCCATGGAGAACAGGGAGCCTTTATACGCTGATGGACAGTGTGTGAACTGCTGAGAGCCACTCCGGAGAAGTGTATGGTGGTTCCTAAATCATCTAAAAAACAGAGCTACAGAGCATAGGGCACTTCCAATCACGGGAGTATATCTAGGGAAGTCTAAAAATCAACAAGACACAAGCACACCACAGTTTAGGGCTACTCTGTTTACAAGAACCTCAACTTCAGTACACCTTAAATATCCCAGGAAAGAGAACAATGGATAAAGAAAATGTGGTACTTATGTACAATGGAATATCTCTTCACCATGAAATCAATGTAATAAGGCTAGTAGAAGGATAAAGAGTGGATTTAGGTCCGATAATACTACTTGAAATAAGTCAAACAGAAAAAGAAACATATCATAAGATATCACTTATAGAGGGAGGATAAATATGGCTGCACAAAAAATGAATTACAAAACAGAACAGTGTCTCACATTTAGAAAACACACTTATGTCAGCTTAAGGGGAAAGGAGAGGTGGGGTGATGCATAAAACCAGAGTTTGAAATTAGCACAGATACCGTTCAATAAACCAAATAGGTATTAGACAAGATCTACACCTTGCTCAATGAACTGGCCTCAACACACCCTATACACCGCAGAGAAATATATCTGAGTAATAAGAATCTTAAAACCCATGTATTGATATATCTCCATAAGGGAATCAAGTGTGTGCAGAGCGACACAAACACAGCAGTGAAAATGAGCTAAACCCCATTATAGAAATAAATTTTAAAACCAAAACGCAGAAACAATGAAAGAGAGAAAAATTCTTACAAAATTCGCTCAGGGGCTGTGATGCAACCTGGAATGACCACATATAAACCCACAGCTGGATAAGACATAAGGCTGGACACTTGGGGCTGAGAGGATTGGTGAGCTTTGGTGAGCAACTGCCGAAAGTTTAATGCAATACTTCATGCTACTCATTCCAAGGGTCCCAACACTCCAGGTTGAAGGGAATCTTCCTACAGCTAAACCATAAATGGGAAATCCAGTAGATGGTATACCATATGATCGGGAAAGGTTCCTAAAACGCACCTCATTTTCCTCTCCTGGGGCTCCGGATCAACATTCGAACCACTTTACTAACAACATCCCCACATGGAGGGTCAATGCCTTTAAGTTCCGGTATCGCACAGTCTGCAGTTAGTGCGGAGGATGAATGGGAATAGGGGGAACCAGTGAGAAAATAGCTGTAGCGGTTTCAATGGGCACATGTCATTCTAATTTCACATAGGAAGAAGAATTAACCAAAGGCACAGCAAGGTGCCCCAGAAGAAGAATAGGGCGTGAAGATATCCTGTGGATATGAGGCAAGATCATAAAAATAAGAGCTGAAAAATGGAACTAAGGGCAACTGCAATTCAAAAACCTGCAGACTTATACAGGCCAACTATTTTCCAAAAGTATATTGAGGTAAGGCTATGAACAGGCACTGACAGCAAGGCAGAATTGCAGGAAACCAATTTCAGGAGGTGGACTGGAATTGCATTGAAAACATATGAAAAGACTCAGAACATCGACAATCATGGACTTGACCAAAAAGGGCGTATGCATTTTTTCCTGAATATATTCAGCAAGAAACGCATACGCCCTTTCTGGCCAACCAAGCAAGCTTGCAAATGAAATATGCACTACAATGAAGTCTCACTGCGCCCCGGTCAAAAGGGCAATCTGAAAAATGTGTAAAATCCAGAAAGGCAGGACAGGCCATGGAGAACTGGGAGCCTTGTTATGCTGATGGGCGGGATGTAAATTGACAACAGCCACTCTGGAGAAGTGTATGGTGTTTCCTGAAACATCCAAAAAACAAAGCAACAGAGCCTAGGGCACTTCCACTTATGGTCCTATAGCTTAGGGAAATTAAAATCAAAAAGACACAGGCACCCCAATGATTGGGACGGCTTTGTTTACAAGAACCTCGTTTACGGTACAAGTTCAATATCGCAGAAAGCGAAAAATGGATTACGAAGTTGTGGTACTTACGTACAATGCAATATCACTCAGCAATGAAATCTATGTCATCAGGCCCATAGCAGCATAATGAGTGGACTCAGGTACCTGACTAGTAAGAATCTTAAAACCTATGGATTTATGTGTCTCCGAAAGAGAATCAAGCATGTGTACAGCGGCATAAACGCAGCAGTGATAGGATTGGTGAGGTACGGTGAGCAAATGCAAACCCTTTGAAGTCATATTCCATGGTACCCAATCCATGGGTCTCAACTCTCCAGGTTTAAGGGATTCTTCCTTCAGCTAAAACATGCATGTGGAACCCAGAGTATGACCCACCGTGTGATTGGGAAACGTGTTCAAATGTGTCTCAGTTTTCGTCCCCTGGTACTCGGGTGCAACATTCCAGACGCTTTACTAACACTCTCCCCACTTGGAGAGTCAGTGCCTTTAACCTCCTGTTTGGCCCAGTTTGCAATTTCTGCGGAAGATGAACAGGAATAGGGAGAACCAATGAGAGACTAGCTGGAGGTGTCTGGACGGGCAAATTTAACTCTCATTTCCCACCAGGAAGAGGAATTAACCAAAGGCTTAGCGTTCCGTGTCGGAACCACTCTAGGGCCTGAAGTAATCCTGTGGGGTTGCGGCCAGCTCACAAGAAACCGAGTTGAAGAAAGGAGCTCAGGGGCAGTGTAATTCACAAACCTGCAGAGTTATAAATGACAGCTATCATCCAAAAATATATTTAAGTAAGGCTGCCCAAGAGGACTTGAAAGCGGGGCAGAATTGCAGGAAACCGATTTCTGGAGGTAGACTGGAATTGCATGTAAAGCATAGGAAAAGAGGCAGAACGTCCACAATGATGCACTTGGCCAAAAAGGGCGTATGCGTTTTTTCCTGAATATATTCAGGAAAAAACGCATACGCACTTTTTGGCCAACCAAGCAAGCTTGCAGAGGAAATCTGCAGTACAATGAAGTCTCACTGCCCCCTGGTCAAAAGGGCCATCTGAAAAAAGTGTAAAATCCAGAAAGGCAGGACAGGACTAGGAGAACTGGGAGCCTTGTTATGCTGATGGGCGGGATGTAAACTGCCAACAGCCACTCTGGAGAAGTGTATGGTGTTTCCTGAAACATCCAAAAAACAAAGCAACAGAGCCTCGGGCACTTCCATTTATGGTCCCATAGATTAGGGAAATTAAAATCAAAATGACACAGCCACCCCAAAGTTTGGGACGGCTCTGTTTACAAGAACCTCGTTTACGGTACAAGTTCAATATCGCAGAAAGCGAAAAATGGATAAAGAAGTTGTGGTACTTACGTACAATGCAATATCACTCAGCAATGAAATCTATGTCATCAGGCCCGTCGCAGCATAATGAGTGGATTCAGGTACGATGATTCTAAGTGAAATAAGTCACACAGAAAAAGAAACATCATAACATATCACTAATACACGGAATGTAAACTTGGCTACACAGGAACTGAATTACAAAACAGAACAGGGTCTCAAATGCAGAAAACCAACTTATGCTTGCTAAAGGGGAAAGGTGAGTTGGGGTGCTGCATAAAACCAGAGATTGAAATGAGCACAGATACGGTTCCATAAGCCAAATATGTAATAGACAAGAGCTACTCCTTGCTCAATGAAGTGGACTCAACACCCCATATTAAACGCCTAAGAATATACCTGACTAGTAAGAATCTTAAAACCTATGGATTTATATGTCTCCGAAAGAGAATCAAGCGTGTGTACAGCGGCATAAACGCAGCAGTGATAGGATTGGTGAGGTTCGGTGACCGAATGCAGACCCTTTGAAGTCATATTGCATATTATCCATTCCATGGGTCTCAACTCTCCAGGTTTAAGGGATTCTTCCTTCAGCTAAAACATGCATGTGGAACCCAGAGTATGATCCACCGTGTGATCGGGAAACGTGTTCAAATGTGTCTCAGTTTTCGTCCCCTGGTACTCGGGTGCAACATTCCAGACGCTTTACTAACACTCTCCCCACTTGGAGAGTCAGTGCCTTTAACCTCCTGTTTGGCCCAGTTTGCAATGTCTGCGGAAAATGAACAGGAATAGGGAGAACCCATGAGAGACTAGCTGGAGGTGTCTGGACGGGCAAATTTAACTCTCATTTCCCACCAGGAAGAGGAATTAACCAAAGGCTCAGCGTGCCATGTCGGAACCACTCTAGGGCCTGAAGTAATCCTGTGGTGTTGCGGCCAGCTCACAAGAAACCGAGTTGAAGAAAGGAGCTCAGGGGCACTGTAATTCACAAACCTGCAGAGTTATAAATGATAGCTATCGTCCAAAAATATATTGAAGTAAGGCTGCCAAGAGGACTTGAAAGTGGGGCAGAATTGCAGGAAACCGATTACAAGAGGTAGACTGGAATTGCATGTAAAGCATAGGAAAAGAGGCAGAACGTCCACAATGATGCACTTGGCCAAAAAGGGCGTATGCGTTTTTTCCTGAATATATTCAGGAAAAAACGCATACGCCCTTTTTGGCCAACCAAGCAAGCTTGCAAAGGAAATCTGCACTACAATGAAGTCTCACTGCCCCCTGTTCAAAAGGGCCATCTGAAAAAAGTGTAAAATCCAGAAAGGCAGGACAGGCCATGGAGAAATGGGAGCCCTGTTATGCTGATGGGCGGGATGTAAATTGCCAACAGCCACTCTGGAGAAGTGTATGCTGTTTCCTGAAACATCTAAAAAACAAAGCAACAGAGCCTAGGGCACTTCCACTTATGGTCCTATAGCTTAGGGAAATTAAAATCAAAAAGACACAGCCACCCCAAAGTTTGGGACGGCTCTGTTTACAAGAACCTCGTTTATGGTACAAGTTCAATATCGCAGAAAGCGAAAAATGGATAAAGAATTTGTGGTACTTACGTACAATGCAATATCACTCAGCAATGAAATCTATGTCATCAGGCCCGTCGCAGCATAATGAGTGGATACAGGTACGATGATTCTAAGTGGAATAAGTCACACAGAAAAAGAAACATCATAACATATCACTAATACACGGAATGTAAACTTGGCTACACAGGAACTGAATTACAAAACAGAACAGGGTCTCAAATGTAGAAAACCAACTTATGCTTGCTTAAGGGGAAAGGTGAGTTTGGGTGCTGCATAAAACCAGAGATTGAAATTAGCACAGACACAGTTCCATAAGCCAAATATGTAATAGACAAGAGCTACTCCTTGCTCAACGAAGTGGACTCAACACCCCATATTAAACGCCTAAGAATATACCTGACTAGTAAGAATCTTAAAACCTATGGATTTATATGTCTCCGACAGACAATGAAGCGTGTACAGCGGCATAAACGCAGCAGTGATAGGATTGGTGAGGTTCGGAGAGCAAATGCAGGCCCTTTGAAGTCATATTGCATGGTACCCATTCCAGGGGTCTCAACTCTCCAGGTTTAAGGGATTCTTCCTTCAGCTAAAACATGCATGTGGAACCCAGAGTATGATCCACCGTGTGATCGGGAAATGTGTTCAAATGTGTCTCAGTTTTCGTCCCCTGGTACTTGGGTGCAACATTACAGACACTTTACTAACACTCTCCCCACTTGAAGAGTCAGTTCCTTTAACATCCTGTTTGGCCCAGTTTGCAATGTCTGCGGAAAATGAACAGGAATAGGGAGAACCAATGACAGACTAGCTGGAGGTGTCTGGACGGGCAAATTTAACTCTCATTTCCCACCAGGAAGAGGAATTAACCAAAGGCTAAGCGTGCCGTGTCGGAACCACTCTAGGGCCTGAAGTAATCCTGTGGTGTTGCGGCCAGCTCACAAGAAACTGAGTTGAAGAAAGGAGCTCAGGGGCACTGTAATTCACAAACCTGCAGAGTTATAAATGACAGCTATCGTCCAAAAATATATTGAAGTAAGGCTGCCAAGAGGACTTGAAAGTGGGGCAGAATTGCAGGAAACCGATTACAGGAGGTAGACTGGAATTGCATGTAAAGCATAGGAAAAGAGGCAGAACGTCCACAATGATGCACTTGGCCAAAAAGGGCACATGCGTTTTTTCCTGAATATATACAGGAAAAAACGCATATGCCCTTTTTGGCCAACCAAGCAAGCTTGCAAAGGAAATCTGCACTACAATGAAGTCTCACTGCCCCCTGTTCAAAAGGGCCATCTGAAAAAAGTGTAAAATCCAGAAAGGCAGGACAGGCCATGGAGAAATATGAGCACTGTTATGCTGATGGGCGGGATGTAAATTGCCAACAGCCACTCTGGAGAAGTGTATGCTGTTTCCTGAAACATCTAAAAAACAAAGCAACAGAGCCTAGGGCACTTCCACTTATGGTCCTATAGCTTAGGGAAATTAAAATCAAAAAGACACAGCCACCCCAAAGTTTGGGATGGCTCTGTTTACAAGAACCTCGTTTACGGTACAAGTTCAATATCACAGAAAGCGAAAAATGGATAAAGAAGTTGTGGTACTTACGTACAATGCAATATCACTCAGCAACGAAATCTATGTCATCAGGCCCGTAGGAGCATAATGAGTTGATTCAGGTACGATGATTCTAAATGAAATAAGTCACACAGAAAAAGAAACATCATAACATATCACTAATACACGGAATGTAAACTTGGCTACACAGGAACTGAATTACAAAACAGAACAGGGTCTCAAATGCAGAAAACCAACTTATGCTTGCTAAAGGGGAAAGGTGAGTTGGGGTGCTGCATAAAACCAGAGATTGAAATGAGCACAGATACGGTTCCATAAGCCAAATATGTAATAGACAAGAGCTACTCCTTGCTCAATGAAGTGGACTCAACACCCCATATTAAACGCCTAAGAATATACCTGACTAGTAAGAATCTTAAAACCTATGGATTTATATGTCTCCGAAAGAGAATCAAGCGTGTGTACAGCGGCATAAACGCAGCAGTGATAGGATTGGTGAAGTTCGGTGAGCGAATGCAGACCCTTTGAAGTCATATTGCATGGTACCCATTCCATGGGTCTCAACTCTCCAGGTTTAAGGGATTCTTCCTTCAGCTAAAACATGCATGTGGAACCCAGAGTATGATCCACCGTGTGATCGGGAAACGTGTTCAAATGTGTCTCAGTTTTCGTCCCCTGGTACTCGGGTGCAACATTCCAGACGCTTTACTAACACTCTCCCCACTTGGAGAGTCAGTGCATTTAACCTCCTGTTTGGCCCAGTTTGCAATGTCTGCGGAAAATGAACAGGAATAGGGAGAACCCATGAGAGACTAGCTGGAGGTGTCTGGACGGGCAAATTTAACTCTCATTTCCCACCAGGAAGAGGAATTAACCAAAGGCTCAGCGTGCCATGTCGGAACCACTCTAGGGCCTGAAGTAATCCTGTGGTGTTGCGGCCAGCTCACAAGAAACCGAGTTGAAGAAAGGAGCTCAGGGGCACTGTAATTCACAAACCTGCAGAGTTATAAATGACAGCTATCGTCCAAAAGTATATTGAAGTAAGGCTGCCAAGAGGACTTGAAAGTGGGGCAGAATTGCAGGAAACCGATTACAGGAGGTAGACTGGAATTGCATGTAAAGCATAGGAAAAGAGGCAGAACGTCCACAATGATGCACTTGGCCAAAAAGGGCCTATGCGTTTTTTCCTGAATATATTCAGGAAAAAACGCATAGGCCCTTTTTGGCCAACCAAGCAAGCTTGCAAAGGAAATCTGCACTACAATGAAGTCTCACTGCCCCCTGTTCAAAAGGGCCATCTGAAAAAAGTGTAAAATCCAGAAAGGCAGGACAGGCCATGGAGAAATGGGAGCCCTGTTATGCTGATGGGCGGGATGTAAATTGCCAACAGCCACTCTGGAGAAGTGTATGCTGTTTCCTGAAACATCTAAAAAACAAAGCAACAGAGCCTAGGGCACTTCCACTTATGGTCCTATAGCTTAGGGAAATTAAAATCAAAAAGACACAGCCACCCCAAAGTTTGGGACGGCTCTGTTTACAAGAACCTCGTTTACGGTACAAGTTCAATATCGCAGAAAGCGAAAAATGGATAAAGAAGTTGTGGTACTTACGTACAATGCTATATCACTCAGCAATGAAATCTATGTCATCAGGCCCGTAGCAGCATAATGAGTGGATTCAGATACGATGATTCTAAGTGAAATAAGTCACACAGAAAAAGAAACATCATGAGATATCACTAATACACGGAATGTAAACTTGGCTACACAGGAACTGAATTACAAAACAGAACAGGGTCTCAAATGCAGAAAACCAACTTATGCTTGCTAAAGGGGAAAGGTGAGTTGGGGTGCTGCATAAAACCAGAGATTGAAATGAGCACAGATACGGTTCCATAAGCCAAATATGTAATAGACAAGAGCTACTCCTTGCTCAACGAAGTGGACTCAACACCCCATATTAAACGCCTAAGAATATACCTGACTACTAAGAATCTTAAAACCTATGGATTTATATGCCTCCGACAGACAATGAAGCGTGTACAGCGGCATAAACGCAGCAGTGATAGGATTGGTGAGGTTCGGTGAGCAAATGCAGACCCTTTGAAGTCATATTGCATGGTACCCATTCCAGGGGTCTAAACTCTTCAGGTTTAAGGGATTCTTCCTTCAGCAAAAACATGCATGTGGAACCCAGAGTATGATCCACCGTGTGATCGGGAAACGTGTTCAAATGTGTCTCAGTTTTCGTCCCCTGGCACTCGGGTGCAACATTCCAGACGCTTTACTAACACTCTCCCCACTTGGAGAGTCAGTGCATTTAACCTCCTGTTTGGCCCAGTTTGCAATGTCTGTGGAAAATGAACAGGAATAGGGAGAACCCATGAGAGACTAGCTGGAGGTGTCTGGACGGGCAAATTTAACTCTCATTTCCCACCAGGAAGAGGAATTAACCAAAGGCTCAGCGTGCCATGTCGGAACCACTCTAGGGCCTGAAGTAATCCTGTGGTGTTGCGGCCAGCTCACAAGAAACCGAGTTGAAGAAAGGAGCTCAGGGGCACTGTAATTCACAAACCTGCAGAGTTATAAATGACAGCTATCGTCCAAAAATATATTGAAGTAAGGCTGCCAAGAGGACTTGAAAGTGGGGCAGAATTGCAGGAAACCGATTACAGGAGGTAGACTGGAATTGCATGTAAAGCATAGGAAATGAGGCAGAACGTCCACAATGATGCACTTGGCCAAAAAGGGCGTATGCGTTTTTTCCTGAATATATTCAGGAAAAAACGCATATGCCCTTTTTGGCCAACCAAGCAAGCTTGCAAAGGAAATCTGCACTACAATGAAGTCTCACTGCCCCCTGTTCAAAAGGGCCATCTGAAAAAAGTGTAAAATCCAGAAAGGCAGGACAGGCCATGGAGAAATGGGAACCCTGTTATGCTGATGGGCGGGATGTAAATTGCCAACAGCCACTCTGGAGAAGTGTATGGTGTTTTCTGAAACATCTAAAAAACAAAGCAACAGAGCCTAGGGCACTTCCACTTATGGTCCTATAGCTTAGGGAAATTAAAATCAAAAAGACACAGCCACCCCAAAGTTTGGGACGGCTCTGTTTACAAGAACCTCGTTTACGGTACAAGTTCAATATCGCAGAAAGCGAAAAATGGATAAAGAAGTTGTGGTACTTACGTACAATGCAATATCACTCAGCAATGAAATCTATGTTATCAGGCCCGTCGCAGCATAATGAGTGGATTCAGGTACGATGATTCTAAGTGAAATAAGTCACACAGAAAAAGAAACATCATAACATATCACTAATACACGGAATGTAAACTTGGCTACACAGCAACTGAATTACAAAAGAGAATAGGGTCTCAAATGTAGAAAACCAACTTATGCTTGCTTAAGGTGAAAGGTGAGTTGGGGTGCTGCATAAAACCAGAGATTGAAATTAGCACAGATACTGTTCCATAAGCCAAATATGTAATAGACAAGAGCTACTCCTTGCTCAACGAAGTGGACTCAACACCCCGTATTAAACGCCTAAGAATATACCTGACTAGTAAGAATCTTAAAACCTATGGATTTATATGTCTCCGAAAGAGAATCAAGCGTGTGTACAGTGGCATAAACACAGCAGTGATAGGATTGGTGAGGTTCGGTGAGCAAATGCAGACCCTTTGAAGTCATATTGCATGGTACCCATTCCATGGGTCAAAACTCTCCAAGTTTAAGGGATTCTTCCTTCAGCTAAAACATGCATGTGGAACCCAGTGTATGATCCACCGTGTGATCAGGAAACGTGTTCAAATGTGTCTCAGTTTTCGTCCCCTGGTACTCGGGTGCAACATTCCAGACGCTTTACTAACACTCTCCCCACTTGGAGAGTCAGTGCCTTTAACCTCCTGTTTGGCCCAGTTTGCAATTTCTGCAGAAAATGAACAGGAATAGGGAGAACCCATGAGAGACTACCTGGAGGTGTCTGGACGGGCAAATTTAACTCTCATTTCCCACCAGGAAGAGGAATTAACCAAAGGCTTAGCGTGCCATGCCGGAACCACACTAGGGCCTGAAGCAATCCTGCGGTGTTGCGGCCAGCTCACAAGACAGCGAGTTGAAGAAAGGAACTCAGGGGCACTGTCATTCACAAACCTGCAGAGTTATAAATGACAGCTATCGTCCAAAAATATATTGAAGTAAGGCTGCCAAGAGGACTTGAAAGCGGGGCAGAATTGCAGGAAACCGATTTCAGGAGGTAGACTGGAATTGCATGTTAAGCATAGGAAAAGAGGCAGAACGTCCACAATGATGCACTTGGCCAAAAAGTGCGTATGCATTTTTTCCTGAATATATTCAGGAAAAAACGCATACGCACTTTTTGGCCAACCAAGCAAGCTTGCAAAGGAAATCTGCACTACAATGACGTCTCACTGCCCCCCGGTCAAAAGGGCCATCTGAAAAAAGTGTAAAATCCAGAAAGGCAGGACAGGCCATGGAGAACTGGGAGCCTTGTTGTGCTGATGGGCGGGATGTAAATTGCCAACAGCCGCTCTGGAGAAGTGTATGGTGTGTCCTGAAACATCTAAAAAACAAAGCAACAGAGCCTAGGGCACTTCCACTTATGGTCCTATAGCTTAGGGAAATTAAAATCAAAAAGACACAGCCACCCCAAAGTTTGGGATGGCTCTGTTTTCAAGAACCTCGTTTACGGTACAAGTTCAATATCACAGAAAGCGAAAAATGGATAAAGAAATTGTGGTACTTACGTACAATGCAATATCACTCAGCAATGAAATCTACGTCATCAGACCCGTAGCAGCATAATGAGTGGATTCAGGTACGATGATTCTAAGTAAAATAAGTCACACAGAAAAAGAAATATCATAAGATATCACTAATACACAGAATGTAAACTTGGCTACTCAGGAACTGAATTAAAAAACAGAACAGGGTCTCAAATGTAGAAAACCAACTTATGCTTGCTTAAGGGAAAAGGTGACTATGGGTGCTGCATAAAACCAGAGATTGAAATTAGCACAGATACCGTTCCATAAGCCAAATATGTAATAGACAAGAGCTACTCCTTGCTCAACAAAGTGGACTCAACACCCCATATTAAACTCCTAAGAATATACCTGACTAGTAAGAATCTTAAAACCTATGGATCTATATGTCTCCGAAAGAGAATCAAGCGTGTGTACAGTGGCATAAACGCAGCATTGATAGGATTGGTGAGGTTCGGTGAGCAAATGCAGACCCTTTGAAGTCATATTGCATGGTACCCATTCCATGGGTCTCAACCGTCCAGGTTTAAGGGATTCTTCTTTCAGCTAAAACATGCATGTGGAACCCAGAGTATGATCCACCGTGTGATTGGGAAACGTGTTCAAATGTGTCTCAGATTTCGTCCCCTGGTACTCGGGTGCAACATTCCAGACGCTTTACAAACACTCTCCACACTTGGAGAGTCTATGCCTTTAACCTCCTGTTTGGCCCAGTTTGCAATTTCTGTGGAAAATGAACAGGAATAGGGAGAACCAGTGAGAGACTAGCTGCAGGTGTCTGGATGGGCAAATTTAACTCTCATTTCACACCAGGAAGAGGAATTAACCAAAGGCTCAGCGTGCCATGTCAGAACCACACTAGGGCCTGAAGCAATCCTGCGGTGTTGCGGCCAGCTCACAACAAAGCGAGTTGAAGAAAGGAGCTCAGGGGCACTGTAATTCACAAACCTGCAGAGTTATAAATGACAGCTATCGTCCAAAAATATATTGAAGTAAGGCTGCCAAGAGGACTTGAAAGCGGGGCAGAATTGCAGGAAACCGATTTCAGGAGGTAGACGGGAATTGCATGTAAAGCATAGGAAAAGAGGCAGAACGTCCACAATGATGCACTTGGCCAAAAAGTGCGTATGTGTTTTTTCCTGAATATATTCAGGAAAAAACGCATACGCCCTTTTTGGCCAACCAAGCAAGCTTGCAAAGGAAATCTGCACTAAAATGAAGTCTCACTGCACCCCTGTCAAAAGGGCCATCTGAAAAAAGTGTAAAATCCAAAAAGGCAGGATAGGCCATGGAGAACTGGGAGCCTTCTTATGCTGATGGGTGGGATGTAAATTGCCAACAGCCACTCTGGACAAGTGTATGGTGTTTCCTGAAACATCTACAAAACAAAGCAACAGAGCCTAGGGCACTTCCACTTATGGTCCTATAGCTTAGGGAAATTAAAATCAAAAAGACACAGCCACCCCAAAGTTTGGGCCGGCACTGTTTACAAGAACCTCATTTACGGTACAAGTTCAATATCACAGAAAGCACAAAATGGATAAAGAAGTTGTGGTATTTACGTACAATGCAATATCACTCAGCAATGAAATCTATGTCATCAGGCCCGTAGCAGCATAATGAGTGGATTAAGGTATGATGATTCTAAGTGAAATAAGTCACACAGAAAAAGAAACATCATAAGATATCACTACTACACGGAATGTAAACTTGGCTACACAGGAACTGAATTACAAAACAGAACAGGGTCTCAAATGTAGAAAACCGACATATGCTTGCTTAAGGGGAAAGGTGAGGTGGGGTGCTGCATAAAACCAGAGACTGAAATTAACACAGATACCGTTCCATAAGCCAAATATGTAATAGACAAGAGCTACTCCTTGCTCAACGAAGTGGACTCAACACCCCATATTAAACGCCTAAGAATATACCTGACTAGTAAGAATCTTAAAACCTATGGATTTATATGTCTCCGAAAGAGAATCAAGCGTGTGTGTAGTGGCATAAAGGCAGCAGTGATAGGATTGGTGAGGTTCAGTGAGCAAATGCAGACCCTTTGAAGTCATATTGCATGGTACCCATTCCATGGGTCTCAACTCTCCAGGTTTAAGGGATTCTTCCTTCAGCTAAATCATGCATGTGGAACCCAGAGTATGATCCACCGTGTGATCGGGAAACGTGTTCAAATATGTCTCAGTTTTCATCCCCTGGTACTCGGGTGCAACATTCCAGACGCTTTACTAACACTCTCCCCACCTGGAGAGTCAGTGCCTTTAAACTCCTGTTTCACCCAGTTTGCAATTTCTGAGGAAAATGAACAGGAATAGGGAGAACCAATGAGAGACTAGCTGGAGGTGTCTGGACGGGCAAATTTAACTCTCATTTCCCACCAGGAAGAGGAATTAACGAAAGGCTCAGCGTGCAGTGCCGGAACCACACTAGGACCTGAAGCAATCCTGCGGTGTTGCGGACAGCTCACAAAAAAGCGAGTTGAAGAAAGGAGCTCAGGGGCACTGTAATTCACAAACCTGCAGAGTTATAAATGACAGCTATCGTCCAAAAATATATTGAAGTAAGGCTGCCAAGAGGACTTGAAAGCGGGGCTGAATTGCAGGAAACCGATTTCAGGAGGTAGACTGGCGTTGCATGTAAAGCATAGGAAAAGAGGCAGAACGTCCACAATGATGCACTTGGCCAAACTGGTGTATGCGTTTTTTCCTGAATATATTCAGGAAAAAACGCATACGCCCTTTTTGGCCAACCAAGCAAGCTTGCAAAGAAATCTGCACTAAAATGAAGTCTCACTTCCCCACGGTCAAAAGGGCCATCTCAAAAAAGTGTAAAATCCAGAAAGGCAGGACAGGCCATGGAGAACTGGGAGCCTTGTCATGCTGATGGGTGGGATGTAAATTGCCAACAGCCACTCTGGAGAAGTGTATGGTGTTTCCTGAAACATCTACAAAACAAAGCAACAGAGCCTAGGGCACTTCCACTTATGGTCCTATAGCTTAGGGAAATTAAAATCAAAAAGACACAGCCACCCCAAAGTTTGGGACGCCTCTGTTTACAAGAACCTCGTTTATGGTACAAGTTCAATATCACAGAAAGCGAAAAACGGATAAAGAAGTTGTGGTACTTACGTACAATGAAATATCACTCAGCAATGAAATCTATGTCATCAGGCCCGTAGCAGCATAATGAGTGGATTCAGGTACGATGATTCTAAGTGAAATAAGTCACACAGAAAAAGAAACATCATAAGATATCACTAATACACGGAATGTAAACTTGGCTAGAGAGGAACTGAATTAAAAAACAGAACAGGGTCTCAAATGTAGAAAACCAACTTATGCTTGCTTAAGGGGAACGGTGAGTTGGGGTGCTGCATAAAACCAGAGATTGAAATTAGCACAGATACCGTTCCATAAGACAAATATCTAATAGACAAGAGCTACTCCTTGCTCAACGAAGTGGACTCAACACCCCATATTAAACGCCTAAGAATATACCACACTAGTAAGAATCTTAAAACCTATGGATTTATATGTCTCCGAAAGAGAATCAAGCGTGTGTACAGCGGCATAAACGCAGCAGTGATAGGATTGGTGAGGTTCAGTGAGCAAATGCAGACCCTTTGAAGTCATATTGCATGGTACCCATTCCATGGGTCTCAACTCTACAGGTTTAAGGGATTCTTCCTTCAGCTAAAGCATGCATGTGGAACCCAGAGTATGATCCACTGTGTGATCGGGAAACGTGTTCAAATGTGTCTCAGTTTCCGTCCCCTGGTACTCGGGTGCAACATTCCAGACGCTTTACTAACACTCTACCCACTTGGAGAGTCAGTGCCTTTAACCTCCTGTTTGGCCCAGTTTGCAATTTCTGCGGAAAATGAACAGGAATAGGGAGAACCAATGAGAGACTAGCTGGAGGTGTCTGGATGGGCAAATTTAACTCTCATTTCACACCAGGAAGAGGAATTAACCAAAGGCTCAGCGTGCCGTGCTGGAACCACACTAGGGCCTGTAGCTATCCTGCGGTGTTGCGGCCAGCTCACAAGAAAGCGAGTTGAAGAAAGGAGCTCAGGGGCACTGTTATTCACAAACCTGCAGAGTTATAAATGACAGCTATCGTCCAAAAATATATTAAAGTAAGGCTGCCAAGAGGACTTGAAAGCGGGGCAGAATTGCAGTAAAACCGATTTCAGGAGGTAGACTGGAATTGCATGTAAAGCATAGGAAAACAGGCAGAACGTCCACAATGATGCACTTGGCCAAAAGGGGCGTATGAGTTTTTTCCTGAATATATTCAGGAAAAAACGCATACGCCCTTTTTGGCCAACCAAGCAAGCTTGCAAAGTAAATCTGCACTACAATGAAGTCTCACTGCCCCCTTCTCAAAAGGGCCATCTGAAAAAAGTGTAAAATCCAGAAAGGAAGACAGGCCATGGAGAACTGGGAGCCTTGTTATGCTGATGGGCGGGATGTAAATTGCCAACAGCCACTCTGGAGAAGTGTATGGTGTTTCCTGAAACATCTAAAAAACAAAGCAACAGAGCCTAGGCCACTTCCGCTTATGGTCCTATAGCTTAGGGAAATTAAAATCAAAAAGACACAGCCACCCCAAAGTTTGGGACGGCTCTGTTTACAAGAACCTCGTTTACGGTACAAGTTCAATATCACAGAAAGCGAAAAATGGATAAAGAAGTTGTGGTACTTACGTACAATGCAATATCACTCAGCAATGAAATCTATGTCATCAGGCCCGTAGCAGCATAATGAGTGGATTCAGGTACGGTGATTCTAAGTGAAATAAGTCACACAGAAAAAGAAACATCATAAGATATCACTATTACACGGAATGTAAACTTGGCTACACAGGAACTGAATTACAAAACAGAACAGGGTCTCAAATGTAGAAAACCAACATATGCTTGCTTAAGGGGAAAGGTGAGTAGGGGTGCTGCATAAAACCAGAGATTGAAATTAGCACAGATACCGTTCCATAAGCCAAATATGTAATAGACAAGAAGTACACCTTGCTCAACGAAGTGGACTCAACACCCCATATTAAACGCCTAAGGTTATACCTGACTAGTAAGAATCTTAAAACCTATGGATTTCTATGTGTCCGAAAGAGAATTAAGCGTGTGAACAGTGGCATAAACGCAGCAGTGATAGGATTGGTGAGGTTCGGTGAGCAAATGCAGACCCTTTGAAGTCATATTGCATGGTACCCATTCCATGGGTCTCAACTCTTCAGGTTTAAGGGATTCTTCTTTCAGCTAAAACATGCATGTGGATCCCAGAGTATGAAGTCATATTGCATGGTACCCATTCCATGGATCTCAACTCTCCATGTTTAAGGGATTCTTCTTTCAGCTAAAACATGCATGTGGAACCCAGAGTATGATCCACTGTGTGATCGGGAAACGTGTTCAAATGTGTCTCAGTTTTTGTCCCCTTGTACTCGGGTGCAACATTCCAGACGCTTTACTAACACTCTCCCCACTTGGAGAGTCAGTGCCTTTAACCTCCTGTTTGGCCCAGTTTGCAATTTCTGCGGAAAATGAACAGGAATAGGGAGAAGCAATGAGTGACTAGCTGGAGGTGTCTGGACGGGCAAATTTAACCCTCATTTCCCACCAGGAAGAGGAATTAACCAAAGGCACAGTGTGCCGTGCTGGAACCACACTAGGGCCTGTAGCTCTCCTGCAGTGTTGCAGCCAGCTCACAAGAAAGCGAGTTGAAGAAAGGAGCTCAGGGCCACTGTAATTCACAAACCTGCAGAGTTATAAATGAAAGCTATCGTCCAAAAATATATTGAAGTAAGGCTGCCAAGAGGATTTGAAAGCGGGGCAGAATTGCAGGAAACCGATTTCAGGAGGTAGACGGAAATTGCATGTAAAGCATAGGAAAAGAGGCAGAACGTCCACAATGATGCACTTGGCCAAAAAGGACGTATGCCTTTTTATCCTGAATATATTCAGGAAAAAACGCATACGCCCTTTTTGGCCAACCAAGCAAGCTTGCAAAGGAAATCTTCACTACAATGAAGTCTCACTTCCCCCCGGTAAAAAGGGCCATCTGAAAAAAGTGTAAAATGCAGAAAGTCAGGACAGGCCATAGAGAACTGGGAGCCTTGTTATGCTGATGGGCGGGATGTAAATTGCCAACAGCCACTCTGGAGAAGTGTATGGTGTTTCCTGAAACATCTAAAAAACAAAGCAACAGAGCCTAGGGCACTTCCACTTATGGTCCTATAGCTTAGGGAAATTAAAATCAAAAAGACTCAGCCACCCCAAAGTTTGGGACGGCTCTGTTTACAAGAACCTCGTTTACGGTACAAGTTCAATATCACAGAAAGCGAAAAATGGATAAAGACGTTGTGGTACTTATGTACAATGCAATCTCACTTAACAATGAAATCTATCTCATCAGGCCCGTAGCAGCATAATGAGTGGATTCAGGTACGATGATTCTAACTGACATAAGTCACACAGAAAAAGGAACGTCATAAGATATCACTAATACACGGAATGTAAACTTGGCTACACAGGAACTGAATTACAAAACACAACAGGGCCTCAAATGTAGAAAACCAATTTATGCTTGCTTAAGGGGAAAGGTTTGTTGGGGTGCTGCGTAAAATCAGAGATTGAAATTAGCACAGATTCCGTTCCATAAGCCAAATATGTAATAGACAATAGCTACTCCTTTCTCAAAAAAGTGGACACAACACCCCATACTAAATCCCTAAAAATATACCTGACTATTAAGAATCTTAAAACCTATGGATTTATATATCTCCGAAAGAGAATCAAGCGTGTGTACAGTGGCATAAACGCAGCAGTGATAGGAGTGTTGAGGTTCGGTGAGCAAATGCAGACACTTTGAAGTCATATTGCATGGTACCCATTCCATGGGTCTCAACTCTCCAGGTTTAAGGGATTCTTCCTTCAGCTAAAACATGCATGTGGAACCCAGAGTATGATCCACCGTGTGATCGGGAAACGTGTTCAAATGTGTCTCAGTTTTCGTTCCCTGGTACTCGGGTGCAACATTCCAGACGCTTTACTAACACTCTCCCCACTTGGAGAGTCAGTGCCTTTACCCTCCTGTTCGGCCCAGTTTGCAATTTCTGCGGAAGATGAACAGGAATAGGGAGAACCAATGAGAGACTAGCTGGAGGTGTCTGGAAGAGCAAATTTAACTCTCATTTGCCACCAGGAAGAGGAATTAACCAAAGACTCAGCGTGCTGTGCGGGAACAACACTATGGTCTGAAGAAATCCTGCGGTGTTGTGGCCAGATCACAAGAAAGCGAGTTGAAGAAAGGAGCTCAGGGGCACTGATATTCACAAATCTGCAGAGTTATAAAGGACAGCTATCGTCCAAAAATATATTGAAGTAAGGCTGCCAAGAGGACATGAGAGTGGGGCAGAATTGCCCGAAACTGATTTCAGGAGGGAGACTGGAATTGCATGTAAAGCATAGGAAAAGAGGTAGAACGTCCACAATGATGCACTTAGCCAAAAAGGGCGTATGCGTTTTTTCCTGAATATATTCAGGAAAAAATGCATACGCACTTTTTGGTCAACCAAGCAAGCTTGCAAAGGAGATCTGCACGACAATGAAGTCTCACTTCCCCCTGGTCAAAAGGGCCATCTGAAAAAAGTGTAAAATCCAGAAAGGCAGGACAGGCCATGGAGATCTGGGAGCCTTGTTATGCTGATGGGCGGGATGTAAATTTCCAACAACCACTCTGGAGAAGTGTATGGTGTTTCCTGAAACATCTAAAGAACAAAGCAACAGAGCCTCGGGCACTTCCACTTATGGTCCTATAGCTTAGGGAAATTAAAATAAAAAAGACACAGCCACCCCAAATTTTGGGACGGCTCTGTTTACAAGAACCTCATTTATGGTACAAGTTCAACATCGCAGAAATCGAAAAATGGATAAAGAAGTTGTCGTACTTACGTCCAATGCAATATCACCCAGCAATGAAATCTCTGTCATCAGGCCCATAGCAGCATAATGAGTGGATTCAGGTACGATGATTGTAAGTGAAATAAGTCACACAGAAAAAGAAACATCATAAGATATCACTAATACACGGAATGTAATCTTGGCTACACAGGAACTGAATTACAAAACACAACAGGGGCTCAAATGTAGAAAACCAACTATTCTTGGTTAAGGGGAAAGGTGAGTTGGGGTGCTGCATAAAACCAGAGATTGAAATTAGCACAGATACCGTTCCATTAGCCAAATATGTAATAAAAAAGAGCTACTCCTTGCTCAACGAAGTGGACTCAACACTCCATATTAAACGCCTAAGAATATACCTGACTAGTAAGAATCTTAAAACCTATGGATTTATATGTCTCCGAAAGAGAAACAAGCGTGTGTACAGCGGCATAAACGCAGCAATGATAGGACTGGTGAGGTTCAGTGAGCAAATGCAGACCCTTTGAAGTCATATTGCATGGTACCCATTCCATGGGTCTCAACTCTCCAGGTTGAAGGGATTCTTCCTTCAGCTAAAACATGCATGTGGAACCCAGAATATGATCCACCATGTGATCGGGAAACGTGTTCAAATGTGTCTCAGTTTTCGTCCCCTGGTACTCGGGTGCAACATTCCAGACGCTTTACTAACACTCTCCCCACTTGGAGAGTCACTGCCTTTAACCTCCTGTTTGGCCCAGTTTGCAATTTCTGCGGAAGATGAACAGCAATAGGGAGAACCAATGAGAGACTAGCTGGAGGTGTCTGGACGGGCAAATTTAAATCTCATTTCCCACCATGAAGAGGAATTAGCCAAAGGCACAGCGTGCCCAGTCGAATACAGATTATGCCCTGAAGCAATCCTGCAGTGTTGCAGTCAGCTCACAAGAAAGCGAGTTGAAGAAAGGAGCTCAGGGGCACTGTCAGTCACAAACCCGCAGAGTTATAAGTGACAGCTATCATCCAAAAATATATTGAAGTGAGGCTGCCAAGAGGACTTGAGAGTGGGGCAGAATTGCAGGAACCCGATTTCAGGAGGTAGACTGGAATTGCATTCAAAGCATAGAAAAAGAGGCAGAACGTCCACAATGATGCACTTGGCCAAAAAGTGCGTATGCGTTTTTTCCTGAATATATTCAGGAAAAAATGCATACACGCTTTTTGGCCAAGCAAGCAAGCTTGCAAAGGAAGTCTGCACTACAATGAAGTCTCACTTCCCACCGGTCAAAAGAGTCATCTGAAAAAAGTGTAAAATCCAGAAAGGTAGGACAGGCCATGGAGAACTGGGAGCCTTGTTATGCTGGTGGGCGGGATGTAAATTTCCAACAGCCACTCTGGAGCAGTGTATGGTGTTTCCTGAAACATCTAAAAAACAAAGCAACAGAGCCTGGGGCACTTCAACTTATGGTCCTATAGCTTAGGGAAATTAAAATAAAAAAGACACAGCCACCCCAAAATTTGGGATGGCTCTGCTTACAAGAACCTCGTTTACGGTACAAGTTCAATATCGCAGAAAGCGAAAATGGATAAAGAAGTTGTGGTACTTACGTACAATGCAATATCACTCAGCAATGAAATCTATGTCATCAGGCCCGTAGCAGCATAATGAGTGGATTCAAGTACGATGATTCTAAGTGAAATAAGTCACACAGAAAAAGAAACATCATAAGATATCACTACTACACGGAATGTAAACTTGGCTACACAGGAACTGAATTACAAAACAGAACAGGGTCTCAAATGTAGAAAACCAGCTTATGCTTGCTTAAGGGGAAAGGAGAGTTGGGGTGCTGCATAAAACCAGAGATTGAAATTAGCACAGATACCGTTCCATAAGCCAAATATGTAACAGACAAGAGCTACCCCTTGCTCAACGAAGTGGACACAACATTCCATATTAAACGACTAACAACATACCTGACAAGTAAGAATCTTAAAACCTATGGATTTATATGTCTCCGAAAGAGAATCAAGCGTGTGTACAGTGGCATAAGTGCTGAAGTGATAGGATTGGTTAGGTTCGGTGAGCAAATGCAGACCCTTTGAAGTCATATTGCATGGTACCCATTCCATGGGTCTCAACTCTCCAGGTTTAAGGGAATCTTCCTTCAGCTAAAACATGCATGTGGAACCCAGAGTATGATCCACCGTGTGATCGGGAAACGTGTTCAGATGAGTCTCCGTTTTCGTCCCCTGGTACTCGGGTGCAACATTCCAGACGCTTTACTAACACTCTCCCCACTTGGAGAGTCAGTGCCTTTAACCTCCTCTTTGGCCCAGTTTGCAATTTCTGTGGAAAATGAACAGGAATAGGGAGAACCTATGAGAGACTAGCTGGAGGTGTCTGGACGGGCAAATTTAACTCTCATTTCCCTCCACGAAGAGGAATTAACCTAAGGCTCAGCATGCCATGCCATAAACACACAAGGGCCTGAAGCAATCCTGCGGTGTTGCGGCCAGCTCACAAGAAAGCGAGCTGAAGAAAGGAGCTCAGGGGCACTGTCATTCACAAACCTGCAGAGTTACAAATGACAGCTATCGTCCAAAAATATATTGAAGTGAAGCTGCCAAGAGGACGTGAAAGCGGGGCAGAATTGCAGGAAACCGATTTCAGGAAGTAGACTGGAATTGCATTTCAAGCATAGGAAAAAGGCAGAACGTCCACAATGATGCACTTGGCCAAAAAGGGTGTATGCGTTTTTTCCTGAATATATTCAGGAAAAAACGCATACGCCCTTTTTGGCCAACCTAGCAAGCTTGCAAATGTAATCTACACTACAATGAAATCTCACTGCCCCCCGGTCAAAAGGGCCATCTGAAAAAAGTGTAAAATCCAGAAAGGCCGGACTGGCCATGGAGAACTGGGAGAATTGTTATGCTGATGGGCGGTATGTTAATTGCCAACAGCCACTCTGGAGAACTGTATGGTGTTTCCGGAAACATCTAAAGAACAAAGCAACAGAGCCTAGGGCACTTCCACTTATGGTCCTATAGCTTAGGGAAATTAAAATCAAAAAGACAGAGCCACCCCAAAGTTTGGGACGTCTCTGTTTACAAGAACCTCGTTTACGGTACAAGATCAATATCGCAGAAAGCGAAAATGGATAAAGATGTTGTGGTACTTACGTACAATGCAATACCACTCAGCAATGAAATCTATGTCATCAGGCCCATAGCAGCATAACGAGTGGATTCAGATACGATGATTCTAAGTGAAATAAGTCACACAGAAAAAGAAACACCATAAGATATCTCTAATACACGGAATGTAAACTTGGCTACACAGGAACTGAATTACAAAACAGAACAGGGTCTCAAATGTAGAAAACCAACTTATGCTTGCTTAAGGGGAAGTGTGAGTTGGGGTGCTGCATAAAACCAGAGACTGAAATTAGCACAGATACCGTTCCTTAAGCCAAATATGTAACAGACAAGAGCTACTCCTTGCTCAATGAAGTGGACACAACACCCCATATTAAACGCCTAACAATATACCTGACTAGTAAGAATCTTAAAACCTATGGATTTATATGTCTCCGAAAGAGAATCAAGCGTGTGTACAGCAGCATAAGCGCAGCAGTGATAGGATTGGTGAGGTTCGGTGAGCAAATGCAGACCCTTTGAAGTCATATTGCATGGTACCCATTCCATGGGTCTCAACTCTCCAGGTTTAAGGGATTCTTCCTTCAGCTAAAACATGCATGTGGAACCCAGAGTATGATCCACCGTGTTGTCGGAAACGTGTTCAAATGTGTCTCAGTTTTCGTCCCCTGGTACTCGGGTGCAACATTCCAGACGCTTTACTAACACTCTCCCCACTTGGAGAGTCAGTGCCTTTAACGTCCTGTTTGGCCCAGTTTGCAATTTCTGCGTAAGATGAACAGGAATAGGGAGAACCAATGAGTGACTAGCTGGAGGTGTCTGGACGGGCAAATTTAACTCTCTTTTCCCAACAGGAAGAGGAATTAACCAAAGGCTCAGCGTGCTGTGCCCGAACCACTCCAGGGCCTGAAGCAATCCTGCGGTGTTGCGGCCAGCTCACAAGAAAGCGAGTTGAAGAAAGGAGGTCAGGGGCACTGTAATTCACAAACCTGCAGAGTTATAAATGACAGCTATCGTCCAAAAATATATTGAAGTACGGCTGCCAAGAGGACTTGAAAGTGGGGCGGAATTGCAGAAAACCAATTTCAGGAGGTAGACTGGAATTGCTTGTAAAGCATAGGAAAAGAGGCAGAACGTCCACAATGATGCACTTGGCCAAAAAGTGCGTATGCATTTTATCCTGAATATATTCAGGAAAAAACGCATACGCCCTTTTTGGCCAAAAAGCAAGCTTGCAAAGGATATCTGCACTACAGTGAAGTCTCACTTCCCCTCGGTTAAAAGGGTCATCGGAAAAAAGTGTAAAATCCAGAAAGGCAGGACAGGCCATGGAGAACTGGGAGCCTTGTTATGCTAATGGGCGGGATGTAAAACGCCAACAGCCACTCTGGAGAAGTGTATGGTGTTTCCTGAAACATCTAAAAAACAAAGCAACAGAGCCTAGTGCACTTCCACTTATGGTCCTATAGCTTAAGGAAATTAAAATCAAATAGACACAGCCACCCCAAAGTTTGGGACGGCTCTGTTTACAAGAACCTCGTTTACCGTACAAGTTCAATATCACAGAAAGTGAAAAATGGATAAAGAAGTTGTGGTACATACGTACAATGCAATATCACTTAGCAATGAAATCTATGTCATCAGGCCCGTAGCAGCATAATGAGTGGATTCAGGTACGGTGACTCTAAGTGAAATAAGTCACACAGAAAAAGAAATATCATAAGATATCACTAATACACGGAATGTGAACTTGGCTACCCAGGAACTGAATTACAAAACAGAACAGGGTCTCAAATGTAGAAAACCATCTTATGCTTGCTTAAGGGGAAAGGTGAGTTGGGGTGCTGCATAAAACCAGTGATTGAAATTAGCACACATACCATTCCATAAGCCATATATGTAATATACTAGAGCTACTCCTTGATCAACGAAGTGGACACAACACCCCATATTAAACAACTAAGAATACACCTGACTAGTAAGAATCTTAAAACCTATGAATTTATATGTCTCCGAAAGAGAATCAAGCGTGTGTACAGTGGCATAAACGCAGCAGTGATAGTATTGGTGAGGTTCGGTGAGCTAATGCAGACCCTTTGAAGTCATATTGCATGGTACCCATTCCATGGGTCTCAACTCTCCAGGCTTAAGGGATTCTTCCTTCAGCTAAAACATGCATGTGGAACCCAGAGTATGATCCACCGTGTGATCGGGAAACGTGTTCAAATCTGTCTCAGTTTTCGTCCCCTTGTACTCGGGCGCAACATTCCAGACGCTTTACTAACACTCTCCCCACTTGGAGAGTCAGTGCCTTTAACCTCCTGTTTCGCCCAGTTTGCAATTTCTCCGGAAAATGAACAGGAATAGGGAGAACCAATGAGAGACTAGTTGGAGGTGTCTGGACGGGCAAATTTAACTCTCATTTCCCACCAGGAAGAGGAATTAACCAAAGGCTCAGCGTGCCGTGCCGGAACCACACTAGGGCCTGAAGCAATCCTGCGGTGTTGCGGCCAGCGCACAAGAAAGCGAGTTGAAGAAAGGAGCTCAGGGGCACTGTCATTCACAAACCTGCAGAGTTATAAATGACAGCTATCGTCCAAAAATATATTGAAATAAGGCTGCCAAGAGGACTTGAAAACGGGGCAGAATTGCAGGAAACCGATTTCAGGAGGTAGCCTGGAATTTCATTTAAAGCATAGGAAAAGAGGCAGAACGTCCACAAGGATGCACTTGGCCAAAAAGGGTGTATGCGTTTTTTCCTGAATATATTCAGGAAAAAACGCATACGCCCTTCTTGGCCAACCAAGCAAGCTTGGAAAGGAAATCTGCACTACAATGAAGTCTCACTGCCCCCCGGTCAAAAGGGCCATCTGAAAAAAGTGTAAAATCCAGAAATGCAGGACAGGCCATGGAGAACTGGGAGCCTTGTTATGCTGATGGGCGGGATGTAAATTGCCAACAGCCACTCTGGAGAAGTGTATGGTGTTTCCTGAAACATCTAAAAAACAAAGCAACAGAGCCTAGGGCACTTCCACTTATGGTCCTATAGCTTAGGGAAATTAAAATCAAAAAGACACAGCCACCCCAAAGTTTGGGATGGCTCTGTTTACAAGAACCTCGTTTACGGTACAAGTTCAATATCACAGAAAGCGAAAAATGGATAAAGAAGTTGTGGTACTTACGTACAATGCAATATCACTCAGCAATGAAATCTATGTCATCAGGCCCGTAGAAGCATAATGAGTGGATTCAGGTACGATGATTCTAAGTGAAATAAGTCACACAGAAAAAGAAACATCATAAGATATCACTAATACACGGAATGTAAACTTGGCTACACAGGAACTGAATTACAAAACACAACAGGGTCTCAAATGTAGAAAACCAACTTATGCTGGCTTAAGGGGAAAGGTGAGTTGGGGTGCTGCATAAAACCAGAGATTGAAAGTAGCACAGATACCGTTCCATAAGCCAAATATGTAATAGAGAAGAGCTACTCCTTGCTCAGTGAAGTGGACTCAACATCCCATATTAAACGCCTAAGAATATACCTGACTAGTAAGAATCTTAAATCCTATGGATTTATATGTCTCCGAAAGAGAATCAAGCGTGTGTACAGTGGCATAAACGCAGCAGTGATAGGACTGGTGAGGTTCGGTGAGCAAATGCAGACCCTTTGAAGTCATATTGCATAGTAATCATTCCATGGGTCTCAACTCTCCAGGTTTAAGGGATTCTTCCATCAGCTAAAACGAGCATGTGGAACCCAGAGTATGATCCACCATGTGATCTGGAAATGTGTTCAAATGTGTCTCAGTTTTCGTCCCCTGGTACTCGGGTGCAACATTCCAGACGCTTTACTAACACTCTCCCCACTTGGAGAGTCAATGCCTTTAACCTGCTGTTTGGCCCAGTTTGCAATTTCTGCGGAAAAAGAACAGGAATAGGGAGAACCCATGAGAGCCTAGCTGGAGGTGTCTGTACGGGCAAATTTAACTCTCATTTCCCACCAGGTAGAGGAATAAACCAAAGGCTCAGCGTGCCGTGCCGGAACCACACTATGGCCTGAAGCAATCCTGTGGTGTTGCAGCCAGCTCACAAGAAAGCGAGTTGAAGAAAGGAGCTCAGGGGCACTGTCATTCACAAACATGCAGAGTTATAAATGACAGCTATCGTCCAAAAATATATTGAAGTAAGGCTGCCAAGAGGACTTGAAAGCGGGGCTGAATTGCAGGAAACCGATTTCAGTAGGTAGACTGGAATTGCATGTAGAGCAGAGGAAAAGACGCAGAACGTCCACAATGATGCACTTGGCCAAAAAGGGCGTATGCGTTTTTTCCTGAATATATTCAGGAAAAAACGCATACGCCCTTTTTGGCCAACCAAGCAAGCTTGCAAAGGAAATCTGCACTACAATAAAGTCTCACTGCCCCCCGGTCAAAAGGGCCATCTGAAAAAAGTGTAAAATCCAGAAAGGCAGGACAGGCCATGGAGAACTGGGAGGCTTGTTATGCTGATGGGCGGGATGTAAATTGCCAACAGCCACTCTGGAGAAGTGTATGGTGTTTCCTGAAACATCTAAAAAACAAAGCAACAGAGTCTAGGGCACTTCCACTTATGGTCCTATAGCTTAGGGAAATTAAAATCAAAAAGACACAGCCACCCCAAAATTTGGGACGGCTCTGTTTACAAGAACCTCGTTTACGGTACAAGTTCAATATCACAGAAAGCGAAAAATGGATAAAGAAGTTGTGGTACTTACGTACAATGCAATATCACTCAGCAATGAAATCTATGTCATCAGGCCCGTAGCAGCATAATGAGTGGATTCAGGTACGATGATTCTAAGTGAAATAAGTCACACAGAAAAAGAAACATCATAAGATATCACTAATACATGGAATGTAAACTTGGCTACACAGGAACTGAATTACAAAACAGAACAGGGTCTCAAATGCAGAAAACCAACTTATGCTTGCTTAAGGGGAAAGGTGAGTTGGGGTGCTGCAGAAAACCAGAGATTGAAATTAGCACAGATACCGTTCCATAAGCCAAATATGTAATAGACAAGAGCTACTCCTTGCTCAACGAAGTGGACTCAACACCCCATATTAAACGCCTAAGAATATACCTGACTAGTAAGAATCTTAAAACCTATGGATTTATATGTCTCCGAAAGAGAATCAAGCGTGTGTACAATGGCATAAACGCAGCAGTGATAGGATGGGTGAAGTTCGGTGAGCAAATGCAGACCCTTTGAAGTCATATTGCATGGTACCCATTCCATGGGTCTCCAATCTCCAGGTTTAAGGGATTCTTCCTTCAGCTAAAACATGCATGTGGAACCCAGAGTATGATCCACCGTGTGTTCGGGAAACGTGTTCAAATGTGTCTCAGTTTTCGTCCCCTGGTACTCGGGTGCAACATTCCAGACGCTTTACTAACACTCTCCCCACTTGGAGAGTCAGTGCCTTTAACCTCCTGTTTGGCCCAGTTTGCAATTTCTGCGGAAAATGAACAGGAATAGGGAGAACCAATGAGACACTAGCTGGAGGTGTCTGGACGGGCAAATTTAACTCTCATTTCCCACAAGGAAGACGAATGAACCAAAGGCTCAGCATGCCGTGCCGGAACCACACTAGGGCCTGAAGCAATGCTGCGGTGTTGCGGCCAGCTCACAAGAAAGCGAGTTGAAGAAAGGAACTCAGGGGCACTGTCATTCACAAACCTGCAGAGTTATAAATGACAGCTATCATCCAAACTTATACTGAAGTAAGGCTGCGAAGACAACTTGAATGCCGGGCAGAATTGCTGGCAACCGATTTCAGAAGGTACACGGTTGTCGCTCTTAAAGCATATTAAAAGAGACAGAACTTGGAAAATAATGCACTTGGCAAAAAAGGGCATATGTGTTTTATCCAGAGCTCTCATAACTGAGGGGAGGAGATTCCCAGCAGGCTCCAACTGCCACCTGAGGGCTCACATTGCCAAGGCAACGTGAGCAAGCCAGGCAGGAGTTACCTCACAGCAGAGGTCCCACCTCACAGAAGGGTGAGAAACCCAGCCAACATCAGACTCTCACCAATGGCCCCACATCACCAAGGGGATGGGAACCAGGCAGGAGTGTCTTCACACCAGTGGGGCCACATCATCGAAAGGTGAGGTACTCAGCACATGTGTCCTCAAACCACAGGACCCACATCACCAAGGGCCTCGGAGTGAGGCAGGCAGGAGTAGCCTCACAACACTGGGCCCATAGAATAAAAAAGTGAGGAATTCAGCAGTTGGAACCTCCCAGCAGGCGTCCCAGAGCACCGAGGCTATGGGATCCAGGCCACAGTGAACTCACAGAAGAGGGCCCATGTCATGAAACTGAGCAACCCAGCCATTGGGACCTCAGAGCAGGAGGCCCACATCCCCATGGGGATGGAAATCTGGTAGGAGTGTCCTCGCACCACTGAGAACGTATCAGAAAATTTTGGGCGACCAGCAGTTAGGGCCTGACGCCAGAGGGCCCTCATCACCGAGGGGAGGAGGCTCCCAGCAGGCTCCAAGTGCCACCAGAGGGCTCATGTCCACAAGGCGAGGTGAGCAAGCCAGGCAGGAGTGACCTCACAGCAGACGGCCCACCTCACAGATGGGTGAGGAACCCAGCCAGGATCAGACTCTCAACAGAGGGCCCACATCACCAAGGGGATGGGAACCAGGCAGGAGTCTCCTAAGACCATTGGTCCCACATCATCGAAGGGTGAGGAACCCAGCACATGTGGCCTCAAACCAGACGACACACATCACGAAGGGGCTGGGAGTGAGGCAGGCAGGAGGATCCTCACAACAGAGGGCCCCAAAAATTAAAAAAGTGAGGAATCCAGCAGTTGGAACCTCCCAGCAGGCGGCCAAGAGCACAGAGGCTATGGGATCCAGGCCTCTGTGAACTAACACCAGAGAGCCCACATCATGAAAATGTGAACAACCCAGCCGTTGGGACCTCAGAGCAGAAGACCCACATCCCCATGGAGATGGGATCCTAAGAGGAGTGCCAAAGCATCACTGGGCTCACTAAGAAAAGTTGGTGAGCCCAGCAGTTAGGGCCTGACGCAAGAGGGCCCTCATCACCGGGGGGAGGAGATTCACAGCACGCTCCAACTGCCACCACACGGCTGACTTCACCAAGGCAATGTGTGCCAGCCATGCAGGAGTGACCTATCAGCAGAGGGTCTCCCTCACAGAAGGGTGAGGAACACAGCCAGGAACAGACTCTCACCAGGGGGTCCACATAACCACGTGGATGAGAACCAGGCAGGAGTGTCCTCACACTAGTGGGGCCACATCATCGAAAGGTGAGGAACCCAGCAAAGGTGGCCACAAACCAGAGGACCCACATCACCAAGGGGTTGAGAGTGAGGTAGGTGTCTGGACGGGCATATTTAACACTCATTTCCCACCAGGAAGAGGAATTAACCAAAGGCTCAGCGTGCCCTGCCAGAAGCAGATTAGGGCCTGAAGCAGTCTTGTGGGTTTGCGGTCAGCCCACAAGAAAGCGAGTTGAAGAAAGGAGCTCAGGGGCCCTGTGATTCAGAAACCTGCAGAGTTATAAATGACAGATAACGTCCAAAAATATATTGAAGTAAGGCTGCGAAGAGGACTTGAAAGCGGGGCAGAATTGCAGGAAACCGATTTCAGGAGGTAGACTGGATTTGCATTTAAAGCATAGGAAAAGAGGCAGAACATTGACAATGATGCACTTGGCAAAAAAGGGCGTATGAGTTTGTTCCTGAATATATTCAGGAAAAAACACATACGCCCTTTTTGGCAAACCAAGCAAGCTTGCAATGGAAATCCGAAATACTATGAAGTGTCACTTCCCCCCGGTTTAAAGGGCCATCTGAGAAAAGTGTAAAATCCAGAAAGGCAAAACAGGCCATGGGGAAAAAGGAGCCTTGTTATGCTGATGGGTGGGATGTAAATTGCCAACAGCCACTCTGGAGAAGTGTATGGTGTTTCCTGATACATCTGAAAAACAAAGCAACAGAGTCTAGGGCATTCCCACTTATGGTCCTATAGCTTAGGGAAATTAAAATCAAAAAGACACAGCCACCCCAAAATTTGGGACAGCTCTGTTTACAGGAACCTCTTCTACAGTACAAGTTAAATATCCCAGAGAACAAATAATTGATAAAGAAGTTGCGGTACTTACGTACAACAGAATACCACTCAGCAATGAAATCTGTGTCACCAGGCCTGTACAAGCATAATGAGTGGATTGAGACACGATGATTCTAAGTGAAATAAGTCACACAGAAAAAGAAACATCATAAGTTGTCACTAATGCACGGAATGTAAACTTGGCTACACAGGAACTGAATTACAAAACAGAACAGGGTCTCAAGTTTAGAAAACCAACTTATGCTTGCTTAAGGGGAAAGGTGAGTTGGGGTGCTGCATAAAACCAGAGTTTGAAATTAGCACAGATACCGTTCCATAAGCCAAATATGTAATAGACAAGACCTACCCCTTGCTCAACGAAATGGACTCAACAATGAGTTATCACCTCACACCTGTTAGAATGGGCATCATCTGAAAATCTACAAACAACAAATGCTGGAAAGGGTGTGGAGAAAAGGAACCCTCTTCCACTATTGTTGGGAATATAAATTGATACAGTCACTATGGAGAACAATATGGAGTTTCTTAAGAAACTAATAATAGAATTACCATATGATACAGCAATCCCAGTACTGGACATATACCCAGACAAAACCATAAATCAAAAAGAGACATTCACCGCAATGTTCATTGCATCACTATTTACAATATCGAGGTAATGGAAGCAACCTAAATGCCCACAGACAGACGAATGCATAAAGATGTGGTACATATATAAAATGGAATATTACTAAGCCATGAAAGGAATGAAATTGGGTCATTTGTAGAGACGTCGATGGATCTAGAGACTGTCATACAGAGTGAAGTAAGTCAGAAAGAGAAAAACAAATCTTGTAAATTCATGCATATATGTGGAACCTAGAAAAACTGTACAGATTAACCGTTTTGCAAGGCATAAATAGAGCAACAGATGTAGACAACAATCGTATGGACAACAAGGGGAGAAAGCTCTTGGGGGGGTGGTGGTGGGAGGAGTTGAGAGATTGGGATTGGCATGTAAACATTTATATGTATAAAATAGATAACCAATAAGAACCTGCTGTATAAAAATATAAAATAAAATTCAAAATTAAAAAGAAATAAAATTAAAAAAATAAAACAGAAAAAACAATTATTCCCTTCACATACATGTATTTATATGAATAAATTATTTCCATGCTTATATCTGTAAATACAAAAAAGAGGTATAAAATCTACCTTGAACCAAAAACGAAAAAGAGAAAAGAAAAAGAGAACCCACCAGTTACTCAGAGGAAAACCGTATCAGGGCACTTGCTCCAGTTGTAAACAATTCTGAAGTTGGTCAGTGGTGGGGAATCGTCTCCCATTCAGCCAGCAGCCCCCACACAACAAGCGTCCTCATTGCAAAGCTGGGGCACCGTGCCGAGGCATCTGTGAGTAAACGTGAGCTGAGCCCCAGGCCAGTTGCTGCTGAACTGTTCCCACCCTTCCCAGGTAAAACACCTGAATATATACAAGGACTTGAAAGCCTAGAGGAAGGGCCATGGAGCCACATGAGTGACAGCATGCCAGCTGACTTGGTGCCTGCAGGCCAGCCAGGATGGTCCTGGCCCTGGGTGCTCTTCTGGAAGATTTCCATTTCCCTGCCTGAGATACCCGTCCTGTCCCTGCCCCCACTGCTTTTTTCCTTCCTCACCTCTGCCCAGGGAGAAATTCCAGCAGCAGGTATGGGTGACACATCCTCTTCTTTAGCAGGTGGCAGCCTGGCAACTGCTGCAGAAAGTCCAGCAGAGCCCCACTCACACTGGGCCACCCACAAAGCCGTGGCCTCTCAGTCCCTCCCACCAGCCCAGCCCCGAGACTGCTGACAGGGCAGAGAAAATGGCGTCAGGCACAGCTGCAGGGGCTCTTGCTGCCTGGAGTGGTATTTATATTGATCTCAACCCAGGCACACCTGGGGAGGGCTGGCCGGCACGGTAAGGCTGCCCAGGTCAGACAATCATCACCCCTCAGGGGCTCACAGTTGCAGAAAATGGAACTTGCTGAACCGGCCAGGTCCAAGGAACAGGTGTGGGCTCCTGAGAGTCAGGATAGACAAGGGGCTGCAGCTTTGGCTTGTTTTCTAATCATTTTATCTGGCCCATGAGTGGGAGACAACTTCAAGAAAACCCTCTCCTAATGAGAGGAACCCAGGAGTCAGGGAGAGGAGGGGGTGGGTGGTGGTTGGAGACAGAGGCCTGGTGCCCTGGGTGTAGTGGAAGTCTCTGGAAGACCAGGTGGAGGGAGGCCACACAGAGTGATGCCCAGGGTCACAGACCTGTCGGAGCTGCTGTTTGTTAGTTCAAGTCCTGCTCTGAGGTGCTCTGTGTCAGCTCTGAGCGACAGGTGAGCTGGGGGTGCTCTTCAATGAGGGCTATGTGCACGGTTCCTGTGTGCCCAGCCCTGCCACGGTACCTGCAAGGGTAGCTCTGTATCCTGGGAGGGGCCTGACCATGAGAGCCCCATGGGCTGGGTTGGGGGTGGGGTACCTGCCCAGGAGAGCTCCATATCCTGGGATTGGCCTGACCACGAGAGCCCCATGGGCTGCTGGGGACCTGGTAAAGGATGTCAGGACAGTCAGTGAAGCCACCGAGGATATACCTCCAGTTGCTCCTGATTCCCACACCCTGCTGGTCATTCTACCAACCACCAGGACATGGTATTCTGTATTAGTCTTCAATGATGCCTTCTTTTGTATTCCATTAGTCCCAGAGTCACAAGAAATTTTGGCTTGTGAGTGGCAGGACTCAACATACAACTAAAACAATACTTCCGGGCCGTCTTGCCCCAAGGGTTCAAAAATTCCCAAACCATCTTTGGGGAAAGCTTAGCTAAAGACCGAAAAGTTCTACCTCTGGAAAAGGAAACCCTCCTTCAATATGCAGATGACATTCTGATCACCAGCCCTACTAAGGAGGCCTCTGAACTACCAAGCCAATAAAGGATAGAAGTTGTCCAAGAAAAAGCTCAAATATCACAGACTGCGGTGACCTGCCTGGGCTTCATTCTCACACAAGGTCAGAGAAGCCCATCCCAGGAAAGGGAAGAAACCATTTGCAGCCTTACCCCTTTCTAAAACTAGAAGACAGCTTAGGGGTTCCTGGGGAGGCCAGGGTTTGCTGCTTCTGGATCCCTAACTACAGTCTACTAGCTGGGCCTCTATATGAAACACTGAAAGGAAAAGATGATGATCCTTTTGAACAGAATCCAGAAGTGGCCTTTCAAGAATGGAAAGAGCAGTCAATTCAGACCCTTGCCCTGGAACTCCCTAATTGAGCTAAACCCTTTGACCTTTCCATTCCTAGTGAAAGGTGAATCGCCATTGGAGAATTAGTGCAAAAACTGGGACCACTTGAAATGGAACAACGCAAGAATGCCATCCAGGTAGGATAAACTACAGTCACCAAGGGGCTTGGCCCACTGCCACATCTGGCCAAGATACTAGCGGTATCTAAAAACCTGGAAATCAACAGCCCAAAAGGCCACCTCCCTCCTAAGGGAAAAGGACCCCACATGGTGATCCTAATCACCAACCATGCCCTGAAGTTGCAGGGTTCGCTCCGTGGGCACACCGACCTCGAGTGAGGAGGCCCTCCAACTCCAACATCCAGAGAGATAACCGGGGGCAACAGAGCACCATGACGACTCATGTGAACATCACTTGACCTGGAGTTTCTCTCATAAAACAACAATAGTGTGTCCCGAAGGAGTAGACTACTGCTTGCAGGACTTACTGCACCCGGAAGGGACCTAATAATCTTGGCGGGGGAACCGTATATCACACTGTCACCATAGAAAAGCCTACAGACACCATGATGATGGTGGCCAGTAGGACCGGCTGGACTCCTGTTTACTTCAAAAGGCTGTTGACTCAGTGGCCATCATGGTCCTTGATCACCACTGACCCTGGACTGTCTGGGAGTTGAGCGGGCAGGGCTCTGACACCTGGTGCTGTTTTTACGTTAATTCAGGGGCCTAATTGAAGAAAGAGCAGACTACTGGTCAGAGCATCTAGGCTGGCAGAAACGGTCAGCCTAAGGTGGCCGAACAAATGTGGGGCGGGGTGAAATCGGCCCCCACAGCGTCTCTGCACATCTCTTTCCTGGACCCTTAAAGGTCATTAGAATCTATAACACTTCCAATGCTGGTGCTCAGGTAGACGAGCAGGGAGGCAGGGGTCCTGGGGCCAATCAACGTCACCTGGAGGCTGCTGGGGAGAAGTTCTGACCCTCATCCCCTGGTATGAGGGCTCCCAACTCAGCACTCAGCAGTTACAGAAGAAGGGTCTGCACCCTCAGCACTCCAAGAATGAGGAACGGGACAAAAGGCAGAGGAGGGGTTTGTCCCCAGCAAAGCCCATTAAAAATCCCTGGGAGATAAAAATAGAATCTGGGCAATAAAGTCAAGTCTGACCTTTCTTATCCTTTGTGCTTTGTCTAATTTCACGTGCTCCTAGGGTCCTGCATGCAGAGGTTCCACACCCGGCACTTCAGACCAGATTTCCTAGTGCAGAATGGCTGGGTCGACACCTCAGCTCTTGGGGCCCAGTGCAGACTCCGAGATATAGAGCCTGAACTGCAGCCAACCCGGCCCTCGAGAGCTCCGCCCCCTCCCTCCCACTGACTCTCACAGGATCTCTACACAGCAGCCCAGCCCACAGCCCATGGGGTAGTGCATGCTCTCACCTCTCCATTCTCTGATCAAAATATAAAGTTTCCTTTGCTTGTGAACCAAACTCAGTCTCGATCTGTTGGCCCCAATGACACTGGGCAGGGGGACACTTGTTGGGGTCCACTCTGGAGGATCAGTAACAGAAATTGAGACTATTGTAACTTCAATGAACAGATGTGTGAGCCAAACTGTAGTTAACATAGAACAGTTTATAAGGCTCGGGTAAAATAAGATGTTTCTAACACTTCCATTTGATATTTCCATCACTTTATTATAAGCAAGTTCAGTGAAAAGGTTTGTCTTATTTGTCAGGTCAATATTGGAGAAATGAAGTGATTTCTTTCCAAGGATGTACATCTAATAATCTTGGTTAAAGCTTCAATCTTGTTTTAAATGCTTTTCCATTGAAAATGATACCTCTCTTTCAGCTCCCCCATTTCTGAGAAGTATAAAATCTTATAATTTATTATTACCAAAGGGGAAAGGTGGGAGGAGGGATAAATTAACAGTTTGGAATTAACACATACACACTGCTATGTATAAAATAGATCATCAACAAGGAACTACTGTATAGCACAGGGAACTACACTCAATATTTTGCAATAACCTATAAGGGGAAATAATCGGAAAAAGAATAGATATTTTTATTGACATCATCTATCAATGACAGTTAAAATGTAACCTAAGGGAAGCCGGTGGTGAGTGCTTCTGACCCTGAAGACTTCAATCATCTAAAGTTTGGACTCTGCCTACTTCCCAAGGCCCTTAATGAACATATGTGTAGCCGTAGCTTAAAAAACTCCCCAGTTTGGGTTTCGGGGAGACACTGATTTTGAAAAAGCCCTGGTGTTCTCCTTACATGAATGGGACTCTTCCTACTGCTAAAACATGTCTGTCACACCCAGAGGATGGTATACCGTCTGATCGGGAAGAGTTTGGAAAAGGCATCTCATCTCCTCATCTCCTGGTGCTCGGGTTCACCCCTCCAGCGTCTTTACTAACAGTCTCCCCACTTGGAGATGTCAGCACTATCAACATCCTGTTGCGTACAGTTTGGAATTTGTCCAGAGGATGAAGCGGAAGGATGAGGAACAATGAGAGACAAGTCCTAGGTGTTCAGACAGGCACATGTCACTCTAATTTCCAATCAGGAAGATGAATTGACCAAAGGCTAGGGTTGCCCATGGAAACAGTATAGGGCTTGAGGAAATCCCACTGCTTTGTGGCCAGTTCCCATAAACACAAGTTGAACAATGGAACTCAGGGGCAGTAAAATTCATGAAACTGCAGAGTTGAAAATATCTATCACTGAAAAATGTCTTGAGGAAAGTCAGAGAAAAGGATTGGTAAGCAAGGGAGAATGGCAGGAAAGGGATTTGAGGAGGTAGAAAGGACTCGCCATTAAGCACAAGAAAAGGGGCTGAACATTGCCAACATTGCAGTTGACCAAAAAGGCTGTATGCGTTTTTTTCTGTATATATTCAAGAAAAGGGCATACACTTTTTTAGCCAACCAAACAGGTGGGCACTGGAAATCAATACTACAAAAGATATCACTTCGCATCAGTCAGAAGAGCCATCCTCATAAAGTGTAAACACCAGAAATGCAGGACAGGGCAAGGAGAAGAGGGAGCCCTGTGAGGCTTATAGTGGAAATGTATATTGCCAACGGCCATTCTGGAGAAGTGTATTGTGTTTACTAAAGCATCTAAAAAATGAGCTACAGAGCATAGGGCACTTGCACTCATGGGCGTATATCTTGGGAAAAACAAAAATCGAGAGGACACAGGCACCCCAATGTTTACTGCCTCTCTGTTTAAAAGATCCTCGACTAGGATAGAACTTCAATGTCTCTGGAGGGAAAAAATGGATAGAGATGTGGTACTTATGTAGAGTGGAATATTACTCAGCCTGGAAATCAATGAAATATGGCCAGTTGTAACAACTCCGGAGGAGTTACGTATGATCGTTCTAAGTGACATAATTCAAAAAGAAAAAGACACATATCATAAGATATCACTTAAAGGTGGAATCCAAAATGGCTACACATGAAATAAATTACAAAACAAAAACATAGTCAAATATGTAGAAAACACACGTAAGGCTGCTAAACGGGAAAGGTGGGGAGGGATGAGGCATCATCCAGGAGGTTGAAATTAGCAAAGATACCATTCCAAATACCAAACTGATAATCAACAAGGCCTACACGGTAGCTAAAAGAACTGCACTCAGCACACTCAAGTCACCGGAAAAGAATATCTATGACTGGTAAGAATCTGAAAAAGAATTTATTGATGTCTCTCTGTACGTGAATCAAGTGGATGTACAGCAGCAAGAAACAGAGCTTTGAAAATCAGCTGTAACCAATATAGTAATAAATTGAAAAAAATAAACGACAGAGAGACAGAGAAAACCTCTTACAACTTTTCCTCAGGGACGGTGATGCAACATGGATTGAACACATCTAGACCCACAGCAGGATGAGACATAAGGCTGGAAACTGTTCGCGCTAAGAGAAATGTGAGGTTGGGTGAGGAAATGCACACCCTTTAAAGTAATACTACCTGGTACCCATTCAATGGGTCCCAAATCTGCAGGTTCAAGGAATCTTCCTACAGCTAAAACATGCATGGAAAACCCAGAGGACTGTACACCATGTGATCGGGAGATGTGTCTAAAATGCACCTCATTTATCCTCTCCTGGTGCTCCTGTTCATCATTCCAGCCACGTTACTTAGAATCTCCCCACTTAGAGAATCAGCACATTTAAACTTCTGTTTCACACATTTTGCAAATTGTGAGGAGGATGAACGGGAAGAGGGGGAACCAATGAGAGAATAGTTGTAGGGGTTTGGACGGGCACATGTCACTCTAAATTCCCATTAAGAATAAGAATTAAAAAAAAGACTCAGCCCGCCTCACCGGAGCCAAAATAGGGCCTGAAGCAATCCTACGGCTTTGAGGCCAGCTCACAAAAGAGCAACTTAAAAAATGGAGCTCAGGGTCACTGCAATTCACAAACCTGCAGAGTTATAAATGAAAACTAACGTCCAAAAATGTGTTGAGGTAAGGCAAAGAAGAGGATCTGAATGCAAGACAGAATTGCAAGAAACAGATTTCAAGAGATAGATTGGACTCGTCTTTAAAGCACATGAAAAGCGGCAGAATTTCGACAATGATGCAGTTGGCCCAAAAGGGAGTATGCGTTTTATCCTGAATATATCCAGGAAAAAACGCATACGCACTTTATGGGCAACCAAGCAAGCAAGCAATGCAAATGTGCACAACAAAGAAGTCTCATTTCCCACCGGTCAAAAGGGCCATCCGAAAAAATTGTAAAACCAGAAATGCAGAACAGGCCATGGAGAACAGGGAGCCTTTATACGCTGATGGACAGTGTGTGAACTGCCGAGAGCCACTCTGGAGAAGTGTATGGTGGTTCCTAAATCATCTAAAAAACAGAGCTACAGAGCATAGGGCACTTCTAATCACGGGAGTATATCTAGGGAAGTCTAAAAATCAACAAGACACAAGCACACCACAGTTTAGGGCTACTCTGTTTACAAGAACCTCAACTTCAGTACACCTTATATATCCCAGGAAAGAGAACAATGGATAAAGAAAATGTGGTACTTATGTACAATGGAATATCTCTTCACCATGAAATCAATGTAATAAGGCTAGTAGAAGGATAAAGAGTGGATTTAGGTCCGATAATACTACTTGAAATAAGTCAAACAGAAAAAGAAACATATCATAAGATATCACTTATAGAGGGAGGATAAATATGGCTGCACAAAAAATGAATTACAAAACAGAACAGTGTCTCACATTTAGAAAACACACTTATGTCAGCTTAAGGGGAAAGGAGAGGTGGGGTGATGCATAAAACCAGAGTTTGAAATTAGCACAGATACCGTTCAATAAACCAAATAGGTATTAGACAAGATCTACACCTTGCTCAATGAACTGGCCTCAACACACCCTATACACCGCAGAGAAATATATCTGAGGAATAAGAATCTTAAAACCCATGTATTGATATATCTCCATAAGGGAATCAAGTGTGTGCAGAGCGACACAAACACAGCAGTGAAAATGAGCTAAACCCCATTATAGAAATAAATTTTAAAACCAAAACGCAGAAACAATGAAAGAGAGAAAAATTCTTACAAAATTCGCTCAGGGGCTGTGATGCAACCTGGAATGACCACATATAAACCCACAGCTGGATAAGACATAAGGCTGGACACTTGGGGCTGAGAGGATTGGTGAGCTTTGGTGAGCAACTGCCGAAAGTTTAATGCAATACTTCATGCTACTCATTCCAAGGGTCCCAACACTCCAGGTTGAAGGGAATCTTCCTACAGCTAAACCATAAATGGGAAATCCAGTAGATGGTATACCATATGATCGGGAAAGGTTCCTAAAACGCACCTCATTTTCCTCTCCTGGGGCTCCGGATCAACATTCGAACCACTTTACTAACAACATGCCCACATGGAGGGTCAATGCCTTTAAGTTCCGGTATCGCACAGTCTGCAGTTAGTGCGGAGGATGAATGGGAATAGGGGGAACCAGTGAGAAAATAGCTGTAGCGGTTTCAATGGGCACATGTCATTCTAATTTCACATAGGAAGAAGAATTAACCAAAGGCACAGCAAGGCGCCCCAGAAGAAGAATAGGGCGTGAAGATATCCTGTGGATATGAGGCAAGATCATAAAAATAAGAGCTGAAAAATGGAACTAAGGGCAACTGCAATTCAAAAACCTGCAGACTTATACAGGCCAACTATTTTCCAAAAGTATATTGAGGTAAGGCTATGAACAGGCACTGACAGCAAGGCAGAATTGCAGGAAACCAATTTCAGGAGGTGGACTGGAATTGCATTGAAAACATATGAAAAGACTCAGAACATCGACAATCAAGGACTTGGCCAAAAAGGGCGTATGCATTTTTTCCTGAATATATTCAGCAAGAAACGCATACGCCCTTTCTGGCCAACCAAGCAAGCTTGCAAATGAAATATGCACTACAATGAAGTCTCACTGCGCCCCGGTCAAAAGGGCAATCTGAAAAATGTGTAAAATCCAGAAAGGCAGGACAGGCCATGGAGAACTGGGAGCCTTGTTATGCTGATGGGCGGGATGTAAATTGACAACAGCCACTCTGGAGAAGTGTATGGTGTTTCCTGAAACATCCAAAAAACAAAGCAACAGAGCCTAGGGCACTTCCACTTATGGTCCTATAGCTTAGGGAAATTAAAATCAAAAAGACACAGGCACCCCAATGATTGGGACGGCTTTGTTTACAAGAACCTCGTTTACGGTACAAGTTCAATATCGCAGAAAGCGAAAAATGGATTACGAAGTTGTGGTACTTACGTACAATGCAATATCACTCAGCAATGAAATCTATGTCATCAGGCCCATAGCAGCGTAATGAGTGGACTCAGGTACCTGACTAGTAAGAATCTTAAAACCTATGGATTTATGTGTCTCCGAAAGAGAATCAAGCATGTGTACAGCGGCATAAACGCAGCAGTGATAGGATTGGTGAGGTACGGTGAGCAAATGCAGACCCTTTGAAGTCATATTCCATGGTACCCAATCCATGGGTCTCAACTCTCCAGGTTTAAGGGATTCTTCCTTCAGCTAAAACATGCATGTGGAACCCAGAGTATGATCCAGCGTGTGATCGGGAAACGTGTTCAAATGTGTCTCAGTTTTCGTCCCCTGGTACTCGGGTGCAACATTCCAGACGCTTTACTAACACTCTCCCCACTTGGAGAGTCAGTGCCTTTAACCTCCTGTTTGGCCCAGTTTGCAATTTCTGCGGAAGATGAACAGGAATAGGGAGAACCAATGAGAGACTAGCTGGAGGTGTCTGGACGGGCAAATTTAACTCTCATTTCCCACCAGGAAGAGGAATTAACCAAAGGCTTAGCGTGCCGTGTCGGAACCACTCTAGGGCCTGAAGTAATCCTGTGGGGTTGCGGCCAGCTCACAAGAAACCGAGTTGAAGAAAGGAGCTCAGGGGCAGTGTAATTCACAAACCTGCAGAGTTATAAATGACAGCTATCATCCAAAAATATATTTAAGTAAGGCTGCCCAAGAGGACTTGAAAGCGGGGCAGAATTGCAGGAAACCGATTTCTGGAGGTAGACTGGAATTGCATGTAAAGCATAGGAAAAGAGGCAGAACGTCCACAATGATGAACTTGGCCAAAAAGGGCGTATGCGTTTTTTCCTGAATATATTCAGGAAAAAACGCATACGCACTTTTTGGCCAACCAAGCAAGCTTGCAGAGGAAATCTGCAGTACAATGAAGTCTCACTGCCCCCTGGTCAAAAGGGCCATCTGAAAAAAGTGTAAAATCCAGAAAGGCAGGACAGGACTAGGAGAACTGGGAGCCTTGTTATGCTGATGGGCGGGATGTAAACTGCCAACAGCCACTCTGGAGAAGTGTATGGTGTTTCCTGAAACATCCAAAAAACAAAGCAACAGAGCCTCGGGCACTTCCATTTATGGTCCCATAGATTAGGGAAATTAAAATCAAAATGACACAGCCACCCCAAAGTTTGGGACGGCTCTGTTTACAAGAACCTCGTTTACGGTACAAGTTCAATATCGCAGAAAGCGAAAAATGGATAAAGAAGTTGTGGTACTTACGTACAATGCAATATCACTCAGCAATGAAATCTATGTCATCAGGCCCGTCGCAGCATAATGAGTGGATTCAGGTACGATGATTCTAAGTGAAATAAGTCACACAGAAAAAGAAACATCATAACATATCACTAATACACGGAATGTAAACGTGGCTACACAGGAACTGAATTACAAAACAGAACAGGGTCTCAAATGCAGAAAACCAACTTATGCTTGCTAAAGGGGAAAGGTGAGTTGGGGTGCTGCATAAAACCAGAGATTGAAATGAGCACAGATACGGTTCCATAAGCCAAATATGTAATAGACAAGAGCTACTCCTTGCTCAATGAAGTGGACTCAACACCCCATATTAAACGCCTAAGAATATACCTGACTAGTAAGAATCTTAAAACCTATGGATTTATATGTCTCCGAAAGAGAATCAAGCGTGTGTACAGCGGCATAAACGCAGCAGTGATAGGATTGGTGAGGTTCGGTGACCGAATGCAGACCCTTTGAAGTCATATTGCATATTATCCATTCCATGGGTCTCAACTCTCCAGGTTTAAGGGATTCTTCCTTCAGCTAAAACATGCATGTGGAACCCAGAGTATGATCCACCGTGTGATCGGGAAACGTGTTCAAATGTGTCTCAGTTTTCGTCCCCTGGTACTCGGGTGCAACATTCCAGACGCTTTACTAACACTCTCCCCACTTGGAGAGTCAGTGCCTTTAACCTCCTGTTTGGCCCAGTTTGCAATGTCTGCGGAAAATGAACAGGAATAGGGAGAACCCATGAGAGACTAGCTGGAGGTGTCTGGACGGGCAAATTTAACTCTCATTTCCCACCAGGAAGAGGAATTAACCAAAGGCTCAGCGTGCCATGTCGGAACCACTCTAGGGCCTGAAGTAATCCTGTGGTGTTGCGGCCAGCTCACAAGAAAGCGAGTTGAAGAAAGGAGCTCAGGGGCACTGTCATTCACAAACCTACAGAGTTATAACTGACAGCTATCGTCCAAAAATATATTGAAGTAAGGCTGCCAAGAGGACTTGAAAGCGGGGCAGAATTGCAGGAAACCGATTTTAGGAGGTAGACTGGAATTGCATGTAAAGCATAGGAAAAGAGGCAGAACGTCCACAATGATGCACTTGGCCAAAAACGGCGTATGCGTTTTTTCCTGAATATATTCAGGAAAAAACACATACACACTTTTTGGCAAACCAAGCAAGCTTGCAAAGGAAATCTGCACTACAATGAAGTCTCACTGCCCCCTGGTCAAAAGGGCCATCTGAAAAAAGTGTAAAATCCAAAAAGGCAGGACAGGCGATGGAGAAATGGGAGCCCTGTTATGCTGATGGGCGGGATGTAAATTGCCAACAGCCACTCTGGAGAAGTGTATGGTGTTTCCTGAAACATCTAAAAAACAAAGCAACAGAGCCTAGGGCACTTCCACTTATGGTCCGATAGCTTAGGGAAATTAAATTCAAAAAGACACAGCCACCCCAAAGTTTGGGCCGGCTCTGTTTACAAGAATCTCATTTACGGTACAAGTTCAATATCACAGAAAGCGAAAAATGGATAAAGAAGTTGTGGTATTTACGTACAATGCAATATCACTCAGCAATGAAATCTATGTCATCAGGCCCGTAGCAGCATAATGAGTGGATTCAGGTATGATGATTCTAAGTGAAATAAGTCACACAGAAAAAGAAACATCATAAGATATCACTAATACACGGAATGTAAACTTGGCTACACAGGAACTGAATTACAAAACAGAACAGTGTCTCAAATGTAGAAAACCAACTTATGCTTGCTTAAGGGGAAAGGTGAGTTGGGGTGCTGCATAAAACCAGAGATTGAAATTAGCACAGATATCGATCCATAAGCCAAATATGTAATAGACAAGAGCTACTCCTTGCTCAACGAAGTGGACTCAACACCCCATATTAAACGCCTAAGAATATACCACACTAGTAAGAATCTTAAAACCTATGGATTTATATGTCTCCGAAAGAGAATCAAGCGTGTGTACAGCGGCATAAACGCAGCAGTGATATGATTGGTGAAGTTCAGTGAGCAAATGCAGATCCTTTGAAGTCATATTGCATGGTACCCATTCCATGGGTCTCAACTCTCCAGGTTTAAGGGATTCTTCCTTCAGCTAAAACATGCATGTGGAACCCAGAGTATGATCCACCGTGTGATCGGGAAACGTGTTCAAATATGTCTCAGTTTTCATCCCCTGGTACTCGGGTGCAACATTCCAGACGCTTTACTAACACTCTCCCAACTTGGAGAGTCAGTGCCTTTAAACTCCTGTTTCAGCCAGTTTGCAATTTCTGCGGAAAATGAACAGGAATAGGGAGAACCAATGAGAGACTAGCTGGAGGTGTCTGGACGGGCAAATTTAACTCTCATTTCCCACCAGGAAGAGGAGTTAACCAAAGGCTCAGCGTGCCATGCCGGAACCACACTAGGGCCTGAAGCAATCCTGTGGTGTTTCGGCCAGCTCACAAGAAAGCACGTTGAAGAAAGGAGCTCAGGGGCACTGTCATTCACAAACCTGCAGAGTTATAAATGACAGCTATCGTCCAAAAATATATTGAAGTAAGGCTGCCAAGAGGACTTGAAAGCGGGGCAGAATTGCAAGAAACGGATTTCAGGAGGTAGACTGGAATTGCATGTAAAGCATAGGAAAAGAGGCAGAACGTCCACAATGATGCACTTGGCCAAAAAGGGCGTATGCGTTTTTTCCTGAATATATTCAGGAAAAAACGCATACGCCCTGTTTGGCCAACCAAGCAAACTTCAAAGGAAATCTGCACTACAATGAAGTCTCACTGCTCCACGGTCAAAAGGGCCATCTGAAAAAAGTGTAAAATCCAGAAAGGCAGGACAGGCCATGGAGAACTGGGAGCCTTGTTATGCTGATGGGCGGGATGTAAATTGCCAACAGCCACTCTGGAGAAGTGGATGGTGTTTCCTGAAACATCTAAAAAACAAAGCAACAGAGCCTCGGGCACTTCCACTTATGGTCCTATAGCAAAGGGAAATTAAAATAAAAAAGACACAGCCACCCCAAACTTTGGGATGGCTCTGTTTACAAGAACCTCGTTTATGGTACAAGTTCAATATCACAGAAAGCGAAAAATGGATAAAGAAGTTGTGGTACTTACGTACAATGAAATATCACTCAGCAAAGAAATCAATGTCATCAGGCCCGTAGCAGCAAAATGAGTGGATTCAGGTATGATGATTCTAAGTGAAATAAGTCACACAGAGAAAGAAATATCATAAGATATCACTAATACACTCAATGTAAACTTGGGTACACAGGACCTGAATTACAAAACAGAACAGGGTCTCAAATGTAGAAAACCGACTTATGCTTCCTTAAGGGGAAAGGTGAGTTTGGGTGCTGCATAAAACCAGAGATTGAAAGTAGCACAGATACCGTTCCATAAGCCAAATATGTAATAGACAAGAGCTACACCTTGCTCAACGAAGTGGACTCAACACCCCATATTAAACGCCAAAAATATACCTGACTAATAAGAATCTTAAAACCTATGGATTTATATGTCTCCGAAAGAGAATCAAGCGTGTGTACAGCGGCATAAACGCAGCAGTGATAGGATTGGTGAGGTTCGGTGAGCAAATGCAGACCCTTTGAAGTCATATTGCATGGTACCCATTCCATTGGTCTCAACTCTCCAGGTTTAAGGGATTCTTTCTTAAGCTAAATCATGCATGTGGAACCCAGAGTATGATCCACCGTGTGATCGGGAAATGTGTTCAAATGTGTCTTAGTTTTCGTCCCCTGGTCCTCTGGTGCAACATTCCAGATGCTTTACTAACACTCTCCCCACTTGGAGAGTCAGTGCCTTTAACCTCCTGTTTGGCCCAGTTTGCAAATTCTGCGGAAAATGAACAGGAATAGGGAGAACCAATGAGAGACTAGCTGGATGTGTCTGGACGGGCAAATTTAACTCTCATTTCCCACCAGGAAGAGGAATTAACCAAAGGCTCAGTGTGCCATGCCGGAACCACACTAGGGCCTGAAGCAATCCTGCGGTGTTGCGGCCAGCTCACAAGAAAGCGAGTTGAAGAAAGGAGCTCAGGGGCACTGTCATTCACAAACCTGCACAGTTATAAATGACAGCTATCGTCCAAAAATATATTGAAGTAAGGCTGCCAAGAGGACTTGAAAGCGGGGCAGAATTGCAAGAAACGGATTTCAGGAGGTAGACTGGAATTGCATGTAAAGCATAGGAAAAGAGGCAGAACGTCCACAATGATGCACTTGGCCAAAAAGGGCGTATGCGTTTTTTCCTGAATATATTCAGGAAAAAACGCATACGCCCTGTTTGGCCAACCAAGCAAACTTCAAAGGAAATCTGCACTACAATGAAGTCTCACTGCTCCACGGTCAAAAGGGCCATCTGAAAAAAGTGTAAAATCCAGAAAGGCAGGACAGGCCATGGAGAACTGGGAGCCTTGTTATGCTGATGGGCGGGATGTAAATTGCCAACAGCCACTCTGGAGAAGTGGATGGTGTTTCCTGAAACATCTAAAAAACAAAGCAACAGAGCCTCGGGCACTTCCACTTATGGTCCTATAGCAAAGGGAAATTAAAATAAAAAAGACACAGCCACCCCAAACTTTGGGATGGCTCTGTTTACAAGAACCTCGTTTATGGTACAAGTTCAATATCACAGAAAGCGAAAAATGGATAAAGAAGTTGTGGTACTTACGTACAATGAAATATCACTCAGCAAAGAAATCAATGTCATCAGGCCCGTAGCAGCAAAATGAGTGGATTCAGGTATGATGATTCTAAGTGAAATAAGTCACACAGAGAAAGAAACATCATAAGATATCACTAATACACTCAATGTAAACTTGGGTACACAGGACCTGAATTACAAAACAGAACAGGGTCTCAAATGTAGAAAACCGACTTATGCTTCCTTAAGGGGAAAGGTGAGTTTGGGTGCTGCATAAAACCAGAGATTGAAAGTAGCACAGATACCGTTCCATAAGCCAAATATGTAATAGACAAGAGCTACACCTTGCTCAACGAAGTGGACTCAACACCCCATATTAAACGCCAAATATATACCTGACTAATAAGAATCTTAAAACCTATGGATTTATATGTCTCCGAAAGAGAATCAAGCGTGTGTACAGCGGCATAAACGCAGCAGTGATAGGATTGGTGAGGTTCGGTGAGCAAATGCAGACCCTTTGAAGTCATATTGCATGGTACCCATTCCATTGGTCTCAACTCTCCAGGTTTAAGGGATTCTTTCTTAAGCTAAGTCATGCATGTGGAACCCAGAGTATGATCCACCGTGTGATCGGGAAATGTGTTCAAATGTGTCTTAGTTTTCGTCCCCTGGTCCTCTGGTGCAACATTCCAGATGCTTTACTAACACTCTCCCCACTTGGAGAGTCAGTGCCTTTAACCTCCTGTTTGGCCCAGTTTGCAAATTCTGCGGAAAATGAACAGGAATAGGGAGAACCAATGAGAGACTAGCTGGATGTGTCTGGACGGGCAAATTTAACTCTCATTTCCCACCAGGAAGAGGAATTAACCAAAGGCTCAGTGTGCCATGCCGGAACCACACTAGGGCCTGAAGCAATCCTGCGGTGTTGCGGCCAGCTCACAAGAAAGCGAGTTGAAGAAAGGAGCTCAGGGGCACTGTCATTCACAAACCTGCACAGTTATAAATGACAGCTATCGTCCAAAAATATATTGAAGTAAGGCTGCAAAGGCGACTTGAAAGCGGGGCAGAATTGCAGGAAACCGATTTCAGGAGGTAGACTGGCGTTGCATGTAAAGCATAGGAAAAGAGGCAGAACGTCTACAATGATGCACTTGGCCAAAAAGGGCGTACGCGTTTTTTCCTGAATATATTCAGGAAAAAACGCATACGCCCTTTTTGGCCAAGCAAGCAAGCTTGCAAAGAAATCTGCACTAAAATGAAGTCTCACTTCCCCACGGTCAAAAGGGCCATCTCAAAAAAGTGTAAAATCCAGAAAGGCAGGACAGGCCATGGAGAACTGGGAGCCTTGTCATTCTGATGGGTGGGATGTAAATTGCCAACAGCCACTCTGGAGAAGTGTATGGTGTTTCCTGAAACATCTACAAAACAAAGCAACAGAGCCTAGGGCACTTCCACTTATGGTCCTATAGCTTAGGGAAATTAAAGTCAAAAAGACACAGCCACCCCAAAGTTTGGGACGGCTCTGTTTACAAGAACCTCGTTTACGGTACAAGTTCAATATCGCAGAAAGCGAAAAATGGATAAAGAAGTTGTGGTACTTACGTACAATGCAATATGACTCAGCAATGAAATCTATGTCATCAGGCCCATAGCAGCATAATGAGTGGATTCAGGTACGATGATTCTAAGTGAAATAAGTCACACAGAAAAAGAAACATCATAAGATATCATAATACACGGAATGAAAACCTGGCTACACAGGAACTGAATTACAAAACAAAACAGGGTCTCAAATGTAGAAAACCAACTTATGCTTGCTTAAGGGGAAAGGTGAGGTGGGGTGCTGCATAAAACCAGAGATTGAAATTAGCACAGATACCGTTCCATAAGCCAAATATGTAATAGACAAGAGCTACTCCTTGCTCAACGAAATGGACTCAACACCCCATATTAAACGCATAGGAATATACCTGACTAGTAAGAATCTTAAAACCTATGGATTTATGTGTCTCCAAAGAGAATCAAACCTGTGTACAGCGGCATAAACGCAGCAGTGATAGGATAGGTGAGGTTCAGTGAGCAAATGCAGACCCTTTGAAGTCATATTGCATGGTACCCATTCCATGGGTCTCAACTCTCCATGTTTAAGGGATTCTTCCTTCACCTAAAACATGCATGTGGAACCCAGAGTATGATCCACCATGTGATCGGGAAACGTGTTCAAATGTGTCTCAGTTTTCGTCCCCTGGTACTCGGGTGCAACATACCAGACGCTTTACTAACACTCTCCCCACTTGGAGAGTCAGGGCCTTTAACCTCCTGTTTGGCCCAGTTTGCAATTTCTGTGGAAGTTGAACAGGAATAGGGAGAACCCAATTGCAACTAGCTGGAAGTGTCTGGACGGGCAAATTTAACTCTCATTTCCCACCAGGAAGAGGAATTAACCAAAGGCTCAGCGTGCCATGCCAGAACCACACTAGGGCCTTAAGCAATCCTGCGGTATTGCGGCCAGCTCACAAGAAAGGGAGTTGAAGAAAGGAGCTCAGGGGCACTGTCATTCACAAACCTGCAGAGTTATAAATGACAGCTATCGTCCAAAAATATATTGAAGTAAGGCTGCGAAGAGGACTTGAATGCGGGGCAGATTTGCAGGAAACCGATTTCAGGAGGTAGACTGGAATTGCATTTAAAGCAGAGGAAAAGAGGCAGAACGTCCACAATGATGCACTTGGCCAAAAAGGGCGTATGCGTTTTTTCCTGAATATATTCAGGAAAAAACACATACGCCCTTTTTGGCCAACAAAGCAAGCTTGCAATGGAAATCGGCGCTACAAAGAAGTCTCACCTCCCCCCGGTCAAAAGGGCCATCTGAAAAAAGTGTAAAATCCAGATAGGCAGGACAGGCCATGGAGAACTGGGAGCCTTGTTATGCTGATGGGAGGGATGTAAATTGCCAACAGCCACTGTGGAGAAGTGTATGGTGTTTCCTGAAACATCTAAACAACAAAGCAATAGAGCCTAGGGCACTTCCACTTATGGTCCTATAGCTTAGGGAAATTAAAATCAAAAAGACACAGCCACCCCAATGTTTGGGACGTCTCTGTTTACAAGAACCTCGTTTACTGTACAAGTTCAATATTGCAGAAAGCGAAAAATGGATAAAGAAGTTGTGATACTTACGTACAATGCAATATCACTCAGCAATGAAATCTATGTCATCAGGCCCGTAGCAGCATAATGACTGGATTCAGGTACGATGATTCTAAGTGAAATAAGTCACACAGAAAAAGAAACATCATAAGATATCACTAATACACGGAATGTAACCTTGGCTACACAGGAACTGAATTACAAAACACAACAGGGTCTCAAATGTAGAAAACCAACGCTTAAGGGGAAAGGCGAGTTGGGGTGCTGCATAAAACCAGAGATTGAAATTAGCACAGATACCGTTCCATAAGCCACGTATGTAATAGACAAAATTATACTGAAGTAAGGCTGCGAAGAAGACTTGAATGTGGGGCAGAATTGCTGGAAACCGATTTCAGAAGGTACACTGGAGTCACTCTTAAAGCATAGGAAAAGAGATAGAACTTGGAAAATAATGCACTTGGCAAAAAAGGGCATATGTGTTTTATCCAGTGCTCTCATAACCGAGGGGAGGAGGCTCCTAGCAGGCTCCAAGTGCCACCAGAGGGCTCATGTCCACAAGGTGAGGTGAGCAAGCCAGGCAGGAGTTACCTCACAGCAGAGGTCCCACCTCACAGAAGGGTGAGAAACCCAGCCAACATCAGACTCTCACCAGAGGGCCCACATCACCAAGGGGATGGGAACCAGGCAGGAGTGTCTTCACACCAGTGGGGCCACATCATCAAAAGGTGAGGTACTCAGCACATGTGTCCTCAAACCAGAGGACCCACATCACCAAGGGACTCGGAGTGAGGCAGGCTGGAGTAGCCTCACAACACTGGGCCCATAGAATAAAAAAGTGAGGAATCCAGCATTTGGAACCTCCCAGCAGGCGGCCCAGAGCACCGAGGGTATGGGATCCAGGCCACAGTGAACTCACAGAAGAGGGCCCATGTCATGAAACTGAGCAAACCAGCCATTGGGACCTCAGAGCAGGAGGCCCACATCCCCATGGGGATATAAATCTGGTAGGAGTGTCCTTGCACCACTGAGAACGTATCAGAAAATTTTGGGAGACCAGCAGTTAGGGCCTGACGCCAGGGGGCCCTCATAACTGAGGGGATGAGACTCCCAGCAGGTTCCAACTGCCAACAGAGGGCCCACGTCTACAAGGTGGCATGCGCCAGCCAGGCAGTAGTGACCTCACAGCAGAGGGCCTATCTCACAGAAGGGTGAGGAACCGAGGCAGGATGAGACTCTCGCCAGAGGGCCCACAACACCAAGGGGATGGGAACCAGTCAGGACTGTCCTCCCACAAGTGGGGCCACATCATCGAAAGGTGAGGAACCCAGCACATGTGGCCTCATATCAGAGGACATACATCACAAAGGGTATGGGAGTGAGGCAGGTAGGAGTAGCCTAAAAACAGAGGGCCCAAAGAATAAAAAAGGTGAGGAATCCAGCATTTGGAACCTCCCAGCAGGCGGCCGAGAGCACAGAAGCTATGGGATTCAGGCAGGAGTGAACTAACACCAGAGAGCCCACATCATGAAACTGTGAGCAACCCAGGCGTTGGGACCTCAGAGCAGAAAGCCCACATCCCCATGGGGATGGGAACCTGACAGGAGTGTCCTGGCATCACTGGGCTCACATCAGAAAACGTGGGGAGCCCAGCAGTTAGGGCCTGATGCTAGAGGGCCGTCATCACCGAGGGCAGGAGGCTCCCAGCAGGTTCCATGTGCCAACAGAGGGCCCACGTCGCCAAGTTGATGTGTGCAAGTCAGGCAGGATTGACCTCACAGCAGAGGGCCTACCTCACAGAAGAGTGAGGAACCCAGCCAGGATAAGACTGTCACCAGAAGGCCCACATCACCAAGGGGATGGGAACCAGGCAGGAGTGTCCTCACACCAGTGGGGCCACATCATTGAAAGTTGCGGAACCCAGCACATGTGGCCTCAAACCAGAGGACCCACATCACGAAGGGGTTGCGAGTGAGGCAGGCAGGAGGAGCATCACAACACAGGACCCATAGAATACAAAAGTTGAGGAATCGAGCAGTTGGAACCTCCCAGCAGGCGGCCCAGAGCACAGAGGATATGGCTTCCATGCCAGAGTGAACTAACAGCAGAGAGCCCACATCATGAAACTGTGAACAACCCAGCCGTTGGGACCTCAGAGCAGAAGGCCCATATCCCAATGGGGATGTGAACCTGGCTGGAGTGTCCTCGCACCACTGGGTGCACATCACAAAATGTGGGGAGCCCAGCCGTTAAGGCCTGACGCCAGAGGGCCCTCATCACCGAGGGGAGGAGGCTCCCAGCAGGCTCCAAGTGCCACCAGAGGGCTCATGTCCACAAGGTGAGGTGAGCAAGCCAGGCAAGAGTTACCTGATAATAGAGGGCTCACCACACAGATGGTGAGGAACCCAGCCAGGATCAGACTCTCACCAGAGGGCCCACATCACAAAGGGGATGGGAACCAGTCAGGATTATCCTCACACCAGTGGGGCCTCATCATCTTAAGGTGAGGAACCCAGCACATGTGTCCTCAAACCAGAGGACCCACATCACCAAGGGCCTTGGAGTGAGGCAGGCAGGAGTAGCCTCACAACACAGGGCACATAATATAAAAAACGTGAGGATTCCAGCATTTAGACCTTCCAGCAGGCGGCCCAGAACACCGAGGCTATGGGAGCCAGGCCACAGTGAACTAACAGCAGAGGGCCCACATCATAAAACTGTGAGCAACCCAGGCGTTGGGACCTCAGTGCAGAAGGCCCACATCCCCATGGGAATGGGAACCTGGCTGGAGTGTCCTCGCACCACTGGGCGCACATCAGAAAATGTGGGGAGCCCACCATTTAGGGCCTGACGCCAGAGGGCCGTCATCACCGAGAGGAGGAGGCACCCTGCACGCTCCAACTGCCACCAGAGGGCTCACGTCTCCAAGGTGACGTGTGCCAGCCAGGCAGGAGTGACCTCACAGCAGAGGGCCTACCTCACAGAACGTTGAGGAACCCAGCCAGGATTAGACTCTCGCCAGAGGGCCCACCTCACCAAGGGGATGGGAACCAGGCAGGAGTGTCCTCACACGAGTGGGGCCACATCATCGAAAGGTGAGGAATGCAGCACATGTGGCCTCAAGCCATAGGACAGTCATCACCAAGGGGCTGGCAGTGAGGCAGGCAGGAGGAGCCTCACAACAGAGGGCACATAGAATAAAATGTTGAGGAATCCAGCAGTTGGAACCTCCCAGCAGGCGGCTCAGAGCACCGATGATAAGGGATCCTTGCCGGAGTGAACTCACAGCAGAGGGCCCACATCATGGTACTGTGAGCAAGCCAGCCATTTTGACCTCAGAGCAGAAGGCCCATATCCCCTTGGGGATGGGAACCTGGCAAGAGTGTCCTCACTCACTTGGCGCACATCAGAAAATGTGAGGAGTCCAGCAGTTATGGCCTAAGGCAAGAGGGCCCTCATCACCGAGGGGAGGAGGATCCCAGCACACTCCAACTGCCACCAGAGGGCACACGTCGCCAAGGTGACGTGTGCCAGACAGGCATGACTGACCTCACAGCAGAGGGCCCACCTCACAGAAGGGTGAGGAACCCAGCCAGGATCAGACTCTCACCTGAGGGCCCACATCAGCAAGGGGATGGGAACCAGTCAGGACTGTCTTCCCTCCAGTGGGGCCACATCAACGAAAGGTGCGGAACCCAGCACATGTGGCGTCAATTCAGAGGACACATATCACAAAGGGAATGGGAGTGAGGCAGGCAGGAGTAGCCTAAAAACAGAGGGCCCAAAGAATAAGAAAGGTGAGGAATCCAGCAGTTGGAACCTCCCAGCAGGCGGCCGAGAGCACAGAAGTTATGGGATGCAGGCAGGAGTGAACTAACAGCAGAGAGCCCACATCATGAAACTGTGAGCAACCCAGGCGTTGGGACCTCAGAGCAGAAGGCCCACATCCCAATGGGGATGTGAACCTGGCTGGAGTGTCCTCGCACCACAGGGTGCACATCACAAAATGTGGGGAGCCCAGCAGTTAGGGCCTGACGCCAGAGGTCTCTCATCACCGACGGGAGGAGGCTCCCAGCAGGCTCCAAGTGCCACCAGAGGGCTCATGTCCACAAGGCGAGGTGAGCAAGCCAGGCAGGAGTGACCTCACAGCAGACGGCCCACCTCACAGATGGGTGAGGAACCCAGCCAGGATCAGACTCTCAACAGAGGGCCCACATCACCAAGGGGATGTGAACCAGGCAGGAGTCTCCTAAGACCATTGGTCCCACATCATCGAAAGGTGAGGAACCCAGCACATGTGGCCTCAAACCAGAGGACACACATCACGAAGGGGCTGGGAGTGAGGCAGGCAGGAGGGTCCTCACAACAGAGGGCTCAAAAAATTAAAAAAGTGAGGAATCCAGCAGTTGGAACCTCCCAGCAGGTGGCCAAGAGCACAGAGGCTATGGGATCCAAGCCTCTGTGAACTACACCAGAGAGCCCACATCATGAAAATCTGAACAACCCAGCCGTTGGGACCTCAGAGCAGAAGGCCCACATCCCCATGGAGATGGGATCCTAAGAGGAGTGCCAAAGCATCATTGGGCTCACTAAGAAAAGTTGGTGAGCCCAGCAGTTAGGGCCTGACCCAAGAGGGCCCTCATCACCGGGGGGAGCAAATTCCCAGCACGCTCCAACTGCCACCACACGGCTGACTTCACCAAGGCAATGTGTGCCAGCCATGCAGGAGTGACCTATCAGCAGAGGGTCTCCCTCACAGGTGGGTGAGGAACACAGCCAGGAACAGACTCTCACCAGGGGGTCCACATAACCACGTGGATGAGAACCAGGCAGGAGTGTCCTCACACTCGTGGGGCCACATCATCGAAAGGTGAGGAAGCCAGCAAAGGTGGCCACAAACCAGAAGACCCACATCACAAAGGGGTTGAGAGTGAGGTAGGTGTCTGGACGGGCATATTTAACACTCATTTCCCACCAGGAAGAGGAATTAACCAAAGGCTCAGCGTGCCCTGCCAGAAGCAGATTAGGGCCTGAAGCAGTCTTGCGGATTTGCGGCCAGCTCACAAGAAAGCGAGTTGAAGAAAGGAGCTCAGGGGCCCTGTAATTCACAAACATGCAGAGTTATAAATGACAGATAACGTCCAAAAATATGTTGAAGTGAGGCTGCGAAGAGGACTTGAAAGCGGGGCAGAATTTCAGGAAACCGATTTCAGGAGGTATACTGGATTTGCATTTAAAGCATAGGAAAAGAGGCAGAACATCGACAATGATGCACTTGGCAAAAAAAGGCGTATGAGTTTGTTCCTGAATATATTCAGGAACAAACACATACGCCCTTTTTGGCAAACCAAGCAAGCTTGCAATGGAAATCCGAACTACTATGAAGTGTCACTTCCCCCCGGTATAAAGGGCCATCTGAGAAAAGTGTAAAATCCAGAAAGGCAAGACAGGCCATGGGGAAAAAGGAGCCTTGTTATGCTGATAGGCTGGATGTAAATTGCCAACAGCCACTCTGGAGAAGTGTATGGTGTTTCCTGATACATCTGAAAAACAAAGCAACAGAGTCTAGGGCATTTCCACTTATGGTCCTATAGCTTAGGGAAATTAAAATCAAAAAGACACAGCCACCCCAAAATTTGGGACGGCTCTGTTTACAGGAACCTCTTCTACAGTACAAGTTAAATATCCCAGAGAACAAATAATTGATAAAGAAGTTGCGGTACTTACGGACAACAGAATACCACTCAGCAATGAAATCTGTGTCACCAGGCCTGTACCAGCATAATGAGTGGATTGAGGCACGATGATTCTAAGTGAAATAAGTCACACAGAAAAAGAAACATCATAAGGTATCACTAATGCACAGAATGTAAGCTTGGCTACACATGAACTGAATTACAAAACAGAACAGGGTCTCAAGTTTAGAAAACCAACTTATGCTTGCTTAAGGGGAAAGGTGAGTTGGGGTGCTGCATAAAACCAGAGTTTGAAATTAGCACAGATACCGTTCCATAAGCCAAATATGTAATAGACAAGACCTACCCCTTGCTCAACGAAATGGACTCAACAATGAGGTATCACCTCACACCTGTTAGAATGGGCATCATCTGAAAATCTACAAACAACAAATGCTGGAAAGGGTGTGGAGAAAAGGAACCCTCTTCCACTATTGTTGGGAATATAAATTGATACAGTCACTATGGAGAACAATATGGAGTTTCTTAAGAAACTAATAATAGAATTACCATATGATACAGCAATCCCAGTACTGGACATATACCCAGAGAAATCCATAAATCAAAAAGAGACATTCACCGCAATGTTCATTGCATCACTATTTACAATGTCGAGGTAATGGAAGCAACCTAAATGCCCACAGACAGACGAATGCATAAAGATGTGGTACATATATAAAATGGAATATTACTAAGCCATGAAAGGAATGAAATTGGGTCATTTGTAGAGACGTCGATGGATCTAGAGACTGTCATACAGAGTGAAGTAAGTCAGAAAGAGAAAAACAAATCTTGTATATTCATGCATATATGTGGAACCTAGAAAAACTGTACAGATTAACCGTTTTGCAAGGCATAAATAGAGCAACAGATGTAGACAACAATCGTATGGACAACAAGGGGGGAAAGCTCTTGGGGGGTGGTGGTGGGAGGAGTTGAGAGATTGGGATTGGCATGTAAACATTTATATGTATAAAATAGATAACCAATAAGATCCTGCTGTATAAAAATATAAAATAAAATTCAAAATTAAAAAGAAATAAAGTTTAAAAAATAAAACAGAAAAAACAATTATTCCCTTCACATACATGTATTTATATGAATAAATTATTTCCATGCTTATATCTGTAAATACAAAAAAGAGGAAGAAGATCTACCTTGAACCAAAAACGAAAAAGAGAAAAAAAAAAACAGAACCCACCAGTTACTCAGAGGAAAACCGTATCAGGGCACTTGCTCCAGTTGTAAACAATTCTGAAGTTGGTCAGTGGTGGGGAATCGTCTCCCATTCAGCCAGCAGCCCCCACACAACAAGCGTCCTCATTGCAAAGCTGGGGCACCGTGCCGAGGCATCTGTGAGTAAACGTGAGCTGAGCCCCAGGCCAGTTGCTGCTGAACTGTTCCCACCCTTCCCAGGTAAAACACCTGAATATATACAAGGACTTGAAAGCCTAGAGGAAGGGCCATGGAGCCACACGAGTGACAGCATGCCAGCTGACTTGGTGCCTGCAGGCCAGCCAGGATGGTCCTGGCCCTGGGTGCTCTTCTGGAAGATTTCCATTTCCCTGCCTGAGATACTCGTCCTGTCCGTGCCCCCACTGTTTTTTTCCTTCCTCACCTCTGCCCAGGGAGAAATTCCAGCAGCAGGTATGGGTGACACATCCTCTTCTTTAGCAGGTGGCAGCCTGGCAACTGCTGCAGAAAGTCCAGCAGAGCCCCACTCACACTGGGCCACCCACAAAGCCGTGGCCTCTCACTCCCTCCCACCAGCCCAGCCCCGAGACTGCTGACAGGGCAGAGAAAATGGCGTCAGGCACAGCTGCAGGGGCTCTTGCTGCCTGGAGTGGTATTTATATTGATCTCAACCCAGGCACACCTGGGGAGGGCTGGCCGGCACGGTAAGGCTGCCAAGGTCAGCCAATCATCACCCCTCAGGGGCTCACAGTTGCAGAAAATGGAACTTGCTGAACCGGCCAGGTCCAAGGAACAGGTGTGGGCTCCTGAGAGTCAGGATAGACAAGGGGCTGCAGCTTTGGCTTGTTTTCTAATCATTTTATCTGGCCCATGAGTGGGAGACAACTTCAAGAAAACCCTCTCCTAATGAGAGGAACCCAGGAGTCAGGGAGAGGAGGGGTGGGTGGTGGTTGGTGACAGAGGCCTGGTGCCCTGGGTGCAGTGGAAGTCTCTGGAAGACCAGGTGGAGGGAGGCCACACAGAGTGATGCCCAGGGTCACAGACCTGTCGGAGCTGCTGTTTGTTAGTTCAAGTCCTGCTCTGAGGTGCTCTGTGTCAGCTCTGAGCGACAGGTGAGCTGGGGGTGCTCTTCAATGAGGGCTATGTGCACGGTTCCTGTGTGCCCAGCCCTGCCACGGTACCTGCAAGGGTAGCTCTGTATCCTGGGAAGGGCCTGACCATGAGAGCCCCGTGGGCTGGGTTGGGGGTGGGGTACCTGCCCAGGAGAGCTCCATATCCTGGGATTGGCCTGACCACGAGAGCCCCATGGGCTGCTGGGGACCTGGTAAAGGATGTCAGGACAGTCAGTGAAGCCACCGAGGATATACCTCCAGTTGCTCCTGATTCCTACACCCTGCTGGTCATTCTACCAACCACCAGGACATGGTATTCTGTATTAGTCTTCAATGATGCCTTCTTTTGTATTCCATTAGTCCCAGAGTCACAAGAAATTTTGGCTTGTGAGTGGCAGGACTCAACATACAACTAAAACAATACTTCCGGGCCGTCTTGCCCCAAGGGTTCAAAAATTCCCACACCATCTTTGGGGAAAGCTTAGCTAAAGACCGAAAAGTTCTACCTCTGGAAAAGGAAACCCTCCTTCAATATGCAGATGACATTCTGATCGCCAGCCCTACTAAGGAGGCCTCTGAACTACCAAGCCAATAAAGGATAGAAGTTGTCCAAGAAAAAGCTCAAATATCACAGACTGCGGTGACCTGCCTGGGCTTCATTCTCACAGAAGGTCAGAGAAGCCCATCCCAGGAAAGGGAAGAAACCATTTGCAGCCTTACCCCTTTCTAAAACTAGAAGACAGCTTAGGGGTTCCTGGGGAGGCCAGGGTTTGCTGCTTCTGGATCCCTAACTACAGTCTACTAGCTGGGCCTCTATATGAAACACTGAAAGGAAAAGATGATGATCCTTTTGAACAGAATCCAGAAGTGGCCTTTCAAGAATGGAAAGAGCAGTCAATTCAGACCCTTGCCCTGGAACTCCCTAATTGAGCTAAACCCTTTGACCTTTCCATTCCCGGTGAAAGGTGAATCGCCATTGGAGAATTAGTGCAAAAACTGGGACCACTTGAAATGGAACAATGCAAGAATGCCATCCAGGTAGGATAAACTACAGTCACCAAGGGGCTTGGCCCACTGCCACATCTGGCCAAGATACTGGCAGTATCTAAAAACCTGGAAATCAGCAGCCCAAAAGGCCACCTCCCTCCTAAGGGAAAAGGACCCCACGTGGTGATCCTAATCACCAACCATGCCCTGAAGTTGCAGGGTTCGCTCCGTGGGCACACCGACCTCGAGTGAGGAGGCCCTCCAACTCCAACAACCAGAGAGATAACCAGGGGCAACAGGGCACCATGACGACTCGTGTGAACATCACTTGACCTGGAGTTTCTCTCATAAAACAACAATAGTGTGTCCCAAAGGAGTAGACTACTGTTTGCAGGACTTACTGCACCCAGAGGGGAGCTAATAATCTTGGCGGGGGAACCGTATATCACACTGTCACCATAGAAAAGCCTACAGACACCGTGATGATGGTGGCCAATAAGACCGGCTGGACTCCTGTTTACTTCAAAAGGCTGTTGACTCAGTGGCCATCATGGTCCTTGATCACCACTGACCCTGGACTGTCTGGGAGTTGAGCAGGCAGGGCTCTGACACCTGGTGCTGTTTTTACGTTAATTCAGGGGCCTAATTGAAGAAAGAGCAGACTACTGGTCAGAGCATCTAGGCTGGCAGAAACGGTCAGCCTAAGGTGGCCGAACAAATGTGGGGCGGGGTGAAATCGGCCCCCACAGCGTCTCTGCACATCTCTTTCCTGGACCCTTAAAGGTCATTAGAATCTATAACACTTCCAATGCTGGTGCTCAGGTGGACGAGCAGGGAGGCAGGGGTCCTGGGGCCAATCAACGTCACCTGGAGGCTTCTGGGGAGAAGTTCTGACCCTCGTCCCCTGGTATGAGGGCTCCCAACTCAGCACTCAGCAGTTACAGAAGAAGGGTCTGCACCCTCAGCACTCCAAGAATGAGGAACGGGACAAAAGGCAGAGGAGGGGTTTGTCCCCAGCAAAGCCCATTAAAAATCCCTGGGAGATAAAAATAGAATCTGGGCAATAAAGTCAAGTCTGACCTTTTTTATCCTTTGTGCTTTGTCTAATTTCACGTGCTCCTAGGGTCCCGCATGCAGAGGTTCCACACCCGGCACTTCAGACCAGATTTCCTAGTGCAGAATGGCTGGGTCGACACCTCAGCTCCTGGGGCCCAGTGCAGACTCCGAGATATAGAGCCTGAGCTGCAGCCAACCTGGCCCTCGAGAGCTCCGCCCCCTCCCTCCCACTGACTCTCACAGGATCTCTACACAGCAGCCCAGCCCACAGCCCACGGGGTAGTGCATGCTCTCACCTCTCCATTCTCTGATCAAAATATAAAGTTTCCTTTGCTTGTAAACCAAACTCAGTCTCGATCTGTTGGCCCCAGTGACACTGGGCAGGGGGACACTTGTTGGGGTCCACTCTGGAGGATCAGTAACAGAAATTGAGACTATTGTAACTTCAATGAACAGATGTGTGAGCCAAACTGTAGTTAACATAGAACAGTTTATAAGGCTCGGGTAAAATAAGATGTTTCTAACACTTCCATTTGATATTTCCATCACTTTATTATAAGCAAGTTCAGTGAAAAGGTTTGTCTTATTTGTCAGGTCAATATTAGAGAAATGAAGTGATTTCTTTCCAAGGATGTACATCTAATAATCTTGGTTAAAGCTTCAATCTTGTTTTAAATGCTTTTCCATTGAAAATGATACCTCTCTTTCAGCTCCCCCATTTCTGAGAAGTATAAAATCTTATAATTTATTATTACCAAAGGGGAAAGGTGGGAGGAGGGATAAATTAACAGTTTGGAATTAACACATACACACTGCTATGTATAAAATAGATCATCAACAAGGAACTACTGTATAGCACAGGGAACTACACTCAATATTTTGCAATAACCTATAAGGGGAAATAATCGGAAAAAGAATAGATATTTTTATTGACATCATCTATCAATGACAGTTAAAGTGTAACCTAAGGGAAGCCGGTGGTGAGTGCTTCTGACCCTGAAGACTTCAATCATCTAAAGTTTGGACTCTGCCTACTTCCCAAGGCCCTTAATGAACATATGTGTAGCCGTAGCTTAAAAAACTCCCCAGTTTGGGTTTCGGGGAGACACTGATTTTGAAAAAGCCCTGGTGTTCTCCTTACATGAATGGGACTCTTCCTACTGCTAAAACATGTCTGTCACACCCAGAGGATGGTATACCATCTGATCGGGAAGAGTTTGGAAAAGGCATCTCATCTCCTCATCTCCTGGTGCTCGGGTTCACCCCTCCAGCGTCTTTACTAACAGTCTCCCCACTTGGAGATGTCAGCACTGTCAACATCCTGTTGCGTACAGTTTGGAATTTGTCCAGAGGATGAAGCGGAAGGATGAGGAACAATGAGAGACAAGTCCTAGGTGTTCAGACAGGCACATGTCACTCTAATTTCCAATCAGGAAGATGAATTGACCAAAGGCTAGGGTTGCCCATGGAAACAGTATAGGGCTTGAGGAAATCCCACTGCTTTGTGGCCAGTTCCCATAAACACAAGTTGAACAATGGAAGTCAGGGGCAGTAAAATTCATGAAACTGCAGAGTTGAAAATATCTATCACTGAAAAATGTCTTGAGGAAAGTCAGAGAAAAGGATTGGTAAGCAAGGGAGAATGGCAGGAAAGGGATTTGAGGAGGTAGAAAGGACTCGCCATTAAGCACAAGAAAAGGGGCTGAACATTGCCAACATTGCAGTTGGCCAAAAAGGCTGTATGCGTTTTTTTCTGTATATACTCAAGAAAAGGGCATACACTTTTTTAGCCAACCAAACAGGTGGGCACTGGAAATCAATACTACAAAAGATATCACTTCGCATCAGTCAGAAGAGCCATCCTCATAAAGTGTAAACACCAGAAATGCAGGACAGGGCAAGGAGAAGAGGGAGCCCTGTGAGGCTTATAGTGGAAATGTATATTGCCAACGGCCATTCTGGAGAAGTGTATTGTGTTTACTAAAGCATCTAAAAAATGAGCTACAGAGCATAGGGCACTTGCACTCATGGGCGTATATCTTGGGAAAAACAAAAATCGAGAGGACACACGCACCCCAATGTTTACTGCCTCTCTGTTTAAAAGATCCTCGACTAGGATATAACTTCAATGTCTCTGGAGGGAAAAAATGGATAGAGATGTGGTACTTATGTAGAGTAGAATATTACTCAGCCTGGAAATCAATGAAATATGGCCAGTTGTAACAACTCCGGAGGAGTTACGTATGATCATTCTAAGTGACATAATTCAAAAAGAAAAAGACACATATCATAAGATATCACTTAAAGGTGGAATCCAAAATGGCTACACATGAAATAAATTACAAAACAAAAACATAGTCAAATATGTAGAAAACACGCGTAAGGCTGCTAAACGGGAAAGGTGGGGAGGGGTGAGGCATCATCCAGGAGGTTGAAATTAGCAAAGATACCATTCCAAATACCAAACTGATAATCAACAAGGCCTACACGGTAGCTAAAAGAACTGCACTCAGCACACTCAAGTCACCGGAAAAGAATATCTATGACTGGTAAGAATCTGAAAAAGAATTTATTGATGTCTCTCTGTACGTGAATCAAGTGGATGTACAGCAGCAAGAAACAGAGCTTTGAAAATCAGCTGTAACCAATATAGTAATAAATTGAAAAAAATAAATGACAGAGAGACAGAGAAAACCTCTTACAACTTTTCCTCAGGGACGGTGATGCAACATGGATTGAACACATCTAGACCCACAGCAGGATGAGACATAAGGCTGGAAACTGTTCGCACTAAGAGAAATGTGAGGTTGGGTGAGGAAATGCACACCCTTTAAAGTAATACTACCTGGTACCCACTCAATGGGTCCAAATCTGCAGGTTCAAGGAATCTTCCTACAGCTAAAACATGCATGGAAAACCCAGAGGACTGTACACCATGTGATCGGGAGATGTGTCTAAAATGCACCTCATTTATCCTCTCCTGGTGCTCCTGTTCACCATTCCAGCCACGTTACTTAGAATCTCCCCACTTGGAGAATCAGCACATTTCAACTTCTGTTTCACACATTTTGCAAATTGTGAGGAGGATGAACGGGAAGAGGGGGAACCAATGAGAGAATAGTTGTAGGGGTTTGGATGGGCACATGTCACTCTAATTTCCCATTAAGAATAAGAATTAAAAAAAGGCTCAGCCCGCCTCGCCGGAGCCAAAATAGGGCCTGAAGCAATCCTGCGGCTTTGAGGCCAGCTCACAAAAGAGCAACTTAAAAACTGGAGCTCAGGGTCACTGCAATTCACAAACCTGCAGAGTTATAAATGAAAACTAACGTCCAAAAATATGTTGAGGTAAGGCAAAGAAGAGGATCTGAATGCAAGACAGAATTGCAAGAAACAGATTTCAAGAGATAGAATGGACTCGTCTTTAAAGCACATGAAAAGCGGCAGAATTTTGACAATGATGCAGTTGGCCCAAAAGGGAGTATGCGTTTTTTCCTGAATATATCCAGGAAAAAATGCATACGCACTTTATGGGCAACCAAGCAAGCAAGCAATGCAAATGTGCACAACAAAGAAGTCTCATTTCCCACCGGTCAAAAGGGCCATCCGAAAAAATTGTAAAACCGAAAATGCAGGACAGGCCATGGAGAACAGGGAGCTTTTATACGCTGATGGACAGTGTGTGAAATGCTGAGAGCCACTCTGGAGAAGCATATGGTGGTTCCTAAATCATCTAAAAAACAGAGCTACACTTTATGCGGAAGATGAACAGGAATAGGGAGAACCAATGAGAGACTAGCTGTAGGTGTCTGGACGGGCAAATTTAACTCTCATTTCCCACCAGGAAGAGGAATTAACCAAAGGCTCAGCGTGCCGTGCCATAACCACACTAGGGCCTGAAACAATCCTGCGGTGTTGGGGCCAGCTCACAACAAAGCGAGTTGAAGAAAGGAGCTCAGGGGCACTGTCATTCACAAACATGCAGAGTTATAAATGACAGCTATCGTCCAAAAATATATTGAAGTAAGGCTGCCAAGAGGACTTGAAAGCGGGGCAGAATTGCAGGAAACCGATTTCAGGAGGTAGACTGGAATTGCATGTAAAGCATAGGAAAAGAGGCAGAACGTCCACAATGATGCACTTGGCAAAAAAGGGCGTATGAGTTTGTTCCTGAATATATTCAGGAAAAAACACATACGCCCTTTTTGGCAAACCAAGCAAGCTTGCAAAGGAAATCCGAACTACTATGAAGTCTCACTTCCCCCCGGTCTAAAGGGCCATCTGAGAAAAGTGTAAAATCCAGAAAGGCAAGACAGGCCATGGGGAAAAAGGAGCCTTGTTATGCTGATGGGCGGGATGTAAATTGCCAACAGCCACTCTGGAGAAGTGTATGGTGTTTCCTGATACATCTGAAAAACAAAGCAACAGAGTCTAGGGCATTTCCACTTATGGTCCTATAGCTTAGGGAAATTAAAATCAAAAAGACACAGCCACCCCAAACTTTGGGACGGCTCTGTTTACAGGAACCTCTTCTACAGTGCAAGTTAAATATCCCAGAGAACAAATAATTGATAAAGACTTTGCTGTACTTACGTACAACAGAATACCACTCAGCAATGAAATCTGTGTCACCAGGCCTGTACCAGCATAATGAGTGGATTGAGGCACGATGATTCTAAGTGAAATAAGTCACACAGAAAAAGAAACATCATAAGGTATCACTAATGCACGGAATGTAAACTTGGCTACACATGAACTGAATTACAAAACAGAACAGGGTCTCAAGTTTAGAAAACCAACTTATGCTTGCTTAAGGGGAAAGGTGAGTTGGGGTGCTGCATAAAACCAGAGTTTGAAATTAGCACAGATACCTTTCCATAAGCCAAATATGTAATAGACAAGACCTACCCCTTGCTCAACGAAATGGACTCAACAATGAGGTATCACCTCACACCTGTTAGAATGGGCATCATCTGAAAATCTACAAACAACAAATGCTGGAAAGGGTGTGGAGAAAAGGAACCCTCTTCCACTATTGTTGGGAATATAAATTGATACAGTCACTATGGAGAACAATATGGAGTTTCTTAAGAAACTAATAATAGAATTACCATATGATACAGCAATCCCAGTACTGGACATATACCCAGACAGAACCATAAATCAAAAAGAGACATTCACCACAATGTTCATTGCATCACTATTTACAATGTCGAGGTAATGGAAGCAACCTAAATGCCCACAGACAGACGAATGCATAAAGATGTGGTACATATATAAAATGGAATATTACTAAGCCATGAAAGGAATGAAATTGGGTCATTTGTAGAGACGTCGATGGATCTAGAGACTGTCATACAGAGTGAAGTAAGTCAGAAAGAGAAAAACAAATCTTGTATATTCATGCATATATGTGGAACCTAGAAAAACTGTACAGATTAACCGTTTTGCAAGGCATAAATAGAGCAACAGATGTAGACAACAATCGTATGGACAACAAGGGGGGAAAGCTCTTGGGGGGGTGGTGGTGGGAGGAGTTGAGAGATTGGGATTGGCATGTAAACATTTATATGTATAAAATAGATAACCAATAAGAACCTGCTGTATAAAAATATAAAATAAAATTCAAAATTAAAAAGAAATAAAATTTAAAAAATAAAACAGAAAAAACAATTATTCCCTTCACATACATGTATTTATATGAATAAATTATTTCCATGCTTATATCTGTAAATACAAAAAAGAGGAATAAAATCTACCTTGAACCAAAAACGAAAAAGAGAAAAAAAAAAAAACAGAACCCACCAGTTACTCAGAGGAAAACCATATCAGGGCACTTGCTCCAGTTGTAAACAATTCTGAAGTTGGTCAGTGGTGGGGAATCGTCTCCCATTCAGCCAGCAGCCCCCACACAACAAGCGTCCTCATTGCAAAGCTGGGGCACCGTGCCGAGGCATCTGTGAGTAAACGTGAGCTGAGCCCCAGGCCAGTTGCTGCTGAACTGTTCCCACCCTTCCCAGGTAAAACACCTGAATATATACAAGGACTTGAAAGCCTAGAGGAAGGGCCATGGAGCCACACGAGTGACAGCATGCCAGCTGACTTGGTGCCTGCAGGCCAGCCAGGATGGTCCTGGCCCTGGGTGCTCTTCTGGAAGATTTCCATTTCCCTGCCTGAGATACCCGTCCTGTCCCTGCCCCCACTGCTTTTTTCCTTCCTCACCTCTGCCCAGGGAGAAATTCCAGCAGCAGGTATGGGTGACACATCCTCTTCTTTAGCAGGTGGCAGCCTGGCAACTGCTGCAGAAAGTCCAGCAGAGCCCCACTCACACTGGGCCACCCACAAAGCCGTGGCCTCTCACTCCCTCCCACCAGCCCAGCCCCGAGACTGCTGACAGGGCAGAGAAAATGGCGTCAGGCACAGCTGCAGGGGCTCTTGCTGCCTGGAGTGGTATTTATATTGATCTCAACCCAGGCACACCTGGGGAGGGCTGGCCGGCACGGTAAGGCTGCCCAGGTCAGCCAATCATCACCCCTCAGGGGCTCACAGTTGCAGAAAATGGAACTTGCTGAACCGGCCAGGTCCAAGGAACAGGTGTGGGCTCCTGAGAGTCAGGATAGACAAGGGGCTGCAGCTTTGGCTTGTTTTCTAATCATTTTATCTGGCCCATGAGTGGGAGACAACTTCAAGAAAACCCTCTCCTAATGAGAGGAACCCAGGAGTCAGGGAGAGGAGGGGTGGGTGGTGGTTGGAGACAGAGGCCTGGTGCCCCGGGTGCAGTGGAAGTCTCTGGAAGACCAGGTGGAGGGAGGCCACACAGAGTGATGCCCAGGGTCACAGACCTGTCAGAGCTGCTGTTTGTTAGTTCAAGTCCTGCTCTGAGGTGCTCTGTGTCAGCTCTGAGCGACAGGTGAGCTGGGGGTGCTCTTCAATGAGGGCTATGTGCACGGTTCCTGTGTGCCCAGCCCTGCCACGGTACCTGCAAGGGTAACTCTGTATCCTGGGAAGGGCCTGACCATGAGAGCCCCGTGGGCTGGGTTGGGGGTGGGGTACCTGCCCAGGAGAGCTCCATATCCTGGGATTGGCCTGACCACGAGAGCCCCATGGGCTGCTGGGGACCTGGTAAAGGATGTCAGGACAGTCAGTGAAGCCACCGAGGATATACCTCCAGTTGCTCCTGATTCCTACACCCTGCTGGTCATTCTACCAACCACCAGGACATGGTATTCTGTATTAGTCTTCAATGATGCCTTCTTTTGTATTCCATTAGTCCCAGAGTCACAAGAAATTTTGGCTTGTGAGCGGCAGGACTCAACATACAACTAAAACAATACTTCCGGGCCGTCTTGCCCCAAGGGTTCAAAAATTCCCACACCATCTTTGGGGAAAGCTTAGCTAAAGACCGAAAAGTTCTACCTCTGGAAAAGGAAACCCTCCTTCAATATGCAGATGACATTCTGATCGCCAGCCCTACTAAGGAGGCCTCTGAACTACCAAGCCAATAAAGGATAGAAGTTGTCCAAGAAAAAGCTCAAATATCACAGACTGCGGTGACCTGCCTGGGCTTCATTCTCACAGAAGGTCAGAGAAGCCCATCCCAGGAAAGGGAAGAAACCATTTGCAGCCTTACCCCTTTCTAAAACTAGAAGACAGCTTAGGGGTTCCTGGGGAGGCCAGGGTTTGCTGCTTCTGGATCCCTAACTACAGTCTACTAGCTGGGCCTCTATATGAAACACTGAAAGGAAAAGATGATGATCCTTTTGAACAGAATCCAGAAGTGGCCTTTCAAGAATGGAAAGAGCAGTCAATTCAGACCCTTGCCCTGGAACTCCCTAATTGAGCTAAACCCTTTGACCTTTACATTCCCGGTGAAAGGTGAATCGCCATTGGAGAATTAGTGCAAAAACTGGGACCACTTGAAATGGAACAATGCAAGAATGCCATCCAGGTAGGATAAACTACAGTCACCAAGGGGCTTGGCCCACTGCCACATCTGGCCAAGATACTGGCGGTATCTAAAAACCTGGAAATCAGCAGCCCAAAAGGCCACCTCCCTCCTAAGGGAAAAGGACCCCACGTGGTGATCCTAATCACCAACCATGCCCTGAAGTTGCAGGGTTCGCTCCGTGGGCACACCGACCTCGAGTGAGGAGGCCCTCCAACTCCAACATCCAGAGAGATAACCGGGGGCAACAGGGCACCATGACGACTCGTGTGAACATCACTTGACCTGGAGTTTCTCTCATAAAACAACAATAGTTTGTCCCGAAGGAGTAGACTACTGTTTGCAGGACTTACTGCACCCGGAGGGGAGCTAATAATCTTGGCGGGGGAACCGTATATCACACTGTCACCATAGAAAAGCCTACAGACACCGTGATGATGGTGGCCAATAAGACCGGCTGGACTCCTGTTTACTTCAAAAGGCTGTTGACTCAGTGGCCATCATGGTCCTTGATCACCACTGACCCTGGACTGTCTGGGAGTTGAGCAGGCAGGGCTCTGACACCTGGTGCTGTTTTTATGTTAATTCAGGGGCTTAATTGAAGAAAGAGCAGACTACTGGTCAGAGCATCTAGGCTGGCAGAAACGGTCAGCCTAAGGTGGCCGAACAAATGTGGGGCGGGGTGAAATCGGCCCCCACAGCGTCTCTGCACATCTCTTTCCTGGACCCTTAAAGGTCATTAGAATCTATAATACTTCCAATGCTGGTGCTCAGGTGGACGAGCAGGGAGGCAGGGGTCCTGGGGCCAATCAACGTCACCTGGAGGCTTCTGGGGAGAAGTTCTGACCCTCGTCCCCTGGTATGAGGGCTCCCAACTCAGCACTCCGCAGTTACAGAAGAAGGGTCTGCACCCTCAGCACTCCAAGAATGAGGAACGGGACAAAAGGCAGAAGAGGGGTTTGTCCCCAGCAAAGCCCATTAAAAATCCCTGGGAGATAAAAATAGAATCTGGGCAATAAAGTCAAGTCTGACCTTTTTTATCCTTTGTGCTTTGTCTAATTTCACGTGCTCTTAGGGTCCCGCATGCAGAGGTTCCACACCCGGCACTTCAGACCAGATTTCCTAGTGCAGAATGGCTGGGTCGACACCTCAGCTCCTGGGGCCCAGTGCAGACTCCGAGATATAGAGCCTGAGCTGCAGCCAACCCGGCCCTCGAGAGCTCCGCCCCCTCCCTCCCACTGACTCTCACAGGATCTCTACACAGCAGCCCAGCCCACAGCCCACGGGGTAGTGCATGCTCTCACCTCTCCATTCTCTGATCAAAATATAAAGTTTCCTTTGCTTGTGAACCAAACTCAGTCTCGATCTGTTGGCCCCAGTGACACTGGGCAGGGGGACACTTGTTGGGGTCCACTCTGGAGGATCAGTAACAGAAATTGAGACTATTGTAACTTCAATGAACAGATGTGTGAGCCAAACTGTACTTAACATAGAACAGTGTATAAGGCTCGGGTAAAATAAGATGTTTCTAACACTTCCATTTGATATTTCCATCACTTTATTATAAGCAAGTTCAGTGAAAAGGTTTGTCTTATTTGTCAGGTCAATATTAGAGAAATGAAGTGATTTCTTTCCAAGGATGTACATCTAATAATCTTGGTTAAAGCTTCAATCTTGTTTTAAATTCTTTTCCATTGAAAATGATACCTCTCTTTCAGCTCCCCCATTTCTGAGAAGTATAAAATCTTATAATTTATTATTACCAAAGGGGAAAGGTGGGAGGAGGGATAAATTAACAGTTTGGAATTAACACATACACACTGCTATGTATAAAATAGATCATCAACAAGGAACTACTGTATAGCACAGGGAACTACACTCAATATTTTGCAATAACCTATAAGGGGAAATAATCGGAAAAAGAATAGATATTTTTATTGACATCATCTATCAATGACAGTTAAAGTGTAACCTAAGGGAAGCCGGTGGTGAGTGCTTCTGACCCTGAAGACTTCAATCATCTAAAGTTTGGACTCTGCCTACTTCCCAAGGCCCTTAATGAACATATGTGTAGCCGTAGCTTAAAAAACTCCCCAGTTTGGGTTTCGGGGAGACACTGATTTTGAAAAAGCCCTGGTGTTCTCCTTACATGAATGGGACTCTTCCTACTGCTAAAACATGTCTGTCACACCCAGAGGATGGTATACCATCTGATCGGGAAGAGTTTGGAAAAGGCATCTCATCTCCTCATCTCCTGGTGCTCGGGTTCACCCCTCCAGCGTCTTTACTAACAGTCTCCCCACTTGGAGATGTCAGCACTGTCAACATCCTATTGCGTACAGTTTGGAATTTGTCCAGAGGATGAAGCGGAAGGATGAGGAACAATGAGAGACAAGTCCTAGGTGTTCAGACAGGCACATGTCACTCTAATTTCCAATCAGGAAGACGAATTGACCAAAGGCTAGGGTTGCCCATGGAAACAGTATACGGCTTGAGGAAATCCCACTGCTTTGTGGCCAGTTCCCATAAACACAAGTTGAACAATGGAACTCAGGGGCAGTAAAATTCACGAAACTGCAGAGTTGAAAATATCTATCACTGAAAAATGTCTTGAGGAAAGTCAGAGAAAAGGATTGGTAAGCAAGGGAGAATGGCAGGAAAGGGATTTGAGGAGGTAGAAAGGACTCGCCATTAAGCACAAGAAAAGGGGCTGAACATTGCCAACATTGCAGTTGGCCAAAAAGGCTGTATGCGTTTTTTTCTGTATATACTCAAGAAAAGGGCATACACTTTTTTAGCCAACCAAACAGGTGGGCACTGGAAATCAATACTACAAAAGATATCACTTCGCATCAGTCAGAAGAGCCATCCTCATAAAGTGTAAACACCAGAAATGCAGGACAGGGCAAGGAGAAGAGGGAGCCCTGTGAGGCTTATAGTGGAAATGTATATTGCCAACGGCCATTCTGGAGAAGTGTATTGTGTTTACTAAAGCATCTAAAAAATGAGCTACAGAGCATAGGGCACTTGCACTCATGGGCGTATATCTTGGGAAAAACAAAAATCGAGAGGACACAGGCACCCTAATGTTTACTGCCTCTCTGTTTAAAAGATCCTCGACTAAGATATAACTTCAATGTCTCTGGAGGGAAAAAATGGATAGAGATGTGGTACTTATGTAGAGTGGAATATTACTCAGCCTGGAAATCAATGAAATATGGCCAGTTGTAACAACTCCGGAGGAGTTACGTATGATCGTTCTAAGTGACATAATTCAAAAAGAAAAAGACACATATCATAAGATATCACTTAAAGGTGGAATCCAAAATGGCTACACATGAAATAAATTACAAAACAAAAACATAGTCAAATATGTAGAAAACACGCGTAAGGCTGCTAAACGGGAAAGGTGGGGAGGGATGAGGCATCATCCAGGAGGTTGAAATTAGCAAAGATACCATTCCAAATACCAAACTGATAATCAACAAGGCCTACACGGTAGCTAAAAGAACTGCACTCAGCACACTCAAGTCACCGGAAAAGAATATCTATGACTGGTAAGAATCTGAAAAAGAATTTATTGATGTCTCTCTGTACGTGAATCAAGTGGATGTACAGCAGCAAGAAACAGAGCTTTGAAAATCAGCTGTAACCAATATAGTAATAAATTGAAAAAAATAAACGACAGAGAGACAGAGAAAACCTCTTACAACTTTTCCTCAGGGACGGTGATGCAACATGGATTGAACACATCTAGACCCACAGCAGGATGAGACATAAGGCTGGAAACTGTTCGCGCTAAGAGAAATGTGAGGTTGGGTGAGGAAATGCACACCCTTGAAAGTAATACTACCTGGTACCCATTCAATGGGTCCCAAATCTGCAGGTTCAAGGAATCTTCCTACAGCTAAAACATGCATGGAAAACCCAGAGGACTGTACACCATGTGATCGGGAGATGTGTCTAAAATGCACCTCATTTATCCTCTCCTGGTGCTCCTGTTCATCATTCAGCCACGTTACTTAGAATCTCCCCACTTAGAGAATCAGCACATTTAAACTTCTGTTTCACACATTTTGCAAATTGTGAGGAGGATGAACGGGAAGAGGGGGAACCAATGAGAGAATAGTTGTAGGGGTTTGGACGGGCACATGTCACTCTAAATTCCCATTAAGAATAAGAATTAAAAAAAAGACTCAGCCCGCCTCACCGGAGCCAAAATAGGGCCTGAAGCAATCCTACGGCTTTGAGGCCAGCTCACAAAAGAGCAACTTAAAAAATGGAGCTCAGGGTCACTGCAATTCACAAACCTGCAGAGTTATAAATGAAAACTAACGTCCAAAAATATGTTGAGGTAAGGCAAAGAAGAGGATCTGAATGCAAGACAGAATTGCAAGAAACAGATTTCAAGAGATAGATTGGACTCGTCTTTAAAGCACATGAAAAGCGGCAGAATTTCGACAATGATGCAGTTGGCCCAAAAGGGAGTATGCGTTTTATCCTGAATATATCCAGGAAAAAACGCATACGCACTTTATGGGCAACCAAGCAAGCAAGCAATGCAAATGTGCACAACAAAGAAGTCTCATTTCCCACCGGTCAAAAGGGCCATCCGAAAAAATTGTAAAACCAGAAATGCAGGACAGGCCATGGAGAACAGGGAGCCTTTATACGCTGATGGACAGTGTGTGAACTGCCGAGAGCCACTCTGGAGAAGTGTATGGTGGTTCCTAAATCATCTAAAAAACAGAGCTACAGAGCATAGGGCACTTCTAATCACGGGAGTATATCTAGGGAAGTCTAAAAATCAACAAGACACAAGCACACCACAGTTTAGGGCTACTCTGTTTACAAGAACCTCAACTTCAGTACACCTTAAATATCCCAGGAAAGAGAACAATGGATAAAGAAAATGTGGTACTTATGTACAATGGAATATCTCTTCACCATGAAATCAATGTAATAAGGCTAGTAGAAGGATAAAGAGTGGATTTAGGTCCGATAATACTACTTGAAATAAGTCAAACAGAAAAAGAAACATATCATAAGATATCACTTATAGAGGGAGGATAAATATGGCTGCACAAAAAATGAATTACAAAACAGAACAGTGTCTCACATTTAGAAAACACACTTATGTCAGCTTAAGGGGAAAGGAGAGGTGGGGTGATGCATAAAACCAGAGTTTGAAATTAGCACAGATACCGTTCAATAAACCAAATAGGTATTAGACAAGATCTACACCTTGCTCAATGAACTGGCCTCAACACACCCTATACACCGCAGAGAAATATATCTGAGGAATAAGAATCTTAAAACCCATGTATTGATATATCTCCATAAGGGAATCAAGTGTGTGCAGAGCGACACAAACACAGCAGTGAAAATGAGCTAAACCCCATTATAGAAATAAATTTTAAAACCAAAACGCAGAAACAATGAAAGAGAGAAAAATTCTTACAAAATTCGCTCAGGGGCTGTGATGCAACCTGGAATGACCACATATAAACCCACAGCTGGATAAGACATAAGGCTGGACACTTGGGGCTGAGAGGATTGGTGAGCTTTGGTGAGCAACTGCCGAAAGTTTAATGCAATACTTCATGCTACTCATTCCAAGGGTCCCAACACTCCAGGTTGAAGGGAATCTTCCTACAGCTAAACCATAAATGGGAAATCCAGTAGATGGTATACCATATGATCGGGAAAGGTTCCTAAAACGCACCTCATTTTCCTCTCCTGGGGCTCCGGATCAACATTCGAACCACTTTACTAACAACATGCCCACATGGAGGGTCAATGCCTTTAAGTTCCGGTATCGCACAGTCTGCAGTTAGTGCGGAGGATGAATGGGAATAGGGGGAACCAGTGAGAAAATAGCTGTAGCGGTTTCAATGGGCACATGTCATTCTAATTTCACATAGGAAGAAGAATTAACCAAAGGCACAGCAAGGCGCCCCAGAAGAAGAATAGGGCGTGAAGATATCCTGTGGATATGAGGCAAGATCATAAAAATAAGAGCTGAAAAATGGAACTAAGGGCAACTGCAATTCAAAAACCTGCAGACTTATACAGGCCAACTATTTTCCAAAAGTATATTGAGGTAAGGCTATGAACAGGCACTGACAGCAAGGCAGAATTGCAGGAAACCAATTTCAGGAGGTGGACTGGAATTGCATTGAAAACATATGAAAAGACTCAGAACATCGACAATCATGGACTTGGCCAAAAAGGGCGTATGCATTTTTTCCTGAATATATTCAGCAAGAAACGCATACGCCCTTTCTGGCCAACCAAGCAAGCTTGCAAATGAAATATGCACTACAATGAAGTCTCACTGCGCCCCGGTCAAAAGGGCAATCTGAAAAATGTGTAAAATCCAGAAAGGCAGGACAGGCCATGGAGAACTGGGAGCCTTGTTATGCTGATGGGCGGGATGTAAATTGACAACAGCCACTCTGGAGAAGTGTATGGTGTTTCCTGAAACATCCAAAAAACAAAGCAACAGAGCCTAGGGCACTTCCACTTATGGTCCTATAGCTTAGGGAAATTAAAATCAAAAAGACACAGGCACCCCAATGATTGGGACGGCTTTGTTTACAAGAACCTCGTTTACGGTACAAGTTCAATATCGCAGAAAGCGAAAAATGGATTACGAAGTTGTGGTACTTACGTACAATGCAATATCACTCAGCAATGAAATCTATGTCATCAGGCCCATAGCAGCGTAATGAGTGGACTCAGGTACCTGACTAGTAAGAATCTTAAAACCTATGGATTTATGTGTCTCCGAAAGAGAATCAAGCATGTGTACAGCGGCATAAACGCAGCAGTGATAGGATTGGTGAGGTACGGTGAGCAAATGCAGACCCTTTGAAGTCATATTCCATGGTACCCAATCCATGGGTCTCAACTCTCCAGGTTTAAGGGATTCTTCCTTCAGCTAAAACATGCATGTGGAACCCAGAGTATGATCCAGCGTGTGATCGGGAAACGTGTTCAAATGTGTCTCAGTTTTCGTCCCCTGGTACTCGGGTGCAACATTCCAGACGCTTTACTAACACTCTCCCCACTTGGAGAGTCAGTGCCTTTAACCTCCTGTTTGGCCCAGTTTGCAATTTCTGCGGAAGATGAACAGGAATAGGGAGAACCAATGAGAGACTAGCTGGAGGTGTCTGGACGGGCAAATTTAACTCTCATTTCCCACCAGGAAGAGGAATTAACCAAAGGCTTAGCGTGCCGTGTCGGAACCACTCTAGGGCCTGAAGTAATCCTGTGGGGTTGCGGCCAGCTCACAAGAAACCGAGTTGAAGAAAGGAGCTCAGGGGCAGTGTAATTCACAAACCTGCAGAGTTATAAATGACAGCTATCATCCAAAAATATATTTAAGTAAGGCTGCCCAAGAGGACTTGAAAGCGGGGCAGAATTGCAGGAAACCGATTTCTGGAGGTAGACTGGAATTGCATGTAAAGCATAGGAAAAGAGGCAGAACGTCCACAATGATGCACTTGGCCAAAAAGGGCGTATGCGTTTTTTCCTGAATATATTCAGGAAAAAACGCATACGCACTTTTTGGCCAACCAAGCAAGCTTGCAGAGGAAATCTGCAGTACAATGAAGTCTCACTGCCCCCTGGTCAAAAGGGCCATCTGAAAAAAGTGTAAAATCCAGAAAGGCAGGACAGGACTAGGAGAACTGGGAGCCTTGTTATGCTGATGGGCGGGATGTAAACTGCCAACAGCCACTCTGGAGAAGTGTATGGTGTTTCCTGAAACATCCAAAAAACAAAGCAACAGAGCCTCGGGCACTTCCATTTATGGTCCCATAGATTAGGGAAATTAAAATCAAAATGACACAGCCACCCCAAAGTTTAGGACGGCTCTGTTTACAAGAACCTCGTTTACGGTACAAGTTCAATATCGCAGAAAGCGAAAAATGGATAAAGAAGTTGTAGTACTTACGTACAATGCAATATCACTCAGCAATGAAATCTATGTCATCAGGCCCGTCGCAGCATAATGAGTGGATTCAGGTACGATGATTCTAAGTGAAATAAGTCACACAGAAAAAGAAACATCATAACATATCACTAATACACGGAATGTAAACTTGGCTACACAGGAACTGAATTACAAAACAGAACAGGGTCTCAAATGCAGAAAACCAACTTATGCTTGCTAAAGGGGAAAGGTGAGTTGGGGTGCTGCATAAAACCAGAGATTGAAATGAGCACAGATACGGTTCCATAAGCCAAATATGTAATAGACAAGAGCTATTCCTTGCTCAATGAAGTGGACTCAACACCCCATATTAAACGCCTAAGAATATACCTGACTAGTAAGAATCTTAAAACCTATGGATTTATATGTCTCCGAAAGAGAATCAAGCGTGTGTACAGCAGCATAAACGCAGCAGTGATAGGATTGGTGAGGTTCGGTGACCGAATGCAGACCCTTTGAAGTCATATTGCATATTATCCATTCCATGGGTCTCAACTCTCCAGGTTTAAGGGATTCTTCCTTCAGCTAAAACATGCATGTGGAACCCAGAGTATGATCCACCGTGTGATCGGGAAACGTGTTCAAATGTGTCTCAGTTTTCGTCCCCTGGTACTCGGGTGCAACATTCCAGACGCTTTACTAACACTCTCCCCACTTGGAGAGTCAGTGCCTTTAACCTCCTGTTTGGCCCAGTTTGCAATGTCTGCGGAAAATGAACAGGAATAGGGAGAACCCATGAGAGACTAGCTGGAGGTGTCTGGACGGGCAAATTTAACTCTCATTTCCCACCAGGAAGAGGAATTAACCAAAGGCTCAGCGTGCCATGTCGGAACCACTCTAGGGCCTGAAGTAATCCTGTGGTGTTGCGGCCAGCTCACAAGAAAGCGAGTTGAAGAAAGGAGCTCAGGGGCACTGTCATTCACAAACCTACAGAGTTATAACTGACAGCTATCGTCCAAAAATATATTGAAGTAAGGCTGCCAAGAGGACTTGAAAGCGGGGCAGAATTGCAGGAAACCGATTTTAGGAGGTAGACTGGAATTGCATGTAAAGCATAGGAAAAGAGGCAGAACGTCCACAATGATGCACTTGGCCAAAAACGGCGTATGCGTTTTTTCCTGAATATATTCAGGAAAAAACACATACACACTTTTTGGCAAACCAAGCAAGCTTGCAAAGGAAATCTGCACTACAATGAAGTCTCACTGCCCCCCGGTCAAAAGGGCCATCTGAAAAAAGTGTAAAATCCAAAAAGGCAGGACAGGCGATGGAGAAATGGGAGCCCTGTTATGCTGATGGGCGGGATGTAAATTGCCAACAGCCACTCTGGAGAAGTGTATGGTGTTTCCTGAAACATCTAAAAAACAAAGCAACAGAGCCTAGGGCACTTCCACTTATGGTCCGATAGCTTAGGGAAATTAAATTCAAAAAGACACAGCCACCCCAAAGTTTGGGCCGGCTCTGTTTACAAGAATCTCATTTACGGTACAAGTTCAATATCACAGAAAGCGAAAAATGGATAAAGAAGTTGTGGTATTTACGTACAATGCAATATCACTCAGCAATGAAATCTATGTCATCAGGCCCGTAGCAGCATAATGAGTGGATTCAGGTATGATGATTCTAAGTGAAATAAGTCACACAGAAAAAGAAACATCATAAGATATCACTAATACACGGAATGTAAACTTGGCTACACAGGAACTGAATTACAAAACAGAACAGTGTCTCAAATGTAGAAAACCAACTTATGCTTGCTTAAGGGGAAAGGTGAGTTGGGGTGCTGCATAAAACCAGAGATTGAAATTAGCACAGATATCGATCCATAAGCCAAATATGTAATAGACAAGAGCTACTCCTTGCTCAACGAAGTGGACTCAACACCCCATATTAAACGCCTAAGAATATACCACACTAGTAAGAATCTTAAAACCTATGGATTTATATGTCTCCGAAAGAGAATCAAGCGTGTGTACAGCGGCATAAACGCAGCAGTGATAGGATTGGTGAGGTTCGGTGACCGAATGCAGACCCTTTGAAGTCATATTGCATATTATCCATTCCATGGGTCTCAACTCTCCAGGTTTAAGGGATTCTTCCTTCAGCTAAAACATGCATGTGGAACCCAGAGTATGATCCACCGTGTGATCGGGAAACGTGTTCAAATATGTCTCAGTTTTCATCCCCTGGTACTCGGGTGCAACATTCCAGACGCTTTACTAACACTCTCCCAACTTGGAGAGTCAGTGCCTTTAAACTCCTGTTTCAGCCAGTTTGCAATTTCTGCGGAAAATGAACAGGAATAGGGAGAACCTATGAGAGACTAGCTGGAGGTGTCTGGACGGGCAAATTTAACTCTCATTTCCCACCAGGAAGAGGAATTAACCAAAGGCTCAGTGTGCCATGCCAGAAACACCCTAGGGCCTGAAGCAATCCTGCGGTGTTGCGGCCAGCTCACAAGAAAGCGAGTTGAAGAAAGGAGCTCAGGGGCACTGTCATTCACAAACCTGCAGAGTTATAAATGACAGCTATCGTCCAAAAATATATTGAAGTAAGGCTGCCAAGAGAACTTGAAACCGGGGCAGAATTGCAGGAAACCGATTTCAGGAGGTAGACTGGAATTGCATGTAAAGCATAGGAAAAGAGGCAGAACGTCCACAATGATGCACTTGGCCAAAAAGGGCGTATGTGTTTTTTCCTGAATATATTCAGGAAAAAACGCATACGCCCTTTTTGGCCAACCAAGCAAGCTTGCAAAGGAAATCTGCACTACAATGAAGTCTCACTGCCCCCTGGTCAAAAGGGCCATCTGAAAAAAGTGTAAAATCCAGAAAGGTAGGACAGGCCATGGAGAACTGGGAGCCTTGTTATGCTGATGGTCGGGATGTAAATTGCCAACAGCCACTGTGGAGAAGTGTATGGTGTTTCCTGAAACATCTAAAAAACAAAGCAACAGAGCCTAGGGCACTTCCACTTATGGTCCTATAGCTTAGGGAAATTAAAATCAAAAAGACACAGCCACCCCAAAGTTTGGAATGGCTCAGTTTACAAAAACCTCATTTACGATACCAGTTCAATATCGCAGAAAGCGAAAAATGGATAAAGACGTTGTGGTACTTACGTACAATGCAATATCACTCAGCAATGAAATCTATGTCATCAGGCCCGTAGCAGCATAATGAGTGGATTCAGGTACGATGATTCTAAGTGAAATAAGTCACACAGAAAAAGAAACATCATAAGATATCACTAATACACGGAATGTAAACTTGGCTACACAGGAACTGAATTACAAAACAGAACAGGGTCTCAAATGTACAAAACCAACTTAAGCTTGCTTAAGGGGAAAGGTGAGTTGGGGTGCTGCATAAAACCAGAGATTGAAATTAGCACAGATCCCGTTCCATAAGCCAAATATATAATAGACAAGAGCTACTCCTTGTTCAACGAAATGGACTCAACACCCCATATTAAATGCCTAAGAATATACCTGACTAGTAAGAATCTTAAAACCTATGGATTGATATGTCCGAAAGAGAATCAAGCATATGTACAGCGGCATAAACGCAGCAGTGATAGGATTGGTGAGGTTCGGTGAGCAAATGCAGACCCTTTGAAGTCATATTGCATGGTATCCATTCCATGGGTCTCTACTCTCCAGGTTTAAAGGATTCTTCCTTCAGTTAAAACATGCATGTGGAACCCAGGGTATGATCCACCGTGTGATCGGGAAACGTGTTCAAATGTGTCTCAGTTTCTGTCCCCTGGTACTCGGGTGCAACGTTCCAGATGCAGTACTAACACTCTCCCCACTTGAAGAGTCAGGGCCTTTAACCTCCTGTTTGGCCCAGTTTGCAATTTCTGCGGAAGATGAACAGGAATAGGGAGAACTAATGAGAGACTAGCTGGAGGTGTCTGGACGGGCAAATTTAACTCTCATTTCCCACCAGGAAGAGGAATTAACCAAAGGCTCAGCGTGCCGTGCCGGAACCACACTAGGGCTGAAACAATCCTGCGGTGTTGCGGCCAGGTCACAAGAAAGCGAGTTGAAGAAAGGAGTTCAGGGACACTGTAATTCACAAACCTGCAAAGTTACAAATGACAGATATCGTCCAAAAATATATTGAGGTAAGGCTGCCAAGAGGACTTGAAAGTGGGTCAGAATTTCAGGGAACTGATTTCAGGAGGTAGACTGGATTTGCATTTAAAGCATAGAAAAAGAGGCAGAACGTCCACAATGATGCACTTGGCCAAAAAGTGTGTATGCGTTTTTTCCTGAATATATTCAGGAAAAAACGCATATGCCCTTTTTGGCCAATCAAGCAAACTTGCAAAGGAAATCTGCACTACAATAAAGTCTCACTTCCCCCTGGTCAAAAGGGCGATCTGAAAAATGTGTAAAATCCACAAAGGCAGGACAGGCCATGGAGAACTGGGAGCCTTGTTATGCTGATGGGCGGGATGTAAACTGCCAACAGCCACTCTGGGGAAGTGTATGGTGTTTCCTGAAACAGCTAAAAAACAAAGCAACAGAGCCTTGGGCACTTCCACTTATGGTCCTAGGGCTTAGGGAAATTAAAATCAAAAAGACACAGCCACCCCAAAGTTTGGGACGGCTCTGTTTACAAGAACCTCGTTTACGGTACAAGTTCAATATCGCAGAAAGCGAAAAATGGATAAAGAATTTGTGGTACTTACGTACAATGCAATATCACGCAGCAATGAAATCTATGTCATCAGGCCCGTAGCAGCATAATGAGTGGATTCAGCTACGATGATTCTAAGTGAAATAAGTCACACACAAAAAGAAACATCATAAGATATCACTAATACACAGAATGTAAACTTGGCTACACAGGAACTGAATTACAAAACAGAACAGGGTCTCAAATGTAGAAAACCAACTTATGCTTGCTTAAGGGGAAAGGTGAGTTGGGGTGCTGCATAAAACCAGAGATTGAAATTAGTACAGATACCGCTCCATAAGCCAAATATGTAATAGACAAGAGCTACTCCTTGCTCAACGAAGTGGACACAACACCCCATATTAAATGCCTAAAAATATACCTGACTAGTAAGAATCTTAAAACCTATGGATTTATATGTCTCTGAAAGAGAATCAAGCGTGTGTACAGCGGCATAAACACAGCAGTGGTAGGATTGGTGAGGTTCGGTGAGCAAATGCAGACCGTTTGAAGTTATATTGCATGGTACCCATTCCATGGGTCTCAACTCTCCATGTTTAAGGGATTCTTCCTTCAGCTAAAACATGCATGTGGAACCCAGAGTATGATCCACTGTGTGATCGGGAAACGTGTTCAAATGTGTCTCAGTTTTCGTCCCCTGGTACTCGGGTGCAACATTCCAGACGCTTTACTAACACTCTCCCCACTTGGAGAGTCAGTGCCTTTAACCTCCTGTTTGGCCCAGTTTGCAATTTCTGCGGAAGAAGAACAGGAATAGGGAGAACAAATGTGAGACTAGCTGGAGGTGTCTGGACGGGCAAAATTAACTCTCATTTCCCACCAGGAAGAGCAATTAACCAAAAGCTCAGCATGTCTTGCTGGAACCAGATTAGAGCCTGAAGCAATCCTGCAGTGTTGCAGCCAGCTGACAAGAAAACGAGTTGAAGAACGGAGCTCAGGGGCACTGTAATTCACAAACCTGCAGAGTTACAAATGACAGCTATCGTCCAAAAGTATATTGAAGTAAGGCTGCTAAGAGGACTTGAATGCGGGGCAGAATTGCTGGAAACCGATTTCAGAAGGTACATGGGAGTCGCTCTGAAAGCATAGGAAAAGAGACAGAACTTGGAAAATAATGCACTTGGCAAAAAAGGGCATATGTGTTTTATCCAGAGCTCTCATAACCGAGGGAAGGAGATTCCCAGCAGGCTCCAACTGCCACCTGAGGTCTCACGTTGCCAAGGCAACGTGAGCAAGCCAGGCAGGAGTTACCTCACAGCCGAGGTCCCACCTCACAGAAGGGTGAGAAACCCAGCCAACATCAGACTCTCACCAGAGGGCCCACATCACCAAGGGAATGGGAACCAGGTAGGAGTGTCCTCGCAGGAGTGTCCTCACATGAGTAGGGCCACATTATCTAAAGGTGAGGAACCCAGAACATGTGGCTTCAAACCATAGGACACCCATCACCAAAGGGCTGGGAGTGAGGCAGGCAGGAGGAGCCTCACAACAGAGGGCCCAAAAATAAGAAAGGTGAGGAATCCAGCAGTTGGAACCTCCCAGAAGGCGGCCCAGAGCACAGAGGCTAGGGGATCCAGGCCAGAGTGAGCTAACACCAGACAGCCCACATCATGAAACTGTGAGCAACCCAGACATTGGGACCTCAGAGCAGAAGGCCCACATCTCCATGGTGATGGGAACATGACAGGAGTGTCCTGGCATCACTGGGCTCACATCAGAAAACGTGGGGTGCTCAGAAGTGAGGACCTGACGCTAGAGGGCACTCATCACCGAGGGGAGGAGGCTCCCAGCAGGCTCCAGCTGCCACTAGAGGGCCAACGTCGCCAAGGCGATGTGTGCCAGCCCGGCAGGAGTGACCTCACAGCAGAGGGCCCACCTCACAGAAGGGTGAGGAACACAGCCAGGATCAGACTCGCACCAGAGGGCCCACATCACCAAGGGGATGGGAACCAGGCAGGAGTGTCCCCACACCAGTGGGACAACATCATCGAAAGGTGAGGATCCCAGCACATGTAGCCTCAAACCAGAGGAACCACATCACCAAGGGGTTCAGAATGAGGCTGGCAGGACCGGCCTCACAACACAGGGTCCATAGAATATAAAAGTTGAGGAATCCAGCAGTTGGAACCTCCCAGCAAGCGACCCAGAGCACCGAGGCTATGGGATCCAGGCCGCAGTGAACTCACAGCAGAGGGCCCACATCATGAACCTGTGAGCAGCCCAGCCATTGGGACCTCAGAACATAAGGCCCACATCCCCATTGGGATGGGAACCTGGCAGGAGTGGCCTCGCACCACTTAGCACATACCAGAAAATGTTAGGAGCCCAGCAGTTAGGGCCTGACGCCAGGGGGCCCTCATAACTGAGGGGAGGAGACTCCCAGCAGGTTCCAACTGCCAACAGAGGGCCCACGTCTACAAGGTGGCATGCGCCAGCCAGGCAGTAGTGACCTCACAGCAGAGGGCCTATCTCACAGAAGGGTGAGGAACCGAGGCAGGATGAGACTCTCACCAGAGGGCCCACAACACCAAGGGGATGGGAACAGGTCAGGACTGTCCTCCCACCCGTGGGGCCACATCATCGAAAGGTGAGGAACCCAGCACATGCGGCCTCATATCAGAGGACATACATCACAAAGGGGATGGGAGCGAGGCAGGTAGGAGTAGCCTAAAAACAGAGGGCCCAAAGAATACAAAACTTGAGGAATCCAGCATTTGGAACCTCCCAGCAGGCAGCCGAGAGCACAGAAGCTATGGGATGCAGGCAGGAGTGAACTAACACCAGAGAGCCCACATCATGAAACTGTGAGCAACCCAGGCGTTGGGACCTCAGAGCAGAAGGCCCACATCCCCATGGTGATGAGAACCTGACAGGAGTGTCCTGGCATCACTGGGCTCACATCAGAAAACGTGGGGAGCCCAGCAGTTAGGGCCTGATGCTAGAGGGCCGTCATCACCGAGGGCAGGAGGCTCCCAGCAGGTTCCATGTGCCAACAGAGGGCCCATGTCGCCAAGGTGATGTGTGCAAGTCAGGCAGGATTGACCTCACAGCAGAGGGCCCACCTCACAGAAGGGTGAGGAACACAGCCAGGATCAGACTCGCACCAGAGGGCCCACATCACCAAGGGGATGGGAACCAGGCAGGAGTGTCCCCACACCAGTGGGACAACATCATCGAAAGGTGAGGATCCCAGCACATGTAGCCTCAAACCAGAGGAACCACATCACCAAGGGGTTCAGAATGAGGCTGGCAGGACCGGCCTCACAACACAGGGTCCATAGAATATAAAAGTTGAGGAATCCAGCAGTTGGAACCTCCCAGCAAGCGACCCAGAGCACCGAGGCTATGGGATCCAGGCCGCAGTGAACTCACAGCAGAGGGCCCACATCATGAACCTGTGAGCAGCCCAGCCATTGGGACCTCAGAACATAAGGCCCACATCCCCATTGGGATGGGAACCTGGCAGGAGTGGCCTCGCACCACTTAGCACATATCAGAAAATGTTAGGAGCCCAGCAGTTAGGGCCTGACGCCAGGGGGTCCTCATAACTGAGGGGAGGAGACTCCCAGCAGGATCCAACTGCCAACAGAGGGCCCACGTCTACAAGGTGGCATGCGCCAGCCAGGCAGTAGTGACCTCACAGCAGAGGGCCTATCTCACAGAAGGGTGAGTAACCGAGGCAGGATGAGACTCTCACCAGAGGGCCCACAACACCAAGGGGATGGGAACAGGTCAGGACTGTCCTCCCACCCGTGGGGCCACATCATTGAAAGTTGCGGAACCCAGGACATGTGACCTCAAACCAGAGGACCCACATCACGAAGGGGTTGAGAGTGAGGCAGGCAGGAGGAGCATCACAACACAGGACCCATAGAATACAAAAGTTGAGGAATCGAGCAGTTGGAACCTCCCAGCAGGCGACCAAGAGCACAGAGGCTATGGGATCCAGGCCACAGTGAACTAACACCAGAGAGCCCACATCATGAAATTGTGATCAACCCAGCTGTTGGAACCTCAGAGCAGAAGGCCCACATCCCCATGGAGATGGGAACCTAAGAGGAGTGCCCGAGCATCACTGGGCTCACTAAGAAAAGTTGGGGAGCCCAGCAGTTAGGGCCTGACGTCAGAGGGCCCTCATCACCGAGGGGAGGAGGCTCCCAGCAGGGTCCAAGTGCCACCAGAAGGCTCATGTCGACAAGGCGAGGTGAGCAAGCCAGGCAAGAGTTACCTGATAGTAGAGGGCCCACCTCACAGATGGGTGAGGAACCCAGCCAGGATCAGACTCTCACCAGAGGGCCCACATCACAAAGGGGATGGGAACCAGTCAGGATTATCCTCACACCAGTGGGGCCTCATCATCTTAAGGTGAGGAACCCAGCACATGTGTCCTCAAACCAGAGGACCCACATCACCAAGGGCCTTGGAGTGAGGCAGGCAGGAGTAGCCTCACAACACAGGGCACATAATATAAAAAACGTGAGGATTCCAGCATTTAGACCTTCCAGCAGGCGGCCCAGAACACCGAGGCTATGGGATCCAGGCCACAGTGAACTCACAGCAGAGGGCCCACATCATAAAACTGTGAGCAACCCAGGCGTTGGGACCTCAGCGCAGAAGGCCCACATCCCCATGGGAATGGGAACCTGGCTGGAGTGTCCTCGCACCACTGGGCGCACATCAGAAAATGTGGGGAGCCCACCATTTCGGGCCTGACGCCAGAGGGCCATCATCACCGAGAGGAGGAGGCACCCTGCACGCTCCAACTGCCACCAGAGGGCCTACGTCTCCAAGGTGACGTGTGCCAGCCAGGCAAGAGTGACCTCACAGTGAGGGCCTACCTCACAGAACGTTGAGGAACCCAGCCAGGATTAGACTCTCGCCAAAGGGCCCACCTCACCAAGGGGATGGGAACCAGGCAGGAGCGTCCTCACACGAGTGGGGCCACATCATCGAAAGGTGAGGAACGCAGCACATGTGGCCTCAAGCCATAGGACAGTCATCACCAAGGGGCTGGGAGTGAGGCAGGCAGGAGGAGCCTCACAACAGAGGGCACATAGAATAAAAAAGTTGACGAATCCAGCAGTTGGAACCTCCCAGCAGGCGGCTCAAGGCACCGATGATAAGGGATCCTTGCCAGAGTGAACTCACAGCAGAGGGCCCACATCATGGTACTGTGAGCAAGCCAGCCGTTTTGACCTCAGAGCAGAAGGCCCATATCCCCATGGGGATGGGAACATGGCAAGAGTGTCCTCACTTGGCGCACATCAGAAAATGTGGGGAGCCCAGCAGTTATGGCCTAAGGCAAGAGGGCCCTCATCACCGAGGGGAGGAGGATCCCAGCACACTCCAACTGCCACCAGAGGGCCCATGTCGCCAAGGTGACGTGTGCCAGACAGGCATGATTGACCTCACAGCAGAGGGCCCACCTCACAGAAGGGTGAGGAACCCAGCCAGGATCAGACTCTCACCTGAGGGCCCACATCAGCAAGGGGATGGGAACCAGTCAGGACTGTCTTCCCTCCGGTGAGGCCACATCATCGAAAGGTGCGGAACCCAGCACATGTGGCCTTAAATCAGAAGACACATATCACAAAGGGAATGGGAGTGAGACAGGCAGGAGTAGCCTAAAAACAGAGGGCCCAAAGAATAAGAAAGGTGAGGAATCCAGCAGTTGGAACCTCCCAGCAGGCGGCCGAGACCACAGAAGCTATGGGATGCAGGCAGGAGTGAACTAACAGCAGAGAGCCCACATCATGAAACTGTGAGCAACCCAGGCGTTGGGACCTCAGAGCAGAAGGCCCACATCCCAATGGGGATGTGAACCTGGCTGGAGTGTCCTCGCACCACTGGGCGCACATCACAAAATGTGGGGAGCCCAGCAGTTAGGGCCTGACGCCAGAGGGCCCTCATCACCGAGGGGAGGAGGCTCCCAGCAGGCTCCAAGTGCCACCAGAGGGCTCATGTCCACAAGGTGAGGTGAGCAAGCCAGGCAGGAGTGACCTCACAGCAGCCGGCCCACCTCACAGATGGGTGAGGAACCCAGCCAGGATCAGACTCTCAACAGAGGGCCCACATCACCAAGGGGATGTGAACCAGGCAGGAGTCTCCTAAGACCATTGGTCCCACATCATCGAAAGGTGAGGAACCCAGCACATGTGGCCCCAAACCAGAGGACACACATCACGAAGGGGCTGGGAGTGAGGCAGGCAGGAGGATCCTCACAACAGAGGGCCCAAAAAATTAAAAAAGTGAGGAATCCAGCAGTTGGAACCTCCCAGCAGGCGGCCAAGAGCACAAAGGCTATGGGCTCCAGGCCTCTGTGAACTAACACCAGAGAGCCCACATCATGAAAATGTGAACAACCCAGCCGTTGGGACCTCAGAGCAGAAGGCCCACATCCCCATGGAGATGGGATCCTAAGAGGAGCGCCCAAGCATCATTGGGCTCACTAAGAAAAGTTGGTGAGCCCAGCAGTTAGGGCCTGACGCAAGAGGGCCCTCATCACCGGGGGGAGGAGATTCCCAGCACGCTCCAACTGCCACCACACGGCTGACTTCACCAAGGCAATGTGTGCCAGCCATGCAGGAGTGACCTATCAGCAGAGGGTCTCCCTCACAGAAGGGTGAGGAACACAGCCAGGAACAGACTCTCACCAGGGGGTCCACATAACCACGTGGATGAGAACCAGGCAGGAGTGTCCTCACACTAGTGGGGCCACATCATCGAAAGGTGAGGAACCCAGCAAAGGTGGCCACAAACCAGAGGACCCACATCACCAAGGGGTTGAGAGTGAGGTAGGTGTCTGGACGGGCATATTTAACTCTCTTTTCCAACCAGAAAGAGGAATTAACCAAAGGCTCAGCATGCCCTGCCAGAAGCAGATTAGGGCCTAAAGCAGTCTTGCGGGTTTGCGGCCAGCTCACAAGAAAGCGAGTTGAAGAAAGGAGCACAGGGGCCCTGTAATTCACAATCCTGCAGAGTTATAAATGACAGATAACGTCCAAAAATATTTTGAAGTAAGGCTGCGAAGAGGAGGTGAAAGCGGGGCAGAATTTCAGGAAACCGATTTCAGGAGGTAGACTGTAATTGAATGTAAAGCATAGGAAAAGAGGCAGAACATCGACAATGATGCACTTGGCAAAAAAGGGCGTATGAGTTTGTTCCTGAATATATTCAGGAAAAAACACATACGCCCTTTTTGGCAAACCAAGCAAGCTTGCAATGGAAATCCGAACTACTATGAAGTGTCACTTCCCCCCGGTCTAAAGGGCCATCTGAAAAAAGTGTAAAATCCAGAAAGGCAAGACAGGCCATGGGGAAAAAGGAGCCTTGTTATGCTGATGGGCGGGATGTAAATTGCCAACAGCCACTCTGGAGAAGTGTATGGTGTTTCCTGATACATCTGAAAAACAAAACAACAGAGTCTAGGGCATTCCCACTTATGGTCCTATAGCTTAGGGAAATTAAAATCAAAAAGACACAGCCACCCCAAAATTTGGGACGGCTCTGTTTACAGTAACCTCTTCTACGGTACAAGTTAAATATCCCAGAGAACAAATAATTGATAAAGAAGTTGCGGTACTTACGTACAACAGAATACCACTCAGCAATGAAATCTGTGTCACCAGGCCTGTACCAGCATAATGAGTGGATTGAGGCATGATGATTCTAAGTGAAATAAGTCACACAGAAAAAGAAACGTCATAAGGTATCACTAATACACAGAATGTAAACTTGGCTACACATGAACTGAATTACAAAACAGAACAGGGTCTCAAGTTTAGAAAACCAACTTATGCTTGCTTAGGGGAAAGGTGAGTTGGGGTGCTGCATAAAACCAGAGTTTGAAATTAGCACAGATACCGTTCCATAAGCCAAATATGTAATAGACAAGACCTACCCCTTGCTCAACGAAATGGACTCAACAATGAGGTATCACCTCACACCTGTTAGAATGGGCATCATTTGAAAATCTACAAACAACAAATGCTGGAAAGGGTGTGGAGAAAAGGAACCCTCTTCCACTATTGTTGGGAATATAAATTGATACAGTCACTATGGAGAACAATATGGAGTTTCTTAAGAAACTAATAATAGAATTACCATATGATACAGCAATCCCAGTACTGGACATATACCCAGACAAAACCATAAATCGAAAAGAGACATTCAACGCAATGTTCATTGCATCACTATTTACAATGTCGAGGTAATGGAAGCCACCTAAATGCCCACAGACAGACGAATGCTTAAAGATGTGGTACATATATAAAATGGAATATTACTAAGCCATGAAAGGAATGAAATTGGGTCATTTGTAGAGACGTCGATGGATCTAGAGACTGTCATACAGAGTGAAGTAAGTCAGAAAGAGAAAAACAAATCTTGTATATTCATGCATATATGGGGAACCTAGAAAAACTGTACAGATTAACCGTTTTGCAAGGCATAAATAGAGCAACAGATGTAGACAACAAACGTATGGACAACAAGGGGGGAAAGCTCTTGGGGGGTGGTGGTGGGAGGAGTTGAGAGATTGGGATTGGCATGTAAACATTTATATGTATAAAATAGATAACCAATAAGAACCTGCTGTATAAAAATATAAAATAAAATTCAAAATTAAAAAGAAATAAAATTTAACAAACAAAACAGAAAAAACAATTATTCCCTTCACATACATGTATTTATATGAATAAATTATTTCCATGCTTATATCTGTAAATACAAAAAAGAGGAATAAAATCTACCTTGAACCAAAAACGAAAAAGAGAAAAAAAGAACAGAACCCACCAGTTACACAGAGGAAAACCGTATCAGGGCACTTGCTCCAGTTGTAAACAATTCTGAAGTTGGTCAGTGGTGGGGAATCGTCTCCCATTCAGCCAGCAGCCCCCACACAACAAGCGTCCTCATTGCAAAGCTGGGGCACCGTGCCGAGGCATCTGTGAGTAAACGTGAGCTGAGCCCCAGGCCAGTTGCTGCTGAACTGTTCCCACCCTTCCCAGGTAAAACACCTGAATATATACAAGGACTTGAAAGCCTAGAGGAAGGGCCATGGAGCCACACGAGTGACAGCATGCCAGCTGACTTGGTGCCTGCAGGCCAGCCAGGATGGTCCTGGCCCTGGGTGCTCTTCTGGAAGATTTCCATTTCCCTGCCTGAGATACCCGTCCTGTCCCTGCCCCCACTGCTTTTTTCCTTCCTCACCTCTGCCCAGGGAGAAATTCCAGCAGCAGGTATGGGTGACACATCCTCTTCTTTAGCAGGTGGCAGCCTGGCAACTGCTGCAGAAAGTCCAGCAGAGCCCCACTCACACTGGGCCACCCACAAAGCCGTGGCCTCTCACTCCCTCCCACCAGCCCAGCCCCGAGACTGCTGACAGGGCAGAGAAAATGGCGTCAGGCACAGCTGCAGGGGCTCTTGCTGCCTGGAGTGGTATTTATATTGAGCTCAACCCAGGCACACCTGGGGAGGGCTGGCCGGCACGGTAAGGCTGCCCAGGTCAGCCAATCATCACCCCTCAGGGGCTCACAGTTGCAGAAAATGGAACTTGCTGAACTGGCCAGGTCCAAGGAACAGGTGTGGGCTCCTGAGAGTCAGGATAGACAAGGGGCTGCAGCTTTGGCTTGTTTTCTAATCATTTTATCTGGCCCATGAGTGGGAGACAACTTCAAGAAAACCCTCTCCTAATGAGAGGAACCCAGGAGTCAGGGAGAGGAGGGGTGGGTGGTGGTTGGAGACAGAGGCCTGGTGCCCCGGGTGCAGTGGAAGTCTCTGGAAGACCAGGTGGAGGGAGGCCACACAGAGTGATGCCCAGGGTCACAGACCTGTCAGAGCTGCTGTTTGTTAGTTCAAGTCCTGCTCTGAGGTGCTCTGTGTCAGCTCTGAGCGACAGGTGAGCTGGGGGTGCTCTTCAATGAGGGCTATGTGCACGGTTCCTGTGTGCCCAGCCCTGGCACGGTACCTGCAAGGGTAGCTCTGTATCCTGGGAGAGGCCTGACCACGAGAGCCCCGTGGGCTGGGTTGGGGGTGGGGTACCTGCCCAGGAGAGCTCCATATCCTGGGATTGGCCTGACCACGAGAGCCCCATGGGCTGCTGGGGACCTGGTAAAGGATGTCAGGACAGTCAGTGAAGCCACCGAGGATATACCTCCAGTTGCTCCTAATTCCTACACCCTGCTGGTCATTCTACCAACCACCAGGACATGGTATTCTGTATTAGTCTTCAATGATGCCTTCTTTTGTATTCCATTAGTCCCAGAGTCACAAGAAATTTTGGCTTGTGAGTGGCAGGACTCAACATAAAACTAAAACAATACTTCCGGGCCGTCTTGCCCCAAGGGTTCAAAAATTCCCACACCATCTTTGGGGAAAGCTTAGCTAAAGACCGAAAAGTTCTACCTCTGGAAAAGGAAACCCTCCTTCAATATGCAGACGACATTCTGATCGCCAGCCCTACTAAGGAGGCCTCTGAACTACCAAGCCAATAAAGGATAGAAGTTTTCCAGAAAAAGCTCAAATATCACAGACTGCGGTGACCTGCCTGGGCTTCATTCTCACAGAAGGTCAGAGAAGCCCATCCCAGGAAAGGGAAGAAACCATTTGCAGCCTTACCCCTTTCTAAAACTAGAAGACAGCTTAGGGGTTCCTGGGGAGGCCAGGGTTTGCTGCTTCTGGATCCCTAACTACAGTCTACTAGCTGGGCCTCTATATGAAACACTGAAAGGAAAAGATGATGATCCTTTTGAACAGAATCCAGAAGTGGCCTTTCAAGAATGGAAAGAGCAGTCAATTCAGACCCTTGCCCTGGAACTCCCTAATTGAGCTAAACCCTTTGACCTTTCCATTCCCGGTGAAAGGTGAATCGCCATTGGAGAATTAGTGCAAAAACTGGGACCACTTGAAATGGAACAACGCAAGAATGCCATCCAGGTAGGATAAACTACAGTCACCAAGGGGCTTGGCCCACTGCCACATCTGGCCAAGGTACTGGCGGTATCTAAAAACCTGGAAATCAGCAGCCCAAAAGGCCACCTCCCTCCTAAGGGAAAAGGACCCCACGTGGTGATCCTAATCACCAACCATGCCCTGAAGTTGCAGGGTTCGCTCCGTGGGCACACCGACCTCGAGTGAGGAGGCCCTCCAACTCCAACATCCAGAGAGATAACCGGGGGCAACAGGGCACCATGACGACTCATGTGAACATCACTTGACCTGGAGTTTCTCTCATAAAACAACAATAGTGTGTCCCGAAGGAGTAGACTACTGCTTGCAGGACTTACTGCACCCGGAGGGGAGCTAATAATCTTGGCGGGGGAACCGTATATCACACTGTCACCATAGAAAAGCCTACAGACACCGTGATGATGGTGGCCAATAAGACCGGCTGGACTCCTGTTTACTTCAAAAGGCTGTTGACTCAGTGGCCATCATGGTCCTTGATCACCACTGACCCTAGACTGTCTGGGAGTTGAGCGGGCAGGGCTCTGACACCTGGTGCTGTTTTTACGTTAATTCAGGGGCCTAACTGAAGAAAGAGCAGACTACTGGTCAGAGCATCTAGGCTGGCAGAAACGGTCAGCCTAAGGTGGCCGAACAAATGTGGGGCGGGGTGAAACCGGCCCCCACAGCGTCTCTGCACATCTCTTTCCTGGACCCTTAAAGGTCATTAGAATCTATAACACTTCCAATGCTGGTGCTCAGGCGGACGAACAGGGAGGCAGGGGTCCTGGGGCCAATCAACGTCACCTGGAGGCTGCTGGGGAGAAGTTCTGACCCTCGTCCCCTGGTATGAGGGCTCCTAACGCAGCACTCAGCAGTTACAGAAGAAGGGTCTGCACCCTCAGCACTCCAAGAATGAGGAACGGGACAAAAGGCAGAGGAGGGGTTTGTCCCCAGCAAAGCCCATTAAAAATCCCTGGGAGATAAAAATAGAATCTGGACAATAAAGTCAAGTCTGACCTTTTTTATCCTTTGCGCTTTGTCTAATTTCACGTGCTCCTAGGGTCCCGCATGCAGAGGTTCCACACCCGGCACTTCAGACCAGATTTCCTAGTGCAGAATGGCTGGGTCGACACCTCAGCTCCTGGGGCCCAGTGCAGACTCCGAGATATAGAGCCTGAGCTGCAGCCAACCCGACCCTCGAGAGCTCCGCCCCCTCCCTCCCACTGACTCTCACAGGATCTCTACACAGCAGCCCAGCCCACAGCCCACGGGGTAGTGCATGCTCTCACCTCTCCATTCTCTGATCAAAATATAAAGTTTCCTTTGCTTGTGAACCAAACTCAGTCTCGATCTGTTGGCCCCAATGACACTGGGCAGGGGGACACTTGTTGGGGTCCACTCTGGAGGATCAGTAACAGAAATTGAGACTATTGTAACTTCAATGAACAGATGTGTGAGCCAAACTGTACTTAACATAGAACAGTTTATAAGGCTCGGGTAAAATAAGATGTTTCTAACACTTCCATTTGATATTTCCTCACTTTATTATAAGCAAGTTCAGTGAAAAGGTTTGTCTTATTTGTCAGGTCAATATTAGAGAAATGAAGTGATTTCTTTCCAAGGATGTACATCTAATAATCTTGGTTAAAGCTTCAATCTTGTTTTAAATGCTTTTCCATTGAAAATGATACCTCTCTTTCAGCTCCCCCATTTCTGAGAAGTATAAAATCTTATAATTTATTATTACCAAAGGGGAAAGGTGGGAGGAGGGATAAATTAACAGTTTGGAATTAACACATACACACTGCTATGTATAAAATAGATCATCAACAAGGAACTACTGTATAGCACAGGGAACTACACTCAATATTTTGCAATAACCTATAAGGGGAAATAATCGGAAAAAGAATAGATATTTTTATTGACATCATCTATCAATGACAGTTAAAGTGTAACCTAAGGGAAGCCGGTGGTGAGTGCTTCTGACCCTGAAGACTTCAATCATCTAAAGTTTGGACTCTGCCTACTTCCCAAGGCCCTTAATGAACATATGTGTAGCCGTAGCTTAAAAAACTCCCCAGTTTGGGTTTCGGAGAGACACTGATTTTGAAAAAGCCCTGGTGTTCTCCTTACATGAATGGGACTTTTCCTACTGCTAAAACATGTCTGTCACACCCAGAGGATGGTATACCGTCTGATCGGGAAGAGTTTGGAAAAGGCATCTCATCTCCTCATCTCCTGGTGCTCGGGTTCACCCCTCCAGCGTCTTTACTAACAGTCTCCCCACTTGGAGATGTCAGCACTGTCAACATCCCATTGCGTACAGTTTGGAATTTGTCCAGAGGATGAAGCGGAAGGATGAGGAACAATGAGAGACAAGTCCTAGGTGTTCAGACGGGCACATGTCACTCTAATTTCCAATCAGGAAGATGAATTGACCAAAGGCTAGGGTTGCCCATGGAAACAGTATAGGGCTTGAGGAAATCCCACTGCTTTGTGGCCAGTTCCCATAAACACAAGTTGAACAATGGAACTCAGGGGCAGTAAAATTCACGAAACTGCAGAGTTGAAAATATCTGTCACTGAAAAATGTCTTGAGGAAAGTCAGAGAAAAGGATTGGTAAGCAAGGGAGAATGGCAGGAAAGGGATTTGAGGAGGTAGAAAGGACTCGCCATTAAGCACAAGAAAAGGGGCTGAACATTGCCAACATTGCAGTTGGCCAAAAAGGCTGTATGCGGTTTTTTCTGTATATATTCAAGAAAAGGGCATACACTTTTTTAGCCAACCAAACAGGTGGGCACTGGAAATCAATACTACAAAAGATATCACTTCGCATCAGTCAGAAGAGCCATCCTCATAAAGTATAAACACCAGAAATGCAGGACAGGGCAAGGAGAAGAGGGAGCCCCGTGAGGCTTATAGTGGAAATGTATATTGCCAACGGCCATTCTGGAGAAGTGTATTGTGTTTACTAAAGCATCTAAAAAATGAGCTACAGAGCATAGGGCACTTGCACTCATGGGCGTATATCTTGGGAAAAACAAAAATCGAGAGGACACAGGCACCCCAATGTTTACTGCCTCTCTGTTTAAAAGATCCTCGACTAGGATATAACTTCAATGTCTCTGGAGGGAAAAAATGGATAGAGATGTGATACTTATGTAGAGTGGAATATTACTCAGCCTGGAAATCAATGAAATATGGCCAGTTGTAACAACTCCGGAGGAGTTGCGTATGATCATTCTAAGTGACATAATTCAAAAAGACAATGACACGTATCATAAGATATCACTTAAAGGTGGAATACAAAATGGCTACACATGAAATAAATTACAAAACAAAAACATAGTCAAATATGTAGAAAACACGTGTAAGGCTGCTAAACGGGAAAGGTGGGGAGGGGTGAGGCATCATCCAGGAGGTTGAAATTAGCAAGGATACCATTCCAAATACCAAACTGATAATCAACAAGGCCTACACGGTAGCTAAAAGAACTGCACTCAGCACACTCAAGTCACCGGAAAAGAATATCTATGACTGGTAAGAATCTGAAAAAGAATTTATTGATGTCTCTCTGTACGTGAATCAAGTGGATGTACAGCAGCAAGAAACAGAGCTTTGAAAATCAGCTGTAACCAATATAGTAATAAATTGAAAAAAATAAACGACAGAGAGACAGAGAAAACCTCTTACAACTTTTCCTCAGGGACGGTGATGCAACATGGATTGAACACATCTAGACCCACAGCAGGATGAGACATAAGGCTGGAAACTGTTCGTGCTAAGAGAAATGTGAGGTTGGGTGAGGAAATGCACACCCTTTAAAGTAATACTACCTGGTACCCATTCAATGGGTCCCAAATCTGCAGGTTCAAGGAATCTTCCTACAGCTAAAACATGCATGGAAAACCCAGAGGACTGTACACCATGTGATCGGGAGATGTGTCTAAAATGCACCTCATTTATCCTCTCCTGGTGCTCCTGTTCATCATTCCAGCCACGTTACTTAGAATCTCCCCACTTAGAGAATCAGCACATTTAAACTTCTGTTTCACACATTTTGCAAATTGTGAGGAGGATGAACGGGAAGAGGGGGAACCAATGAGAGAATAGTTGTAGGGGTTTGGACGGGCACATGTCACTCTAATTTCCCATTAAGAATAAGAATTAAAAAAAGGCTCAGCCCGCCTCGCCGGAGCCAAAATAGGGCCTGAAGCAATCCTGCGGCTTTGAGGCCAGCTCACAAAAGAGCAACTTAAAAAATGGAGCTCAGGGTCACTGCAATTCACAAACCTGCAGAGTTATAAATGAAAACTAACGTCCAAAAATATGTTGAGGTAAGGCAAAGAAGAGGATCTGAATGCAAGACAGAATTGCAAGAAACAGATTTCAAGAGATAGATTGGACTCATCTTTAAAGCACATGAAAAGCGGCAGAATTCCGACAATGATGCAGTTGGCCCAAAAGGGAGTATGCGTTTTTTCCTGAATATATCCAGGAAAAAACGCATACGCACTTTATGGGCAACCAAGCAAGCAAGCAATGCAAATGTGCACAACAAAGAAGTCTCATTTCCCACCGGTCAAAAGGGCCATCCGAAAAAATTGTAAAAACCAGAAATGCAGGACAGGCCATGGAGAACAGGGAGCCTTTATACGCTGATGGACAGTGTGTGAACTGCCGAGAGCCACTCTGGAGAAGTGTATGGTGGTTCCTAAATCATCTAAAAAACAGAGCTACAGAGCATAGGGCACTTCCAATCACGGAAGTATATCTAGGGAAGTCTAAAAATCAACAAGACACAAGCACACCACAGTTTAGGGCTACTCTGTTTACAAGAACCTCAACTTCAGTACACCTTAAATATCCCAGGAAAGAGAACAATGGATAAAGAAAATGTGGTACTTATGTACAATGGAATATCTCTTCACCATGAAATCAATGTAATAAGGCTAGTGGAAGGATAAAGAGTGGATTTAGGTCCGATAATACTACTTGAAATAAGTCAAACAGAAAAAGAAACATATCATAAGATATCACTTATAGAGGGAGGATAAATATGGCTGCACAAAAAATGAATTACAAAACAGAACAGTGTCTCACATTTAGAAAACACACTTATGTCAGCTTAAGGGGAAAGGAGAGGTGGGGTGATGCATAAAACCAGAGTTTGAAATTAGCACAGATACCGTTCAATAAACCAAATAGGTATTAGACAAGATCTACACCTTGCTCAATGAACTGGCCTCAACACACCCTATACACCGCAGAGAAATATATCTGAGTAATAAGAATCTTAAAACCCATGTATTGGTATATCTCCATAAGGGAATCAAGTGTGTGCAGAGCGGCACAAACACAGCAGTGAAAATGAGCTAAACCCCATTATAGAAATAAATTTTAAAACCAAAACGCAGAAACAATGAAAGAGAGAAAAATTCTTACAAAATTCGCTCAGGGGCTGTGATGCAACCTGGAATGACCACATATAAACCCACAGCTGGATAAGACATAAGGCTGGACACTTGGGGCTGAGAGGATTGGTGAGCGTTGGTGAGCAACTGCCAAAAGTTTAATGCAATACTTCATGCTACTCATTCCAAGGGTCCCAACACTCCAGGTTGAAGGGAATCTTCCTACAGCTAAACCATGCATGGGAAATCCAGCGGATGGTATACCATATGATCGGGAAAGGTTTCTAAAATGCACTTCATTTTCCTCTCCTGGGGCTCCGGATCAACATTCCAGCCACTTTACTAACAACATCCCCACATGGAGAGCAATGCCTTTAAGTTCCGGTATCGCACAGTCTGCAGTTAGTGCGGAGGATGAATGGGAATAGGGGGAACCAGTGAGAAAATAGCTGTAGTGGCTTCAATGGGCACATGTCACTCTAATTTCACATCAGGGAGAAGAATTAACCAAAGGCAGAGCAAGGCGCCACAGAAGAAGAATAGGGCCTGAAGAAATCCTGTGGATAAGAGGCAAGATCACAAAAATAAGAGCTGAAAAATGGAGCTAAGGGCCACTGCAATTCAAAAAACTGCAGAGTTATAAAGGCCAACTACTTTCCAAAAGTATATTGAGGTAAGGCTATGAAGAGGCACTGACAGCAAGGCAGAATTGCAGGAAACCGATTTCAGGAGGTAGACTGGAATTGCATTGAAAACATATGAAAAGAGGCAGAAGGTCGACAATGATGCACTTGGTCAAAAAGCGCGTATGCGTTTTTTCCTGAATATATTCAGGAAACAACGCATACGCCCTTTCTGGCCAACCAAGCAAGCTTGCAAAGGAAATCTGCACTAAAATGAAGTCTCACTGCCCCCCGGTCAAAAGGGCCATCTGAAAAAAGTGTAAAATCCAGAAAGGCAGGACAGGCCATGGAGAACTGGGAGCCTTGTTATGCTGATGGGCGGGATGAAAATTGCCAACAGCCACTCTGGAGAAGTGTATGGTGTTTCATGAAACATCCAAAAAACAAAGCAACAGAGCCTAGGGCACTTCCACTTATGGTCCTATAGCTTAGGGCAATTAAAATAAAAAAGACACAGCCACCCCAAAGTTTGGGACGGCTCTGTTTACAAGAACTTCGTTTACAGTACAAGTTTAATATTGCAGAAAGCGAAAAATGGATAAAGAAGTTGTGGTACTTACGTACAATGCAATATCACTCAGCAATGAAAACTATATCATCAGGCCCGAAGCAGTATAATGAGTGGATTCAGGTACGATGATTCTAAGTGAAATAAGTCACACAGAAAAGGAAACATCATAAGATATCACTACTACACGGAATGTAAACTTGGCTACACAATAACTGAATTACAAAACAGAACAGGGTCTCAAATGTAGAAAACCAACTTATGCTTGCTTAAGGGGAAAGGTGAGTTGGGGTGCTGCATAAAACCAGAGATTGAAATGAGAACAGATACTGTTCCATAAGCCAAATATGTAATAGACAAGAGCTACTCCTTGCTCAACGAAGTGGACTCAACACCCCATATTAAACGCCTAAGAATATACCAGACTTAAGAATCTTAAAACCTATGGATTTATATGTCTCCGAAAGAGAATCAAGCGTGTGTACAGCGGCATGAACGCAGCAGTGATAGGATTGGTGAGGTTCGGTGAGCAAATGCAGACCCTTTGAAGTCATATTGCATGGTACCCATTCCATGGGTCTCAACTCTCCAGGTTTAAGGGATTCTTCCTTCAGCTAAAACATGCATGTGGAACCCAGAGTATGATCCACCGTGTGATCGGGAAACGTGTTCAAATGTGTCTCAGTTTTCGTCCCCTGCTACTCGGGTGCAACATTCCAGATGCTTTACTAACACTCTCCCCACTTGGAGAGTCAGTGCCTTTAACCTCCTGTTTGGCCCAGTGTGCAATTTCTGCGGAAAATGAACAGGAATACGGAGAACCAATGAGAGACTAGCTGGAGGTGTCTGGACGGGCAAATTTAACTCTCATTTCCCACCAGGATGAGGAATTAACCAAAGGCTCAGCGTGCCATGCCGGAACCACACTAGGGCCTGAAGCAATCCTGCGGTGTTGTGGCCAGCTCACAAGAAAGCGAGTTAAAGAAAGGAGCTCAGGGGCACTGTAATTCACAAACCTGCAGAGTTATTAATGACAGCTATCGTCCAAAAATATATTGAAGTAAGGCTGCCAACAGGACTTCAAAGCGGGGCAGAATTGCAGGAAACCGATTTCAGGAGGTAGACTGGAATTGCATGTAAAGCATAGGAAAAGAGGCAGAACGTCCACAATGATGCACTTGGCCAAAAAGGGCGTATGCGTTTTTTCCTGAATATATTCAGGAAAAAACGCATACGTACTTTTTGGCCAACCAAGCAAGCTTGCAAAGGAAATCTGCACTACAATGAAGTCTCACTGCCCCCCGGTCATAAGGGCCATCTGAAAAAACTGTAAAATCCAGAAAGGCAGGACAGGCCATGGAGAACTGGTAGCCTTGTTATGCTGATGGGCGGGATATAAATTGCCAACAGCCACTCTGGAGAAGTGTATGGTGTTTCCTGAAACTTCCAAAAAACAAAGCAACAGAGCGTAGGGCACTTCCACTTATGGTCCTATAGCTTAGGGCAATTAAAATCAAAAAGACACAGCCACCCCAAAGTTTGGGACGGCTCTGTTTACAAGAACCTCATTTATGGTACAAGTTCAATATCGCAGAAAGCGAAAAATGGATAAAGAAGTTGTGGTACTTACGTACAATGCAATATCACTCAGCAATGAAATCTATGTCATCAGGCCTGTAGCAGCATAATGAGTGGATTCAGGTACGATGCTTCTAAGTGAAATAAGTCACACAGAAAAAGAAACATCATAAGATATCACTACTACACGGAATGTAAACTTGGCTACACAGGAACTGAATTACAAAACAGAACAGGGTATCAAATGTAGAAAACCAACTTATGCTTGCTTAAGAGGAAAGGTGAGTTGGGGTGCTGCATAAAACCAGAGATTGAAATTAGCACAGATACCGTTCCATAAGCCAAATATGTTATAGACAAGAGCTACTCCTTGCTCAACGAAGTGGACTCAACACCACATATTAAACGCCTAACAATATACCTGACTAGTAAGAATCTTAAAACCTATGGATTTATATGTCTCCGAAAGAGAATCAAGCGTGTGTACAGCGGGATAAATGCAGCAGTGATAGGATTGGTGAAGTTCGGTGAGAAAATGCAGACCGTTTGAAGTCATATTGCATGGTACCCATTCCATGGGTCTCAACTCTCCAGGTTTAAGGGATTCTTCCTTCAGCTAAAACATGCATGTGGAACCCCGACTATAATCCACCGTGTGATCGGGAAACGTGTTCAAATGTGTCTCAGTTTTCGTCCCCTGGTACTCGGGTGCAACATTCCAGACGCTTTACTAACACTCTCCCCACTTGGAGAGTCAGTGCCTTTAACCTCCTCTTGGGCCCAGTTTGCAATTTCTGCGGAAAATGAACAGGAATAGGGAGAACCAATGAGACACTAGCTGGAGTTGTCTGGACTGGCAAATTTAACTCTCATTTCCCACCAGGAAGAGGAATTAACCAAAGGCTAAGCGTGCCGTGCCGGAACCACACTAGGGCTTGAACCAATCCTGCGGTGTTGTGGCCAGCTCACAAGAAAGTGAGTTGAAGAAAGGAGCTCAGGGGCACTCTAATTCACAAACCTGCAGAGTTATAAATGACAGCTATCCTCCAACAATATATTCAAGTAAGGCTGCCAAGAGGACTTGAAAGCGGGGCAGAATTGCAGGAAACCGATTTCAGGAGGTAGACTGGAATTGCATGTAAAGCATAGGAAAAGAGGCAGAACGTCCACAATGATGCACTTGGCCAAAAAGAGCGTATGCGTTTTTTCCTGAATATATTCAGGAAAAAATGCATACGCTCTTTTTGGCCAACCAAGCAAGCTTGCAAAGAAATCTGCACTAAAATGAAGTCTCACTGCCCCACGGTCAAAAGGGCCATCTGAAAAAAGTGTAAACTCCAGAAAGACAGGACAGGCCATGGAGAACTGGGAGCATTGTTATGCTGCTGGGCAGGATGTAAATTGCCAACAGCCACTCTAGAGAAGTGTATGGTGTTTCCTGAAACATCTACAAAACGAAGCAACAGAGCCTAGGGCACTTCCACTTATGGTCCTATAGCTTAGGGAAATTAAAATCAAAAAGACACAGCCACCCCAGAGTTTGGGACGGCTCTGTTTACAAGAACCTCGTTTACGGTACAAGTTCAATATCGCAGAAAGCGAAAAATGGATAAGGATGTTGTGGTACTTACGTACAATGCAATATCACTCAGCAATGAAATCTATGTCATCAGGCCCATAGCAGCATAATGAGTCGACTCAGGTACGATGATTCTAAGTGAAATAAGTCACACAGAAAAAGAAACATCATAAGATATCACTACAACACGGAATGTAAACTTGGCTACACAGGAACTGAATTACAAAACAGAACAGGGTCTCAAATGTAGAAAACCAAGTTATGCTTGCTTAAGGGGAAAGGTGACTTGGGATGCTGCATAAAATCAGAGATTGAAATTAGCACAGATACCCTTCCATAAGCCAAATATGTAATAGACAAGAGCTACTCCTTGCTCAATATAGTGGACTCAACACGCCATATTAAACGCCTAAGAATATACCTGACTAGTAAGAATCTTAAAACCTATGGATTTATATATCTCTGAAAGAGAATCAAGCGTGTGTACAGCGGCATAAACGTAGCAGTGATAGGATCGGTGAGGTTCGGTGAGAAATGCAGACCCTTTGAAGTCATATTGCATGGTACGTATTCCATGGGTCTGCACTTTCCAGGTTTAAGGGATTCTTCCTTCAGCTAAAACATGCATGTGGAACCCAGAGTATGATCCACCATGTGATCGGGAAACGTGTTAAAATGTGTCTCAGTTTTCGTCCCCTGGTACTCGGGTGCAACATTCCAGACGCTTTACTAACACTCTCCCCACTTGGAGAGTCAGTGCCTTTAACCTCCTGTTTGGCCCAGTTTGCAATATCTGCGGAAGATGAACAGGAATAGGGAGAACCAATGAGAGACTAGCTGGAGGTGTCTGGACGGGCAAATTTAACTCTCATTTCCCACCAGGAAGAGGAATTAACCAAAGGCTCAGCATGCCGTGCCGGAAACACCCTAGGGCCTGAAGCAATCCTGCGGTGTTGCGGCCAGCTCACAAGAAAGCGAGTTGAAGAAAGGAGCTCAGGGGCACTGTAATTCACAAACCTGCAGAGTTATAAATGACAGCTATCGTCCAAAAGTATATTGAAGTAAGGTTGCCAAGAGGACTTGAAAGTGGGGCAGAATTGCAGGAAACCGATTTCAGGAGGTAGACTGGAATTGCATGTAAAGCATAGGAAAAGAGGCAGAACGTCCACAATGATGCACTTGGCCAAAAATGGCGTATGCGTTTTTTCCTGAATATATTCAGAAAAAACGCATACGCCCTTTTTGGCCAACCAAGCAAGCTTGCAAAGGAAATCTGCACTACAATGAAGTCTCACTGCCCCCCGGTCAAAAGGGCCATCTGAAAAAAGTGTAAAATCCATAAAGGCAGGACAGACCATGGAGAACTGGGTGCCTTGTTATGCTGATGGGCGGGATGTAAATTGCCAACAGCCACTCTGGAGAAGTGTATGGTGTTTCCTGAAACATCTAAAAAACAAAGCAACAGAGCCTAGGGCACTTCCACTTATGGTCCTATAGGTAGGGAAATTAAAATCAAAAAGACACAGCCACCCCAAAATTTGGGACGGCTCTGTTTACAAGAACCTTGTTTACAGTACAAGTTCAATATCACAGAAAGCGAAAAATGGATAAAGATGATGTTGTACTTACGTACAATGCAATATCAGTCAGCAATGAAATCTATGGCATCAGGCCCGTAGCAGCATAATGAGTGGATTCAGGTACGATGATTCTAAGTGAAATAAGTCACAGAGAAAACGAAACATCAGAAGGTATCACTACTAAACGGAATGTAAACTTGGCTACACAGGAACTGAATTACAAAACAGAACAGGGTCTCAAATGTAGAAAACCAACTTATGCTTGCTTAAGGGGAAAGGTGAGTTGGGGTGCTGCATAAAACCAGAGATTGAAATTAGCACAGATACCGTTCCATAAGCCAAATATGTAATAGACAAGAGCTACTCCTTGCTCAATGAAGTGGACACAACACCCCATATTAAACGCCTAAGAATATACCTGACTAGTAAGAACCTTAAAACCTATGGATTTATATGTCTCTGAAAGAGAATCAAGCATGTGTACAGCGGCATAAACGCAGCAGTGATAGGATTGGTGAGGTTCGGTGAGCAAATGCAGACCCTTTGAAGTCATATTGCATGGTACCCATTCCATGGGTCTCAACTCTCCAGGTTTAAGGGAATCTTCCTCCAGCTAAAACATGCATGTAGAACCCAGAGTATGATCCACCATGTGATCGGGAAAGGTGTTCAAATGTGTCTCAGTTTTCGTCCCCTGGTACTCGGGTGCAACATTTCAGACGCTTTACTAACACTCTCCCCACTTGGAGAGTCAGTGCCTTTAACCTCCTGTTTGGCCCAGTTTGCAATTTCTGCGGAAAATGAACAGGAATAGGGAGAATCAATGAGAGACTAGCTGGAGGTGTCTGGACGGGCAAATTTAACTCTCATTTCCCACCAGGAAGAGGAATTAACCAAAGGCTCAGCGTGTCATGCCGGAACCACACTAGGGTCTGAAGCAATCCTGTGGTGTTTCGGCCAGCTCACAAGAAAGAGAGTTGAAGAAAGTAGCTCAGGGGCACTGTGATTCACAATCCTGCAGAGTTATAAATGACAGCTATCGTCCAAAAATATATTGAAGTAAGGCTGCCAAGAGGACTTGAAAGTGGGGCAGAATTGCAGGAAACCGATTTCAGGAGGTAGACTGGAATTGCATGTAAAGCATAGGAAAAGAGGCAGAACGTCCACAATGATGCACTTGGCCAAAAAGGGCGTATGCATTTTTTCCTGAATATATTCAGTAAAAAACGCATACGCCCTTTTTGGCCAACCAAGCAAGCTTGCAAAGGAAATCTGCACTACAATGAAGTCTCACTGCCCCCCGGTCAAAAGGGCCATATGAAAAAGTGTAAAATCCAGAAAGGCAGGACAGGCCATGGAGAACTGGGAGCCTTGTTATGCTGATGGGCGGGATGTTAATTGCCAACAGCCACTCTGGAGAAGTGTATGGTGTTTCCTGAAACATCTAGAAAACAAAGCAACAGAGCCTAGGGCACTTCCACTTATGGTCCTATAGCTTAGGGAAATTAAAATCAAAAAGACACAGCCACCCCAAAGTTTGGGACGGCTCTGTTTACAAGAACCTCATTTACGGTACAAGTTCAATATCACAGAAAGCGAAAAATGGATAAAGAAGTTGTGGTACTTACGTACAATGCAATATCACTCAGCAATGAAATCTATGTCATCAGGCCCGTAGCAGCATAATGAGTGGATTCAGGTACGATGATTCTAAGTGAAATAAGTCAGACAGAAAAAGAAACATCATAAGATATCACTAATACACGGAATGTAAACTTGGCAACACAGGAACTGAATTACAAAACAGAACAGGGTCTCAAATGTAGAAAACCAACTTATGCTTGCTTAAGGGGAAAGGTGAGTTGGGGTGCTGCATAAAACCAGAGATTGAAATTAGCACAGATACCGTTCCATAAGCCAAATATGTAACAGAAAAGAGCTACTCCTTGCTCAACGAAGTGGACTCAACACCCCATATTAAACGCCTAAGAATATACCTGACTAGTAAGAATCTTAAAACCTATGGATTTATATGTCTCCGAAAGAGAATCAAGCGTGTGTACAGTGACATATACGCAACAGTGATAGGATTGGTGAGGTTCGGTGAGCAAATGCAGACCCTTTGAAGTCATATTGCATGGTACCCATTCCATGGGTCTCAACTCTCCAGGTTTAAGGGATTCTTCCTTCAGCTAAAACATGCATGTGGAACCCAGAGTATGATCCACCGTGTGATCGGGAAACGTGTTCAAATGTGTCTCAGTTTTCGTCACCTGGTACTTGGGTGCAACATTCCAGACGCTTTACTAACACTCTCCCTAGTTGGAGTGTTATTGTCTTTAACCTCCTGTTTGGCCCAGTTTGCAATTTCTGCGGAAGATGAACAGGAATAGGGAGAACCAATGAGAGACTAGCTGGAGGTGTCTGGACGGGCAAATTTAACTCTCATTTCCCACCAGGAAGAAGAATTAAACAAGGCTCAGCATGCCGTGCTGGAACCACACTAGGGCCTGAAGCAATCCTGCGGTGTTGCGGCCAGCTCGCAAGAAAGCGAGCTGAAGAAAGGAGCTCAGGGACACTGTCATTCACAAACCTGCAGAGTTATAAATGACAGCTATCGTCCAAACATATATTGAAGTAAGACTGCCAAGAGGACTTGAAAGCGGGGCAGAATTGCAGGTAACCGATTTCAGGAGGTAGACTGGAATTGCATTTAAAGCATAGGAAAAGAGGCAGAACATCCACAATGATGCACTTGGACAAAAAGTGCGTATGCCTTTTTCCTGAATATATTCATCAAAAAACGCATATGACCTTTTTGGCCAACCAAGCAAGCTTGCAATGTAAATCTGCACTACAATGAGTCTCACTTCACCCCCGGTCAAAACGGCCATCTAAAAAAAAGTGTAAAATCCAGAAAGGCAGGACAGGCCATGGAGAACTGGGAGCCTTGTTATGCTGATGGGCGGGATGTAAATTGCCAACAGCCACTCTGGAGAAGTGTATGGTGTTTCCTGAAACATCTAAAAAACAAAGCAACAGAGCCTAGGGCACTTCCACTTATGGTCCTATAGCTTAGGGAAATTAAAATCAAAAAGACACAGACACCCCAAAGTTTGGGACAGCTCTCTTTACAAGAACCTTGTTTACGGTACAAGTTCAATATCGCAGAAAGCGAAAAATGGATAAGGAAGTTGTGGTACTTACGTACAATGCAATATCACTCAGCAATGAAATCTATGTCATCAGGCCCATAGCAGCAGAATGAGTAGATTCAGGTACGATGATTCTAAGTGAAATAAGTCACACAGAAAAAGAAACATCATAAGATATCACTAATACACGGAATGTAAACTTGGCTACACAGGAACTGAATTACAAAACAGAACAGGGTCTCAAATGTCGAAAACCATCTTATGCTTGCTTAAGGGGAAAGGTGAGTTGGGGTGCTGCATAAAACCAGAGATTGAAATGAGCACAGATACCGTTCCATAAGCCAAATATGTAATAGACAAGAGCTACTCCTTGCTCAACGAAGTGGACTCAACACCCCATATTAAACACCTAAGAATATACCTGACTAGTAAGAATCTTAAAACCTATGGATTTATATGTCTCCAAAAGAGAATCAAGCATGTGTACAGTGGCATAAACGCAGCAGTGATAGGATTGTTGAGGTTCAGTAAGCAAATGCAGACCCTTTGAAGTCATATTGCATGGTACCCATTCCATGGGTCTCAACTCTCCAGGTTTAAGGGATTCTTCCTTTAGCTAAAACATGCATGTGAACCCAGAGTATGATCCACCGTGTGATCGGGAAACGTGTTCAAATGTGTCTCAGTTTTCGTCCCCTGGTACTCGGGTGCAACATTCCAGACGCTTTACTAACACTCTCCCCACTTGGAGAGTCAGTGCCTTTAACCTCCTGTTGGCCCAGTTTGCAATTTCTGCGGAAAATGAACAGGAATAGGGAGAACCAATGAGAGACTAGCTGGAGGTGTCTGGACGGGCAAATTTAACTCTCATTTCCCACCAGGAAGAAGAATTAACCAAAGGCTCAGCGTGCCATGCCGGAACCACACTAGGGACTGAAGCAATCCTGCGGTGTTGCGGCCAGCTCACAAGAAAGCGAGTTGAAGAAAGGAGCTCAGGGGCACTGTAATTCACAAACCTGCAGAGTTATAAATGACAGCTATCGTCCAAAAATATATTGAAGTAAGGGTGCCAAGAGGACTTGAAAGCGGGGCAGAATTGCAGGAAACCGATTTCAGGAGGTAGACTGGAATTGCATGTAAAGCATAGGAAAAGAGGCAGAACGTCCACAATGATGTACTTGGCCAAAAAGGGCGTATGCGATTTTTCCTGAATATATTCAGGAATAAACGCATACGCCCTTTTTGGCCAACCAAGCAAGCTTGCAATGGAAATCTGCACTACAATGAAGTCTCACTGCCCCCCCAGTCAAAAGGGCCATCTGAAAAAAGTGTAAAATCCAGAAAGGCAGGACAGGCCATGGAGAACTGGTAGCCTTGTTATGCTGATGGGTGGGATGTAAATTGCCAACAGCCACTCTGGAGAAGTGTATGGTGTTTCCTGAAACATCTAAAAAACAAAGCAACACAGCCTAGGGCACTTCCACTTATGGTCCTATAGCTTAGGGAAATTAAAATCAAAAAGACACAGCCACCCCAAAGTTTGGGATGGCTCCGTTTACAAGAACCTCGTTTACGGTACAAGTTCAATATCACAGAAAGCGAAAAATGGATAAAGTAGTTGTGATACTTACGTACAATGCAATATCACTCAGCAATGAAATCTATGTCATCAGGCCCGTAGCAGCATAATGAGTGGATTCAGGTACGATGATTCTAAGTGAAATAAGTCACACAGAAAATGAAACATCATAAGATACCACTAATACATGGAATGTAAACTTGGCTACACAGGACCTGAATTACAAAACAGAACAGGGTCTCAAATGAAGAATATCAACTTATGCTTGCTTAAGGGGAAAGGTGAGTTGGGGGGCTGCATAAAACCAGAGATTGAAATTAGCACAGATACCGTTCCATAAGCCAAATATGTAATAGACTAGAGCTACTCCTTGCTCAGCGAAGTGGACTCAACACCCCATATTAAATGCCTAAGAATATACCTGTCTAGTAAGAATCTTAAAACCTATGGATTCATATGTCTCTGAAAGAGAATCAAGCGTGTGTACAGCGGCATAAACGCAGCAGTGATAGGCTTGTTGAGGTTTGGTGAGCAAATGCAGACCCTTTGAAGTCATATTGCATGGTACCCATTCCATGGGTCTCAACTCTCCAGGTTTAAGGGATTCTTCTTTCAGCTAAAACATGCATGTGGCACCCAGAGTATGATCCACCGTGTGATCGGGAAACGTGTTCAAATGTGTCTCAGTTTTCGTCCCCTGGTACTCGGGTGCAACATTCCAGACGCTTTACTAACACTCTCCCCACTTGGATAGTCAGTGCCTTTAAACTCCTGTTTGGCCCAGTTTGCAATTTCTGCGGAAAATGAACAGGAATAGGGAGAACCAATGAGAGACTAGCTGGAGGTGTCTGGACGGGCAAATTTAACTCTCATTTCCCACCTGGAAGTGGAATTAACCAAAGGCTCAACGTGCCGTGCCGGAACCACACTAGGGCCTGAAGCAATCCTGCGGTTTTGCGGCCAGCTCACAAGAAAGCGAGTTGAAGAAATTAGCTCATGGGGACTGTCATTCACAAACCTGCAGAGTTATAAATGACAGCTATCGTCCAAAAATATATTGAAGTAAGGCTGGCAAGAGGACTTGAAAGCGGGGCAGAATTGCAGGAAACCGATTTCAGGAGGTAGACTGGAATTGCATGTAAAGCATAGGAAAAGAGGCAGAACGTCCACAATGATGCACTTGGCCAAAAAGGGCGTATGCGTTTTTTCCTGAATATATTCAGGAAAAAACGCATACGCACTTTTTGGCCAACCAAGCAAGCTTGCAAAGGAAATCTGCACTACAATGAAGTCTCAATGGCCCCTGGTCAAAAGGGCCATATGAAAAAAGTGTAAACTCCAGAAAGGCGGGACAGGCCATGGAGAACTGGGAGCCTTGTTATGCTGACGGGCGGCATGAAAATTGCCAACAGCCACTTTGGAGAAGTGTATGGTGTTTCCTGAAACATCTACAAAACAAAGCAACAGAGCCTAGGGCACTTCCACTTATGGTCCTATAGCTTAGGGAAATTAAAATCAAAAAGACACAGCCACCCCAAAGTTTGGGATGGCTCTGTTTACAAGAACCTCGTTTAGGGTACAAGCTCAATATCACAGAAAGCGAAAAATGGATAAAGTCGTTGTGGTACTTACGTACAATGCAATATCACTCAGCAATGAAATCTATGGCATCAGGCCCGTAGCACCATAATGAGTCGATTGAGGTACGATGATTCTAAGTGAAATAAGTCACACAGAAAAAGAAACATCGTAAGATATCACTAATACACGGAATGTAAACTTGGCTACACAGGAACTGAATTACAAAACAGAACAGGGTCTCAAATGTAGAAAACCAACTTTTGCTTGCTTAAGGGGAAAGGTGAGTTGGGGTGCTGCATAAAACCAGAGATTGAAATTAGCACAGATACCGTTCCATAAGCCAAATATGTAATAGACAAGAGCTACTCCTTGCTCAACGAAGTGGACACAACACCCCATATTAAACGCCTAAGAATATACCTGACTAGTAAGAACCTTAAAACCTATGGATTTATATGTCTCTGAAAGAGAATCAAGCATGTGTACAGCGGCATAAACGCAGCAGTGATAGGATTGGTGAGGTTCGGTGAGCAAATGCAGACCCTTTGAAGTCATATTGCATGGTACCCATTCCATGGGTCTCAACTCTCCAGGTTTAAGGGAATCTTCCTCCAGCTAAAACATGCATGTAGAACCCAGAGTATGATCCACCGTGTGATCGGGAAAGGTGTTCAAATGTGTCTCAGTTTTCGTCCCCTGGTACTCGGGTGCAACATTTCAGACGCTTTACTAACACTCTCCCCACTTGGAGAGTCAGTGCCTTTAACCTCCTGTTTGGCCCAGTTTGCAATTTCTGCGGAAAATGAACAGGAATAGGGAGAACCAATGAGAGACAAGCTGGAGGTGTCTGGACGGGCAAATTGAACTCTCATTTCCCACCAGGAAGAGGAATTAAAAAAGGCTCAGCGTGTCATGCCGGAACCACACTAGGGACTGAAGCAATCCTGTGGTGTTTCAGCCAGCTCACAAGAAAGAGAGTTGAAGAAAGGAGCTCAGGGGCACTGTAATTCACAAACCTGCAGAATTATAAATGACAGCTACCGTCCAAAAATATATTGAAGTAAGGCTGCCAAGAGGACTTGAAAGCGGGGCAGAATTGCAGGAAACCGATTTCAGGAGGTAGACTGGAATTGCATGTAAAGCATTGGAAAAGAGACAGAACGTCCACAATGATGCACTTGGCCAAAAAGGGCGTATGCATTTTTTCCTGAATATATTCAGTAAAAAACGCATACGCCCTTTTTGGCCAACCAAGCAAGCTTGCAAAGGAAATCTGCACTACAATGAAGTCTCACTGCCCCCCTGGTCAAAAGGGCCATCTGAAAAAAGTGTAAAATCCAGAAAGGCAGGACAGGCCATGGAGAACTGGGATCCTTGTTATGCTGATGGGCGGGATGTAAATTGCCAACAGCCACTCTGGAGAAGTGTATGGTGTTTCCTGAAACATCTAGAAAACAAAGCAACAGAGCCTAGGGCACTTCCACTTATGGTCCTATAGCTTAGTGAAATTAAAATCAAAAAGACATAGCCACCCCAAAGTTTGGGATGGCTCTGTTTACAAGGACCTCATTTACGGTACAAGTTCAATATCACACAAAGCGAAAAATGGATAAAGAAGTTGTGGTACTTACGTACAATGCAATATCACTCAGCAATGAAATCTATGTCATCAGGCCCGTAGCAGCATAATGAGTGGATTCAGGTACGATGATTCTAAGTGAAATAAGTCAGACAGAAAAAGAAACATCATAAGATATCACTAATAAACGGAATGTAAACTTGGCAACACAGGAACTGAATTACAAAACAGAACAGGGTCTCAAATGTAGAAAACCAACTTATGCTTGCTTAAGGGGAAAGGTGAGTTGGGGTGCTGCATAAAACCAGAGATTGAAATTAGCACAGATACCTTTCCATAAGCCAAATATGTAACAGACAAGAGCTACTCCTTGCTCAACGAAGTGGACTCAACACCCCATATTAAACGCCTAAGAATATACCTGACTAGTAAGAATCTTAAAACCTATGGATTTATATGTCTCCGAAAGAGAATCAAGCGTGTGTACAGTGACACATCCGCAACAGTGATAGGATTGGTGAGGCTCTTTGAGCCAATGCAGACCCTTTGAAGTCATATTGCATGGTACCCATTCCATGGGTCTCAACTCTCCAGGTTTAAGGGATTCTTCCTTCAGCTAAAACATGCATGTGGAACCCAGAGTATGATCCACCGTGTGATCGGGAAACGTGTTCAAATGTGTCTCAGTTTTCGTCCCCTGGTACTCGGGTGCAACATTCCAGACGCTTTACTAACACTCTCCCTAGTTGGAGTGTCATTGTCTTTAACCTCCTGTTTGGCCCAGTTTGCAATTTCTGCGGAAGATGAACAGGAATAGGGAGAACCAATGAGAGACTAGCTGGAGGTGTCTGGACGGGCAAATTTAACTCTCATTTCCCACCAGGAAGAAGAATTAAACAAGGCTCAGCATGCCGTGCTGGAACCACACTAGGGCCTGAAGCAATCCTGCGGTGTTGCGGCCAGCTCGCAAGAAAGTGAGCTGAAGAAAGGAGCTCAGGGACACTGTCATTCACAAACCTGCAGAGTTATAAATGACAGCTATCGTCCAAAAATATATTGAAGTAAGACTGCCAAGAGGACTTGAGAGCGGGGCAGAATTGCAGGTAACCGATTTCAGGAGGCAGACTGGAATTGCATTTAAAGCATAGGAAAAGAGGCAGAACATCCACAATGATGCACTTGGCCAAAAAGTGTGTATGTCTTTTTCCTGAATATATTCATCAAAAAACGCATATGCCCTTTTTGGCCAACCAAGGAAGCTTGCAAAGTAAATCTGCACTACAATGAGTCTCACTTCACCCCTGGTCAAAAGGGCCATCTAAAAAAAAGTGTAAAATCCAGAAAGGCAGGGCAGGCCATGGAGAACTGGGAGCCTTGTTATGCTGATGTGCGGGATGTAAACTGCCAACAGCCACTCTGGAGAAGTGTATGGTGTTTCCTGAAACATCTAAAAAACAAAGCAACGGAGCCTAGGGCACTTCCACTTATGGTCCTATAGCTTAGGGAAATTAAAATCAAAAAGACACAGCCACCCGAAAGTTTGGGACGGCTCTGTTTACCAGAACCTCGTTTACGGTACAAGTTCAATATCAAAGAAAGCGAAAAATGGATAAAGAAGTTGTGGTACTTACGTACAATGCAATATCACTCAACAATGAAATCTATGTCATCAGGCCCGTAGCAGCATAATGAGTGGATTCAGGTACGATGCTTCTAAGTGAAATAAGTCAGACAGAAAAAGAAACATCATCAGATATCACTAATACACGGAATGTAAACTTGGCAACACAGGAACTGAATTACAAAACAGAACAGGGTCTCAAATGTAGAAAACCAACTTATGCTTGCTTAAGGGGAAAGGTGAGTTGGGGTGCTGCATAAAACCAGAGATTGAAATTAGCACAGATACCGTTCCATAATCCAAATATGTAATAGACAAGAGCTACTCCTTGCTCAACGAAGTGGACTCAACACCCCATATTAAACGCATAAGAATATACCTGACTAGTAAGAATCTTAAAACCTATGGATTTATATGTCTCCAAAAGAGAATCAAGGGTGTGTACAGTGACATATACGCAACAGTGATAGGATTGGTGAGGTTCGGTGAGCAAATGCAGACCCTTTGAAGTCATATTGCATGGTACCCATTCCATGGGTCTCAACTCTCCAGGTATAAGGGATTCTTCCTTCAGCTAAAACATGCATGTGGAACCCAGAGTATGATCCACCGTGTGATCGGGAAACGTGTTCAAATGTGTCTCAGTTTTCGTCCCCTGGTACTCGGGTGCAACATTCCAGACGCTTTACTAACACTCTCCCTAGTTGGAGTGTCATTGTCTTTAACCTCCTGTTTGGCCCAGTTTGCAATTTCTGCGGAAGATGAACAGGAATAGGGAGAACCAATGAGAGACTAGCTGGAGGTTTCTGGACGGGCAAATTTAACTCTCATTTCCCACCAGGAAGAAGAATTAAACAAGGCTCAGCGTGCTGTGCTGGAACCACACCAGGGCCTGAAGCAATCCTGCGGTGTTGCGGCCAGCTCACAAGAAAGCGAGCTGAAGAAAGAAGCTCAGGGACACTGTCATTCACAAACCTGCAGAGTTATAAATGACAGCTATCGTCCAAACATATATTGAAGTAAGGCTGCCAAGAGGACTTGAAAGCGGGGCAGAATTGCAGGAAACCGATTTCAGGAGGTAGACTGGAATTGCATGTAAAGCATAGGAAAAGAGGCAGAAAGTCCACAATGATGTACTTGGCCAAAAAGTGCGTATGGGATTTTTCCTGAATATATTCAGGAATAAACGCATACGCCCTTTTTGGCCAACCAAGCAAGCTTGCAAAGGAAATCTGCACTACAATGAAGTCTCACTGCCCCCCCGGTCAAAAGGGCCATCTGAAAAAAGTGTAAAATCCAGAAAGGCAGGACAGGCCATGGAGAACTGGTAGCCTTGTTATGCTGATGGGTGGGATGTAAATTGCCAACAGCCACTCTGGAGAAGTGTATGGTGTTTCCTGGAACATCTAAAAAACAAAGCAACAGAGCCTAGGGCACTTCCACTTATGGTCCTATAGCTTAGGGAAATTAAAATCAAAAAGACACAGCCACCCCAAAGTTTGGGATGGCTCCGTTTATAAGAACCTCGTTTACGGTACAAGTTCAATATCACAGAAAGCGAAAAATGGATAAAGTAGTTGTGGTACTTACGTACAATGCAATATCACTCAGCAATGAAATCTATGTCATCAGGCCCGTAGCAGCATAATGAGTGGATTCAGGTACGATGATTCTAAGTGAAATAAGTCACACAGAAAATGAAACATCATAAGATACCACTAATACACGGAATGTAAACTTGGCTACACAGGACCTGAATTACAAAACAGAACAGGGTCTCAAATGAAGAATATCAACTTATGCTTGCGTAAGGGGAAAGGTGAGTTGGGGGGCTGCATAAAACCAGAGATTGAAATTAGCACAGATACCGTTCCATAAGCCAAATATGTAATAGACTAGAGCTACTCCTTGCTCAGCGAAGTGGACTCAACACCCCATATTAAATGCCTAAGAATATACCTGTCTAGTAAGAATCTTAAAACCTATGGATTCATAAGTCTCTGAAAGAGAATCAAGCATGTGTACAGCAGCATAAACGCAGCAGTGATAGGCTTGTTGAGGTTCGGTGAGCAAATGCAGACCCTTTGAAGTCATATTGCATGGTACCCATTCCATGGGTCTCAACTCTCCAGGTTTAAGGGATTCTTCTTTCAGCTAAAACATGCATGTGGCACCCAGAGTATGATCCACCGTGTGATCGGGAAACGTGTTCAAATGTGTCTCAGTTTTCGTCCCCTGGTACTCGGGTGCAACATTCCAGACGCTTTACTAACACTCTCCCCACTTGGATAGTCAGTGCCTTTAAACTCCTGTTTGGCCCAGTTTGCAATTTCTGCGGAAAATGAACAGGAATAGGGAGAACCAATGAGAGACTAGCTGGAGGTGTCTGGACGGGCAAATTTAACTCTCATTTCCCGCCAGGAAGTGGAATTAACCAAAGGCTCAACGTGCCGTGCCGGAACCACCCTAGGGCCTGAAGCAATCCTGCGGTGTTGCGGCCAGCTCACAAGAAAGCGAGTTGAAGAAAGGAGCTCATGGGGACTGTCATTCACAAACCTGCAGAGTTATAAATGACAGCTATCGTCCAAAAATATATTGAAGTAAGGCTGCCAAGAGGACTTGAAAGCGGGGCAGAATTGCATGAAACCGATTTCAGGAGGTAGACTGGAATTGCATGTAAAGCATAGGAAAAGAGGCAGAACGTCCACAATGATGCACTTGGCCAAAAAGGGCGTATGCGTTTTTTCCTGAATATATTCAGGAAAAAACGCATACGCCCTTTTTGGCCAACCAAGCAAGCTTGCAAAGGAAATCTGCACTACAATGAAGTCTCACTGGCCCCTGGTCAAAAGGGCCATATGAAAAAAGTGTAAAATCCAGAAAGGCAGGACAGGCCATGGAGAACTGGGAGCCTTGTTATGCTGATGGGCGGGATGTAAATTGCCAACAGCCACTCTGGAGAAGTGTATGGTGTTTCCTGAAACATCTAAAAAACAAAGCAACAGAGCCTAGGGCACTTCCACTTATGGTCCTATAGCTTAGGGAAATTAAAATCAAAAAGACACAGCCACCCCAAAGTTTGGGATGGCTCCGTTTACAAGAACCTCGTTTACGGTACAAGTTCAATATCACAGAAAGCGAAAAATGGATAAAGAAGTTGTGGTACTTACGTACAATGCAATATCACTCAGCAATGAAATCTATGTCATCAGGCCTGTAGCAGCATAACGAGTGGATTCAGGTACGATGATTCTAAGTGAAATAAGTCACAGAGAAAAAGAAACATCAGAAGGTATCACTACTAAACGGAATGTAAACTTGGCTACACAGGAACTGAATTACAAAACAGAACAGGGTCTCAAATGTAGAAAACCAACTTATGCTTGCTTAATGGGAAAGGTGAGTTGGGGAGCTGCATAAAACCAGATATTGAAATTAGCACAGATACCGTTCCATAAGCCTAATATGTAATAGACAAGAGCTACTGCTTGCTCAACAAAGTGGACTCAACACCCCATATTAAATGCCTAAGAATATACCTGACTAGTAAGAATCTTAAAACTTATGGATTGATATGTCTCCGAAAGAGAATCAAGCATGTGTACAGCGGCATAAATGCAGCAGTGACAGGATTGGTGAGGTTCGGTGAGCAAATGTAGACCCTTTGAAGTCATATTGCATGGTACCCATGCCATGGGTCTCAAATCTCCAGGTTTAAGGGATTCTTCCTTCGGCTAAAACATGCATGTGGAACCCAGAGTATGAACCACGGTATGTTCGGGAAACGTGTTCAAATGTGTCTCAGTTTACGTTCCATGGTTCACGGGCGCAACATTCCAGATGCTTTACTAACACTCTCCCCACTTGGAGAGTCAGTGCCTTTAACCTCCTGTTTGGCCCAGTTTGCAATTTCTGCGGAAAATGAACAGGAATAGGGAGAACCAATGAGAGACTAGCTGGAGGTGTCTGGACGGGCAAATTTAACTCTCATTTCCCACCAGGAAGAGGAATTAACCAAAGGCTCAGCGTGCCATGCCAGAACCACACTAGGGACTGAAGCAATCCTGTGGTGTTGGGGCCAGCTCACAAGAAAGCGAGTTGAAGGAAGGAGCTCAGTGGCACTGTAATTCAGAAACCTGCAGAGTTATAAATGACAGCTATCGTCCAAAAATATATTGAAGTAAGGCTGCCAAGAGGACTTGAAAGTGGGGCAGAATTGCAGGAAACCGATTTCAGGAGGTAGACTGGAATTGCATATAAAGCATAGGAAAAGAGGCAGAACGTCCACAATGATGCACTTGGCCAAAAAGGGCGTATGCGTTTTTTCCTGAATATATTCAGGAAAAAACGCATACGCCATTTTTGGCCAACCAAGCAAGCTTCCAAAGGAAATCTGCACTGAAATGAAGTCTCACTGCCCCCCGGTAAAAAGGGCCATCTGAAAAAAGTGTAAAATCCAGAAAGGCGGGACAGGCCATGGAGAACAGGGAGCCTTGTTATGCTGATGGGCGGGATGTTAATTGCCAACAGCCACTCTGGAGAAGTGTATGGTGTTTCCTGAAACATCCAGAAAACAAAGCAACAGAGCCTAGGGCACTTCCACTTATGGTCCTATAGCTTAGGGAAATTAAAATCAACAAGACACAGCCACACAAAATTTGGGACGGCTCTGTTTACAAGAACCTCGTTTACAGTACAAGTTCAATATCGCAGAAAGCGAAAAATGGATAAAGAAGTTGTGGTACTTACGAACAATGCTATATCACTCAGCAATGAAATCTATATCATCAGGCCCGTAGCAGCATAATGAGTGGATTCAGGTACGATGATTCTAAGTGAAATAAGTCACACAGAAAAAGAAACATCATAAGGTATCCCTACTACACGGAATGTAACTTGGCTACACTGGAACTGAATTACAAAACAGAATAGGGTCTCAAATGTAGAAAACCAACTTATGCTTGCTTAAGGGGAAAGGTGAGTTGGGGTGCTGCATAAAACCAGAGATTGAAATTAGCACAGATACCGTTCCATAAGCCAAATATGTAATAGACAAGAGCTACTCCTTGCTCAACGAAGTGCACTGAACACCCCATATTAAACGCCTAAGAATATACCAGACTAGTAAGAATCTTAAAACCTATGGATTTATATGTCTCTGAAAGAGAATCAAGCATGTGTACAGCGGCATAAACGCAGCAGTGATAGGATTGGTGAGGTTCGGTGAGCAAATGCAGACCCTTTGAAGTCATATTGCATGGTACCCATTCCATGGGTCTCAACTCTCCAGGTTTAAGGGATTCTTCCTTCAGCTAAAACATGCATGTGGAACCCAGAGTATGATCCACCGTGTGATCGGGAAACGTGTTCAAATGTGTCTCAGTTTTCGTCCCCTGGTACTCGGGTGCAACATTCCAGATGCTTTACTAACACTCGCCCCACTTGGAGAGTCAGTGCCTTTAACCTCCTGTTTGCCCCAGTTTGCAATTTCTGCGGAAAATGAACACGAATAGGGGAACCAATGAGAGACTAGCTGGAGGTATCTGGACGGGCAAATTTAACTCTCATTTCCCACCAGGAAGTGGAATTAACCAAAGGCTCTGCATGCCATGCCGGAACCACACTAGGGCCTGAACCAATCCTGCGGTGTTGCGGCCAGCTCACAAGAAAGCGAGTTGAAGAAAGGAGCTCAGGGACACTGTAATTCACAAACCTGCAGAGTTATAAATGACAGCTATCGTCCAAAAATATATTGAAGTAAGGCTGCCAAGAGGACTTGAAAGCGGGGCAGAATTGCAGGAAACCGATTTCAGGAGGTAGACTGGAATTGCATGTAAAGCATAGGAAAAGAGGCAGAACGTCCACAATGATGCACTTGGCAAAAAAGGACATATGCGTTTAATCCTGAATATATTCAGGAAAAAACGCATACGCCCTTTTTGGCCAACCAAGCAAGCTTGCAAAGGAAATCTGCACTAAAATGAAGTCTCCCTGCCCCCCGGATAAAAGGGCCATCTGAAAAAAGTGTAAAATACAGAAAAGAAGGACAGGCCATGGAGACCTGGGAGCCTTGTTATGCTGATGGGCGGGATGTAAATTGCCAACAGCCACTCTGGAGAAGTGTATGGTGTTTCCTGAAACATCTAGAAAACAAAGCAACAGAGCCTAGGTTACTTCCACTTATGGTCCAATAGCTTAGGGAAATTAAAATCAAAAAGACACAGCCACCCCAAAGTTTGGGACGGCTCTGTTTACAAGATCCTCATTTACGGTACAAGTTCAATATCACAGAAAGCGAAAAATGGATAAAGAAGTTGTGGTACTTACGTACAATGCAATATCACTCAGCAATGAAATCTATGTCATCAGGCACGTAGCAGCATAATGAGTGGACTCAGGTACGATGATTGTAAGTGAAATAAGTCACACAGAAAAAGAAACATCATAAGATATCACTAATACACGGAATGTAAAGTTGGCTACACAGGAACTGAATTACAAAACAGAACAGGATCTCAAATGTAGAAAACCAACTTATGCTTGCTTAAGGGGAAAGGTGAGTTGGGGTGCTGCATAAAACCAGAGATTGAAATGAGCACAGAAACCGTTCCATAAGCCAAATATGTAATAGACAAGAGCTACTCCTTGCTCAACGAAGTGGACTCAACACCCTATATTAAACGCCTAAGAATATACCTGACTAGTAAGTATCTTAAAACCTATGGATTTCTATGTCTCCGAAAGAGAATCAAGCGTGTGTACAGCAGCATAAACGCAGCAGTGATAGGATTGGTGAGGTTCGGTGAGCAAATGCAGACCCTTTGAAGTCATATTGCATGGTACCCATTCCATGGGTCTCAACTCTCCAGGTTTAAGGGATTCTTCCTTCAGCTAAAACATGCATGTGGAACCCAGAGTATGATCCACCGTGTGATCGGGAAACATGTTCAAATGTGTCTCAGTTTTTGTCCCCTGGTACTCGGGTACAACATTCCAGACGCGTTACTAACACTCTCCCCACTTGGAGAGTCAGTGCCTTTAACCTCCTGTTTGGCCAAGTTTGCAATTTCTGCGTAAGATGAACAGGAATAGGGAGAACCAATGAGAGACTAGCTGGAGGTGTCTGGACGGGCAAATTTAAGTCTCATTTCCCACAAGGAAGAGGAATTAACCAAAGGCTCAGTGTGCCGTGCTGGAACCACACTAGGGCCTGTAGCAATCCTGCAGTGTTGCGGCCAGCTCACAAGAAAGCGAGTTGAAGAAAGGAGCTCAGGGGCACTGTAATTCACAAACCTGCAGAGTTATAAATGACAGCTATCGTCCAAAAATATATTGAAGTAAGGCTGCCAAGAGGACTTGAAAGCGGGGCAGAATTGCAGGAAACCGATTTCAGGAGGTAGACTGGAATTGCATGTAAAGCATAGGAAAAGAGGCAGAACGTCCACAATGATGCACTTGGCCAAAAAGGACGTATGCGTTTTTTCCTGAATATATTCAGGAAAAAACCCATACGCACTTTTTGGCCAACCAAGCAAGCTTGCAAAGGAAATCTGCACTACAATGAAGTCTCACTGCCCCCCGGTCAAAAGGGCCATCTGAAAAACGTGTAAAATCCAGAAAGGCAGGACAGGCCATGGAGACCTGGGAGCCTTGTTATGCTGATGGGCGGGATGTAAATTGCCAACAGCCACTCTGGAGAAGTGTATGGTGTTTCCTGAAACATCTAGAAAACAAAGCAACAGAGCCTAGGTCACTTCCACTTATGGTCCTATAGCTTAGGGAAATTAAAATCAAAAAGACACAGCCACCCCAAAGTTTGGGACGGCTCTGTTTACAAGAACCTCGTTTACGGTACAAGTTCAATATCACAGAAAGCGAAAAATGGATAAAGAAGTTGTGGTACTTACGTACAATGCAATATCACTCAGCAATGAAATCTATGTCATCAGGCACGTAGCAGCATAATGAGTGGACTCAGGTACGATGATTCTAAGTGAAATAAGTCACACAGAAAAAGAAACATCATAAGACATCACTAATACACGGAATGTAAACTTGGCTACACAGGAACTGAATTACAAAACAGAACAGGGTCTCAAATGTAGAAAACCAACTTATGCTTGCTTAAGGGGAAAGGTGAGTTGGGGTGCTGCATAAAACCAGAGATTGAAATGAGCACAGATACCGTTCCATAAGCCAAATATGTAATAGACAAGAGCTACTCCTTGCTCAACGAAGTGGACTCAACACCCCATATTAAACGCCTAAGAATATACCTGACTAGAAAGAATCTGAAAACCAATGGATTTATATGTCTCCGAAAGAGAATCAAGCGTGTGTACAGCGGCCTAAACGCAGCAGTGATAGGATTGGTGAGGTTCTGTGAGCAAATGCAGACCCTTTGAAGTCATATTGCATGGTACCCATTCCATGGGTCTCAACTCTCCAGGTTTAAGGGATTCTTCCTTCAGCTAAAACATGCATGTGGACCCCAGAGTATGATCCACCGTGTGATCGGGAAACGTGTTCAAATGTGTCTCAGTTTTCGTCCCCTGGTACTCGGGTGCAACATTCCAGACGCTTTACTAACACTCTCCCCACTTGGAGAGTCAGTGCCTTTAACCTCCTGTTTGGCCCAGTTTGCAATTTCTGCGTAAGATGGACAGGAATAGGGAGGAGCAATGAGAGACTAGCAGGAGGTGTCTGGACGGGCAAATTTAACTCTCATTTCCCACCAGGAAGTGGAATTAACCAAAGGCTCAATGTGCCGTGCTGGAGCCACACTAGGGCCTGTAGCAATCCTGCAGTGTTGCGGCCAGCTCACAAGAAAGCGAGTTAAAAGAAGGAGCTCAGGGGCACTGTAATTCACAAACCTGCAGAGTTATAAATGACAGCTATCGTCCAAAAATATATTGAAGTAAGGCTGCCAAGAGGACTTGAAAGCGGGGCAGAATTGCAGGAAACCGATTTCAGGAGGTAGACTGGAATTGCATGTAAAGCATAGGAAAAGAGACAGAACGTCCACAATGAGGCACTTGGCCAAAAAGGACGTATGTGTTTTTTCCTGAATATATTCAGGAAAAACCCCTTTCGCCCTTTTTGGCCAACCAAGCAAGCTTGCAAAGGAAATCTGCACTACAATGAAGTCTCACTGCCTCCCGGTCAAAAGGGCAATCTGAAAAACGTGTAAAATCCAGAAAGGCAGGACAGGCCATGGAGACCTGGGAGCCTCGTTATGCTGATGGGCGGGATGTAAATTGCCAACAGCCACTGTGGAGAAGTGTATGGTGTTTCCTGAAACATCTAGAAAACAAAGCAACAGAGCCTAGGTCACTTCCACTTATGGTCCTATAGCTTAGGGAAATTAAAATCAAAAAGACACAGCCACCCCAAAGTTTGGGACGGCTCTGTTTACAAGAACCTCGTTTACGGTACAAGTTCAATATCACAGAAAGCGAAAAATGGATAAAGAAGTTGTGGTACTTACGTACAATGCAATATCACTCAGCAATGAAATCTATGTCATCAGGCACGTAGCAGCATAATGAGTGGACTCAGGTACGATGATTGTAAGTGAAATAAGTCACACAGAAAAAGAAACATCATAAGATATCACTAATACACGGAATGTAAAGTTGGCTACACAGGAACTGAATTACAAAACAGAACAGGGTCTCAAATGTAGAAAACCAACTTATGCTTGCTTAAGGGGAAAGGTGAGTTGGGGAGCTGCATAAAACCAGAGATTGAAATTAGCACAGATACCGTTCCATAAGCCAAATATGTAATAGACAAGAGCGACTCCTTGCTCAAAGAAGTGGACTCAACACCCCATATTAAACGCCTAAGAATATACCTGACTAGAAAGAATCTGAAAACCTATGGATTTATATGTCTCCGAAAGAGAATCAAGCGTGTGTACAGCGGCCTAAACGCAGCAGTGATAGGATTGGTGAGGTTCTGTGAGCAAATGCAGACCCTTTGAAGTCATATTGCATGGTACCCATTCCATGGGTCTCAACTCTCCAGGTTTAAGGGATTCTTCCTTCAGCTAAAACATGCATGTGGAACCCAGAGTATGATCCACCGTGTGATCGGGAAACGTGTTCAAATGTGTCTCAGTTTTCGTCCCCTGGTACTCGGGTGCAACATTCCAGACGCTTTACTAACACTCTCCCCACTTGGAGAGTCATTGCCTTTAACCTCCTGTTTGGCCCAGTTTGCAATTTCTGCGGAAGATGAACAGGAATAGGGAGAAACAATGAGAGACTAGCTGGAGGTGTCTGGACGGGCAAATTTAACTCTCATTTCCCACTAGGAAGTGGAATTAACCAAAGGCTCAATGTGCCGTGCTGGAGCCACACTAGGGCCTGTAGCAATCCTGCAGTGTTGCTGCCAGCTCACAAGAAAGCGAGTTAAAAAAAGGAGCTGAGGGGCACTGTAATTCACAAACCTGCAGAGTTATAAATGACAGGTATTGTCCAAAATTATATTGAAGTAAGTCTGCCAAGAGGACTTGAAAGCGGGGCAGAATTGCAGGAAACCGATTTCAGGAGGTAGACTGGAATTGCATGTAAAGCATAGGAAAAGAGGCAGAACGTCCACAATGATGCACTTGGCCAAAGGGGCGTATGCGTTTTTTCCTGAATATATTCAGAAAAAAACGCATACGCCCTTTTTGGCCAACCAAGCAAGTTTGCGAAGGAAATCTGCACTACAATGAAGTCTCACTGCCCTCCGGTCAAAAGGGCCATCTGAAAAAAGTGTAAAATCCAGAGAGGCAGGACAGACCATGGAGAACTGGGAGCCTTGTTATGCTGATGGGCGGGATGTAAATTGCCAACAGCCACTCTGGAGAAGTGTATGGTGTTTCCTGAAACATCTAGAAAACAAAGCAACAGAGCCTAGGTCACTTCCACTTATGGTCCTATAGCTTAGGGAAATTAAAATCAAAAAGACACAGCCACCCCAAAGTTTGGGACGGCTCTGTTTACAAGAACCTCGTTTACAGTACAAGTTCAATATCACAGAAAGCGAAAAATGGATAAAGAAGTTGTGGTACTTACGTACAATGCAATATCACTCAGCAATGAAATCTATGTCATCAGGCACGTAGCAGCATAATGAGTGGACTCAGGTACGATGATTGTAAGTGAAATAAGTCACACAGAAAAAGAAACATCATAAGATATCACTAATACACGGAATGTAAAGTTGGCTACACAGGAACTGAATTACAAAACAGAACAGGGTCTCAAATGTAGAAAACCAACTTATGCTTGCTTAAGGGGAAAGGTGAGTTGGGGTGCTGCATAAAACCAGAGATTGAAATGAGCACAGATACCGTTCCATAAGCCAAATATGTAATAGACAAGAGCTACTCCTTGCTCAACGAAGTGGACTCAACACCCCATATTAAACGCCTAAGAATATACCTGACTAGAAAGAATCTGAAAACCTATGGATTTATATGTCTCCGAAAGAGAATCAAGCGTGTGTACAGCGGCCTAAACGCAGCAGTGATAGGATTGGTGAGGTTCTGTGAGCAAATGCAGACCCTTTGAAGTCATATTGCATGGTACCCATTCCATGGGTCTCAACTCTCCAGGTTTAAGGGATTCTTCCTTCAGCTAAAACATGCATGTGGAACCCAGAGTATGATCCACCATGTGATCGGGAAACGTGTTCAAATGTGTCTCAGTTTTCGTCCCCTGGTACTCGGGTGCAACATTCCAGACGCTTTACTAACACTCTCCCCACTTGGAGAGTCAGTGCCTTTAACCTCCTGTTTGGCCCAGTTTGCAATTTCTGCGGAAGATGAACAGGAATAGGGAGAAACAATGAGAGACTAGCTGGAGGTGTCTGGACGGGCAAATTTAACTCTCATTTCCCACCAGGAAGTGGAATTAACCAAAGGCTCAATGTGCCGTGCTGGAGCCACACTAGGGCCTGTAGCAATCCTGCAGTGTTGCTGCCAACTCACAAGAAAGCGAGTTAAAAAAAGGACCTGAGGGGCACTGTAATTCACAAACCTGCAGAGTTATAAATGACAGGTATTGTCCAAAAATATATTGAAGTAAGGCTGCCAAGAGGACTTGAAAGCGGGGCAGAATTGCAGGAAACCGATTTCAGGAGGTAGACTGGAATTGCATGTAAAGCATAGGAAAAGAGGCAGAACGTCCACAATGATGCACTTGGCCAAAGGGGCGTATGCGTTTTTTCCTGAATATATTCAGAAAAAAACGCATACGCCCTTTCTGGCCAACCAAGCAAGTTTGCGAAGGAAATCTGCACTACAATGAAGTCTCACTGCCCCCCGGTCAAAAGGGCCATCTGAAAAAAGTGTAAAATCCAGAGAGGCAGGACAGACCATGGAGAACTGGGAGCCTTGTTATGCTGATGGGCGGGATGTAAATTGCCAACAGCCACTCTGGAGAAGTGTATGGTGTTTCCTGAAACATCTAGAAAACAAAGCAACAGAGCCTAGGTCACTTCCACTTATGGTCCTATAGCATAGGGAAATTGAAATCAAAAAGACACAGCCACCCCACAGTTTGGGACGGCTCTGTTTACAAGAACCTCGTTTACAGTACAAGTTCAATATCACAGAAAGCGAAAAATGGATAAAGAAGTTGTGGTACTTACGTACAATGCAATATCACTCAGCAATGAAATCTATGTCATCAGGCACGTAGCAGCATAATGAGTGGACTCAGGTACGATGATTGTAAGTGAAATAAGTCACACAGAAAAAGAAACATCATAAGATATCACTAATACACGGAATGTAAAGTTGGCTACACAGGAACTGAATTACAAAACAGAACAGGGTCTCAAATGTAGAAAACCAACTTATGCTTGCTTAAGGGGAAAGGTGAGTTGGGTTGCTGCATAAAACCAGAGATTGAAATGAGCACAGATACCGTTCCATAAGCCAAATATGTAATAGACAAGAGCTACTCCTTGCTCAACGAAGTGGACTCAACACCCCATATTAAACGCCTAAGAATATACCTGACTAGAAAGAATCTGAAAACCTATGGATTTATATGTCTCCGAAAGAGAATCAAGCATGTGTACAGCGGCCTAAACGCAGCAGTGATAGGATTGGTGAGGTTCTGTGAGCAAATGCAGACCCTTTGAAGTCATATTGCATGGTACCCATTCCATGGGTCTCAACTCTCCAGGTTTAAGGGATTCTTCCTTCAGCTAAAACATGCATGTGGAACCCAGAGTATGATCCACCGTGTGATCGGAATACGTGTTTAATGTGTCTCAGTTTTTGTCCCCTGGTACTCGGGTACAACATTCCAGACGCGTTATTAACACTCTCCCCACTTGGAGAGTCAGTGCCTTTAACCTCCTGTTTGGCCAAGTTTGCAATTTCTGCGTAAGATGAACAGGAATAGGGAGAACCAATGAGAGACTAGCTGGAGGTGTCTGGACGGGCAAATTTAAGTCTCATTTCCCACAAGGAAGAGGAATTAACCAAAGGCTCAGTGTGCCGTGCTGGAACCACACTAGGGCCTGTAGCAATCCTGCAGTGTTGCGGCCAGCTCACAAGAAAGCGAGTTGAAGAAAGGAGCTCAGGGGCACTGTAATTCACAAACCTGCAGAGTTATAAATGACAGCTATCGTCCAAAAATATATTGAAGTAAGGCTGCCAAGAGGACTTGAAAGCGGGGCAGAATTGCAGGAAACCGATTTCAGGAGGTAGACTGGAATTGCATGTAAAGCATAGGAAAAGAGGCAGAACGTCCACAATGATGCACTTGGCCAAAAAGGACGTATGCGTTTTTTCCTGAATATATTCAGGAAAAAACCCATACGCACTTTTTGGCCAACCAAGCAAGCTTGCAAAGGAAATCTGCACTACAATGAAGTCTCACTGCCCCCCGGTCAAAAGGGCCATCTGAAAAACGTGTAAAATCCAGAAAGGCAGGACAGGCCATGGAGAACAGGGAGCCTTGTTATGCTGATGGGCGGGATGTTAATTGCCAACAGCCACTCTGGAGAAGTGTATGGTGTTTCCTGAAACATCCAAAAAACAAAGCAACAGAGCCTAGGGCACTTCCACTTATGGTCCTATAGCTTAGGGAAATTAAAATCAACAAGACACAGCCACCCAAAAGTTTGGGACGGCTCTGTTTACAAGAACCTCGTTTACAGTACAAGTTCAATATCGCAGAAAGCGAAAAATGGATAAAGAAGTTGTGGTACTTACGAACAATGCTATATCACTCAGCAATGAAATCTATATCATCAGGCCCGTAGCAGCATAATGAGTGGATTCAGGTACGATGATTCTAAGTGAAATAAGTCACACAGAAAAAGAAACATCATAAGGTATCCCTACTACACGGAATGTAAACTTGGCTACACAGGAACTGAATTACAAAACAGAATAGGGTCTCAAATGTAGAAAACCAACTTATGCTTGCTTAAGGGGAAAGGTGAGTTGGGGTGCTGCATAAAACCAGAGATTGAAATTAGCACAGATACCGTTCCATAAGCCAAATATGTAATAGACAAGAGCTACTCCTTGCTCAACGAAGTGCACTGAACACCCCATATTAAACGCCTAAGAATATACCAGACTAGTAAGAATCTTAAAACCTATGGATTTATATGTCTCTGAAAGAGAATCAAGCATGTGTACAGCGGCATAAACGCAGCAGTGATAGGATTGGTGAGGTTCGGTGAGCAAATGCAGACCCTTTGAAGTCATATTGCATGGTACCCATTCCATGGGTCTCAACTCTGCAGGTTTAAGGGATTCTTCCTTCAGCTAAAACATGCATGTGGAACCCAGAGTATGATCCACCGTGTGACCGGGAACCGTGTTCAAATGTGTCTCAGTTTTCGTCCCCTGGTACTCGGGTGCAACATTCCAGATGCTTTACTAACACTCGCCCCACTTGGAGAGTCAGTGCCTTTAACCTCCTGTTTGCCCCAGTTTGCAATTTCTGCGGAAAATGAACACGAATAGGGGAACCAATGAGAGACTAGCTGGAGGTATCTGGACGGGCAAATTTAACTCTCATTTCCCACCAGGAAGTGGAATTAACCAAAGGATCTGCATGCCATGCCGGAACCACACTAGGGCCTGAACCAATCCTGCGGTGTTGCGGCCAGCTCACAAGAAAGCGAGTTGAAGAAAGGAGCTCAGGGACACTGTAATTCACAAACCTGCAGAGTTATAAATGACAGCTATCGTCCAAAAATATATTGAAGTAAGGCTGCCAAGAGGACTTGAAAGCGGGGCAGAATTGCAGGAAACCGATTTCAGGAGGTAGACTGGAATTGCATTTAAAGCATAGGAAAAGAGGCAGAACGTCCACAATGATGCACTTGGCAAAAAAGGACATATGCGTTTAATCCTGAATATATTCAGGAAAAAACGCATACGCCCTTTTTGGCCAACCAAGCAAGCTTGCAAAGGAAATCTGCACTAAAATGAAGTCTCCCTGCCCCCCGGTTAAAAGGGCCATCTGAAAAAAGTGTAAAATCCAGAAAGGAAGGACAGGCCATGGAGAACTGGGAGCCTTGTTATGCTGATGGGCGGGATGTAAATTGCCAACAGCCACTCTGGAGAAGTGTATGGTGTTTCCTGAAACATCTAAAAAACAAAGCAACACAGCCTAGGTCACTTCCACTTATGGTCCAATAGCTTAGGGAAATTAAAATCAAAAAGACACAGCCACCCCAAAGTTTGGGACGGCTCTGTTTACAAGATCCTCATTTACGGTACAAGTTCAATATCACAGAAAGCGAAAAATGGATAAAGAAGTTGTGGTACTTACATACAATGCAATATCACTCAGCAATGAAATCTATGTCATCAGGCACGTAGCAGCATAATGAGTGGACTCAGGTACGATGATTGTAAGTGAAATAAGTCACACAGAAAAAGAAACATCATAAGATATCACTAATACACGGAATGTAAAGTTGGCTACACAGGAACTGAATTACAAAACAGAACAGGATCTCAAATGTAGAAAACCAACTTATGCTTGCTTAAGGGGAAAGGTGAGTTGGGGTGCTGCATAAAACCAGAGATTGAAATGAGCACAGAAACCGTTCCATAAGCCAAATATGTAATAGACAAGAGCTACTCCTTGCTCAACGAAGTGGACTCAACACCCTATATTAAACGCCTAAGAATATACCTGACTAGTAAGTATATTAAAACCTATGGATTTCTATGTCTCCGAAAGAGAATCAAGCGTGTGTACAGCAGCATAAACGCAGCAGTGATAGGATTGGTGAGGTTCGGTGAGCAAATGCAGACCCTTTGAAGTCATATTGCATGGTACCCATTCCATGGGTCTCAACTCTCCAGGTTTAAGGGATTCTTCCTTCAGCTAAAACATGCATGTGGAACCCAGAGTATGATCCACCGTGTGATCGGGAAACATGTTCAAATGTGTCTCAGTTTTTGTCCCCTGGTACTCGGGTACAACATTCCAGACGCTTTACTAACACTCTCCCCACTTGGATAGTCAGTGCCTTTAAACTCCTGTTTGGCCCAGTTTGCAATTTCTGCGGAAAATGAACAGGAATAGGGAGAACCAATGAGAGACTAGCTGGAGGTGTCTGGACGGGCAAATTTAACTCTCATTTCCCACCAGGAAGTGGAATTAACCAAAGGCTCAACGTGCCGTGCCGGAACCACCCTAGGGCCTGAAGCAATCCTGCGGTGTTGCGGCCAGCTCACAAGAAAGCGAGTTGAAGAAAGGAGCTCATGGGGACTGTCATTCACAAACCTGCAGAGTTATAAATGACAGCTATCGTCCAAAAATATATTGAAGTAAGGCTGCCAAGAGGACTTGAAAGCGGGGCAGAATTGCATGAAACCGATTTCAGGAGGTAGACTGGAATTGCATGTAAAGCATAGGAAAAGAGGCAGAACGTCCACAATGATGCACTTGGCCAAAAAGGGTGTATGCGTTTTTTCCTGAATATATTCAGGAAAAAACGCATACGCCCTTTTTGGCCAACCAAGCAAGCTTGCAAAGGAAATCTGGACTACAATGAAGTCTCACTGCCCCCCGGTTAAAAGGGCCATCTGAAAAAAGTGTAAAATCCAGAAAGGAAGGACAGGCCATGGAGAACTGGGAGCCTTGTTATGCTGATGGGCGGGATGTAAATTGCCAACAGCCACTCTGGAGAAGTGTATGGTGTTTCCTAAAACATCTAGAAAACAAAGCAACAGAGCCTAGGTCACTTCCACTTATGGTCCAATAGCTTAGGGAAATTAAATTCAAAAAGACACAGCCACCCCAAAGTTTGGGACGGCTCTGTTTACAAGATCCTCATTTACGGTACAAGTTCAATATCACAGAAAGCGAAAAATGGATAAAGAAGTTGTGGTACTTACGTACAATGCAATATCACTCAGCAATGAAATCTATGTCATCAGGCACGTAGCAGCATAATGAGTGGACTCAGGTACGATGATTGTAAGTGAAATAAGTCACACAGAAAAAGAAACATCATAAGATATCACTAATACACGGAATGTAAAGTTGGCTACACAGGAACTGAATTACAAAACAGAACAGGATCTCAAAAGTAGAAAACCAACTTATGCTTGCTTAAGGGGAAAGGTGAGTTGGGGTGCTGCATAAAACCAGAGATTGAAATGAGCACAGAAACCGTTCCATAAGCCAAATATGTAATAGACAAGAGCTACTCCTTGCTCAACGAAGTGGGCTCAACACCCTATATTAAACGCCTAAGAATATACCTGACTAGTAAGTATCTTAAAACCTATGGATTTCTATGTCTCCGAAAGAGAATCAAGCGTGTGTACAGCAGCATAAACGCAGCAGTGATAGGATTGGTGAGGTTCGGTGAGCAAATGCAGACCCTTTGAAGTCATATTGCATGGTACCCATTCCATGGGTCTCAACTCTCCAGGTTTAAGGGATTCTTCCTTCAGCTAAAACATGCATGTGGAACCCAGAGTATGATCCACCGTGTGATCGGGAAACATGTTCAAATGTGTCTCAGTTTTTGTCCCCTGGTACTCGGGTACAACATTCCAGACGCGTTACTAACACTCTCCCCACTTGGAGAGTCAGTGCCTTTAACCTCCTGTTTGGCCAAGTTTGCAATTTCTGCGTAAGATGAACAGGAATAGGGAGAACCAATGAGAGACTAGCTGGAGGTGTCTGGACGGGCAAATTTAAGTCTCATTTCCCACAAGGAAGAGGAATTAACCAAAGGCTCAGTGTGCCGTGCTGGAACCACACTAGGGCCTGTAGCAATCCTGCAGTGTTGCGGCCAGCTCACAAGAAAGCGAGTTGAAGAAAGGAGCTCAGGGGCACTGTAATTCACAAACCTGCAGAGTTATAAATGACAGCTATCGTCCAAAAATATATTGAAGTAAGGCTGCCAAGAGGACTTGAAAGCGGGGCAGAATTGCAGGAAACCGATTTCAGGAGGTAGACTGGAATTGCATGTAGAGCATAGGAAAAGAGGCAGAACGTCCACAATGATGCACTTGGCCAAAAAGGACGTATGCGTTTTTTCCTGAATATATTCAGGAAAAAACCCATACGCACTTTTTGGCCAACCAAGCAAGCTTGCAAAGGAAATCTGCACTACAATGAAGTCTCACTGCCCCCCGGTCAAAAGGGCAATCTGAAAAACGTGTAAAATCCAGAAAGGCAGGACAGGCCATGGAGACCTGGGAGCCTCGTTATGCTGATGGGCGGGATGTAAATTGCCAACAGCCACTGTGGAGAAGTGTATGGTGTTTCCTGAAACATCTAGAAAACAAAGCAACAGAGCCTAGGTCACTTCCACTTATGGTCCTATAGCTTAGGGAAATTAAAATCAAAAAGACACAGCCACCCCAAAGTTTGGGACGGCTCTGTTTACAAGAACCTCGTTTACGGTACAAGTTCAATATCACAGAAAGCGAAAAATGGATAAAGAAGTTGTGGTACTTACGTACAATGCAATATCACTCAGCAATGAAATCTATGTCATCAGGCACGTAGCAGCATAATGAGTGGACTCAGGTACGATGATTGTAAGTGAAATAAGTCACACAGAAAAAGAAACATCATAAGATATCACTAATACACGGAATGTAAAGTTGGCCACACAGGAACTGAATTACAAAACAGAACAGGGTCTCAAATGTAGAAAACCAACTTATGCTTGCTTAAGGGGAAAGGTGAGTTGGGGTGCTGCATAAAACCAGAGATTGAAATGAGCACAGATACCGTTCCATAAGCCAAATATGTAATAGACAAGAGCTACTCCTTGCTCAACGAAGTGGACTCAACACCCCATATTAAACGCCTAAGAATATACCTGACTAGAAAGAATCTGAAAACCTATGGATTTATATGTCTCCGAAAGAGAATCAAGCGTGTGTACAGCGGCCTAAACGCAGCAGTGATAGGATGGGTGAGGTTCTGTGAGCAAATGCAGACCCTTTGAAGTCATATTGCATGGTACCCATTCCATGGGTCTCAACTCTCCAGGTTTAAGGGATTCTTCCTTCAGCTAAAACATGCATGTGGAACCCAGAGTATGATCCACCGTGTGATCGGGAAACGTGTTCAAATGTGTCTCAGTTTTCGTCCCCTGGTACTCGGGTGCAACATTCCAGACGCTTTACTAACACTCTCCCCACTTGGAGAGTCAGTGCCTTTAACCTCCTGTTTGGCCCAGTTTGCAATTTCTGCGGAAAATGAACAGGAATAGGGAGAACCAATGAGAGACTAGCCGGAGGTGTCTGGACGGGCAAATTTAACTCTCATTTCCCACCAGGAAGAGGAATTAACCAAAGGCTCAATGTGCCATTCCGGAACCACACTAGGGCCTGTAGCAATCCTGTAGTGTTGCGGCAAGCTCACAAGAAAGCGAGTTGAAGAAAGGAGCTCAGGGGCACTGTAATTCACAAAACTTCAGAGTTATAAATGACACCTATCGTCCAAAAATATATTGAAGTAAGGCTGCCAAGAGGACTTGAAAGCGGGGCAGAATTGCAGGAAACCAATTTCAGGAGGTAGACTGGAATTGCATGTAAAGCATAGGAAAAGAAGCAGAATGCCCACAATGATGCACTTGGCCAAAGGGGCATATGCGTTTTTTCCTGAATATATTCAGGAAAACACGCATACGCCCTTTTTGGCCAACCAAGCAAGCTTGCAAAGGAAATCTGCACTACAATGAAGTCTCACTGCCCCCCCGGTCAAAAGGGCCATCTGAAAAAAGTGTAAAATCCAGAAAGGCAGGACAGGCCATGGAGAACTGGTAGCCTTGTTATGCTGATGGGTGGGATGTAAATTGCCAACAGCCACTCTGGAGAAGTGTATGGTGTTTCCTGAAACATCTAAAAAACAAAGCAACAGAGCCTAGGGCACTTCCACTTATGGTCCTATAGCTTAGGGAAATTAAAATCAAAAAGACACAGCCACCCCAAAGTTTGGGATGGCTCCGTTTACAAGAACCTCGTTTACGGTACAAGTTCAATATCACAGAAAGCGAAAAATGGATAAAGTAGTTGTGGTACTTACGTACAATGCAATATCACTCAGCAATGAAATCTATGTCATCAGGCCTGTAGCAGCATAACGAGTGGATTCAGGTACGATGATTCTAAGTGAAATAAGTCACAGAGAAAAAGAAACATCAGAAGGTATCACTACTAAACGGAATGTAAACTTGGCTACACAGGAACTGAATTACAAAACAGAACAGGGTCTCAAATGTAGAAAACCAACTTATGCTTGCTTAATGGGAAAGGTGAGTTGGGGAGCTGCATAAAACCAGAGATTGAAATTAGCACAGATACCGTTCCATAAGCCTAATATGTAATAGACAAGAGCTACTGCTTGCTCAACAAAGTGGACTCAACACCCCATATTAAATGCCTAAGAATATACCTGACTAGTAAGAATCTTAAAACTTATGGATTGATATGTCTCCGAAAGAGAATCAAGCATGTGTACAGCGGCATAACTGCAGCAGTGATAGGATTGGTGAGGTTCGGTGAGCAAATGTAGACCCTTTGAAGTCATATTGCATGGTACCCATGCCATGGGTCTCAAATCTCCAGGTTTAAGGGATTCTTCCTTCGGCTAAAACATGCATGTGGAACCCAGAGTATGAACCACGGTATGTTCGGGAAACGTGTTCAAATGTGTCTCAGTTTACGTTCCATGGTTCACGGGCGCAACATTCCAGATGCTTTACTAACACTCTCCCCACTTGGAGAGTCAGTGCCTTTAACCTCCTGTTTGGCCCAGTTTGCAATTTCTGCGGAAAATGAACAGGAATAGGGAGAACCAATGAGAGACTAGCTGGAGGTGTCTGGACGGGCAAATTTAACTCTCATTTCCCACCAGGAAGAGGAATTAACCAAAGGCTCAGCGTGCCATGCCAGAACCACACTAGGGACTGAAGCAATCCTGTGGTGTTGGGGCCAGCTCACAAGAAAGCGAGTTGAAGGAAGGAGCTCAGTGGCACTGTAATTCAGAAACCTGCAGAGTTATAAATGACAGCTATCGTCCAAAAATATATTGAAGTAAGGCTGCCAAGAGGACTTGAAAGTGGGGCAGAATTGCAGGAAACCGATTTCAGGAGGTAGACTGGAATTGCATATAAAGCATAGGAAAAGAGGCAGAACGTCCACAATGATGCACTTGGCCAAAAAGGGCGTATGCGTTTTTTCCTGAATATATTCAGGAAAAAACGCATACGCCATTTTTGGCCAACCAAGCAAGCTTCCAAAGGAAATCTGCACTGAAATGAAGTCTCACTGCCCCCCGGTAAAAAGGGCCATCTGAAAAAAGTGTAAAATCCAGAAAGGCGGGACAGGCCATGGAGAACAGGGAGCCTTGTTATGCTGATGGGCGGGATGTTAATTGCCAACAGCCACTCTGGAGAAGTGTATGGTGTTTCCTGAAACATCCAAAAAACAAAGCAACAGAGCCTAGGGCACTTCCACTTATGGTCCTATAGCTTAGGGAAATTAAAATCAACAAGACACAGCCACCCAAAATTTGGGACGGCTCTGTTTACAAGAACCTCGTTTACAGTACAAGTTCAATATCGCAGAAAGCGAAAAATGGATAAAGAAGTTGTGGTACTTACGAACAATGCTATATCACTCAGCAATGAAATCTATATCATCAGGCCCGTAGCAGCATAATGAGTGGATTCAGGTACGATGATTCTAAGTGAAATAAGTCACACAGAAAAAGAAACATCATAAGGTATCCCTACTACACGGAATGTAACTTGGCTACACAGGAACTGAATTACAAAACAGAATAGGGTCTCAAATGTAGAAAACCAACTTATGCTTGCTTAAGGGGAAAGGTGAGTTGGGGTGCTGCATAAAACCAGAGATTGAAATTAGCACAGATACCGTTCCATAAGCCAAATATGTAATAGACAAGAGCTACTCCTTGCTCAACGAAGTGCACTGAACACCCCATATTAAACGCCTAAGAATATACCAGACTAGTAAGAATCTTAAAACCTATGGATTTATATGTCTCTGAAAGAGAATCAAGCATGTGTACAGCGGCATAAACGCAGCAGTGATAGGATGGGTGAGGTTCGGTGAGCAAATGCAGACCCTTTGAAGTCATATTGCATGGTACCCATTCCATGGGTCTCAACTCTCCAGGTTTAAGGGATTCTTCCTTCAGCTAAAACATGCATGTGGAACCCAGAGTATGATCCACCGTGTGACCGGGAACCGTGTTCAAATGTGTCTCAGTTTTCGTCCCCTGGTACTCGGGTGCAACATTCCAGATGCTTTACTAACACTCGCCCCACTTGGAGAGTCAGTGCCTTTAACCTCCTGTTTGCCCCAGTTTGCAATTTCTGCGGAAAATGAACACGAATAGGGGAACCAATGAGAGACTAGCTGGAGGTATCTGGACGGGCAAATTTAACTCTCATTTCCCACCAAGAAGTGGAATTAACCAAAGGCTCTGCATGCCATGCCGGAACCACACTAGGGCCTGAACCAATCCTGCGGTGTTGCGGCCAGCTCACAAGAAAGCGAGTTGAAGAAAGGAGCTCAGGGACACTGTAATTCACAAACCTGCAGAGTTATAAATGACAGCTATCGTCCAAAAATATATTGAAGTAAGGCTGCCAAGAGGACTTGAAAGCGGGGCAGAATTGCAGGAAACCGATTTCAGGAGGTAGACTGGAATTGCATGTAAAGCATAGGAAAAGAGGCAGAACGTCCACAATGATGCACTTGGCAAAAAAGGACATATGCGTTTAATCCTGAATATATTCAGGAAAAAACGCATACGCCCTTTTTGGCCAACCAAGCAAGCTTGCAAAGGAAATCTGCACTAAAATGAAGTCTCCCTGCCCCCCGGTTAAAAGGGCCATCTGAAAAAAGTGTAAAATCCAGAAAGGAAGGACAGGCCATGGAGACCTGGGAGCCTTGTTATGCTGATGGGCGGGATGTAAATTGCCAACAGCCACTCTGGAGAAGTGTATGGTGTTTCCTGAAACATCTAGAAAACAAAGCAACAGAGCCTAGGTCACTTCCACTTATGGTCCAATAGCTTAGGGAAATTAAAATCAAAAAGACACAGCCACCCCAAAGTTTGGGACGGCTCTGTTTACAAGATCCTCATTTACGGTACAAGTTCAATATCACAGAAAGCGAAAAATGGATAAAGAAGTTGTGGTACTTACGTACAATGCAATATCACTCAGCAATGTAATCTATGTCATCAGGCACGTAGCAGCATAATGAGTGGACTCAGGTACGATGATTGTAAGTGAAATAAGTCACACAGAAAAAGAAACATCATAAGATATCACTAATACACGGAATGTAAAGTTGGCTACACAGGAACTGAATTACAAAACAGAACAGGATCTCAAAAGTAGAAAACCAACTTATGCTTGCTTAAGGGGAAAGGTGAGTTGGGGTGCTGCATAAAACCAGAGATTGAAATGAGCACAGAAACCGTTCCATAAGCCAAATATGTAATAGACAAGAGCTACTCCTTGCTCAACGAAGTGGACTCAACACCCTATATTAAACGCCTAAGAATATACCTGACTAGTAAGTATCTTAAAACCTATGGATTTCTATGTCTCCGAAAGAGAATCAAGCGTGTGTACAGCAGCATAAACGCAGCAGTGATAGGATTGGTGAGGTTCGGTGAGCAAATGCAGACCCTTTGAAGTCATATTGCATGGTACCCATTCCATGGGTCTCAACTCTCCAGGTTTAAGGGATTCTTCCTTCAGCTAAAACATGCATGTGGAACCCAGAGTATGATCCACCGTGTGATCGGGAAACATGTTCAAATGTGTCTCAGTTTTTGTCCCCTGGTACTCGGGTACAACATTCCAGACGCGTTACTAACACTCTCCCCACTTGGAGAGTCAGTGCCTTTAACCTCCTGTTTGGCCAAGTTTGCAATTTCTGCGTAAGATGAACAGGAATAGGGAGAACCAATGAGAGACTAGCTGGAGGTGTCTGGACGGGCAAATTTAAGTCTCATTTCCCACAAGGAAGAGGAATTAACCAAAGGCTCAGTGTGCTGTGCTGGAACCACACTAGGGCCTGTAGCAATCCTGCAGTGTTGCGGCCAGCTCACAAGAAAGCGAGTTGAAGAAAGGAGCTCAGGGGCACTGTAATTCACAAACCTGCAGAGTTATAAATGACAGCTATCGTCCAAAAATATATTGAAGTAAGGCTGCCAAGAGGACTTGAAAGCGGGGCAGAATTGCAGGAAACCGATTTCAGGAGGTAGACTGGAATTGCATGTAGAGCATAGGAAAAGAGGCAGAACGTCCACAATGATGCACTTGGCCAAAAAAGACGTATGCGTTTTTTCCTGAATATATTCAGGAAAAAACCCATACGCACTTTTTGGCCAACCAAGCAAGCTTGCAAAGGAAATCTGCACTACAATGAAGTCTCACTGCCCCCCGGTCAAAAGGGCAATCTGAAAAACGTGTAAAATCCAGAAAGGCAGGACAGGCCATGGAGACCTGGGAGCCTCGTTATGCTGATGGGCGGGATGTAAATTGCCAACAGCCACTGTGGAGAAGTGTATGGTGTTTCCTGAAACATCTAGAAAACAAAGCAACAGAGCCTAGGTCACTTCCACTTATGGTCCTATAGCTTAGGGAAATTAAAATCAAAAAGACACAGCCACCCCAAAGTTTGGGACGGCTCTGTTTACAAGAACCTCGTTTACGGTACAAGTTCAATATCACAGAAAGCGAAAAATGGATAAAGAAGTTGTGGTACTTACGTACAATGCAATATCACTCAGCAATGAAATCTATGTCATCAGGCACGTAGCAGCATAATGAGTGGACTCAGGTACGATGATTGTAAGTGAAATAAGTCACACAGAAAAAGAAACATCATAAGATATCACTAATACACGGAATGTAAAGTTGGCTACACAGGAACTGAATTACAAAACAGAACAGGGTCTCAAATGTAGAAAACCAACTTATGCTTGCTTAAGGGGAAAGGTGAGTTGGGGTGCTGCATAAAACCAGAGATTGAAATGAGCACAGATACCGTTCCATAAGCCAAATATGTAATAGACAAGAGCTACTCCTTGCTCAACGAAGTGGACTCAACACCCCATATTAAACGCCTAAGAATATACCTGACTAGAAAGAATCTGAAAACCTATGGATTTATATGTCTCCGAAAGAGAATCAAGCGTGTGTACAGCGGCCTAAACGCAGCAGTGATTGGATGGGTGAGGTTCTGTGAGCAAATGCAGACCCTTTGAAGTCATATTGCATGGTACCCATTCCATGGGTCTCAACTCTCCAGGTTTAAGGGATTCTTCCTTCAGCTAAAACATGCATGTGGAACCCAGAGTATGATCCACCGTGTGATCGGGAAACGTGTTCAAATGTGTCTCAGTTTTCGTCCCCTGGTACTCGGGTGCAACATTCCAGACGCTTTACTAACACTCTCCCCACTTGGAGAGTCAGTGCCTTTAACCTCCTGTTTGGCCCAGTTTGCAATTTCTGCGTAAGATGGACAGGAATAGGGAGAACCAATGAGAGACTAGCCGGAGGTGTCTGGACGGGCAAATTTAACTCTCATTTCCCACCAGGAAGAGGAATTAACCAAAGGCTCAATGTGCCATTCCGGAACCACACTAGGGCCTGTAGCAATCCTGTAGTGTTGCGGCAAGCTCACAAGAAAGCGAGTTGAAGAAAGGAGCTCAGGGGCACTGTAATTCACAAAACTTCAGAGTTATAAATGACACCTATCGTCCAAAAATATATTGAAGTAAGGCTGCCAAGAGGACTTGAAAGCGGGGCAGAATTGCAGGAAACCAATTTCAGGAGGTAGACTGGAATTGCATGTAAAGCATAGGAAAAGAAGCAGAATGCCCACAATGATGCACTTGGCCAAAGGGGCATATGCGTTTTTTCCTGAATATATTCAGGAAAACATGCATACGCCCTTTTTGGCCAACCAAGCAAGCTTGCAAAGGAAATCTGCACTACAATGAAGTCTCACTGCCCCCCCGGTCAAAAGGGCCATCTGAAAAAAGTGTAAAATCCAGAAAGGCAGGACAGGCCATGGAGAACTGGTAGCCTTGTTATGCTGATGGGTGGGATGTAAATTGCCAACAGCCACTCTGGAGAAGTGTATGGTGTTTCCTGAAACATCTAAAAAACAAAGCAACAGAGCCTAGGGCACTTCCACTTATGGTCCTATAGCTTAGGGAAATTAAAATCAAAAAGACACAGCCACCCCAAAGTTTGGGATGGCTCCGTTTACAAGAACCTCGTTTATGGTACAAGTTCAATATCACAGAAAGCGAAAAATGGATAAAGTAGTTGTGGTACTTACGTACAATGCAATATCACTCAGCAATGAAATCTATGTCATCAGGCCTGTAGCAGCATAACGAGTGGATTCAGGTACGATGATTCTAAGTGAAATAAGTCACAGAGAAAAAGAAACATCAGAAGGTATCACTACTAAACGGAATGTAAACTTGGCTACACAGGAACTGAATTACAAAACAGAACAGGGTCTCAAATGTAGAAAACCAACTTATGCTTGCTTAATGGGAAAGGTGAGTTGGGGAGCTGCATAAAACCAGAGATTGAAATTAGCACAGATACCGTTCCATAAGCCTAATATGTAATAGACAAGAGCTACTGCTTGCTCAACAAAGTGGACTCAACACCCCATATTAAATGCCTAAGAATATACCTGACTAGTAAGAATCTTAAAACTTATGGATTGATATGTCTCCGAAAGAGAATCAAGCATGTGTACAGCGGCATAACTGCAGCAGTGATAGGATTGGTGAGGTTCGGTGAGCAAATGTAGACCCTTTGAAGTCATATTGCATGGTACCCATGCCATGGGTCTCAAATCTCCAGGTTTAAGGGATTCTTCCTTCGGCTAAAACATGCATGTGGAACCCAGAGTATGAACCACGGTATGTTCGGGAAACGTGTTCAAATGTGTCTCAGTTTACGTTCCATGGTTCACGGGCGCAACATTCCAGATGCTTTACTAACACTCTCCCCACTTGGAGAGTCAGTGCCTTTAACCTCCTGTTTGGCCCAGTTTGCAATTTCTGCGGAAAATGAACAGGAATAGGGAGAACCAATGAGAGACTAGCTGGAGGTGTCTGGACGGGCAAATTTAACTCTCATTTCCCACCAGGAAGAGGAATTAACCAAAGGCTCAGCGTGCCATGCCAGAACCACACTAGGGACTGAAGCAATCCTGTGGTGTTGGGGCCAGCTCACAAGAAAGCGAGTTGAAGGAAGGAGCTCAGTGGCACTGTAATTCAGAAACCTGCAGAGTTATAAATGACAGCTATCGTCCAAAAATATATTGAAGTAAGGCTGCCAAGAGGACTTGAAAGTGGGGCAGAATTGCAGGAAACCGATTTCAGGAGGTAGACTGGAATTGCATATAAAGCATAGGAAAAGAGGCAGAACGTCCACAATGATGCACTTGGCCAAAAAGGGCGTATGCGTTTTTTCCTGAATATATTCAGGAAAAAACGCATACGCCATTTTTGGCCAACCAAGCAAGCTTCCAAAGGAAATCTGCACTGAAATGAAGTCTCACTGCCCCCCGGTAAAAAGGGCCATCTGAAAAAAGTGTAAAATCCAGAAAGGCGGGACAGGCCATGGAGAACAGGGAGCCTTGTTATGCTGATGGGCGGGATGTTAATTGCCAACAGCCACTCTGGAGAAGTGTATGGTGTTTCCTGAAACATCCAAAAAACAAAGCAACAGAGCCTAGGGCACTTCCACTTATGGTCCTATAGCTTAGGGAAATTAAAATCAACAAGACACAGCCACCCAAAATTTGGGACGGCTCTGTTTACAAGAACCTCGTTTACAGTACAAGTTCAATATCGCAGAAAGCGAAAAATGGATAAAGAAGTTGTGGTACTTACGAACAATGCTATATCACTCAGCAATGAAATCTATATCATCAGGCCCGTAGCAGCATAATGAGTGGATTCAGGTACGATGATTCTAAGTGAAATAAGTCACACAGAAAAAGAAACATCATAAGGTATCCCTACTACACGGAATGTAACTTGGCTACACAGGAACTGAATTACAAAACAGAATAGGGTCTCAAATGTAGAAAACCAACTTATGCTTGCTTAAGGGGAAAGGTGAGTTGGGGTGCTGCATAAAACCAGAGATTGAAATTAGCACAGATACCGTTCCATAAGCCAAATATGTAATAGACAAGAGCTACTCCTTGGTCAACGAAGTGCACTGAACACCCCATATTAAACGCCTAAGAATATACCAGACTAGTAAGAATCTTAAAACCTATGGATTTATATGTCTCTGAAAGAGAATCAAGCATGTGTACAGCGGCATAAATGCAGCAGTGATAGGATTGGTGAGGTTCGGTGAGCAAATGCAGACCCTTTGAAGTCATATTGCATGGTACCCATTCCATGGGTCTCAACTCTCCAGGTTTAAGGGATTCTTCCTTCAGCTAAAACATGCATGTGGAACCCAGAGTATGATCCACCGTGTGACCGGGAACCGTGTTCAAATGTGTCTCAGTTTTCGTCCCCTGGTACTCGGGTGCAACATTCCAGATGCTTTACTAACACTCGCCCCACTTGGAGAGTCAGTGCCTTTAACCTCCTGTTTGCCCCAGTTTGCAATTTCTGCGGAAAATGAACACGAATAGGGGAACCAATGAGAGACTAGCTGGAGGTATCTGGACGGGCAAATTTAATTCTCATTTCCCACCAGGAAGTGGAATTAACCAAAGGCTCTGCATGCCATGCCGGAACCACACTAGGGCCTGAACCAATCCTGCGGTGTTGCGGCCAGCTCACAAGAAAGTGAGTTGAAGAAAGGAGCTCAGGGACACTGTAATTCACAAACCTGCAGAGTTATAAATGACAGCTATCGTCCAAAAATATATTGAAGTAAGGCTGCCAAGAGGACTTGAAAGCGGGGCAGAATTGCAGGAAACCGATTTCAGGAGGTAGACTGGAATTGCATGTAAAGCATAGGAAAAGAGGCAGAACGTCCACAATGAGGCACTTGGCCAAAAAGGATGTATGTGTTTTTTCCTGAATATATTCAGGAAAAAACCCATTCACCCTTTTTGGCCAACCAAGCAAGCTTGCAAAGGAAATCTGCACTACAATGAAGTCTCACTGCCTCCCGGTCAAAAGGGCAATCTGAAAAACGTGTAAAATCCAGAAAGGCAGGACAGGCCATGGAGACCTGGGAGCCTCGTTATGCTGATGGGCGGGATGTAAATTGCCAACAGCCACTGTGGAGAAGTGTATGGTGTTTCCTGAAACATCTAGAAAACAAAGCAACAGAGCCTAGGTCACTTCCACTTATGGTCCTATAGCTTAGGGAAATTAAAATCAAAAAGACACAGCCACCCCAAAGTTTGGGACGGCTCCGTTTACAAGAACCTCGTTTACGGTACAAGTTCAATATCACAGAAAGCGAAAAATGGATAAAGAAGTTGTGGTACTTACGTACAATGCAATATCACTCAGCAATGAAATCTATGTCATCAGGCACGTAGCAGCATAATGAGTGGACTCAGGTACGATGATTGTAAGTGAAATAAGTCACACAGAAAAAGAAACATCATAAGATATCACTAATACACGGAATGTAAAGTTGGCTACACAGGAACTGAATTACAAAACAGAACAGGGTCTCAAATGTAGAAAACCAACTTATGCTTGCTTAAGGGGAAAGGTGAGTTGGGGTGCTGCATAAAACCAGAGATTGAAATTAGCACCGATACCGTTCCATAAGCCAAATATGTAATAGACAAGAGCTACTCCTTGCTCAAAGAAGTGGACTCAACACCCCATATTAAACGCCTAAGAATATACCTGACTAGAAAGAATCTGAAAACCTATGGATTTATATGTCTCCGAAAGAGAATCAAGCGTGTGTACAGCGGCCTAAACGCAGCAGTGATAGGATTGGTGAGGTTCTGTGAGCAAATGCAGACCCTTTGAAGTCATATTGCATGGTACCCATTCCATGGGTCTCAACTCTCCAGGTTTAAGGGATTCTTCCTTCAGCTAAAACATGCATGTGGAACCCAGAGTATGATCCACCGTGTGATCGGGAAACGTGTTCAAATGTGTCTCAGTTTTCGTCCCCTGGTACTCGGGTGCAACATTCCAGACGCTTTACTAACACTCTCCCCACTTGGAGAGTCAGTGCCTTTAACCTCCTGTTTGGCCCAGTTTGCAATTTCTGCGGAAGATGAACAGGAATAGGGAGAACCAATGAGAGACTAGCTGGAGGTGTCTGGACGGGCAAATTTAACTCTCATTTCCCACCAGGAAGTGGAATTGACCAAAGGCTCAATGTGCCGTGCTGGAGCCACACTAGGGCCTGTAGCAATCCTGCAGTGTTGCTGCCAGCTCACAAGAAAGCGAGTTAAAAAAAGGAGCTGAGGGACACTGTAATTCACAAACCTGCAGAGTTATAAATGACAGGTATTGTCCAAAAATATATTGAAGTAAGGCTGCCAAGAGGACTTGAAAGCGGGGCAGAATTGCAGGAAACCGATTTCAGGAGGTAGACTGGAATTGCATGTAAAGCATAGGAAAAGAGGCAGAACGTCCACAATGATGCACTTGGCCAAAGGGGCGTATGCGTTTTTTCCTGAATATATTCAGAAAAAAACGCATACGCCCTTTTTGGCCAACCAAGCAAGTTTGCGAAGGAAATCTGCACTACAATGAAGTCTCACTGCCCCCCGGTCAAAAGGGCCATCTGAAAAAAGTGTAAAATCCAGAGAGGCAGGACAGACCATGGAGAACTGGGAGCCTTGTTATGCTGATGGGCGGGATGTAAATTGCCAACAGCCACTCTGGAGAAGTGTATGGTGTTTCCTGAAACATCTAGAAAACAAAGCAACAGAGCCTAGGTCACTTCCACTTATGGTCCTATAGCTTAGGGAAATTAAAATCAAAAAGACACAGCCACCCCAAAGTTTGGGACGGCTCTGTTTACAAGAACCTCGTTTACAGTACAAGTTCAATATCACAGAAAGCGAAAAATGGATAAAGAAGTTGTGGTACTTACGTACAATGCAATATCACTCAGCAATGAAATCTATGTCATCAGGCACGTAGCAGCATAATGAGTGGACTCAGGTACGATGATTGTAAGTGAAATAAGTCACACAGAAAAAGAAACATCATAAGATATCACTAATACACGGAATGTAAAGTTGGCTACACAGGAACTGAATTACAAAACAGAACAGGGTCTCAAATGTAGAAAACCAACTTATGCTTGCTTAAGGGGAAAGGTGAGTTGGGGTGCTGCATAAAACCAGAGATTGAAATGAGCACAGATACCGTTCCATAAGCCAAATATGTAATAGACAAGAGCTACTCCTTGCTCAACGAAGTGGACTCAACACCCCATATTAAACGCCTAAGAATATACCTGACTAGAAAGAATCTGAAAACCTATGGATTTATATGTCTCCGAAAGAGAATCAAGCGTGTGTACAGCAGCCTAAACGCAGCAGTGATAGGATTGGTGAGGTTCTGTGAGCAAATGCAGACCCTTTGAAGTCATATTGCATGGTACCCATTCCAAGGGTCTCAACTCTCCAGGTTTAAGGGATTCTTCCTTCAGCTAAAACATGCATGTGGAACCCAGAGTATGATCCACCGTGTGATCGGGAAACGTGTTCAAATGTGTCTCAGTTTTCGTCCCCTGGTACTCGGGTGCAACATTCCAGACGCTTTACTAACACTCTCCCCACTTGGAGAGTCAGTGCCTTTAACCTCCTGTTTGGCCCAGTTTGCAATTTCTGCGGAAGATGAACAGGAATAGGGAGAACCAATGAGAGACTAGCTGGAGGTGTCTGGACGGGCAAATTTAACTCTCATTTCCCACCAGGAAGTGGAATTAACCAAAGGCTCAATGTGCCGTGCTGGAGCCACACTAGGGCCTGTAGCAATCCTGCAGTGTTGCTGCCAGCTCACAAGAAAGCGAGTTAAAAAAAGGAGCTGAGGGGCACTGTAATTCACAAACCTGCAGAGTTATAAATGACAGGTATTGTCCAAAAATATATTGAAGTAAGGCTGCCAAGAGGACTTGAAAGCGGGGCAGAATTGCAGGAAACCGATTTCAGGAGGTAGACTGGAATTGCATGTAAAGCATAGGAAAAGAGGCAGAACGTCCACAATGATGCACTTGGCCAAAGGGGCGTATGCGTTTTTTCCTGAATATATTCAGAAAAAAACGCATACGCCCTTTCTGGCCAACCAAGCAAGTTTGCGAAGGAAATCTGCACTACAATGAAGTCTCACTGCCCCCCGGTCAAAAGGGCCATCTGAAAAAAGTGTAAAATCCAGAGAGGCAGGACAGACCATGGAGAACTGGGAGCCTTGTTATGCTGATGGGCGGGATGTAAATTGCCAACAGCCACTCTGGAGAAGTGTATGGTGTTTCCTGAAACATCTAGAAAACAAAGCAACAGAGCCTAGGTCACTTCCACTTATGGTCCTATAGCTTAGGGAAATTGAAATCAAAAAGACACAGCCACCCCAAAGTTTGGGACGGCTCTGTTTACAAGAACCTCGTTTACAGTACAAGTTCAATATCACAGAAAGCGAAAAATGGATAAAGAAGTTGTGGTACTTACGTACAATGCAATATCACTCAGCAATGAAATCTATGTCATCAGGCACGTAGCAGCATAATGAGTGGACTCAGGTACGATGATAGTAAGTGAAATAAGTCACACAGAAAAAGAAACATCATAAGATATCACTAATACACGGAATGTAAAGTTGGCTACACAGGAACTGAATTACAAAACAGAACAGGGTCTCAAATGTAGAAAACCAACTTATGCTTGCTTAAGGGGAAAGGTGAGTTGGGGTGCTGCATAAAACCAGAGATTGAAATGAGCACAGATACTGTTCCATAAGCCAAATATGTAATAGACAAGAGCTACTCCTTGCTCAACGAAGTGGACTCAACACCCCATATTAAACGCCTAAGAATATACCTGACTAGAAAGAATCTGAAAACCTATGGATTTATATGTCTCCGAAATAGAATCAAGCATGTGTACAGCGGCCTAAACGCAGCAGTGATAGGATTGGTGAGGTTCTGTGAGCAAATGCAGACCCTTTGAAGTCATATTGCATGGTACCCATTCCATGGGTCTCAACTCTCCAGGTTTAAGGGATTCTTCCTTCAGCTAAAACATGCATGTGGAACCCAGAGTATGATCCACCGTGTGATCGGAATACGTGTTTAATGTGTCTCAGTTTTTGTCCCCTGGTACTCGGGTACAACATTCCAGACGCGTTACTAACACTCTCCCCACTTGGAGAGTCAGTGCCTTTAACCTCCTGTTTGGCCAAGTTTGCAATTTCTGCGTAAGATGAACAGGAATAGGGAGAACCAATGAGAGACTAGCTGGAGGTGTCTGGACGGGCAAATTTAAGTCTCATTTCCCACAAGGAAGAGGAATTAACCAAAGGCTCAGTGTGCCGTGTTGGAACCACACTAGGGCCTGTAGCAATCCTGCAGTGTTGCGGCCAGCTCACAAGAAAGCGAGTTGAAGAAAGGAGCTCAGGGGCACTGTAATTCACAAACCTGCAGAGTTATAAATGACAGCTATCGTCCAAAAATATATTGAAGTAAGGCTGCCAAGAGGACTTGAAAGCGGGGCAGAATTGCAGGAAACCGATTTCAGGAAGTAGACTGGAATTGCATGTAAAGCATAGGAAAAGAGGCAGAACGTCCACAATGATGCACTTGGCCAAAAAGGACGTATGCGTTTTTTCCTGAATATATTCAGGAAAAAACCCATACGCACTTTTTGGCCAACCAAGCAAGCTTGCAAAGGAAATCTGCACTACAATGAAGTCTCACTGCCCCCCGGTCAAAAGGGCCATCTGAAAAACGTGTAAAATCCAGAAAGGCAGGACAGGCCATGGAGACCTGGGAGCCTTGTTATGCTGATGGGCGGGATGTAAATTGCCAACAGCCACTCTGGAGAAGTGTATGGTGTTTCCTGAAACATCTAGAAAACAAAGCAACAGAGCCTAGGTCACTTCCACTTATGGTCCTATAGCTTAGGGAAATTAAAATCAAAAAGACACAGCCACCCCAAAGTTTGGGACGGCTCTGTTTACAAGAACCTCGTTTACGGTACAAGTTCAATATCACAGAAAGCGAAAAATGGATAAAGAAGTTGTGGTACTTACGTACAATGCAATATCACTCAGCAATGAAATCTATGTCATCAGGCACGTAGCAGCATAATGAGTGGACTCAGGTATGATGATTCTAAGTGAAATAAGTCACACAGAAAAAGAAACATCATAAGACATCACTAATACACGGAATGTAAACTTGGCTACACAGGAACTGAATTACAAAACAGAACAGGGTCTCAAATGTAGAAAACCAACTTATGCTTGCTTAAGGGGAAAGGTGAGTTGGGGTGCTGCATAAAACCAGAGATTGAAATGAGCACAGATACCGTTCCATAAGCCAAATATGTAATAGACAAGAGCGACTCCTTGCTCAACGAAGTGGACTCAACACCCCATATTAAACGCCTAAGAATATACCTGACTAGAAAGAATCTGAAAACCAATGGATTTATATGTCTCCGAAAGAGAATCAAGCGTGTGTACAGCCGCCTAAACGCAGCAGTGATAGGATTGGTGAGGTTCTGTGAGCAAATGCAGACCCTTTGAAGTCATATTGCATGGTACCCATTCCATGGGTCTCAACTCTCCAGGTTTAAGGGATTCTTCCTTCAGCTAAAACATGCATGTGGAACCCAGAGTATGATCCACCGTGTGATCGGGAAACGTGTTCAAATGTGTCTCAGTTTTCGTCCCCTGGTACTCGGGTGCAACATTCCAGACGCTTTACTAACACTCTCCCCACTTGGAGAGTCAGTGCCTTTAACCTCCTGTTTGGCCCAGTTTGCAATTTCTGCGTAAGATGGACAGGAATAGGGAGAAGCAATGAGAGACTAGCAGGAGGTGTCTGGACGGGCAAATTTAACTCTCATTTCCCACCAGGAAGTGGAATTAACCAAAGGCTCAATGTGCCGTGCTGGAGCCACGCTAGGGCCTGTAGCAATCCTGCAGTGTTGCGGCCAGCTCACAAGAAAGCGAGTTAAAAGAAGGAGCTCAGGGGCACTGTAATTCACAAACCTGCAGAGTTATAAATGACAGCTATCGTCCAAAAATATATTGAAGTAAGGCTGCCAAGAGGACTTGAAAGCGGGGCAGAATTGCAGGAAACCGATTTCAGGAGGTAGACTGGAATTGCATGTAAAGCATAGGAAAAGAGACAGAACGTCCACAATGAGGCACTTGGCCAAAAAGGACGTATGTGTTTTTTCCTGAATATATTCAGGAAAAAACCCATTCGCCCTTTTTGGCCAACCAAGCAAGCTTGCAAAGGAAATCTGCACTACAATGAAGTCTCACTGCCTCCCGGTCAAAAGGGCAATCTGAAAAACGTGTAAAATCCAGAAAGGCAGGACAGGCCATGGAGACCTGGGAGCCTCGTTATGCTGATGGGCGGGATGTAAATTGCCAACAGCCACTGTGGAGAAGTGTATGGTGTTTCCTGAAACATCTAGAAAACAAAGCAACAGAGCCTAGGTCACTTCCACTTATGGTCCTATAGCTTAGGGAAATTAAAATCAAAAAGACACAGCCACCCCAAAGTTTGGGACGGCTCTGTTTACAAGAACCTCGTTTACGGTACAAGTTCAATATCACAGAAAGCGAAAAATGGATAAAGAAGTTGTGGTACTTACGTACAATGCAATATCACTCAGCAATGAAATCTATGTCATCAGGCACGTAGCAGCATAATGAGTGGACTCAGGTACGATGATTGTAAGTGAAATAAGTCACACAGAAAAAGAAACATCATAAGATATCACTAATACACGGAATGTAAAGTTGGCTACACAGGAACTGAATTACAAAACAGAACAGGGTCTCAAATGTAGAAAACCAACTTATGCTTGCTTAAGGGGAAAGGTGAGTTGGGGTGCTGCATAAAACCAGAGATTGAAATTAGCACAGATACCGTTCCATAAGCCAAGTATGTAATAGACAAGAGCGACTCCTTGCTCAAAGAAGTGGACTCAACACCCCATATTAAACGCCTAAGAATATACCTGACTAGAAAGAATCTGAAAACCTATGGATTTATATGTCTCCGAAAGAGAATCAAGCGTGTGTACAGCGGCCTAAACGCAGCAGTGATAGGATTGGTGAGGTTATGTGAGCAAATGCAGACCCTTTGAAGTCATATTGCATGGTACCCATTCCATGGGTCTCAACTCTCCAGGTTTAAGGGATTCTTCCTTCAGCTAAAACATGCATGTGGAACCCAGAGTATGATCCACCATGTGATCGGGAAACGTGTTCAAATGTGTCTCAGTTTTCGTCCCCTGGTACTCGGGTGCAACATTCCAGACGCTTTACTAACACTCTCCCCACTTGGAGAGTCAGTGCCTTTAACCTCCTGTTTGGCCCAGTTTGCAATTTCTGCGGAAGATGAACAGGAATAGGGAGAACCAATGAGAGACTAGCTGGAGGTGTCTGGACGGGCAAATTTAACTCTCATTTCCCACCAGGAAGTGGAATTAACCAAAGGCTCAATGTGCCGTGCTGGAGCCACACTAGGGCCTGTAGCAATCCTGCAGTGTTGCTGCCAGCTCACAAGAAAGCGAGTTAAAAAAAGGAGCTGAGGGGCACTGTAATTCACAAACCTGCAGAGTTATAAATGACAGGTATTGTCCAAAAATATATTGAAGTAAGGCTGCCAAGAGGACTTGAAAGCGGGGCAGAATTGCAGGAAACCGATTTCAGGAGGTAGACTGGAATTGCATGTAAAGCATAGGAAAAGAGGCAGAACGTCCACAATGATGCACTTGGCCAAAGGGGCGTATGCGTTTTTTCCTGAATATATTCAGAAAAAAACGCATACGCCCTTTTTGGCCAACCAAGCAAGTTTGCGAAGGAAATCTGCACTACAATGAAGTCTCACTGCCCCCCGGTCAAAAGGGCCATCTGAAAAAAGTGTAAAATCCAGAGAGGCAGGACAGACCATGGAGAACTGGGAGCCTTGTTATGCTGATGGGCGGGATGTAAATTGCCAACAGCCACTCTGGAGAAGTGTATGGTGTTTCCTGAAACATCTAGAAAACAAAGCAACAGAGCCTAGGGCACTTCCACTTATGGTCCTATAGCTTAGGGAAATTAAAATCTAAAAGACACAGCCACCCCAAAATTTGGGACGGCTCTGTTTACAAGAACCTCGTTTACGGTACAAGTTCAATATCACAGAAAGCGAAAAATGGTTAAAGAAGTTGTGGTACTTACGTACAATGCAATATCACTCAGCAATGAAATCTATGTCATCAGGCCCATAGCAGCATAATGAGTGGATTCAGGTACGATGATTCTAAGTGAAATAAGTCACACAGAAAAAGAAATATCATAAGATATCACTACTACACGGAATGTAAACTTGGCTACACAGGAACTGAATTACAAAACAGAACAGGGTCTCAAATGTAGAAAACCAACTTATGCTTGCTTAAGGGGAAAGGTGAGTTGGGGTGCTGCATAAAACCAGAGATTGAAATGAGCACAGATACCGTTCCATAAGCCAAATATGTAATAGACAAGAGTTACTCCTTGCTCAACGAAGTGGACTCAACACCCCATATTAAACGCCTAAGAATATACCTGACTAGTAAGTATCTTAAAACCTATGGATTTCTATGTCTCCGAAGGAGAATCAAGCATGTGTACAGCGGCATAAACGCAGCAGTGATAGGATTGGTGAGGTTCGGTGAGCAAATGCAGACCCTTTGAAGTCATATTGCATAGTACCCATTCCATGGGTCTCAACTCTCCAGGTTTAAGTATTCTTCCTTCAGCTAAAACATGCATGTGGAACCCAGAGTATGATCCACCGTGTGATCGGGAAACGTGTTCAAATGTGTCTCAGTTTTTGTCCCCTGGTACTCAGGTGCAACATTCCAGACGCTTTACTAACACTCTCCCCACTTGGAGAGTCAGTGCCTTTAACCTCCTGTTTGGCCCAGTTTGGAATTTCTGCGGAAGATGAACAGGAATAGGGAGAACCAATGAGAGACTAGCTGGAGGTGTCTGGACGGGGAAATTTAACTCTCATTTCCCACCAGGAAGTGGAATTAACCAAAGGCTCAATGTGCCATGCTGGAGCCACACTAGGGCCTGTAGCAATCCTGCAGTGTTGCGGCCAGCTCAGAAGAAAGCGAGTTGAAGAAAGGAGCTCAGGGGCACTGTAATTCACAAACCTGCAGAGTTATAAATGACAGCTATCGTCCAAAAATATATTGAAGGAAGGATGCCAAGAGGACTTGAAAGCGGGGCAGAATTGCAGGAAACTGATTTCAGGAGGTAGACTGGAATTGCATGTAAAGCATAGGAAAAGAGGCAGAACGTCCACAATGATGCACTTGGCCAAAGGGGCGTATGCGTTTTTTCCTGAATATATTCAGAAAAAAACGCATACGCCCTTTTTGGCCAACCAAGCAAGTTTGCGAAGGAAATCTGCACTACAATGAAGTCTCACTGCCCCCCGGTCAAAAGGGCCATCTGAAAAAAGTGTAAAATCCAGAGAGGCAGGACAGACCATGGAGAACTGGGAGCCTTGTTATGCTGATGGGCGGGATGTAAATTGCCAACAGCCACTCTGGAGAAGTGTATGGTGTTTCCTGAAACATCTAGAAAACAAAGCAACAGAGCCTAGGTCACTTCCACTTATGGTCCTATAGCTTAGGGAAATTAAAATCAAAAAGACACAGCCACCCCAAAGTTTGGGACGGCTCTGTTTACAAGAACCTCGTTTACGGTACAAGTTCAATATCACAGAAAGCGAAAAATGGATAAAGAAGTTGTGGTACTTACGTACAATGCAATATCACTCAGCAATGAAATCTATGTCATCAGGCCCATAGCAGCATAATGAGTGGATTCAGGTACGATGATTCTAAGTGAAATAAGTCACACAGAAAAAGAAACATCGTAAGATATCACTAATACACGGATTGTAAACTTGGCTACACAGGAACTGAATTACAAAACAGAAAAGGGTCTCAAATGTAGAAAACCAACTTATGCTTGCTTAAGGGGAAAGGTGAGTTGGGGTGCTGCATAAAACCAGAGATTGAAATGAGCACAGATACCGTTCCATAAGCCAAATATGTAATAGACAAGAGCTACTCCTTGCTCAACGAAGTGGACTCAACACCCCATATTAAACGCCTAAGAATATACCTGACTAGAAAGAATCTGAAAACCTATGGATTTATATGTCTCCGAAAGAGAATCAAGCGCGTGTACAGCGGCCTAAACGCAGCAGTGATAGGATTGGTGAGGTTCGGTGAGCAAATGCAGACCCTTTGAAGTCATATTGCATGGTACCCATTCCATGGGTCTCAACTCTCCAGGTTTAAGGGATTCTTCCTTCAGCTAAAACATGCCTGTGGAACCCAGAGTATCATCCACCGTGTGATCGGGAAACGTGTTCAAATGTGTCTCAGTTTTCGTCCCCTGGTACTCGGGTGCAACATTCCAGATGCTTTACTAACACTCTTCCCACTTGGAGAGTCAGTGCCTTTAACCTCCTGTTTGGCCCAGTTTGCAATTTCTGCGTAAGATGGACAGGAATAGGGAGAAGCAATGAGAGACTAGCCGGAGGTGTCTGGACGGGCAAATTTAACTCTCATTTCCCACCAGGAAGAGGAATTAACCAAAGGCTCAATGTGCCATTCCGGAACCACACTAGGGCCTGTAGCAATCCTGCAGTGTTGCGGCAAGCTCACAAGAAAGCGAGTTGAAGAAAGGAGCTCAGGGGCACTGTAATTCACAAAACTTCAGAGTTATAAATGACAGCTATCGTCCAAAAATATATTGAAGTAAGGCTGCCAAGAGGACTTGAAAGCGGGCAGAATTGCAGGAAACCAATTTCAGGAGGTAGACTGGAATTGCATGTAAAGCATAGGAAAAGAGGCAGAATGCCCACAATGATGCACTTGGCCAAAGGGGCGTATGCGTATTTTCCTGAATATATTCAGGAAAACACGCATACGCCCTTTTTGGTCAACCAAGCAAGCTTGCAAAGGAAATCTGCACTACAAGGAAGTCTCACTTCCCCCCGGTCAAAAGGGCCATCTGAAAAAAGTGTAAAATCCAGAAAGGCAGGACAGGCCATGGAGAACTGGGAGCCTTGTTATGCTGATGGGCGGGATGTAAATTGCCAACAGCCACTCTGGAGAAGTGTATGGTGTTTCCTGAAACATCTAGAAAACAAAGCAAGAGAGCCTAGGGCACTTCCACTTATGGTCCTATAGCTTAGGGAAATTAAAATCTAAAAGACACAGCCACCCCAAAATTTGGGACGGCTCTGTTTACAAGAACCTCGTTTACGGTACAAGTTCAATATCACAGAAAGCGAAAAATGGTTAAAGAAGTTGTGGTACTTACGTACAATGCAATATCACTCAGCAATGAAATCTATGTCATCAGGCCCATAGCAGCATAATGAGTGGATTCAGGTACGATGATTCTAAGTGAAATAAGTCACACAGAAAAAGAAATATCATAAGATATCACTACTACACGGAATGTAAACTTGGCTACACAGGAACTGAATTACAAAACAGAACAGGGTCTCAAATGTAGAAAACCAACTTATGCTTGCTTAAGGGGAAAGGTGAGTTGGGGTGCTGCATAAAACCAGAGATTGAAATGAGCACAGATACCGTTCCATAAGCCAAATATGTAATAGACAAGAGTTACTCCTTGCTCAACGAAGTGGACTCAACACCCCATATTAAACGCCTAAGAATATACCTGACTAGTAAGTATCTTAAAACCTATGGATTTCTATGTCTCCGAAGGAGAATCAAGCATGTGTACAGCGGCATAAACGCAGCAGTGATAGGATTGGTGAGGTTCGGTGAGCAAATGCAGACCCTTTGAAGTCATATTGCATAGTACCCATTCCATGGGTCTCAACTCTCCAGGTTTAGGTATTCTTCCTTCAGCTAAAACATGCATGTGGAACCCAGAGTATGATCCACCGTGTGATCGGGAAACGTGTTCAAATGTGTCTCAGTTTTTGTCCCCTGGTACTCAGGTGCAACATTCCAGACGCTTTACTAACACTCTCCCCACTTGGAGAGTCAGTGCCTTTAACCTCCTGTTTGGCCCAGTTTGGAATTTCTGCGGAAGATGAACAGGAATAGGGAGAACCAATGAGAGACTAGCTGGAGGTGTCTGGACGGGGAAATTTAACTCTCATTTCCCACCAGGAAGTGGAATTAACCAAAGGCTCAATGTGCCATGCTGGAGCCACACTAGGGCCTGTAGCAATCCTGCAGTGTTGCGGCCAGCTCAGAAGAAAGCGAGTTGAAGAAAGGAGCTCAGGGGCACTGTAATTCACAAACCTGCAGAGTTATAAATGACAGCTATCGTCCAAAAATATATTGAAGGAAGGATGCCAAGAGGACTTGAAAGCGGGGCAGAATTGCAGGAAACCGATTTCAGGAGGTAGACTGGAATTGCATGTAAAGCATAGGAAAAGAGGCAGAACGTCCACAATGATGCACTTGGCCAAAAAGGACGTATGCGTTTTTTCCTGAATATATTCAGGAAAAAACCCATACGCACTTTTTGGCCAACCAAGCAAGCTTGCAAAGGAAATCTGCACTACAATGAAGTCTCACTGCCTCCCGGTCAAAAGGGCCATCTGAAAAACGTGTAAAATCCAGAAAGGCAGGACAGGCCATGGAGAACCGGGAGCCTTGTTATGCTGATGGGCGGGATGTAAATTGCCAACAGCCACTCTGGAGAAGTGTATGGTGTTTCCTGAAACATCTAGAAAACAAAGCAACAGAGCCTAGGGCACTTCCACTTATGGTCCTATAGCTTAGGGAAATTAAAATCTAAAAGACACAGCCACCCCAAAGTTTGGGACGGCTCTGTTTACAAGAACCTCGTTTACGGTACAAGTTCAATATCACAGAAAGCGAAAAATGGTTAAAGAAGTTTTGGTACTTACGTACAATGCAATATCACTCATCAATGAAATCTATGTCATCAGGCACGTAGCAGCATAATGAGTAGACTCAGGTACGATGATTCTAAGTGAAATAAGTCACACAGAAAAAGAAACATCATAAGACATCACTAATACACGGAATGTAAACTTGGCTACACAGGAACTGAATTACAAAACAGAACAGGGTCTCAAATGTAGAAAACCAACTTATGCTTGCTTAAGGGGAAAGGTGAGTTGGGGTGCTGCATAAAACCAGAGATTGAAATGAGCACAGATACCGTTCCATAAGCCAAATATGTAATAGACAAGAGCTACTCCTTGCTCAACGAAGTGGACTCAACACCCCATATTAAACGCCTAAGAATATACCTGACTAGAAAGAATCTGAAAACCTATGGATTTCTATGTCTCCGAAAGAGAATCAAGCGTGTGTACAGCGGCCTAAACGCAGCAGTGATAGGATTGGTGAGGTTCTCTGAGCAAATGCAGACCCTTTGAAGTCATATTGCATGGTACCCATTCCATGGGTCTCAACTCTCCAGGTTTAAGGGATTATTCCTTCAGCTAAAACATGCATGTGGAACCCAGAGTATGATCCACCGTGTGATCGGGAAACGTGTTCAAATGTGTCTCAGTTTTCATCCCCTTGTACTCGGGTGCAACATTCCAGACGCTTTACTAACACTCTCCCCACTTGGAGAGTCAGTGCCTTTAACCTCCTGTTTGGCCCAGTTTGCAATTTCTGCGTAAGATGGACAGGAATAGGGAGAACCAATGAGAGACTAGCCGGAGGTGTCTGGACGGGCAAATTTAACTCTCATTTCCCACCAGGAAGAGGAATTCACCAAAGGCTCAGTGTGCCGTGCCGGAACCACACTAGGGCCTGAAGCAATCATGTGGTGTTGTGGCCAGCTCACAAGAAAGCGAGTTGAAGAAAGGAGCTCAGGCGCACTGTCATTCACAAACCTGTCGAGTTATAAATGACAGCTATCGTCCAAAACTATATTGAAGTAAGGCTGCCAAGAGGACTTGAAAGCGGGGCAGAATTGCAGGAAACCGATTTCAGGAGGTAGACAGGAATTGCAATGAAAACATATGAAAAGAGGCAGAACGTCGACAATGATGCACTTGGCCAAAAAGTGCGTATGCGTTTTTTCCTGAATATATTCAGGAAGAAACGCATATACCCTTTCTGGCCAACCAAGCAAGCTTGCAAAGGAAATCTGCACTACAACAAAGTCTCACTTCCCCCCGGTCAAAAGGGCCATCTGAAAAAAGTGTAAAATCCAGAAAGGCAGGACAGGCCATGGAGAACTGGGAGCCTTGTTATGCTGATGGGCGGGATGTAAATTGCCAACAGCCACTCTGGAGAAGTGTATGGTGTTTCCTGAAACATCCAAAGAACAAAGCAACAGAGCCTAGGGCACTTCCACTTATGGTCCTATAGCTTAGGGAAATTAAAATCAATAAGACACAGCCACCCCAAAGTTTCGGACAGCTCTGTTTACAAGAACCTCATTTACGGTACAAGTTCAACATCGCAGAAAGCGAAATATGGATAAAGAAGTTGTGGTCCTTACGTACAATGCAATATCACTCAGCAATGAAATCTATGTCATCAGGCCAGTAGGAGCATAATGAGTGGATTCAGGTACAATGATTCTAAGTGAAATAAGTCACACAGAAAAAGAAACATCATAAGATATCACTAATACACGGAATGTAACCTTGGCTACACAGGAACTGAATTACAAAACAGAACAGGGGCTCAAATGTAGAAAAGCAACTTATGCTTGCTTAAGGGGAAAGGTGAGTTGGGGTGCTGCATAAAACCAGAGATTGAAATTAGCACAGATACCGTTCCATAAGCCAAATATGTAATAAACAAGAGCTACTCCTTGCTCAACGAAGTAGACTCAACACCCCATATTAAACGCCTAAGAATATACCTGACTAGTAAGAATCTGAAAACCTATGGATTTATATGTCTCTGAAAGAGAATCAAGCGTGTGTACAGCGGCATAAACGCAGCAGTTATAGGAATGGTGAGGTTCGGTGAGCAAATGCAGACCCTTAGAAGTCATATTGCATGGTACCCATTCCATGGGTCTCACCTCCCAGGTTTAAGGGATTCTTCCCTCAGCTAAAACATGTATGTGGGACCCAGAGTATGATCCATCATGTGACAGGGAAATGTGTTCAAATATGTCTCAGTTTTCGTCCCCTGGTTCTTGGGTGCAACATTCCAGACTGTTTACTAAAACTCTCCCCAGTTGGAGAGTCAGTGCCTTTAACCTCCTGTTTGGCCCAGTTTGAAATTTCTGTGAAAGATGAACAGGAATAGGGAGAACCAATGAGAGACTAGCTGCAGGTGTCAGGACAGGCAAATGTAACTCTCATTTCCGACGAGGAAAAGGAAATAACCAAACGCGCAGCGTGCCATGCCGGAACCACACTAGGGCCTGAAGCAATCCTGCGGTGTTGCGGCCAGCTCACAAGAAAGCGAGTTGAAGAAAGGAGCTCAGGGGCACTGTCATTCACAAACCTGGAGAGTTATAAAGGACAGCTATCATCCAAAAATATATTGAAGTAAGGCTGCCAAGAGGACTTGAAAGCGGGGCAGAATTGCAGGAAACCGATTTCAGGAGGTAGACTGGAATTGCATGTAAAGCATAGGAAAAGAGGCAGAACGTCCACAATGATGCACTTGGCCAAAGGGGCATATGCGTTTTTTCCTGAATATATTCAGAAAAAAACGCATACGCACTTTTTGGCCAACCAAGCAAGCTTGTGAAGGAAATCTGCACTACAATGAAGTCTCACTGCCCCCCGGTCAAAAGGGCCATCTGAAAAAAGTGTAAAATCCAGAGAGGCAGGACAGACCATGGAGAACTGGGAGCCTTGTTATGCTGATGGGCGGGATGTAAATTGCCAACAGCCACTCTGGAGAAGTGTATGGTGTTTCCTGAAACATCTAGAAAACAAAGCAACAGAACCTAGGTCACTTCCACTTATGGTCCAATAGCTTAGGGAAATTAAAATCAAAAAGACACAGCCACCCCAAAGTTTGGGACGGCTCTGTTTACAAGATCCTCGTTTACGGTACAAGTTCAATATCACAGAAAGCGAAAAATGGATAAAGAAGTTGTGGTACTTAAGTACAATGCAATATCACTCAGCAATGAAATCTATGTCATCAGGCACGTAGCAGCATAATGAGTGGACTCAGGTACGATGATTGTAAGTGAAATAAGTCACACAGAAAAAGAAACATCATAAGATATCACTAATACACGGAATGTAAACTTGGCTACACAGGAACTGAATTACAAAACAGAACAGGGTCTCAAATGTAGAAAACCAACTTATGCTTGCTTAAGGGGAAAGGTGAGTTGGGGTGCTGCATAAAACCAGAGATTGAAATGAGCACAGATACCGTTCCATAAGCCAAATATGTAATAGACAAGAGCTACTCCTTGCTCAACGAAGTGGACTCAACACCCCATATTAAACGCCTAAGAATATACCTGACTAGAAAGAATCTGAAAACCTATGGATTTATATGTCTCCGAAAGAGAATCAAGCGCGTGTACAGCGGCCTAAACGCAGCAGTGATAGGATTGGTGAGGTTCGGTGAGCAAATGCAGACCCTTTGAAGTCATATTGCATGGTACCCATTCCATGGGTCTCAACTCTCCAGGTTTAAGGGATTCTTCCTTCAGCTAAAACATGCCTGTGGAACCCAGAGTATGATCCACCGTGTGATCGGGAAACGTGTTCAAATGTGTCTCAGTTTTCGTCCCCTGGTACTCGGTTGCAACATTCCAGATGCTTTACTAACACTCTCCCCATTTGGAGAGTCAGTGCCTTTAACCTCCTGTTTGGCCCAGTTTGCAATTTCTGCGTAAGATGGACAGGAATAGGGAGAAGCAATGAGAGACTAGCCGGAGGTGTCTGGACGGGCAAATTTAACTCTCATTTCCCACCAGGAAGAGGAATTAACCAAAGGCTCAATGTGCCATTCCGGAACCACACTAGGGCCTGTAGCAATCCTGCAGTGTTGCGGCAAGCTCACAAGAAAGCGAGTTGAAGAAAGGAGCTCAGGGGCACTGTAATTCACAAAATTTCAGAGTTATAAATGACAGCTATCGTCCAAAAATATATTGAAGTAAGGCTGCCAAGAGGACTTGAAAGCGGGGCAGAATTGCAGGAAACCAATTTCAGGAGGTAGACTGGAATTGCATGTAAAGCATAGGAAAAGAGGCAGAATGCCCACAATGATGCACTTGGCCAAAAAGGGCGTATGCGTATTTTCCTGAATATATTCAGGAAAACACGCATACGCCCTTTTTGGCCAACCAAGCAAGCTTGCAAAGGAAATCTGCACTACAAGGAAGTCTCACTTCCCCCCGGTCAAAAGGGCCATCTGAAAAAAGTGTAAAATCCAGAAAGGCAGGACAGGCCATGGAGAACTGGGAGCCTTTTGATGCTGATGGGTGGGATGTAAACTGCCAACAGCCACTCTGGAGAAGTGTATGGTGTTTCCTGAAACATCTAAAAAACAAAGCAACAGAGCCTAGGCAACTTCCACTTATCATACTATAGCTTAGGGAAATTAAAATCAAAAAGACACAGCCACCCCAAAGTTTGGGAGGGCTCTGTTTACAAGAACCTCGTTTACGGTACAAGTTCAATATCACAGAAAGCGAAAAATAGATAAAGAAGTTGTGGTACTTACGGACAATGCAATATCACTCAGCAATGAAATCTATGTCATCAGGCCCATAGCAGCATAATGAGTGGATTCAGGTACGATGATTCTAAGTGAAATAAGTCACACAGAAAAAGAAACATCGTAAGATATCACTACTACACGGAATGTAAACTTGGCTACACAGGAACTGAATTACAAAACAGAACAGGGTCTCAAATGTAGAAAACCAACTTATGCTTGCTTAAGGGGAAAGGTGAGTTGGGGTGCTGCATAAAACCAGAGATTGAAATGAGCACAGATACCGTTCCATAAGCCAAATATGTAATAGAGAAGAGTCACTCCTTGCTCAACAAAGTGGACTCAACACCCCATATTAAACGCCTAAGAATATACCTGACTAGTAAGTATCTTAAAACCTATGGATTTCTACGTCTCTGAAGGAGAATCAAGCATGTGTACAGCGGCATAAACGCAGCAGTGATAGGATTGGTGAGGTTCGGTGAGCAAATGCAGACCCTTTGAAGTCATATTGCATAGTACCCATTCCATGGGTCTCAACTCTCCAGGTTTAAGTATTCTTCCTTCAGCTAAAACATGCATGTGGAACCCAGAGTATGATCCACCGTGTGATCGGGAAACGTGTTCAAATGTGTCTCAGTTTTTGTACCCTGGTACTCAGGTGCAACATTCCAGACGCTTTACTAACACTCTCCCCACTTGGAGAGTCAGTGCCTTTAACCTCCTGTTTGGCCCAGTTTGGAATTTCTGCGGAAGATGAACAGGAATAGGGAGAACCAATGAGAGACTAGCTGGAGGTGTCTGGACGGGGAAATTTAACTCTCATTTCCCACCAGGAAGTGGAATTAACCAAAGGCTCAATGTGCCGTGCTGGAGCCACACTAGGGCCTGTAGCAATCCTGCAGTGTTGCAGCCAGCTCAGAAGAAAGCGAGTTGAAGAAAGGAGCTCAGGGGCACTGTAATTCACAAACCTGCAGAGTTATAAATGACAGCTATCGTCCAAAAATATATTGAAGTAAGGATGCCAAGAGGACTTGAAAGCGGGGCAGAATTGCAGGAAACCGATTTCAGGAGGTAGACTGGAATTGCATGTAAAGCATAGGAAAAGAGGCAGAACGTCCACAATGATGCACTTGGCCAAAAATGACGTATGCGTTTTTTCCTGAATATATTCAGGAAAAAACCCATACGCACTTTTTGGCCAACCAAGCAAGCTTGCAAAGGAAATCTGCACTACAATGAAGTCTCACTGCCCCCCGGTCAAAAGGGCCATCTGAAAAACGTGTAAAATCCAGAAAGGCAGGACAGGCCATGGAGAACTGGGAGCCTTGTTATGCTGATGGGCGGGATGTAAATTGCCAACAGCCACTCTGGAGAAGTGTATGGTGTTTCCTGAAACATCTAGAAAACAAAGCAACAGAGCCTAGGGCACTTCCACTTATGGTCCTATAGCTTAGGGAAATTAAAATCAAAAAGACACAGCCACCCCAAAGTTTGGGACGGCTCTGTTTACAAGAACCTCGTTTACGGTACAAGTTCAATATCACAGAAAGCGAAAAATGGTTAAAGAAGTTTTGGTACTTACGTACAATGCAATATCACTCATCAATGAAATCTATGTCATCAGGCACGTAGCAGCATAATGAGTGGACTCAGGTACGATGATTCTAAGTGAAATAAGTCACACAGAAAAAGAAACATCATAAGACATCACTAATACACGGAATGTAAACTTGGCTACACAGGAACTGAATTACAAAACAGAACAGGGTCTCAAATGTAGAAAACCAACTTATGCTTGCTTAAGGGGAAAGGTGAGTTGGGGTGCTGCATAAAACCAGAGATTGAAATGAGCACAGATACCGTTCCATAAGCCAAATATGTAATAGACAAGAGCTACTCCTTGCTCAACGAAGTGGACTCAACACCCCATATTAAACGCCTAAGAATATACCTGACTAGAAAGAATCTGAAAACCTATGGATTTATATGTCTCCGAAAGAGAATCAAGCGCGTGTACAGCGGCCTAAACGCAGCAGTGATAGGATTGGTGAGGTTCGGTGAGCAAATGCAGACCCTTTGAAGTCATATTGCATGGTACCCATTCCATGGGTCTCAACTCTCCAGGTTTAAGGGATTCTTCCTTCAGCTAAAACATGCCTGTGGAACCCAGAGTATGATCCACCGTGTGATTGGGAAACGTGTTCAAATGTGTCTCAGTTTTCGTCCCCTGGTACTCGGGTGCAACATTCCAGATGCTTTACTAACACTCTCCCCACTTGGAGAGTCAGTGCCTTTAACCTCCTGTTTGGCCCAGTTTGCAATTTCTGCGTAAGATGGACAGGAATAGGGAGAAGCAATGAGAGACTAGCCGGAGGTGTCTGGACGGGCAAATTTAACTCTCATTTCCCACCAGGAAGAGGAATTAACCAAAGGCTCAATGTGCCATTCCGGAACCACACTAGGGCCTGTAGCAATCCTGCAGTGTTGCGGCAAGCTCACAAGAAAGCGAGTTGAAGAAAGGAGCTCAGGGGCACTGTAATTCACAAAATTTCAGAGTTATAAATGACAGCTATCGTCCAAAAATATATTGAAGTAAGGCTGCCAAGAGGACTTGAAAGCGGGGCAGAATTGCAGGAAACCGATTTCAGGAGGTAGACAGGAATTGCAATGAAAACATATGAAAAGAGGCAGAACGTCGACAATGATGCACTTGGCCAAAAAGTGCATATGCGTTTTTTCCTGAATATATTCAGGAAGAAACGCATACGCCCTTTCTGGCCAACCAAGCAAGCTTGCAAAGGAAATCTGCACTACAACAAAGTCTCACTTCCCCCCGGTCAAAAGGGCCATCTGAAAAAAGTGTAAAATCCAGAAAGGCAGGACAGGCCATGGAGAACTGGGAGCCTTGTTATGCTGATGGGCGGGATGTAAATTGCCAACAGCCACTCTGGAGAAGTGTATGGTGTTTCCTGAAACATCCAAAAAACAAAGCAACAGAGCCTAGGGCACTTCCACTTATGGTCCTATAGCTTAGGGAAATTGAAATCAATAAGACACAGCCACCCCAAAGTTTCAGACAGCTCTGTTTACAAGAACCTCATTTACGGTACAAGTTCAATATCGCAGAAAGCGAAATATGGATAAAGAAGTTGTGGTCCTTACGTACAATGCAATATCACTCAGCAATGAAATCTATGTCATCAGGCCAGTAGGAGCATAATGAGTGGATTCAGGTACAATGATTCTAAGTGAAATAAGTCACACAGAAAAAGAAACATCATAAGATATCACTAATACACGGAATGTAAACTTGGCTACACAGGAACTGAATTACAAAACAGAACATGGGCTCAAATGTAGAAAAGCAACTTATGCTTGCTTAAGGGGAAAGGTGAGTTGGGGTGCTGCATAAAACCAGAGATTGAAATTAGCACAGATACCGTTCCATAAGCCAAATATGTAATAAACAAGAGCTACTCCTTGCTCAACGAAGTAGACTCAACACCCCATATTAAACGCCTAAGAATATACCTGACTAGTAAGAATCTGAAAACCTATGGATTTATATGTCTCTGAAAGAGAATCAAGCGTGTGTACAGCGGCATAAAGGCAGCAGTTATAGGAATGGTGAGGTTCGGTGAGCAAATGCAGACCCTTTGAAGTCATATTGCATGGTACCCATTCCATGGGTCTCACCTCCCAGGTTTAAGGGATTCTTCCCTCAGCTAAAACATGTATGTGGGACCCAGAGTATGATCCATCATGTGACAGGGAAATGTGTTCAAATATGTCTCAGTTTTCGTCCCCTGGTTCTTGGGTTCAACATTCCAGACTGTTTACTAAAACTCTCCCCATTTGGAGAGTCAGTGCCTTTAACCTCCTGTTTGGCCCAGTTTGAAATTTCTGTGAAAGATGAACAGGAATAGGGAGAACCAATGAGAGACTAGCTGCAGGTGTCAGGACAGGCAAATGTAACTCTCATTTCCGACGAGGAAAAGGAAATAACCAAACGCGCAGCGTGCCATGCCGGAACCACACTAGGGCCTGAAGCAATCCTGCGGTGTTGCGGCCAGCTCACAAGAAAGCGAGTTGAAGAAAGGAGCTCAGGGGCACTGTCATTCACAAACCTGGAGAGTTATAAAGGACAGCTATCGTCCAAAAATATATTGAAGTAAGGCTGCCAAGAGGACTTGAAAGCGGGGCAGAATTGCAGGAAACCGATTTCAGGAGGTAGACTGGAATTGCATGTAAAGCATAGGAAAAGAGGCAGAACGTCCACAATGATGCACTTGGCCAAAGGGGCGTATGCGTTTTTTCCTGAATATATTCAGAAAAAAACGCATACGCCCTTTTTGGCCAACCAAGCAAGCTTGTGAAGGAAATCTGCACTACAATGAAGTCTCACTGCCCCCCGGTCAAAAGGGCCATCTGAAAAAAGTGTAAAATCCAGAGAGGCAAGACAGACCATGGAGAACTGGGAGCCTTGTTATGCTGATGGGCGGGATGTAAATTGCCAACAGCCACTCTGGAGAAGTGTATGGTGTTTCCTGAAACATCTAGAAAACAAAGCAACAGAGCCTAGGTCACTTCCACTTATGGTCCAATAGCTTAGGGAAATTAAAATCAAAAAGACACAGCCACCCCAAAGTTTGGGACGGCTCTGTTTACAAGATCCTCGTTTACGGTACAAGTTCAATATCACAGAAAGCGAAAAATGGATAAAGAAGTTGTGGTACTTAAGTACAATGCAATATCACTCAGCAATGAAATCTATGTCATCAGGCACGTAGCAGCATAATGAGTGGACTCAGGTACGATGATTGTAAGTGAAATAAGTCACACAGAAAAAGAAACATCATAAGATATCACTAATACACGGAATGTAAACTTGGCTACACAGGAACTGAATTACAAAACAGAACAGGGTCTCAAATGTAGAAAACCAACTTATGCTTGCTTAAGGGGAAAGGTGAGTTGGGGTGCTGCATTAAACCAGAGATTGAAATGAGCACAGATACCGTTCCATAAGCCAAATATGTAATAGACAAGAGCTACTCCTTGCTCAACGAAGTGGACTCAACACCCTATATTAAACGCCTAAGAATATACCTGACTAGTAAGTATCTTAAAACCTATGGATTTCTATGTCTCCGAAAGAGAATCAAGCGTGTGTACAGCAGCATAAACGCAGCAGTGATAGGACTGGTGAGGTTCGGTGAGCAAATGCAGACCCTTTGAAGTCATATTGCATGGTACCCATTCCATGGGTCTCAACTCTCCAGGTTTAAGGGATTCTTCCTTCAGCTAAAACATGCATGTGGAACCCAGAGTATGATCCACCGTGTGATCGGGAAACGTGTTCAAATGTGTCTCAGTTTTTGTCCCCTGGTACTCGGGTACAACATTCCAGACGCTTTACTAACACTCTCCCCACTTGGAGAGTCAGTGCCTTTAACCTCCTGTTTAGACAAGTTTGCAATTTCTGCGTAAGATGAACAGGAATAGGGAGAACCAATGAGAGACTAGCTGGAGGTGTCTGGACGGGCAAATTTAACTCTCATTTCCCACAAGGAAGAGGAATTAACCAAAGGCTCAGTGTGCCGTGCTGGAACCATACTAGGGCCTGTAGCAATCCTGCAGTGTTGCGGCAAGCTTACAAGAAAGCGAATTGAAGAAAGGAGCTCAGAGGCACTGTAATTCACAAAACTGCAGAGTTATAAATGACAGCTATCGTCCAAAAATATATTGAAGTAAGGCTGCCAAGAGGACTTGAAAGCGGGGCAGAATTGCAGGAAACCAATTTCAGGAGGTAGACTGGAATTGCATGTAAAGCATCGGAAAAGAGGCAGAATGCCCACAATGATGCACTTGGCCAAAGGGGCGTATGCGTTTTTTCCTGAATATATTCAGGAAAAAACGCATACGCCCTTTTTGGCCAACCAAGCAAGCTTGCAAAGGAAATCTGCACTACAATGAAGTCTCACTGACCCACGGTCAAAAGGGCCATCTGAAAAAAGTGTAAAATCCCGAAAGGCAGGACAGGCCATGGAGAACTGGGAGCCTTTTGATGCTGATGGGTAGGATGTAAACTGCCAACAGCCACTCTGGGGAAGTGTATGGTGTTTCCTGAAACATCTAAAAAACAAACCAACAGAGCCTAGGCCACTTCCACTTATCGTCCTATAGCTTAGGGAAATTAAAATAAAAAAGACACAGCCACCCCAATGTTTGGGACGGCTCTGTTTACAAGAACCTCGTTTATGGTACAAGTTCAATATCACAGAAAGCAAAAAATGGATAAAGAAGTTGTGGTACTTACGTACAATGCAATATCACTCAGCAATGAAATCTATGTCATCAGGCCCATAGCAGCATAATGAGTGGATTCAGGTACGATGATTCTAAGTGAAATAAGTCACACAGAAAAAGAAACATCATAAGATATCACTAGTACACGGAATGAAAACTTAGCTACACAGGAACTGAATTACAAAACAGAACAGGGTCTCAAATGTAGAAAAGCAACTTATGCTTGCTTAAGGGGAAAGGTGAGTTGGGGTGCTGCATAAAACCAGAGATTGAAATGAGCACAGATACCGTTCCATAAGCCAAATATGTAATAGAGAAGAGTTACTCCTTGCTCAACGAAGTGGACTCAACACCCCATATTAAACGCCTAAGAATATACCTGACTAGTAAGTATCTTAAAACCTATGGATTTCTATGTCTCCAAAGGAGAATCAAGCATGTGTACAGCGGCATAAACGCAGCAGTGATAGGATTGGTGAGGTTCGGTGAGCAAATGCAGACCCTTTGAAGTCATATTGCATAGTACCCATTCCATGGGTCTCAACTCTCCAGGTTTAAGTATTCTTCCTTCAGCTAAAACATGCATGTGGAACCCAGAGTATGATCCACCGTGTGATCGGGAAACGTGTTCAAATGTGTCTCAGTTTTTGTACCCTTGTACTCAGGTGCAACATTCCAGACGCTTTACTAACACTCTCCCCACTTGGAGAGTCAGTGCCTTTAACCTCCTGTTTGGCCCAGTTTGCAATTTCTGCGGAAGATGAACAGGAATAGGGAGAACCAATGAGAGACTAGCTGGAGGTGTCTGGACGGGGAAATTTAACTCTCATTTCCCACCAGGAAGTGGAATTAACCAAAGGCTCAATGTGCCGTGCTGGAGCCACACTAGGGCCTGTAGCAATCCTGCAGTGTTGCTGCCAGCTCAGAAGAAAGCGAGTTGAAGAAAGGAGCTCAGGGGCACTGTAATTCACAAACCTGCAGAGTTATAAATGACAGCTATCGTCCAAAAATATATTGAAGTAAGGATGCCAAGAGGACTTGAAAGCGGGGCAGAATTGCAGGAAACCGATTTCAGGAGGTAGACTGGAATTGCATGTAAAGCATAGGAAAAGAGGCAGAACGTCCACAATGATGCACTTGGCCAAAAAGGACGTATGCGTTTTTTCCTGAATGTATTCAGGAAAAAACCCATACGCACTTTTTGGCCAACCAAGCAAGCTTGCAAAGGAAATCTGCACTACAATGAAGTCTCACTGCCCCCCGGTCAAAAGGGCCATCTGAAAAACGTGTAAAATCCAGAAAGGCAGGACAGGCCATGGAGAACTGGGAGCCTTGTTATGCTGATGGGCGGGATGTAAATTGCCAACAGCCACTCTGGAGAAGTGTATGGTGTTTCCTGAAACATCTAGAAAACAAAGCAACAGAGCCTAGGGCACTTCCACTTATGGTCCTATAGCTTAGGGAAATTAAAATCTAAAAGACACAGCCACCCCAAAGTTTGGGACGGCTCTGTTTACAAGAACCTCGTTTACGGTACAAGTTCAATATCACAGAAAGTGAAAAATGGTTAAAGAAGTTGTGGTACTTACGTACAATGCAATATCACTCATCAATGAAATCTATGTCATCAGGCACGTAGCAGCATAATGAGTGGACTCAGGTACGATGATTCTAAGTGAAATAAGTCACACAGAAAAAGAAACATCATAAGACATCACTAATACACGGAATGTAAACTTGGCTACACAGGAACTGAATTACAAAACAGAACAGGGTCTCAAATGTAGAAAACCAACTTATGCTTGCTTAAGGGGAAAGGTGAGTTGAGGTGCTGCATAAAACCAGAGATTGAAATGAGCACAGATACCGTTCCATAAGCCAAATATGTAATAGACAAGAGCTACTCCTTGCTCAACGAAGTGGACTCAACACCCCATATTAAACGCCTAAGAATATACCTGACTAGAAAGAATCTGAAAACCTATGGATTTATATGTCTCCGAAAGAGAATCAAGCGCATGTACAGTGGCCTAAACGCAGCAGTGATAGGATTGGTGAGGTTCGGTGAGCAAATGCAGACCCTTTGAAGTCATATTGCATGGTACCCATTCCATGGGTCTCAACTCTCCAGGTTTAAGGGATTCTTCCTTCAGCGAAAACATGCATGTGGAACCCAGAGTATGATCCACCATGTGATCGGGAAACGTGTTCAAATGTGTCTCAGTTTTTGTACCCTGGTACTCAGGTGCAACATTCCAGACGCTTTACTAACACTCTCCCCACTTGGAGAGTCAGTGCCTTTAACCTCCTGTTTGGCCCAGTTTGCAATTTCTGCGTAAGATGGACAGGAATAGGGAGAAGCAATGAGAGACTAGCCGGAGGTGTCTGGACGGGCAAATTTAACTCTCATTTCCCACCAGGAAGAGGAATTAACCAAAGGCTCAATGTGCCATTCCGGAACCACACTAGGGCCTGTAGCAATCCTGCAGTGTTGCGGCAAGCTCACAAGAAAGCGAGTTGAAGAAAGGAGCTCAGGGGCACTGTAATTCACAAAATTTCAGAGTTATAAATGACAGCTATCGTCCAAAAATATATTGAAGTAAGGCTGCCAAGAGGACTTGAAAGCGGGGCAGAATTGCAGGAAACCGATTTCAGGAGGTAGACAGGAATTGCAATGAAAACATATGAAAAGAGGCAGAACGTCGACAATGATGCACTTGGCCAAAAAGTGCGTATGCGTTTTTTCCTGAATATATTCAGGAAGAAACGCATACGCCCTTTCTGGCCAACCAAGCAAGCTTGCAAAGGAAATCTGCACTACAACAAAGTCTCACTTCCCCCCGGTCAAAAGGGCCATCTGAAAAAAGTGTAAAATCCAGAAAGGCAGGACAGGCCATGGAGAACTGGGAGCCTTGTTATGCTGATGGGCGGGATGTAAATTGCCAACAGCCACTCTGGAGAAGTGTATGGTGTTTCCTGAAACATCCAAAAAACAAAGCAACAGAGCCTAGGGCACTTCCACTTATGGTCCTATAGCTTAGGGAAATTGAAATCAATAAGACACAGCCACCCCAAAGTTTCGGACAGCTCTGTTTACAAGAACCTCATTTATGGTACAAGTTCAATATCGCAGAAAGCGAAATATGGATAAAGAAGTTGTGGTCCTTACGTACAATGCAATATCACTCAGCAATGAAATCTATGTCATCAGGCCAGTAGGAGCATAATGAGTGGATTCAGGTACAATGATTCTAAGTGAAATAAGTCACACAGAAAAAGAAACATCATAAGATATCACTAATACACGGAATGTAAACTTGGCTACACAGGAACTGAATTACAAAACAGAACAGGGGCTTAAATGTAGAAAACCAACTTATGCTTGCTTAAGGGGAAAGGTGAGTTGGGGTGCTGCATAAAACCAGAGATTGAAATTAGCACAGATACCGTTCCATAAGCCAAATATATAATAAACAAGAGCTACTCCTTGCTCAACGAAGTAGACTCAACACCCCATATTAAACGCCTAAGAATATACCTGACTAGTAAGAATCTGAAAACCTATGGATTTATATGTCTCTGAAAGAGAATCAAGCGTGTGTACAGCGGCATAAAGGCAGCAGTTATAGGAATGGTGAGGTTCGGTGAGCAAATGCAGACCCTTTGAAGTCATATTGCATGGTACCCATTCCATGGGTCTCACCTCCCAGGTTTAAGGGATTCTTCCCTCAGCTAAAACATGTATGTGGGACCCAGAGTATGATCCATCATGTGACAGGGAAATGTGTTCAAATATGTCTCAGTTTTCGTCCCCTGGTTCTTGGGTGCAACATTCCAGACTGTTTACTAAAACTCTCCCCAGTTGGAGAGTCAGTGCCTTTAACCTCCTGTTTGGCCCAGTTTGAAATTTCTGTGAAAGATGAACAGGAATAGGGAGAACCAATGAGAGACTAGCTGCAGGTGTCAGGACAGGCAAATGTAACTCTCATTTCCGACGAGGAAAAGGAAATAACCAAACGCGCAGCGTGCCATGCCGGAACCACACTAGGGCCTGAAGCAATCCTGCGGTGTTGCGGCCAGCTCACAAGAAAGCGAGTTGAAGAAAGGAGCTCAGGGGCACTGTCATTCACAAACCTGGAGAGTTATAAAGGACAGCTATCGTCCAAAAATATATTGAAGTAAGGCTGCCAAGAGGACTTGAAAGCGGGGCAGAATTGCAGGAAACCAATTTCAGGAGGTAGACTGGAATTGCATGTAAAGCATCGGAAAAGAGGCAGAATGCCCACAATGATGCACTTGGCCAAAGGGGCGTATGCGTTTTTTCCTGAATATATTCAGGAAAAAACGCATACGCCCTTTTTGGCCAACCAAGCAAGCTTGCAAAGGAAATCTGCACTACAATGAAGTCTCACTGACCCACGGTCAAAAGGGCCATCTGAAAAAAGTGTAAAATCCCGAAAGGCAGGACAGGCCATGGAGAACTGGGAGCCTTTTGATGCTGATGGGTGGGATGTAAACTGCCAACAGCCACTCTGGGGAAGTGTATGGTGTTTCCTGAAACATCTAAAAAACAAACCAACAGAGCCTAGGCCACTTCCACTTATCGTCCTATAGCTTAGGGAAATTAAAATAAAAAAGACACAGCCACCCCAATGTTTGGGACGGCTCTGTTTACAAGAACCTCGTTTACGGTACAAGTTCAATATCACAGAAAGCGAAAAATGGATAAAGAAGTTGTGGTACTTACGTACAAAGCAATATCACTCAGCAATGAAATCTATGTCATCAGGCCCATAGCAGCATAATGAGTGGATTCAGGTACGATGATTCTAAGTGAAATAAGTCACACAGAAAAAGAAACATCATAAGATATCACTAGTACACGGAATGAAAACTTGGCTACACAGGAACTGAATTACAAAACAGAACATGGTCTCAAATGTAGAAAACCAACTTATGCTTGCTTAAGGGGAAAGGTGAGTTGGGGTGCTGCATAAAACCAGAGATTCAAATGAGCACAGATACCGTTCCATAAGCCAAATATGTAATAGACAAGAGCTACTCCTTGCTCAACGAAGTGGACTCAACACCCCATATTAAATGCCTATGAATATACCTGACTAGTAAGAATCTTAAAACCTATGGATTTATATGTCTCCGAAAGAGAATCAAGCGTGTGTACAGCGGCATAAACGCAGCAGTGATAGGATTGGTGAGGTTCGGTGAGCAAATGCAGACCCTTTGAAGTCATATTGCATGGTACCCATTCCATGGGTCTCAACTCTCCAGGTTTAAGGGATTCTTCCTTCAGCTAAAACATGCATGTGGAACCCAGAGTATGATCCACTGTATGATCGGGAAACGTGTTCAAATGTGTCTCAGTTTTCGTCCCCTGGTACTCGGGTGCAACATTCCAGACGCTTTACTAACACTCTCCCCACTTGGAGAGTCAGTGCCTTTAACCTCCTGTTTGGCCCAGTTTGCAATTTCTGCGGAAGATGAACAGGAATAGGGAGAACCAATGAGAGACTAGCTGGAGGTGTCTGGACGGGCAAATTTAACTCTCATTTCCCACCAGGAAGTGGAATTAACCAAAGGCTCAATGTGCCGTGCTGGAGCCACACTAGGGCCTGTAGCAATCCTGCAGTGTTGCTGCCAGCTCACAAGAAAGTGAGTTAAAAAACGGAGCTCAGGGGCACTGTAATTCACAAAACTGCAGAGTTATAAATGACAGCTATCGTCCAAAAATATATTGAAGTAAGGCTGCCAAGAGGACTTGAAAGCGGGGCAGAATTGCAGGAAACCGATTTCAGGAGGTAGACTGGAATTGCATGTAAAGCATAGGAAAAGAGGCAGAATGTCCACAATGATGCACTTGGCCAAATGGGCGTATACGTTTTTACCTGAATATATTCAGAAAAAAACGCATACGCTCTTTTTGGTCAACCAAGCAACCTTGCGAAGGAAATCTGCACTACAATGAAGTCTCACTGACCCACGGTCAAAAGGGCCATCTGAAAAAAGTGTAAAATCCCGAAAGGCAGGACAGGCCATGGAGAACTGGCAGCCTTTTGATGCTGATGGGTGGTATGTAAACTGCCAACAGCCACTCTGGGGAAGTGTATGGTGTTTCCTGAAACATCTAAAAAACAAACCAACAGAGCCTAGGCCACTTCCACTTATCGTCCTATAGCTTAGGGAAATTAAAATAAAAAAGACACAGCCACCCCAATGTTTGGGACGGCTCTGTTTACAAGAACCTCGTTTACGGTACAAGTTCAATATCACAGAAAGCGAAAAATGGATAAAGAAGTTGTGGTACTTACGTACAATGCAATATCACTCAGCAATGAAATCTATGTCATCAGGCCCGTAGCAGCATAATGAGTGGATTCAGGTACGATCATTCTAAGTGAAATAAGTCACACAGAAAAAGAAACATCATAAGATATCACTAGTACACGGAATGAAAACTTGGCTACACAGGAACTGAATTACAAAACAGAACAGGGTCTCAAATGTAGAAAACCAACTTATGCTTGCTTAAGGGGAAAGGTGAGTTGGGGTGCTGCATAAAACCAGAGATTCAAATGAGCACAGATACCGTTCCATAAGCCAAATATGTAATAGACAAGAGCTACTCCTTGCTCAACGAAGTGGACTCAACACCCCATATTAAACGCCTAAGAATATACCTGACTAGTAAGAATCTTAAAACCTATGGATTTATATGTCTCCGAAAGAGAATCAAGCGTGTGTACAGCGGCCTAAACGCAGCAGTGATAGGATTGGTGAGGTTCGGTGAGCAAATGCAGACCCTTTGAAGTCATATTGCATGGTACCCATTCCATGGGTCTCAACTCTCCAGGTTTAAGGGATTCTTCCTTCAGCTAAAACATGCATGTGGAACCCAGAGTATGATCCACCGTGTGATCGGGAAACGTGTTCAAATGTGTCTCAGTTTTCGTCCCCTGGTACTCGGGTGCAACATTCCAGACGCTTTACTAACACTCTCCCCACTTGGAGAGTCAGTGCCTTTAACCTCCTGTTTGGCCCAGTTTGCAATTTCTGCGTAAGATGGACAGGAATAGGGAGAAGCAATGAGAGACTAGCCGGAGGTGTCTGGACGGGCAAATTTAACTCTCATTTCCCACCAGGAAGAGGAATTAACCAAAGGCTCAATGTGCCATTCCGGAACCACACTAGGGCCTGTAGCAATCCTGCAGTGTTGCGGCAAGCTCACAAGAAAGCGAGTTTAAGAAAGGAGCTCAGGGGCACTGTAATTCACAAACCTGCAGAGTTATAAATGACAGCTATCGTCCAAAAATATATTGAAGTAAGGCTGCCAAGAGGACTTGAAAGCGGGGCAGAATTGCAGGAAACCGATTTCAGGAGGTAGACTGGAATTGCATGTAAAGCATAGGAAAAGAGGCAGAATGCCCACAATGATGCACTTGGCCACAGTGGCGTATGCGTTTTTTCCTGAATATATTCAGGAACACACGCATACGCCCTTTTTGGCCAACCAAGCAAGCTTGCAAAGGAAATCTGCACTACAATGAAGTCTCACTTCCCCCCGTTCAAAAGGGCCATCTGAACAAAGTGTAAAATCCAGAAAGGCAGGACAGGCCATGGAGAACTTGGAGCCTTTTGATGCTGATGGGTGGGATGTAAACTGCCAACAGCCACTCTGGGGAAGTGTATGGTGTTTCCTGAAACATCTAAAAAACAAAGCAACAGAGCGTAGGCCACTTCCACTTATCGTCCTATAGCTTAGGGAAATTAAAATCAAAAAGACACAGCCACCCCAATGTTTGGGACGGCTCTGTTTACAAGAATCTCGTTTACGGTACAAGTTCAATATCACAGAAAGCGAAAAATGGATAAAGAAGTTGTGGTACTTACGTACAATGCAATATCACTCAGCAATGAAATCTATGTCATCAGGCCCGTAGCAGCATAATGAGTGGATTCAGGTACGATGATTCTAAGTGAAATAAGTCACACAGAAAAAGAAACATCATAAGATATCACTAATACACGGAATGTAAACTTGGCTACACAGGAACTGAATTACAAAACAGAACAGGGTCTCAAATGTAGAAAACCAACTTATGCTTGCTTAAGGGGAAAGGTGAGTTGGGGTGCTGCATAAAACCAGAGATTGAAATGAGCACAGATACCGTTCCATAAGCCAAATATGTAATACACAAGAGTTACTCCTTGCTCAACGAAGTGGACTCAACACCCCATATTAAACGCCTAAGAATATACCTGACTAGTAAGTATCTTAAAACCTATGGATTTCTATGTCTCCGAAGGAGAATCAAGCATGTGTACAGCGACATAAACGCAGCAGTGATAGGATTGGTGAGGTTCGGTGAGCAAATGCAGACCCTTTGAAGTCACATTGCATGGTACCCATTCCATGGGTGTCAACTCTCCAGGTTTAAGGGATTCTTCCTTCAGCTAAAACATGCATGTGGAACCCAGAGTATGATCCACCGTGTGATCGGGAAACGTGTTCAAGTGTGTCTCAGTTTTTGTCCCCTGGTACTCAGGTGCAACATTCCAGACGCTTTACTAACACTCTCCCCACTTGGAGAGTCAGTGCCTTTAACCTCCTGTTTGGCCCAGTTTGCAATTTCTGCGTAAGATGAACAGGAATAGGGAGAACCAATGAGAGACTAGCTGGAGGTGTCTGGACGGGCAAATTTAACTCTCATTTCCCACCAGGAAGTGGAATTAACCAAAGGCTCAATGTGCCATGCTGGAGCCACACTAGGGCCTGTAGCAATCCTGCACTGTTGCTGCCAGCTCACAAGAAAGCGAGTTAAAAAAAGGAGCTCAGGGGCACTGTAATTCACAAACCTGCAGAGTTATAAATGACAGCTATCGTCCAAAAATATATTGAAGTAAGGCTGCCAAGAGGACTTGAAAGCGGGGCAGAATTGCAGGAAACCGATTTCAGGAGGTAGACTGGAATTGCATGTAAAGCATAGGAAAAGACGCAGAATGTCCACAATGATGCACTTGGCCAAATGGGCATATACGTTTTTTCCTGAATATATTCAGAAAAAAACGCATACGCTCTTTTTGGTCAACCAAGCAAGCTTGCGAAGGAAATCTGCACTACAATGAAGTCTCACTGCCCCCCGGTCAAAAGGGCCATCTGAAAAAAGTGTAAAATCCAGAGAGGCAGGACAGACCATGGAGAACTGGGAGCCTGGTTATGCTGATGGGCGGGATGTAAATTGCCAACAGCCACTCTGGAGAAGTGTATGGTGTTTCCTGAAACAACTAGAAAACAAAGCAACAGAGCCTAGGGCACTTCCACTTATGATCCTATAGCTTAGGGAAATTAAAATCAAAAAGACACAGCCACCCCAAAGTTTGGGACGGCTCTGTTTACAAGAACCTCGTTTACAGTACAAGTTCAATATCACAGAAAGCGAAAAATGGATAAAGAAGTTGTGGTACTTACGTACAATGCAATATCACTCAGCAATGAAATCTATGTCATCAGGCACGTAGCAGCATAATGAGTGGACTCAGGTACGATGATTGTAAGTGAAATAAGTCACACAGAAAAAGAAACATCATAAGATATCACTAATACACGGAATGAAAACTTGGCTACACAGGAACTGAATTACAAAACAGAACAGGGTCTCAAATGTAGAAAACCAACTTATGCTTGCTTAAGGGGAAAGGTGAGTTGGGGTGCTGCATAAAACCAGAGATTGAAATGAGCACAGATACCATTCCATAAGTCAAATATGTAATAGACAAGAGCTACTCCTTGCTCAGCGAAGTGGACTCAACACCCCATATTAAACGCCTAAGAATATACCTGACTAGTAAGTATCTTAAAACCTATGGATTTATATGTCTCCGAAAGAGAATCAAGCGTGTGTACAGCAGCATAAACGCAGCAGTGATAAGATTGGTGAGGTTCGGTGAGCAAATGCAGACCCTTTGAAGTCATATTGCATGGTACCCATTCCATGGGTCTCAACTCTCCAGGTTTAAGGGATTCTTCCTTCAGCTAAAACATGCATGTGGAACCCAGAGTATGATCCACCGTGTGATCGGGAAACGTGTTCAAATGTGTCTCAGTTTTCGTCCCCTGGTACTCGGGTTCAACATTCCAGACGCTTTACTAACACTCTCCCCACTTGGAGAGTCAGTGCCTTTAACCTCCTGTTTGGCCCAGTTTGCAATTTCTGCGTAAGATGGACAGGAATAGGGAGAAGCAATGAGAGACTAGCCGGAGGTGTCTGGACGGGCAAATTTAACTCTCATTTCCCACCAGGAAGAGGAATTAACCAAAGGCTCAATGTGCCATTCCGGAACCACACTAGAGCCTGTAGCAATCCTGCAGTGTTGCGGCAAGATTACAAGAAAGCGAGTTGAAGAAAGGAGCTCAGGGGCACTGTAATTCACAAAACTTCAGAGTTATAAATGACAGCTATCGTCCAAAAATATATTGAAGTATGGCTGCCAAGAGGACTTGAAAGCGGGGCAGAATTGCAGGAAACCAATTTCAGGAGGTAGACTGGAATTGCATGTAAAGCATAGGAAAAGAGGCAGAATGCCCACAATGATGCACTTGGCCAAAGGGGCGTATGCGTTTTTTCCTGAATATATTCAGGAAAACACGCATACGCCCTTTTTGGCCAACCAAGCAAGCTTGCAAAGGAAATCTGCACTACAATGAAGTCTCACTGCGCCCCGGTCAAAAGGGCCATCTGAACAAAGTGTAAAATCCAGAAAGGCAGGACAGGCCATGGAGAACTGGGAGCCTTTTGATGCTGATGGGTGGGATGTAAACTGTCAACAGCCACTCTGGGGAAGTGTATGGTGTTTCCTGAAACATCTAAAAAACAAAGCAACAGAGCATAGGCCACTTCCACTTATCGTCCTATAGCTTAGGGAAATTAAAATCAAAAAGACACAGCCACCCCAAAGTTTGGGACGGCTCTGTTTACAAGAATCTCGTTTACGGTACAAGTTCAATATCACAGAAAGCGAAAAATGGATAAAGAAGTTGTGGTACTTACGTACAATGCAATATCACTCAGCAATGAAATCTATGTCTTCAGGCCCATAGCAGCATAATGAGTGGATTCAGGTACGATGATTCTAAGTGAAATAAGTCACACAGAAAAAGAAACATCTTAAGATATCACTAATACACGGAATGTAAACTTGGCTACACAGGAACTGAATTACAAAACAGAACAGGGTCTCAAATGTAGAAAAGCAACTTATGCTTGCTTAAGGGGAAAGGTGAGTTGGGGTGCTGCATAAAACCAGAGATTGAAATGAGCACAGATACCGTTCCATAAGCCAAATATGTAATACACAAGAGTTACTCCTTGCTCAACGAAGTGGACTCAACACCCCATATTAAACGCCTAAGAATATACCTGACTAGTAAGTATCTTAAAACCTATGGATTTATATGTCTCCGAAAGAGAATCAAGCATGTGTACAGCGGCATAAACGCAGCAGTGATAGGATTGGTGAGGTTCGGTGAGCAAATGCAGACCCTTTGAAGTCATATTGCATGGTTCCCATTCCATGGGTGTCAACTCTCCAGGTTTAAGGGATTCTTCCTTCAGCTAAAACATGCATGTGGAACCCAGAGTATGATCCACCGTGTGATCGGGAAACGTGTTCAAATGTGTCTCAGTTTTTGTCCCCTGGTACTCAGGTGCAACATTCCAGACGCTTTACTAACACTCTCCCCACTTGGAGAGTCAGTGCCTTTAACCTCCTGTTTGGCCCAGTTTCCAATTTCTGCGGAAAATGAACAGGAATAGGGAGAACCAATGACAGACTAGCTGAAGGCGTTTGGACGGGCAAAGTTAACTCTCATTTCCCACCAGGAAGAGGAATTAACCAAAGGCTCAGCATGCCGTGCCGGAACCACACTAGGGCCTGAAGCAATCCTGCGGTGTTGCGGCCAGCTTACAAGAAAGGGAGTTGAAGAAAGGAGCTCAGGGGCACTGTCATTCACAAACCTGCAGAGTTATAAATGACAGCTATCGTCCAAAAATATATTGAAGTAAGGCTGCGAAGAGGACTTGAATGCGGGGCAGATTTGCAGGAAACCGATTTCAGGAGGTAGACTGGAATTGCATTTAAAGCAGAGGAAAAGAGGCAGAACGTCCACAATGATGCACTTGGCCAAAAAGGGCGTATGCGTTTTTTCCTGAATATATTCAGGAAAAAACACATACGCCCTTTTTGGCCAACAAAGCAAGCTTGCAATGGAAATCGGCGCTACAAAGAAGTCTCACCTCCCCCCGGTCAAAAGGGCCATCTGAAAAAAGTGTAAAATCCAGAAAGGCAGGACAGGCCATGGAGAACTGGGAGCCTTGTTATGCTGATGGGAGGGATGTAAATTGCCAACAGCCACTGTGGAGAAGTGTATGGTGTTTCCTGAAACATCTAAACAACAAAGCAATAGAGCCTAGGGCACTTCCACTTATGGTCCTATAGCTTAGGGAAATGAAAATCAAAAAGACACAGCCACCCCAATGTTTGGGACGTCTCTGTTTACAAGAACCTCGTTTACTGTACAAGTTCAATATTGCAGAAAGCGAAAAATGGATAAAGAAGTTGTGATACTTACGTACAATGCAATATCACTCAGCAATGAAATCAATGTCATCAGGCCCGTAGCAGAATAATGACTGGATTCAGGTACGATGATTCTAAGTGAAATAAGTCACACAGAAAAAGAAACATCATAAGATATCACTAATACACGGAATGTAACCTTGGCTACACAGGAACTGAATTACAAAACACAACAGGGTCTCAAATGTAGAAAACCAACGCTTAAGGGGAAAGGCGAGTTGGGGTGCTGCATAAAACCAGAGATTGAAATTAGCACAGATACCGTTCCATAAGCCACGTATGTAATAGACAAAATTATACTGAAGTAAGGCTGAGAAGAAGACTTGAATGTGGGGCAGAATTGCTGGAAACCGATTTCAGAAGGTACACTGGAGTCACTCTTAAAGCATAGGAAAAGAGATAGAACTTGGAAAATAATGCACTTGGCAAAAAAGGGCATATGTGTTTTATCCAGTGCTCTCATAACCGAGGGGAGGAGGCTCCCAGCAGGCTCCAAGTGCCACCAGAGGGCTCATGTCCACAAGGTGAGGTGAGCAAGCCAGGCAGGAGTTACCTCACAGCAGAGGTCCCACCTCACAGAAGGGTGAGAAACCCAGCCAACATCAGACTCTCACCAGAGGGCCCACATCACCAAGGGGATGGGAACCAGGCAGGAGTGTCTTCACACCAGTGGGGCCACATCATCAAAAGGTGAGGTACTCAGCACATGTGTCCTCAAACCAGAGGACCCACATCACCAAGGGACTCGGAGTGAGGCAGGCTGGAGTAGCCTCACAACACTGGGCCCATAGAATAAAAAAGTGAGGAATCCAGCATTTGGAACCTCCCAGCAGGCGGCCCAGAGCACCGAGGGTATGGGATCCAGGCCACAGTGAACTCACAGAAGAGGGCCCATGTCATGAAACTGAGCAACCCAGCCATTGGGACCTCAGAGCAGGAGGCCCACATCCCCATGGGGATATAAATCTGGTAGGAGTGTCCTTGCACCACTGAGAACGTATCAGAAAATTTTGGGAGACCAGCAGTTAGGGCCTGACGCCAGGGGGCCCTCATAACTGAGGGGAGGAGACTCCCAGCAGGTTCCAACTGCCAACAGAGGGCCCACGTCTACAAGGTGGCATGCGCCAGCCAGGCAGTAGTGACCTCACAGCAGAGGGCCTATCTCACAGAAGGGTGAGGAACCGAGGCAGGATGAGACTCTCGCCAGAGGGCCCACAACACCAAGGGGATGGGAACCAGTCAGGACTGTCCTCCCACCAGTGGGGCCACATCATCGAAAGGTGAGGAACCCAGCACATGTGGCCTCATATCAGAGGACATACATCACAAAGGGGATGGGAGTGAGGCAGGTAGGAGTAGCCTAAAAACAGAGGGCCCAAAGAATAAAAAAGGTGAGGAATCCAGCATTTGGAACCTCCCAGCAGGCGGCCGAGAGCACAGAAGCTATGGGATTCAGGCAGGAGTGAACTACCACCAGAGAGCCCACATCATGAAACTGTGAGCAACCCAGGCGTTGGGACCTCAGAGCAGAAAGCCCACATCCCCATGGGGATGGGAACCTGACAGGAGTATCCTGGCATCACTGGGCTCACATCAGAAAACGTGGGGAGCCCAGCAGTTAGGGCCTGATGCTAGAGGGCCGTCATCACCGAGGGCAGGAGGCTCCCAGCAGGTTCCATGTGCCAACAGAGGGCCCACGTCGCCAAGTTGATGTGTGCAAGTCAGGCAGGATTGACCTCACAGCAGAGGGCCTACCTCACAGAAGAGTGAGGAACCCAGCCAGGATAAGACTGTCACCAGAAGGCCCACATCACCAAGGGGATGGGAACCAGGCAGGAGTGTCCTCACACCAGTGGGGCCACATCATTGAAAGTTGCGGAACCCAGCACATGTGGCCTCAAACCAGAGGACCCACATCACGAAGGGGTTGCGAGTGAGGCAGGCAGGAGGAGCATCACAACACAGGACCCATAGAATACAAAAGTTGAGGAATCGAGCAGTTGGAACCTCCCAGCAGGCGGCCCAGAGCACAGAGGATATGGCTTCCATGCCAGAGTGAACTAACAGCAGAGAGCCCACATCATGAAACTGTGAACAACCCAGCCGTTGGGACCTCAGAGCAGAAGGCCCATATCCCAATGGGGATGTGAACCTGGCTGGAGTGTCCTCGCACCACTGGGTGCACATCACAAAATGTGGGGAGCCCAGCCGTTAAGGCCTGACGCCAGAGGGCCCTCATCACCGAGGGGAGGAGGCTCCCAGCAGGCTCCAAGTGCCACCAGAGGGCTCATGTCCACAAGGTGAGGTGAGCAAGCCAGGCAAGAGTTACCTGATAATAGAGGGCTCACCACACAGATGGTGAGGAACCCAGCAAGGATCAGACTCTCACCAGAGGGCCCACATCACAAAGGGGATGGGAACCAGTCAGGATTATCCTCACACCAGTGGGGCCTCATCATCTTAAGGTGAGGAACCCAGCACATGTGTCCTCAAACCAGAGGACCCACATCACCAAGGGCCTTGGAGTGAGGCAGGCAGGAGTAGCCTCACAACACAGGGCACATAATATAAAAAACGTGAGGATTCCAGCATTTAGACCTTCCAGCAGGCGGCCCAGAACACCGAGGCTATGGGAGCCAGGCCACAGTGAACTCACAGCAGAGGGCCCACATCATAAAACTGTGAGCAACCCAGGCGTTGGGACCTCAGTGCAGAAGGCCCACATCCCCATGGGAATGGGAACCTGGCTGGAGTGTCCTCGCACCACTGGGCGCACATCAGAAAATGTGGGGAGCCCACCATTTAGGGCCTGACGCCAGAGGGCCGTCATCACCGAGAGGAGGAGGCACCCTGCACGCTCCAACTGCCACCAGAGGGCTCACGTCTCCAAGGTGACGTGTGCCAGCCAGGCAGGAGTGACCTCACAGCAGAGGGCCTACCTCACAGAACGTTGAGGAACCCAGCCAGGAATAGACTCTCGCCAGAGGGCCCACCTCACCAAGGGGATGGGAACCAGGCAGGAGTGTCCTCACACGAGTGGGGCCACATCATCGAAAGGTGAGGAATGCAGCACATGTGGCCTCAAGCCATAGGACAGTCATCACCAAGGGGCTGGCAGTGAGGCAGGCAGGAGGAGCCTCACAACAGAGGGCACATAGAATAAAATGTTGAGGAATCCAGCAGTTGGAACCTCCCAGCAGGCGGCTCAGAGCACCGATGATAAGGGATCCTTGCCGGAGTGAACTCACAGCAGAGGGCCCACATCATGGTACTGTGAGCAAGCCAGCCATTTTGACCTCAGAGCAGAAGGCCCATATCCCCTTGGGGATGGGAACCTGGCAAGAGTGTCCTCACTCACTTGGCGCACATCAGAAAATGTGAGGAGTCCAGCAGTTATGGCCTAAGGCAAGAGGGCCCTCATCACCGAGGGGAGGAGGATCCCAGCACACTCCAACTGCCACCAGAGGGCCCATGTCGCCAAGGTGACGTGTGCCAGACAGGCATGACTGACCTCACAGCAGAGGGCCCACCTCACAGAAGGGTGAGGAACCCAGCCAGGATCAGACTCTCACCTGAGGGCCCACATCAGCAAGGGGATGGGAACCAGTCAGGACTGTCTTCCCTCCAGTGGGGCCACATCAACGAAAGGTGCGGAACCCAGCACATGTGGCGTCAATTCAGAGGACACATATCACAAAGGGAATGGGAGTGAGGCAGGCAGGAGTAGCCTAAAAACAGAGGGCCCAAAGAATAAGAAAGGTGAGGAATCCAGCAGTTGGAACCTCCCAGCAGGCGGCCGAGAGCACAGAAGTTATGGGATGCAGGCAGGAGTGAACTAACAGCAGAGAGCCCACATCATGAAACTGTGAGCAACCCAGGCGTTGGGACCTCAGAGCAGAAGGCCCACATCCCAATGGGGATGTGAACCTGGCTGGAGTGTCCTCGCACCACAGGGTGCACATCACAAAATGTGGGGAGCCCAGCAGTTAGGGCCTGACGCCAGAGGTCCCTCATCACCGACGGGAGGAGGCTCCCAGCAGGCTCCAAGTGCCACCAGAGGGCTCATGTCCACAAGGCGAGGTGAGCAAGCCAGGCAGGAGTGACCTCACAGCAGACGGCCCACCTCACAGATGGGTGAGGAACCCAGCCAGGATCAGACTCTCAACAGAGGGCCCACATCACCAAGGGGATGTGAACCAGGCAGGAGTCTCCTAAGACCATTGGTCCCACATCATCGAAAGGTGAGGAACCCAGCACATGTGGCCTCAAACCAGAGGACACACATCACGAAGGGGCTGGGAGTGAGGCAGGCAGGAGGGTCCTCACAACAGAGGGCTCAAAAAAGTGAGGAATCCAGCAGTTGGAACCTCCCAGCAGGTGGCCAAGAGCACAGAGGCTATGGGATCCAAGCCTCTGTGAACTACACCAGAGAGCCCACATCATGAAAATCTGAACAACCCAGCCGTTGGGACCTCAGAGCAGAAGGCCCACATCCCCATGGAGATGGGATCCTAAGAGGAGTGCCAAAGCATCACTGGGCTCACTAAGAAAAGTTGGTGAGCCCAGCAGTTAGGGCCTGACCCAAGAGGGCCCTCATCACCGGGGGGAGCAAATTCCCAGCACGCTCCAACTGCCACCACACGGCTGACTTCACCAAGGCAATGTGTGCCAGCCATGCAGGAGTGACCTATCAGCAGAGGGTCTCCCTCACAGGTGGGTGAGGAACACAGCCAGGAACAGACTCTCACCAGGGGGTCCACATAACCACGTGGATGAGAACCAGGCAGGAGTGTCCTCACACTCGTGGGGCCACATCATCGAAAGGTGAGGAAGCCAGCAAAGGTGGCCACAAACCAGAAGACCCACATCACAAAGGGGTTGAGAGTGAGGTAGGTGTCTGGACGGGCATATTTAACACTCATTTCCCACCAGGAAGAGGAATTAACCAAAGGCTCAGCGTGCCCTGCCAGAAGCAGATTAGGGCCTGAAGCAGTCTTGCGGATTTGCGGCCAGCTCACAAGAAAGCGAGTTGAAGAAAGGAGCTCAGGGGCCCTGTAATTCACAAACATGCAGAGTTATAAATGACAGATAACGTCCAAAAATATGTTGAAGTGAGGCTGCGAAGAGGACTTAAAAGCGGGGCAGAATTTCAGGAAACCGATTTCAGGAGGTAGACTGGATTTGCATTTAAAGCATAGGAAAAGAGGCAGAACATCGACAATGATGCACTTGGCAAAAAAAGGCGTATGAGTTTGTTCCTGAATATATTCAGGAACAAACACATACGCCCTTTTTGGCAAACCAAGCAAGCTTGCAATGGAAATCCGAACTACTATGAAGTGTCACTTCCCCCCGGTATAAAGGGCCATCTGAGAAAAGTGTAAAATCCAGAAAGGCAAGACAGGCCATGGGGAAAAAGGAGCCTTGTTATGCTGATAGGCTGGATGTAAATTGCCAACAGCCACTCTGGAGAAGTGTATGGTGTTTCCTGATACATCTGAAAAACAAAGCAACAGAGTCTAGGGCATTTCCACTTATGGTCCTATAGCTTAGGGAAATTAAAATCAAAAAGACACAGCCACCCCAAAATTTGGGACGGCTCTGTTTACAGGAACCTCTTCTACAGTACAAGTTAAATATCCCAGAGAACAAATAATTGATAAAGAAGTTGCGGTACTTACGTACAACAGAATACCACTCAGCAATGAAATCTGTGTCACCAGGCCTGTACCAGCATAATGAGTGGATTGAGGCACGATGATTCTAAGTGAAATAAGTCACACAGAAAAAGAAACATCATAAGGTATCACTAATGCACAGAATGTAAACTTGGCTACACATGAACTGAATTACAAAACAGAACAGGGTCTCAAGTTTAGAAAACCAACTTATGCTTGCTTAAGGGGAAAGGTGAGTTGGGGTGCTGCATAAAACCAGAGTTTGAAATTAGCACAGATACCGTTCCATAAGCCAAATATGTAATAGACAAGACCTACCCCTTGCTCAACGAAATGGACTCAACAATGAGGTATCACCTCACACCTGTTAGAATGGGCATCATCTGAAAATCTACAAACAACAAATGCTGGAAAGGGTGTGGAGAAAAGGAACCCTCTTCCACTATTGTTGGGAATATAAATTGATACAGTCACTATGGAGAACAATATGGAGTTTCTTAAGAAACTAATAATAGAATTACCATATGATACAGCAATCCCAGTACTGGACATATACCCAGAGAAAACCATAAATCAAAAAGAGACATTCACCGCAATGTTCATTGCATCACTATTTACAATGTCGAGGTAATGGAAGCAACCTAAATGCCCACAGACAGACGAATGCATAAAGATGTGGTACATATATAAAATGGAATATTACTAAGCCATGAAAGGAATGAAATTGGGTCATTTGTAGAGACGTCGATGGATCTAGAGACTGTCATACAGAGTGAAGTAAGTCAGAAAGAGAAAAACAAATCTTGTATATTCATGCATATATGTGGAACCTAGAAAAACTGTACAGATTAACCGTTTTGCAAGGCATAAATAGAGCAACAGATGTAGACAACAATCGTATGGACAACAAGGGGGGAAAGCTCTTGGGGGGTGGTGGTGGGAGGAGTTGAGAGATTGGGATTGGCATGTAAACATTTATATGTATAAAATAGATAACCAATAAGATCCTGCTGTATAAAAATATAAAATAAAATTCAAAATTAAAAAGAAATAAAATTTAAAAAATAAAACAGAAAAAACAATTATTCCCTTCACATACATGTATTTATATGAATAAATTATTTCCATGCTTATATCTGTAAATACAAAAAAGAGGAAGAAGATCTACCTTGAACCAAAAACGAAAAAGAGAAAAAAAAAAACAGAACCCACCAGTTACTCAGAGGAAAACCGTATCAGGGCACTTGCTCCAGTTGTAAACAATTCTGAAGTTGGTCAGTGGTGGGGAATCGTCTCCCATTCAGCCAGCAGCCCCCACACAACAAGCGTCCTCATTGCAAAGCTGGGGCACCGTGCCGAGGCATCTGTGAGTAAACGTGAGCTGAGCCCCAGGCCAGTTGCTGCTGAACTGTTCCCACCCTTCCCAGGTAAAACACCTGAATATATACAAGGACTTGAAAGCCTAGAGGAAGGGCCATGGAGCCACACGAGTGACAGCATGCCAGCTGACTTGGTGCCTGCAGGCCAGCCAGGATGGTCCTGGCCCTGGGTGCTCTTCTGGAAGATTTCCATTTCCCTGCCTGAGATACTCGTCCTGTCCGTGCCCCCACTGTTTTTTTCCTTCCTCACCTCTGCCCAGGGAGAAATTCCAGCAGCAGGTATGGGTGACACATCCTCTTCTTTAGCAGGTGGCAGCCTGGCAACTGCTGCAGAAAGTCCAGCAGAGCCCCACTCACACTGGGCCACCCACAAAGCCGTGGCCTCTCACTCCCTCCCACCAGCCCAGCCCCGAGACTGCTGACAGGGCAGAGAAAATGGCGTCAGGCACAGCTGCAGGGGCTCTTGCTGCCTGGAGTGGTATTTATATTGATCTCAACCCAGGCACACCTGGGGAGGGCTGGCCGGCACGGTAAGGCTGCCAAGGTCAGCCAATCATCACCCCTCAGGGGCTCACAGTTGCAGAAAATGGAACTTGCTGAACCGGCCAGGTCCAAGGAACAGGTGTGGGCTCCTGAGAGTCAGGATAGACAAGGGGCTGCAGCTTTGGCTTGTTTTCTAATCATTTTATCTGGCCCATGAGTGGGAGACAACTTCAAGAAAACCCTCTCCTAATGAGAGGAACCCAGGAGTCAGGGAGAGGAGGGGTGGGTGGTGGTTGGTGACAGAGGCCTGGTGCCCTGGGTGCAGTGGAAGTCTCTGGAAGACCAGGTGGAGGGAGGCCACACAGAGTGATGCCCAGGGTCACAGACCTGTCGGAGCTGCTGTTTGTTAGTTCAAGTCCTGCTCTGAGGTGCTCTGTGTCAGCTCTGAGCGACAGGTGAGCTGGGGGTGCTCTTCAATGAGGGCTATGTGCACGGTTCCTGTGTGCCCAGCCCTGCCACGGTACCTGCAAGGGTAGCTCTGTATCCTGGGAAGGGCCTGACCATGAGAGCCCCGTGGGCTGGGTTGGGGGTGGGGTACCTGCCCAGGAGAGCTCCATATCCTGGGATTGGCCTGACCACGAGAGCCCCATGGGCTGCTGGGGACCTGGTAAAGGATGTCAGGACAGTCAGTGAAGCCACCGAGGATATACCTCCAGTTGCTCCTGATTCCTACACCCTGCTGGTCATTCTACCAACCACCAGGACATGGTATTCTGTATTAGTCTTCAATGATGCCTTCTTTTGTATTCCATTAGTCCCAGAGTCACAAGAAATTTTGGCTTGTGAGTGGCAGGACTCAACATACAACTAAAACAATACTTCCGGGCCGTCTTGCCCCAAGGGTTCAAAAATTCCCACACCATCTTTGGGGAAAGCTTAGCTAAAGACCGAAAAGTTCTACCTCTGGAAAAGGAAACCCTCCTTCAATATGCAGATGACATTCTGATCGCCAGCCCTACTAAGGAGGCCTCTGAACTACCAAGCCAATAAAGGATAGAAGTTGTCCAAGAAAAAGCTCAAATATCACAGACTGCGGTGACCTGCCTGGGCTTCATTCTCACAGAAGGTCAGAGAAGCCCATCCCAGGAAAGGGAAGAAACCATTTGCAGCCTTACCCCTTTCTAAAACTAGAAGACAGCTTAGGGGTTCCTGGGGAGGCCAGGGTTTGCTGCTTCTGGATCCCTAACTACAGTCTACTAGCTGGGCCTCTATATGAAACACTGAAAGGAAAAGATGATGATCCTTTTGAACAGAATCCAGAAGTGGCCTTTCAAGAATGGAAAGAGCAGTCAATTCAGACCCTTGCCCTGGAACTCCCTAATTGAGCTAAACCCTTTGACCTTTCCATTCCCGGTGAAAGGTGAATCGCCATTGGAGAATTAGTGCAAAAACTGGGACCACTTGAAATGGAACAATGCAAGAATGCCATCCAGGTAGGATAAACTACAGTCACCAAGGGGCTTGGCCCACTGCCACATCTGGCCAAGATACTGGCAGTATCTAAAAACCTGGAAATCAGCAGCCCAAAAGGCCACCTCCCTCCTAAGGGAAAAGGACCCCACGTGGTGATCCTAATCACCAACCATGCCCTGAAGTTGCAGGGTTCGCTCCGTGGGCACACCGACCTCGAGTGAGGAGGCCCTCCAACTCCAACAACCAGAGAGATAACCAGGGGCAACAGGGCACCATGACGACTCGTGTGAACATCACTTGACCTGGAGTTTCTCTCATAAAACAACAATAGTGTGTCCCAAAGGAGTAGACTACTGTTTGCAGGACTTACTGCACCCAGAGGGGAGCTAATAATCTTGGCGGGGGAACCGTATATCACACTGTCACCATAGAAAAGCCTACAGACACCGTGATGATGGTGGCCAATAAGACCAGCTGGACTCCTGTTTACTTCAAAAGGCTGTTGACTCAGTGGCCATCATGGTCCTTGATCACCACTGACCCTGGACTGTCTGGGAGTTGAGCAGGCAGGGCTCTGACACCTGGTGCTGTTTTTACGTTAATTCAGGGGCCTAATTGAAGAAAGAGCAGACTACTGGTCAGAGCATCTAGGCTGGCAGAAACGGTCAGGCTAAGGTGGCAGAACAAATGTGGGGCGGGGTGAAATCGGCCCCCACAGCGTCTCTGCACATCTCTTTCCTGGACCCTTAAAGGTCATTAGAATCTATAACACTTCCAATGCTGGTGCTCAGGTGGACGAGCAGGGAGGCAGGGGTCCTGGGGCCAATCAACGTCACCTGGAGGCTTCTGGGGAGAAGTTCTGACCCTCGTCCCCTGGTATGAGGGCTCCCAACTCAGCACTCAGCAGTTACAGAAGAAGGGTCTGCACCCTCAGCACTCCAAGAATGAGGAACGGGACAAAAGGCAGAGGAGGGGTTTGTCCCCAGCAAAGCCCATTAAAAATCCCTGGGAGATAAAAATAGAATCTGGGCAATAAAGTCAAGTCTGACCTTTTTTATCCTTTGTGCTTTGTCTAATTTCACGTGCTCCTAGGGTCCCGCATGCAGAGGTTCCACACCCGGCACTTCAGACCAGATTTCCTAGTGCAGAATGGCTGGGTCGACACCTCAGCTCCTGGGGCCCAGTGCAGACTCCGAGATATAGAGCCTGAGCTGCAGCCAACCTGGCCCTCGAGAGCTCCGCCCCCTCCCTCCCACTGACTCTCACAGGATCTCTACACAGCAGCCCAGCCCACAGCCCACGGGGTAGTGCATGCTCTCACCTCTCCATTCTCTGATCAAAATATAAAGTTTCCTTTGCTTGTAAACCAAACTCAGTCTCGATCTGTTGGCCCCAGTGACACTGGGCAGGGGGACACTTGTTGGGGTCCACTCTGGAGGATCAGTAACAGAAATTGAGACTATTGTAACTTCAATGAACAGATGTGTGAGCCAAACTGTAGTTAACATAGAACAGTTTATAAGGCTCGGGTAAAATAAGATGTTTCTAACACTTCCATTTGATATTTCCATCACTTTATTATAAGCAAGTTCAGTGAAAAGGTTTGTCTTATTTGTCAGGTCAATATTAGAGAAATGAAGTGATTTCTTTCCAAGGATGTACATCTAATAATCTTGGTTAAAGCTTCAATCTTGTTTTAAATGCTTTTCCATTGAAAATGATACCTCTCTTTCAGCTCCCCCATTTCTGAGAAGTATAAAATCTTATAATTTATTATTACCAAAGGGGAAAGGTGGGAGGAGGGATAAATTAACAGTTTGGAATTAACACATACACACTGCTATGTATAAAATAGATCATCAACAAGGAACTACTGTATAGCACAGGGAACTACACTCAATATTTTGCAATAACCTATAAGGGGAAATAATCGGAAAAAGAATAGATATTTTTATTGACATCATCTATCAATGACAGTTAAAGTGTAACCTAAGGGAAGCCGGTGGTGAGTGCTTCTGACCCTGAAGACTTCAATCATCTAAAGTTTGGACTCTGCCTACTTCCCAAGGCCCTTAATGAACATATGTGTAGCCGTAGCTTAAAAAACTCCCCAGTTTGGGTTTCGGGGAGACACTGATTTTGAAAAAGCCCTGGTGTTCTCCTTACATGAATGGGACTCTTCCTACTGCTAAAACATGTCTGTCACACCCAGAGGATGGTATACCATCTGATCGGGAAGAGTTTGGAAAAGGCATCTCATCTCCTCATCTCCCGGTGCTCGGGTTCACCCCTCCAGCGTCTTTACTAACAGTCTCCCCACTTGGAGATGTCAGCACTGTCAACATCCTGTTGCGTACAGTTTGGAATTTGTCCAGAGGATGAAGCGGAAGGATGAGGAACAATGAGAGACAAGTCCTAGGTGTTCAGACAGGCACATGTCACTCTAATTTCCAATCAGGAAGATGAATTGACCAAAGGCTAGGGTTGCCCATGGAAACAGTATAGGGCTTGAGGAAATCCCACTGCTTTGTGGCCAGTTCCCATAAACACAAGTTGAACAATGGAAGTCAGGGGCAGTAAAATTCATGAAACTGCAGAGTTGAAAATATCTATCACTGAAAAATGTCTTGAGGAAAGTCAGAGAAAAGGATTGGTAAGCAAGGGAGAATGGCAGGAAAGGGATTTGAGGAGGTAGAAAGGACTCGCCATTAAGCACAAGAAAAGGGGCTGAACATTGCCAACATTGCAGTTGGCCAAAAAGGCTGTATGCGTTTTTTTCTGTATATACTCAAGAAAAGGGCATACACTTTTTTAGCCAACCAAACAGGTGGGCACTGGAAATCAATACTACAAAAGATATCACTTCGCATCAGTCAGAAGAGCCATCCTCATAAAGTGTAAACACCAGAAATGCAGGACAGGGCAAGGAGAAGAGGGAGCCCTGTGAGGCTTATAGTGGAAATGTATATTGCCAACGGCCATTCTGGAGAAGTGTATTGTGTTTACTAAAGCATCTAAAAAATGAGCTACAGAGCATAGGGCACTTGCACTCATGGGCGTATATCTTGGGAAAAACAAAAATCGAGAGGACACACGCACCCCAATGTTTACTGCCTCTCTGTTTAAAAGATCCTCGACTAGGATATAACTTCAATGTCTCTGGAGGGAAAAAATGGATAGAGATGTGGTACTTATGTAGAGTAGAATATTACTCAGCCTGGAAATCAATGAAATATGGCCAGTTGTAACAACTCCGGAGGAGTTACGTATGATCATTCTAAGTGACATAATTCAAAAAGAAAAAGACACATATCATAAGATATCACTTAAAGGTGGAATCCAAAATGGCTACACATGAAATAAATTACAAAACAAAAACATAGTCAAATATGTAGAAAACACGCGTAAGGCTGCTAAACGGGAAAGGTGGGGAGGGGTGAGGCATCATCCAGGAGGTTGAAATTAGCAAAGATACCATTCCAAATACCAAACTGATAATCAACAAGGCCTACACGGTAGCTAAAAGAACTGCACTCAGCACACTCAAGTCACCGGAAAAGAATATCTATGACTGGTAAGAATCTGAAAAAGAATTTATTGATGTCTCTCTGTACGTGAATCAAGTGGATGTACAGCAGCAAGAAACAGAGCTTTGAAAATCAGCTGTAACCAATATAGTAATAAATTGAAAAAAATAAATGACAGAGAGACAGAGAAAACCTCTTACAACTTTTCCTCAGGGACGGTGATGCAACATGGATTGAACACATCTAGACCCACAGCAGGATGAGACATAAGGCTGGAAACTGTTCGCACTAAGAGAAATGTGAGGTTGGGTGAGGAAATGCACACCCTTTAAAGTAATACTACCTGGTACCCACTCAATGGGTCCAAATCTGCAGGTTCAAGGAATCTTCCTACAGCTAAAACATGCATGGAAAACCCAGAGGACTGTACACCATGTGATCGGGAGATGTGTCTAAAATGCACCTCATTTATCCTCTCCTGGTGCTCCTGTTCACCATTCCAGCCACGTTACTTAGAATCTCCCCACTTGGAGAATCAGCACATTTCAACTTCTGTTTCACACATTTTGCAAATTGTGAGGAGGATGAACGGGAAGAGGGGGAACCAATGAGAGAATAGTTGTAGGGGTTTGGACGGGCACATGTCACTCTAATTTCCCATTAAGAATAAGAATTAAAAAAAGGCTCAGCCCGCCTCGCCGGAGCCAAAATAGGGCCTGAAGCAATCCTGCGGCTTTGAGGCCAGCTCACAAAAGAGCAACTTAAAAACTGGAGCTCAGGGTCACTGCAATTCACAAACCTGCAGAGTTATAAATGAAAACTAACGTCCAAAAATATGTTGAGGTAAGGCAAAGAAGAGGATCTGAATGCAAGACAGAATTGCAAGAAACAGATTTCAAGAGATAGAATGGACTCGTCTTTAAAGCACATGAAAAGCGGCAGAATTTTGACAATGATGCAGTTGGCCCAAAAGGGAGTATGCGTTTTTTCCTGAATATATCCAGGAAAAAATGCATACGCACTTTATGGGCAACCAAGCAAGCAAGCAATGCAAATGTGCACAACAAAGAAGTCTCATTTCCCACCGGTCAAAAGGGCCATCCGAAAAAATTGTAAAACCGAAAATGCAGGACAGGCCATGGAGAACAGGGAGCTTTTATACGCTGATGGACAGTGTGTGAAATGCTGAGAGCCACTCTGGAGAAGCATATGGTGGTTCCTAAATCATCTAAAAAACAGAGCTACACTTTATGCGGAAGATGAACAGGAATAGGGAGAACCAATGAGAGACTAGCTGTAGGTGTCTGGACGGGCAAATTTAACTCTCATTTCCCACCAGGAAGAGGAATTAACCAAAGGCTCAGCGTGCCGTGCCATAACCACACTAGGGCCTGAAACAATCCTGCGGTGTTGGGGCAAGCTCACAACAAAGCGAGTTGAAGAAAGGAGCTCAGGGGCACTGTCATTCACAAACATGCAGAGTTATAAATGACAGCTATCGTCCAAAAATATATTGAAGTAAGGCTGCCAAGAGGACTTGAAAGCGGGGCAGAATTGCAGGAAACCGATTTCAGGAGGTAGACTGGAATTGCATGTAAAGCATAGGAAAAGAGGCAGAACGTCCACAATGATGCACTTGGCAAAAAAGGGCGTATGAGTTTGTTCCTGAATATATTCAGGAAAAAACACATACGCCCTTTTTGGCAAACCAAGCAAGCTTGCAAAGGAAATCCGAACTACTATGAAGTCTCACTTCCCCCCGGTCTAAAGGGCCATCTGAGAAAAGTGTAAAATCCAGAAAGGCAAGACAGGCCATGGGGAAAAAGGAGCCTTGTTATGCTGATGGGCGGGATGTAAATTGCCAACAGCCACTCTGGAGAAGTGTATGGTGTTTCCTGATACATCTGAAAAACAAAGCAACAGAGTCTAGGGCATTTCCACTTATGGTCCTATAGCTTAGGGAAATTAAAATCAAAAAGACACAGCCACCCCAAACTTTGGGACGGCTCTGTTTACAGGAACCTCTTCTACAGTGCAAGTTAAATATCCCAGAGAACAAATAATTGATAAAGACGTTGCTGTACTTACGTACAACAGAATACCACTCAGCAATGAAATCTGTGTCACCAGGCCTGTACCAGCATAATGAGTGGATTGAGGCACGATGATTCTAAGTGAAATAAGTCACACAGAAAAAGAAACATCATAAGGTATCACTAATGCACGGAATGTAAACTTGGCTACACATGAACTGAATTACAAAACAGAACAGGGTCTCAAGTTTAGAAAACCAACTTATGCTTGCTTAAGGGGAAAGGTGAGTTGGGGTGCTGCATAAAACCAGAGTTTGAAATTAGCACAGATACCTTTCCATAAGCCAAATATGTAATAGACAAGACCTACCCCTTGCTCAACGAAATGGACTCAACAATGAGGTATCACCTCACACCTGTTAGAATGGGCATCATCTGAAAATCTACAAACAACAAATGCTGGAAAGGGTGTGGAGAAAAGGAACCCTCTTCCACTATTGTTGGGAATATAAATTGATACAGTCACTATGGAGAACAATATGGAGTTTCTTAAAAAACTAATAATAGAATTACCATATGATACAGCAATCCCAGTACTGGACATATACCCAGACAGAACCATAAATCAAAAAGAGACATTCACCACAATGTTCATTGCATCACTATTTACAATGTCGAGGTAATGGAAGCAACCTAAATGCCCACAGACAGACGAATGCATAAAGATGTGGTACATATATAAAATGGAATATTACTAAGCCATGAAAGGAATGAAATTGGGTCATTTGTAGAGACGTCGATGGATCTAGAGACTGTCATACAGAGTGAAGTAAGTCAGAAAGAGAAAAACAAATCTTGTATATTCATGCATATATGTGGAACCTAGAAAAACTGTACAGATTAACCGTTTTGCAAGGCATAAATAGAGCAACAGATGTAGACAACAATCGTATGGACAACAAGGGGGGAAAGCTCTTGGGGGGGTGGTGGTGGGAGGAGTTGAGAGATTGGGATTGGCATGTAAACATTTATATGTATAAAATAGATAACCAATAAGAACCTGCTGTATAAAAATATAAAATAAAATTCAAAATTAAAAAGAAATAAAATTTAAAAAATAAAACAGAAAAAACAATTATTCCCTTCACATACATGTATTTATATGAATAAATTATTTCCATGCTTATATCTGTAAATACAAAAAAGAGGAATAAAATCTACCTTGAACCAAAAACGAAAAAGAGAAAAAAAAAAAAACAGAACCCACCAGTTACTCAGAGGAAAACCATATCAGGGCACTTGCTCCAGTTGTAAACAATTCTGAAGTTGGTCAGTGGTGGGGAATCGTCTCCCATTCAGCCAGCAGCCCCCACACAACAAGCGTCCTCATTGCAAAGCTGGGGCACCGTGCCGAGGCATCTGTGAGTAAACGTGAGCTGAGCCCCAGGCCAGTTGCTGCTGAACTGTTCCCACCCTTCCCAGGTAAAACACCTGAATATATACAAGGACTTGAAAGCCTAGAGGAAGGGCCATGGAGCCACACGAGTGACAGCATGCCAGCTGACTTGGTGCCTGCAGGCCAGCCAGGATGGTCCTGGCCCTGGGTGCTCTTCTGGAAGATTTCCATTTCCCTGCCTGAGATACCCGTCCTGTCCCTGCCCCCACTGCTTTTTTCCTTCCTCACCTCTGCCCAGGGAGAAATTCCAGCAGCAGGTATGGGTGACACATCCTCTTCTTTAGCAGGTGGCAGCCTGGCAACTGCTGCAGAAAGTCCAGCAGAGCCCCACTCACACTGGGCCACCCACAAAGCCGTGGCCTCTCACTCCCTCCCACCAGCCCAGCCCCGAGACTGCTGACAGGGCAGAGAAAATGGCGTCAGGCACAGCTGCAAGGGCTCTTGCTGCCTGGAGTGGTATTTATATTGATCTCAACCCAGGCACACCTGGGGAGGGCTGGCCGGCACGGTAAGGCTGCCCAGGTCAGCCAATCATCACCCCTCAGGGGCTCACAGTTGCAGAAAATGGAACTTGCTGAACCGGCCAGGTCCAAGGAACAGGTGTGGGCTCCTGAGAGTCAGGATAGACAAGGGGCTGCAGCTTTGGCTTGTTTTCTAATCATTTTATCTGGCCCATGAGTGGGAGACAACTTCAAGAAAACCCTCTCCTAATGAGAGGAACCCAGGAGTCAGGGAGAGGAGGGGGTGGGTGGTGGTTGGAGACAGAGACCTGGTGCCCTGGGTGCAGTGGAAGTCTCTGGAAGACCAGGTGGAGGGAGGCCACACAGAGTGATGCCCAGGGTCACAGACCTGTCGGAGCTGCTGTTTGTTAGTTCAAGTCCTGCTCTGAGGTGCTCTGTGTCAGCTCTGAGCGACAGGTGAGCTGGGGGTGCTCTTCAATGAGGGCTATGTGCACGGTTCCTGTGTGCCCAGCCCTGCCACGGTACCTGCAAGGGTAACTCTGTATCCTGGGAAGGGCCTGACCATGAGAGCCCCGTGGGCTGGGTTGGGGGTGGGGTACCTGCCCAGGAGAGCTCCATATCCTGGGATTGGCCTGACCACGAGAGCCCCATGGGCTGCTGGGGACCTGGTAAAGGATGTCAGGACAGTCAGTGAAGCCACCGAGGATATACCTCCAGTTGCTCCTGATTCCTACACCCTGCTGGTCATTCTACCAACCACCAGGACATGGTATTCTGTATTAGTCTTCAATGATGCCTTCTTTTGTATTCCATTAGTCCCAGAGTCACAAGAAATTTTGGCTTGTGAGTGGCAGGACTCAACATACAACTAAAACAATACTTCCGGGCCGTCTTGCCCCAAGGGTTCAAAAATTCCCACACCATCTTTGGGGAAAGCTTAGCTAAAGACCGAAAAGTTCTACCTCTGGAAAAGGAAACCCTCCTTCAATATGCAGATGACATTCTGATCGCCAGCCCTACTAAGGAGGCCTCTGAACTACCAAGCCAATAAAGGATAGAAGTTGTCCAAGAAAAAGCTCAAATATCACAGACTGCGGTGACCTGCCTGGGCTTCATTCTCACAGAAGGTCAGAGAAGCCCATCCCAGGAAAGGGAAGAAACCATTTGCAGCCTTAGCCCTTTCTAAAACTAGAAGACAGCTTAGGGGTTCCTGGGGAGGCCAGGGTTTGCTGCTTCTGGATCCCTAACTACAGTCTACTAGCTGGGCCTCTATATGAAACACTGAAAGGAAAAGATGATGATCCTTTTGAACAGAATCCAGAAGTGGCCTTTCAAGAATGGAAAGAGCAGTCAATTCAGACCCTTGCCCTGGAACTCCCTAATTGAGCTAAACCCTTTGACCTTTACATTCCCGGTGAAAGGTGAATCGCCATTGGAGAATTAGTGCAAAAACTGGGACCACTTGAAATGGAACAATGCAAGAATGCCATCCAGGTAGGATAAACTACAGTCACCAAGGGGCTTGGCCCACTGCCACATCTGGCCAAGATACTGGCGGTATCTAAAAACCTGGAAATCAGCAGCCCAAAAGGCCACCTCCCTCCTAAGGGAAAAGGACCCCACGTGGTGATCCTAATCACCAACCATGCCCTGAAGTTGCAGGGTTCGCTCCGTGGGCACACCGACCTCGAGTGAGGAGGCCCTCCAACTCCAACATCCAGAGAGATAACCGGGGGCAACAGGGCACCATGACGACTCGTGTGAACATCACTTGACCTGGAGTTTCTCTCATAAAACAACAATAGTGTGTCCCGAAGGAGTAGACTACTGTTTGCAGGACTTACTGCACCCGGAGGGGAGCTAATAATCTTGGCGGGGGAACCGTATATCACACTGTCACCATAGAAAAGCCTACAGACACCGTGATGATGGTGGCCAATAAGACCGGCTGGACTCCTGTTTACTTCAAAAGGCTGTTGACTCAGTGGCCATCATGGTCCTTGATCACCACTGACCCTGGACTGTCTGGGAGTTGAGCAGGCAGGGCTCTGACACCTGGTGCTGTTTTTATGTTAATTCAGGGGCTTAATTGAAGAAAGAGCAGACTACTGGTCAGAGCATCTAGGCTGGCAGAAACGGTCAGCCTAAGGTGGCCGAACAAATGTGGGGCGGGGTGAAATCGGCCCCCACAGCGTCTCTGCACATCTCTTTCCTGGACCCTTAAAGGTCATTAGAATCTATAATACTTCCAATGCTGGTGCTCAGGTGGACGAGCAGGGAGGCAGGGGTCCTGGGGCCAATCAACGTCACCTGGAGGCTTCTGGGGAGAAGTTCTGACCCTCGTCCCCTGGTATGAGGGCTCCCAACTCAGCACTCCGCAGTTACAGAAGAAGGGTCTGCACCCTCAGCACTCCAAGAATGAGGAACGGGACAAAAGGCAGAAGAGGGGTTTGTCCCCAGCAAAGCCCATTAAAAATCCCTGGGAGATAAAAATAGAATCTGGGCAATAAAGTCAAGTCTGACCTTTTTTATCCTTTGTGCTTTGTCTAATTTCACGTGCTCTTAGGGTCCCGCATGCAGAGGTTCCACACCCGGCACTTCAGACCAGATTTCCTAGTGCAGAATGGCTGGGTCGACACCTCAGCTCCTGGGGCCCAGTGCAGACTCCGAGATATAGAGCCTGAGCTGCAGCCAACTCGGCCCTCGAGAGCTCCGCCCCCTCCCTCCCACTGACTCTCACAGGATCTCTACACAGCAGCCCAGCCCACAGCCCACGGGGTAGTGCATGCTCTCACCTCTCCATTCTCTGATCAAAATATAAAGTTTCCTTTGCTTGTGAACCAAACTCAGTCTCGATCTGTTGGCCCCAGTGACACTGGGCAGGGGGACACTTGTTGGGGTCCACTCTGGAGGATCAGTAACAGAAATTGAGACTATTGTAACTTCAATGAACAGATGTGTGAGCCAAACTGTACTTAACATAGAACAGTGTATAAGGCTCGGGTAAAATAAGATGTTTCTAACACTTCCATTTGATATTTCCATCACTTTATTATAAGCAAGTTCAGTGAAAAGGTTTGTCTTATTTGTCAGGTCAATATTAGAGAAATGAAGTGATTTCTTTCCAAGGATGTACATCTAATAATCTTGGTTAAAGCTTCAATCTTGTTTTAAATTCTTTTCCATTGAAAATGATACCTCTCTTTCAGCTCCCCCATTTCTGAGAAGTATAAAATCTTATAATTTATTATTACCAAAGGGGAAAGGTGGGAGGAGGGATAAATTAACAGTTTGGAATTAACACATACACACTGCTATGTATAAAATAGATCATCAACAAGGAACTACTGTATAGCACAGGGAACTACACTCAATATTTTGCAATAACCTATAAGGGGAAATAATCGGAAAAAGATATTTTTATTGACATCATCTATCAATGACAGTTAAAGTGTAACCTAAGGGAAGCCGGTGGTGAGTGCTTCTGACCCTGAAGACTTCAATCATCTAAAGTTTGGACTCTGCCTACTTCCCAAGGCCCTTAATGAACATATGTGTAGCCGTAGCTTAAAAAACTCCCCAGTTTGGGTTTCGGGGAGACACTGATTTTGAAAAAGCCCTGGTGTTCTCCTTACATGAATGGGACTCTTCCTACTGCTAAAACATGTCTGTCACACCCAGAGGATGGTATACCATCTGATCGGGAAGAGTTTGGAAAAGGCATCTCATCTCCTCATCTCCTGGTGCTCGGGTTCACCCGTCCAGCGTCTTTACTAACAGTCTCCCCACTTGGAGATGTCAGCACTGTCAACATCCTGTTGCGTACAGTTTGGAATTTGTCCAGAGGATGAAGCGGAAGGATGAGGAACAATGAGAGACAAGTCCTAGGTGTTCAGACAGGCACATGTCACTCTAATTTCCAATCAGGAAGACGAATTGACCAAAGGCTAGGGTTGCCCATGGAAACAGTATACGGCTTGAGGAAATCCCACTGCTTTGTGGCCAGTTCCCATAAACACAAGTTGAACAATGGAACTCAGGGGCAGTAAAATTCACGAAACTGCAGAGTTGAAAATATCTATCACTGAAAAATGTCTTGAGGAAAGTCAGAGAAAAGGATTGGTAAGCAAGGGAGAATGGCAGGAAAGGGATTTGAGGAGGTAGAAAGGACTCGCCATTAAGCACAAGAAAAGGGGCTGAACATTGCCAACATTGCAGTTGGCCAAAAAGGCTGTATGCGTTTTTTTCTGTATATACTCAAGAAAAGGGCATACACTTTTTTAGCCAACCAAACAGGTGGGCACTGGAAATCAATACTACAAAAGATATCACTTCGCATCAGTCAGAAGAGCCATCCTCATAAAGTGTAAACACCAGAAATGCAGGACAGGGCAAGGAGAAGAGGGAGCCCTGTGAAGCTTATAGTGGAAATGTATATTGCCAACGGCCATTCTGGAGAAGTGTATTGTGTTTACTAAAGCATCTAAAAAATGAGCTACAGAGCATAGGGCACTTGCACTCATGGGCGTATATCTTGGGAAAAACAAAAATCGAGAGGACACAGGCACCCTAATGTTTACTGCCTCTCTGTTTAAAAGATCCTCGACTAAGATATAACTTCAATGTCTCTGGAGGGAAAAAATGGATAGAGATGTGGTACTTATGTAGAGTGGAATATTACTCAGCCTGGAAATCAATGAAATATGGCCAGTTGTAACAACTCCGGAGGAGTTACGTATGATCATTCTAAGTGACATAATTCAAAAAGACAATGACACGTATCATAAGATATCACTTAAAGGTGGAATCCAAAATGGCTACACATGAAATAAATTACAAAACAAAAACATAGTCAAATATGTAGAAAACACGTGTAAGGCTGCTAAACGGGAAAGGTGGGGAGGGGTGAGGCATCATCCAGGAGGTTGAAATTAGCAAAGATACCATTTCAAATACCAAACTGATAATCAACAAGGCCTACACGGTAGCTAAAAGAACTGCACTCAGCACACTCAAGTCACCGGAAAAGAATATCTATGACTGGTAAGAATCTGAAAAAGAATTTATTGATGTCTCTCTGTACGTGAATCAAGTGGATGTACAGCAGCAAGAAACAGAGCTTTGAAAATCAGCTGTAACCAATATAGTAATAAATTGAAAAAAATAAACGACAGAGAGACAGAGAAAACCTCTTACAACTTTTCCTCAGGGACGGTGATGCAACATGGATTGAACACATCTAGACCCACAGCAGGATGAGACATAAGGCTGGAAACTGTTCGCGCTAAGAGAAATGTGAGGTTGGGTGAGGAAATGCACACCCTTTAAAGTAATATTACCTGGTACCCATTCAATGGGTCCCAAATCTGCAGGTTCAAGGAATCTTCCTACAGCTAAAACATGCATGGAAAACCCAGAGGACTGTACACCATGTGATCGGGAGATGTGTCTAAAATGCACCTCATTTATCCTCTCCTGGTGCTCCTGTTCATCATTCCAGCCACGTTACTTAGAATCTCCCCACTTAGAGAATCAGCACATTTAAACTTCTGTTTCACACATTTTGCAAATTGTGAGGAGGATGAACGGGAAGAGGGGGAACCAATGAGAGAATAGTTGTAGGGGTTTGGACGGGCACATGTCACTCTAATTTCCCATTAAGAATAAGAATTAAAAAAAGGCTCAGCCCGCCTCGCCGGAGCCAAAATAGGGCCTGAAGCAATCCTGCAGCTTTGAGGCCAGCTCACAAAAGAGCAACTTAAAAAATGGAGCTCAGGGTCACTGCAATTCACAAACCTGCAGAGTTATAAATGAAAACTAACGTCCAAAAATATGTTGAGGTAAGGCAAAGAAGAGGATCTGAATGCAAGACAGAATTGCAAGAAACAGATTTCAAGAGATAGATTGGACTCATCTTTAAAGCACATGAAAAGCGGCAGAATTCCGACAATGATGCAGTTGGCCCAAAAGGGAGTATGCGTTTTTTCCTGAATATATCCAGGAAAAAACGCATACGCACTTTATGGGCAACCAAGCAAGCAAGCAATGCAAATGTGCACAACAAAGAAGTCTCATTTCCCACCGGTCAAAAGGGCCATCCGAAAAAATTGTAAAAACCAGAAATGCAGGACAGGCCATGGAGAACAGGGAGCCTTTATACGCTGATGGACAGTGTGTGAACTGCCGAGAGCCACTCTGGAGAAGTGTATGGTGGTTCCTAAATCATCTAAAAAACAGAGCTACAGAGCATAGGGCACTTCCAATCACGGAAGTATATCTAGGGAAGTCTAAAAATCAACAAGACACAAGCACACCACAGTTTAGGGCTACTCTGTTTACAAGAACCTCAACTTCAGTACACCTTAAATATCCCAGGAAAGAGAACAATGGATAAAGAAAATGTGGTACTTATGTACAATGGAATATCTCTTCACCATGAAATCAATGTAATAAGGCTAGTGGAAGGATAAAGAGTGGATTTAGGTCCGATAATACTACTTGAAATAAGTCAAACAGAAAAAGAAACATATCATAAGATATCACTTATAGAGGGAGGATAAATATGGCTGCACAAAAAATGAATTACAAAACAGAACAGTGTCTCACATTTAGAAAACACACTTATGTCAGCTTAAGGGGAAAGGAGAGGTGGGGTGATGCATAAAACCAGAGTTTGAAATTAGCACAGATACCGTTCAATAAACCAAATAGGTATTAGACAAGATCTACACCTTGCTCAATGAACTGGCCTCAACACACCCTATACACCGCAGAGAAATATATCTGAGTAATAAGAATCTTAAAACCCATGTATTGGTATATCTCCATAAGGGAATCAAGTGTGTGCAGAGCAGCACAAACACAGCAGTGAAAATGAGCTAAACCCCATTATAGAAATAAATTTTAAAACCAAAACGCAGAAACAATGAAAGAGAGAAAAATTCTTACAAAATTCGCTCAGGGGCTGTGATGCAACCTGGAATGACCACATATAAACCCACAGCTGGATAAGACATAAGGCTGGACACTTGGGGCTGAGAGGATTGGTGAGCGTTGGTGAGCAACTGCCAAAAGTTTAATGCAATACTTCATGCTACTCATTCCAAGGGTCCCAACACTCCAGGTTGAAGGGAATCTTCCTACAGCTAAACCATGCATGGGAAATCCAGCGGATGGTATACCATATGATCGGGAAAGGTTTCTAAAATGCACTTCATTTTCCTCTCCTGGGGCTCCGGATCAACATTCCAGCCACTTTACTAACAACATCCCCACATGGAGAGCAATGCCTTTAAGTTCCGGTATCGCACAGTCTGCAGTTAGTGCGGAGGATGAATGGGAATAGGGGGAACCAGTGAGAAAATAGCTGTAGTGGCTTCAATGGGCACATGTCACTCTAATTTCACATCAGGGAGAAGAATTAACCAAAGGCAGAGCAAGGCGCCACAGAAGAAGAATAGGGCCTGAAGAAATCCTGTGGATAAGAGGCAAGATCACAAAAATAAGAGCTGAAAAATGGAGCTAAGGGCCACTGCAATTCAAAAAACTGCAGAGTTATAAAGGCCAACTACTTTCCAAAAGTATATTGAGGTAAGGCTATGAAGAGGCACTGACAGCAAGGCAGAATTGCAGGAAACCGATTTCAGGAGGTAGACTGGAATTGCATTGAAAACATATGAAAAGAGGCAGAAGGTCGACAATGATGCACTTGGTCAAAAAGCGCGTATGCGTTTTTTCCTGAATATATTCAGGAAACAACGCATACGCCCTTTCTGGCCAACCAAGCAAGCTTGCAAAGAAATCTTCACTACAATGAAGTCTCACTGCCCCCCAGTCAAAAGGGCCATCTGAAAAAAGTGTAAAATCCAGAAAGGCAGGACAGGCCATGGAGAACTGGGAGCCTTGTTATGCTGATGGGCGGGATGTAAATTGCCAACAGCCACTCTGGAGAAGTGTATGGTGTTTCCTGAAACATCTAAAAAACAAAGCAACAGAGCCTAGGGAACTTCCACTTATGGTCCTATAGCTTAGGGAAATGAAAATCAAAAAGACACAGCCACCCCAAAGTTTGGGACGGCTCTGTTTACAAGAACCTCGTTTACGGTACAAGTTCAATATCGCAGAAAGCGAAAAATGGATAAAGAAGATGTGGTACTTACGTACAATGCAATATCACTCAGCAATGAAATCTATGTCATCAGGCCCGTAGCAGCATAATGAGTGGATTCATGTACGATGATTCTAAGTGAAATAAGTCACACAGAAAAAGAAACATCATAATATATCACTACTACACAGAATGTAAACTTGGCTAAACAGGAACTGAATTACAAAACAGAACAGGGTCTCAAATGTAGAACACCAACTTATGCTTGCTTAAGGGTAAAGGTGAGTTGGGGTGCTGCATAAAACCAGAAATTGAAATTAGCACAGATACCGTTCCATAAGCCAAATATGTAATAGGCAAGAGCTACTCCTTGCTCAATGAAGTGGACACAACACCCCATATTAAACGCCTAACAATATACCTGACTAGGAAGAATCTTAAAACCTATGGATTTATATGTCTCTGAAAGAGAATCAAGCGTGTGTACAGCGGCATAAATGCAGCAGTGATAGGATTGGTGAGGTTCGGTGAGCAAATGCAGACCCTTTGAAGTCATATTGCATGGTACCCATTCCATGGGTCTCAACTCTCCAGGTTTAAGGGATTCTTCCTTCAGGTAAAACATGCATGTGGAACCCAGAGTATGATCCACAGTGTGATCGGGAAACGTATTGAAATGTGTCTCAGTTTTTGTCCCCTGGTACTCGGGTGCAACATTCCAGATGCTTTAGTAACACTCTCCCCACTTGGAGAGTCAGAGCCTTTAAACTCCTGTTTGGCCCAGTTTGCAATTTCTGTGGAAAATGAACAGGAATAGGGAGAACCAATGAGAGACTAGCTGGAGGTGTCTGGACGGGCAAATTTAACTCTCATTTCCCACGAGGAAGAGGAATTAACCAAAGGCTCAGCGTGCCATGCCGGAACCACACTAGGGCCTGAAGCAATCCTGCGGTGTTGCGGCCAGCTCACAAGAAAGCGAGTTGAAGAAAGGAGCTAGGGGCACTGTAATTCACAAACCTGCAGAGTTATAAATGACAGCTATCGTCCAAAAATATATTGAAGTGAGGCTGCCAAGAGGACTTGAAAGTGGGGCAGAATTGCATGAAACCGATTTCAGGAGGTAGACTGGAATTGCATGTAAAGCATAGGAACAGAGGCAGAACGTCCACAATGATGCACTTGGCCAAAAAGGACGTATGCGTTTTTTCCTGAATATATTCAGGAAAAAACGCATACGTCCTTTTTGGCCAACCAAGCAAGCTTGCAAAGGAAATCTGCACTACAATGAAGTATCACTGCCCCCCGGTCAAAAGGGCCATCTGAAAAAAGTGTAAAATCCAGAAAGGCAGCACAGGCCATGGAGAACTGGGAGCCTTGTTATGCTGATGGGCGGGATGTAAATTGCCAACAGCCACTCTGGAGAAGTGTATGGTATTTCCTGAAACATCTAAAAAACAAAGCAACAGAGCCTAGGGCACTTCCACTTATGGTTCTATAGCTTAGGGAAATTAAAATCAAAAAGACACAGCCACCCCAAAGTTTGGGACGGCTCTGTTTACAAGAACCTCGTTTACGGTACAAGTTCAATATCACAGAAAGCGAAAAATGGATAAAGAAGTTGTGGTACTTACGTACAATGCAATATCACTCAGCAATGAAATCTATGTCATCAGGCCCGTAGCAGCATAATGAATGGATTCAGGTACGATGATTCTAAGTGAAATAAGTCACACAGAAAAAGAAACATCATAAGGTATCCCTACTACACGGAATGTAAACTTGGCTACACAGGAACTGAATTACAAAACAGAACAGGGACTCAAATGTAGAAAACCAATTTATGCTTGATTAAGGGGAAAGGTGAGTTGGGGTGCTGCATAAAACCAGAGATTGAAATTAGCACAGATACCGTTCCATAAGCCAAATATGTAATAGGCAAAACCTACTCCTTGCTCAACGAAGTGGACTCAACACCCCATATTAAACGCCTAAGAATATACCTGACTACTAAGAATCTTAAAACATATGGATTTATATGTCTCTGAAAGAGAATCAAGCGTGTGTACAGCGGCATAAACGCAGCAGTGATAGGATTGGTGAGGTTATGTGAGCAAATGCAGACCCTTTGAAGTCATATTGCATGGTACCCATTCCATGGGTCTCAACTCTCCAGGTTTAAGGGATTCTTCCCTCAGCTAAAACATGCATGTGGAACCCAGAGTATGATCCGTGTGATCGGGAAACGTGTTCAAATGTGTCTCAGTTTTCATCCCCTGGTACTCGGGTGCAACATTCCAGATGCTTTACTAACACTCTCCCCACTTGGAGAGTCAGTGCCTTTGACCTCCTGTTTGGCCCAGTTTGCAATTTCTGCGGAAAATGAACAGGAATAGGGAGAACCAATGAGAGACTAGCTGGAGGTGTCTGGACGGGCAAATTATCTCTCATTTCCCACCAGGAAGAGGAATTAACCAAAGGCTCAGCGTGCCGTGCCGGAACCACACTAGGGCCTGAAGCAATCCTGCGGTGTTGCGGCCAGCTCACAAGAAAGCGAGTTGAAGAAAGGAGCTCAGGGGCACTGTCATTCACAAACCTGAAGAGTTATAAATGACAGCTATCGTCCAAAAATATATTGAAGTAAGGCTGCTAAGAGGACTTGGAAGTACGGCAGAATTCCAGGAAACCGATTTCAGGAGGTAGACTGGAACTGCATGTAAAACCTAGGAAAAGAGTCAGAACGTCCACAATGATGCACTTGGCCAAAAAGGGCGTATGCGTTTTTTCCTGAATATATTCAGGAAAAAACGCATACGCACTTTTTGGCCAACCAAGCAAGCTAGCAAAGGAAATCTGCACTAAAATGAAGTCTCACTGCCCCCCGGTCAAAAGGGCCATCTGAAAAAAGTGTAAAATCCAGAAAGGCATGACAGGCCATGGAGAACTGGGAGCCTTGTTATGCTGATGGGTGGGATGTAAATTGCCAACAGCCACTCTGGAGAAGTGTATGGTATTTCCTGAAACATCTAAAAAACAAAGCAACAGAGCCTAGGGCACTTCCACTTATGGTTCTATAGCTTAGGGAAATTAAAATCAAAAAGACACAGCCACCCCAAAGTTTGGGACGACTCTGTTTACAAGAACCTCGTTTACGGTACAAGTTCAATATCGCAGAAATCGAAAAATGGATAAAGAAGTTGTGGAACTTACGTACAATGCAATATCACGCAGCAATGAAATCTATGTCATCAGGCCCGTAGCAGCATAATGAGTGGATTCAGGTACGATGATGCTAAGTGAAATAAGTCACACAGAAAAAGAAACATCATAAGATATCACTACTACGCGGAATGTAAACTTGGCTACACAGGAACTGAATTACAAAACAGAAGAGGGACTCAAATGTAGAAAACCAATTTATGCTTGCTTAAGGGGAAAGGTGAGTTGGGGTGCTGCATAAAACCAGAGATTGAAATTAGCACAGATACCGTTCCATAAGCCAAATATGTAATAGGCAAAAGCTACTCCTTGCTCAACGAAGTGGACTCAACACCCCATATTAAACGCCTAAGAATATACCTGACTACTAAGAATCTTAAAACCTATGGATTTATATGTCTCTGAAAGAGAATCAAGCGTGTGTTCAGCGGCATAAACGCAGCAGTGATAGGATTGGTGAGGTTCGGTGAGCAAATGCAGACCCTTTGAAGTCATATTGTATGGTACCCATTCCATGGGTCTCAACTCTCCAGGTTTAAGGGATTCTTCCTTCAGCTAAAACATGCATGTGGAACCCAGAGTATGATCCGTGTGATCGGGAAACGTGTTCAAATGTGTCTCAGTTTTCATCCCCTGGTACTCGGGTGCAACATTCCAGATGCTTTACTAACACTCTCCCCACTTGGAGAGTCAGTGCCTTTAACCTCCTGTTTGGCCCAGTTTGCAATTTCTGCGGAAAATGAACAGGAATAGGGAGAACCAATGAGAGACTAGCTGGAGGTGTCTGGACGGGCAAATTTAACTCTCATTTCCCACCAGGAAGAGGAATTAACCAAAGGCTCAGCGTACCGTGCCGGAACCACACTAGGGCCTGAAGCAATCCTGCGGTGTTGCGGCCAGCTCACAAGAAAGCGAGTTGAAGAAAGGAGCTCAGGGGCACTGTCATTCACAAACCTGAAGAGTTATAAATGACAGCTATCGTCCAAAAATATATTGAAGTAAGGCTGCTAAGAGGACTTGGAAGTGCGGCAGAATTGCAGGAAACCGATTTCAGGAGGTAGACTGGAATTGCATGTAAAACCTAGGAAAAGAGGCAGAACGTCCACAATGATGCACTTGGCCAAAAAGAGCGTATGCGTTTTTTCCTGAATATATTCAGGAAAAAACGCATACGCCCTTTTTGGCCAACCAAGCAAGCTTGCAAAGGAAATCTGCACTAAAATGAAGTCTCACTGCCCCCCGGTCAAAAGGGCCATCTGAAAAAAGTGTAAAATCCAGAAAGGCAGGACAGGCCATGGAGAACTGGGAGCCTTGTTATGCTGATGGGTGGGATGTAAATTGCCAAGAGCCACTCTGGAGAAGTGTATGGTGTTTCCTGAAACATCTAAAAAACAAAACAACAGAGCCTAGGCCACTTCCACTTATGGTCCTATAGCTTAGAGAAATTAAAATAAAAAAGACAGAGCCACCCCAAAGTTTAGGCCGGCTCTTTTTACAAGAACCTCCTTTACGGTACAAGTTCAATATCGCAGAAATCGAAAAATGGATAAAGAAGTTGTGGAACTTACGTACAATGCAATATCACGCAGCAATGAAATCTATGTCATCAGGCCCGTAGCAGCATAATGAGTGGATTCAGGTACGATGATTCTAAGTGAAATAAGTCACACAGAAAAAGAAACATCATAAGATATCACTACTACACGGAATGTAAACTTGGCTATACAGGAACTGAATTACAAAACAGAACAGGGTCTCAAATGTAGAAAACCAACGTATGCTTGCTTAAGGGGAAAGGTGAGTTGGGGTGCTGCATAAAACCAGAGATTGAAATTAGCACAGATACCGTTCCATAAGCCAAATATGTAATAGACAAGAGCTACTCCTTGCTCAACGAAGTGGACTCAACACCCCATATTAAACGCCTAAGAATATACCTGACTAGTAAGAATCTTAAAACCTATGGATTTATATGTCTCTGAAAGAGAATCAAGCATGTGTACAGCGGCATAAATGCAGCAGTGATAGGATTGGTGAGGTTCGGTGAGCAAATGCAGACCCTTTGAAGTCATATTGCATGGTACCCATTCCATGGGTCTCAACTCTCCAGGTTTAAGGGATTCTTCCTTCAGGTAAAACATGCATGTGGAACCCAGAGTATGATCCACAGTGTGATCGGGAAACGTATTGAAATGTGTCTCAGTTTTCGTCCCCTGGTACTCGGGTGCAACATTCCAGACTCTTTAGTAACACTCTCCCCACTTGGAGAGTCAGAGCCTTTAACCTCCTGTTTGGCCCAGTTTGCAATTTCTGCGGCAAATGAACAGGAATAGGGAGAACTAATGAGAGACTAGCTGGAGGTGTCTGGACGGGCAAATTTAACTCTCATTTCCCACCAGGAAGAGGAATTAACCAAAGGCTCAGCGTGCCATGCCGGAACCACACTAGGGCCTGAAGCAATCCTGCGGTGTTGCGGCCAGCTCACAAGAAAGCGAGTTGAAGAAAGGAGCTAGGGGCACTGTAATTCACAAACCTGCAGAGTTATAAATGACAGCTATTGTCCAAAAATATACTGAAGTGAGGCTGCCAAGAGGACTTGAAAGCGGGGCAGAATTGCAGGAAACCGATTTCAGGAGGTAGACTGGAATTGCATGTAAAGCATAGGAAAAGAGGCAGAACGTCCACAATGATGCACTTGGACAAAAAGGGCGTATGCGTTTTCTCCTGAATATATTCAGGAAAAAACGCATACGCCCTTTTTGGCCAACCAAGCAAGCTTGCAAAGGAAATCTGCATTACAATGAAGTCTCACTGCCCCCCGGTCAAAAGGGCCATCTGAAAAAAGTGTAAAATCCAGAAAGGCAGGACAGGCCATGGAGAACTGGGAGTCTTGTTATGCTGATGGGCGGGATGTAAATTGCCAACAGCCACTCTGGAGAAGTGTATGGTGTTTCCTGAAACATCTAAAAAACAAAGCAACACAGCCTAGGGCACTTCCACTTATGGTCCTATAGCTTAGGGAAATTAAAATAAAAAAGACAGAGCCACCCCAAAGTTTAGGCTAGCTGTTTTTACAAGAACCTCCTTTACGGTACAAGTTCAATATTGCAGAAAGCGAAAAATGGATAAAGACGTCGTGGTACTTACGTACAATGCAATATCATTCAGCAATGAAATCTATGTCATCAGGCTCATAGCAGCATAATGAGTGGATTCAGGTACGATGATTCTAAGTGAAATAAGTCACACAGAAAAAGAAACATCATAAGATATCACTACTACACGGAATGTAAACTTGGCTACCCAGGAACTGAATTACAAAACAGAACAGGGTCTCAAATGTAGAAAACCAACATATGCATGCTTAAGGGGAAAGGTGAGTTGGGGTGCTGCATAAAACCAGAGATTGAAATTAGCACAGATACCGTTCCATAAGCCAAATATGTAATAGACAAGAGCTACTCCTTGCTAAACGAAGTGGACTCAACACCCCATATTAAACGCCTAAGAATATACCTGACTAGTAAGAATCTTAAAACCTATGGATTTATATGTCTCTGAAAGAGAATCAAGCGTGTGTACAGCGGCATAAATGCAGCAGTGATAGGATTGGTGAGGTTCGGTGAGCAAATGCAGACCCTTTGAAGTCATATTGCATGGTACCCATTCCATGGGTCTCAACTCTCCAGGTTTAAGGGATTCTTCCTTCAGCTAAAACATGCATGTGGAACCCAGAGTATGATCCGTGTGATCGGGAAACGTGTTCAAATGTGTCTCAGTTTTCATCCCCTGGTACTCGGGTGCAACATTCCAGATGCTTTACTAACACTCTCCCCACTTGGAGAGTCAGGGCCTTTAACCTCCTGTTTGGCCCAGTTTGCAATTTCTGCGGAAAATGAACAGGAATAGGGAGAACCAATGAGAGACTAGCTGGAGGTGTCTGGACGGGCAAATTTAACTCTCATTTCCCACCAGGAAGAGGAATTAACCAAAGGCTCAGCGTACCGTGCCGGAACCACACTAGGGCCTGAAGCAATCCTGCGGTGTTGCGGCCAGCTCACAAGAAAGCGAGTTGAAGAAAGGAGCTCAGGGGCACTGTCATTCACAAACCTGAAGAGTTATAAATGACAGCTATCGTCCAAAAATATATTGAAGTAAGGCTGCTAAGAGGACTTGGAAGTGCGGCAGAATTGCAGGAAACCGATTTCAGGAGGTAGACTGGAATTGCATGTAAAACCTAGGAAAAGAGGCAGAACGTCCACAATGATGCACTTGGCCAAAAAGGGCGTATGCGTTTTTTCCTGAATATATTCAGGAAAAAACGCATACGCCCTTTTTGGCCAACCAAGCAAGCTTGCAAAGGAAATCTGCACTAAAATGAAGTCTCACTGCCCCCCGGTCAAAAGGGCCATCTGAAAAAAGTGTAAAATCCAGAAAGGCAGGACAGGCCATGGAGAACTGGGAGCCTTGTTATGCTGATGGGTGGGATGTAAATTGCCAAGAGCCACTCTGGAGAAGTGTATGGTGTTTCCTGAAACATCTAAAAAACAAAACAACAGAGCCTAGGCCACTTCCACTTATGGTCCTATAGCTTAGAGAAATTAAAATAAAAAAGACAGAGCCACCCCAAAGTTTAGGCCGGCTCTTTTTACAAGAACCTCCTTTACGGTACAAGTTCAATATCGCAGAAAGCGAAAAATGGATAAAGACGTCGTGGTACTTACATACAATGCAATATCATTCAGCAATGAAATCTATGTCATCAGGCCCGTAGCAGCATAATGAGTGGATTCAGGTACGATGATTCTAAGTGAAATAAGTCACACAGAAAAAGAAACATCATAAGATATCACTACTACACGGAATGTAAACTTGGCTATACAGGAACTGAATTACAAAACAGAACAGGGTCTCAAATGTAGAAAACCAACGTATCCTTGCTTAAGGGGAAAGGTGAGTTGGGGTGCTGCATAAAACCAGAGATTGAAATTAGCACAGATACCGTTCCATAAGCCAAATATGTAATAGACAAGAGCTACTCCTTGCTCAACGAAGTGGACTCAACACCCCATATTAAACGCCTAAGAATATACCTGACTAGTAAGAATCTTAAAACCTATGGATTTATATGTCTCTGAAAGAGAATCAAGCGTGTGTACAGCAGCATAAATGCAGCAGTGATAGGATTGGTGAGGTTCGGTGAGCAAATGCAGACCCTTTGAAGTCATATTGCATGGTACCCATTCCATGGGTCTCAACTCTCCAGGTTTAAGGGATTCTTCCTTCAGGTAAAACATGCATGTGGAACCCAGAGTATGATCCACAGTGTGATCGGGAAACGTATTGAAATGTGTCTCAGTTTTCGTCCCCTGGTACTCGGGTGCAACATTCCAGACTCTTTAGTAACACTCTCCCCACTTGGAGAGTCAGAGCCTTTAACCTCCTGTTTGGCCCAGTTTGCAATTTCTGCGGCAAATGAACAGGAATAGGGAGAACTAATGAGAGACTAGCTGGAGGTGTCTGGACAGGCAAATTTAACTCTCATTTCCCACCAGGAAGAGGAATTAACCAAAGGCTCAGCGTGCCATGCCGGAACCACACTAGGGCCTGAAGCAATCCTGCGGTGTTGCGGCCAGCTCACAAGAAAGCGAGTTGAAGAAAGGAGCTCAGGGGCACTGTCATTCACAAACCTGAAGAGTTATAAATGACAGCTATCGTCCAAAAATATATTGAAGTAAGGCTGCTAAGAGGACTTGGAAGTGCGGCAGAATTGCAGGAAACCGATTTCAGGAGGTAGACTGGAATTGCATGTAAAACCTAGGAAAAGAGGCAGAACGTCCACAATGATGCACTTGGCCAAAAAGGGCGTATGCGTTTTTTCCTGAATATATTCAGGAAAAAACGCATACGCCCTTTTTGGCCAACCAAGCAAGCTTGCAAAGGAAATCTGCACTAAAATGAAGTCTCACTGCCCCCCGGTCAAAAGGGCCATCTGAAAAAAGTGTAAAATCCAGAAAGGCAGGACAGGCCATGGAGAACTGGGAGCCTTGTTATGCTGATGGGTGGGATGTAAATTGCCAAGAGCCACTCTGGAGAAGTGTATGGTGTTTCCTGAAACATCTAAAAAACAAAACAACAGAGCCTAGGCCACTTCCACTTATGGTCCTATAGCTTAGAGAAATTAAAATAAAAAAGACAGAGCCACCCCAAAGTTTAGGCCGGCTCTTTTTACAAGAACCTCCTTTACGGTACAAGTTCAATATCGCAGAAATCGAAAAATGGATAAAGAAGTTGTGGAACTTACGTACAATGCAATATCACGCAGCAATGAAATCTATGTCATCAGGCCCGTAGCAGCATAATGAGTGGATTCAGGTACGATGATTCTAAGTGAAATAAGTCACACAGAAAAAGAAACATCATAAGATATCACTACTACACGGAATGTAAACTTGGCTATACAGGAACTGAATTACAAAACAGAACAGGGTCTCAAATGTAGAAAACCAACGTATGCTTGCTTAAGGGGAAAGGTGAGTTGGGGTGCTGCATAAAACCAGAGATTGAAATTAGCACAGATACCGTTCCATAAGCCAAATATGTAATAGACAAGAGCTACTCCTTGCTCAACGAAGTGGACTCAACACCCCATATTAAACGCCTAAGAATATACCTGACTAGTAAGAATCTTAAAACCTATGGATTTATATGTCTCTGAAAGAGAATCAAGCGTGTGTACAGCGGCATAAATGCAGCAGTGATAGGATTGGTGAGGTTCGGTGAGCAAATGCAGACCCTTTGAAGTCATATTGCATGGTACCCATTCCATGGGTCTCAACTCTCCAGGTTTAAGGGATTCTTCCTTCAGGTAAAACATGCATGTGGAACCCAGAGTATGATCCACAGTGTGATTGGGAAACGTATTGAAATGTGTCTCAGTTTTCGTCCCCTGGTACTCGGGTGCAACATTCCAGACTCTTTAGTAACACTCTCCCCACTTGGAGAGTCAGAGCCTTTAACCTCCTGTTTGGTCCAGTTTGCAATTTCTGCGGCAAATGAACAGGAATAGGGAGAACTAATGAGAGACTAGCTGGAGGTGTCTGGACGGGCAAATTTAACTCTCATTTCCCACCAGGAAGAGGAATTAACCAAAGGCTCAGCGTGCCATGCCGGAACCACACTAGGGCCTGAAGCAATCCTGCGGTGTTGCGGCCAGCTCACAAGAAAGCGAGTTGAAGAAAGGAGCTAGGGGCACTGTAATTCACAAACCTGCAGAGTTATAAATGACAGCTATTGTCCAAAAATATATTGAAGTGAGGCTGCCAAGAGGACTTGAAAGCGGGGCAGAATTGCAGGAAACCGATTTCAGGAGGTAGACTGGAATTGCATGTAAAGCATAGGAAAAGAGGCAGAACGTCCACAATGATGCACTTGGACAAAAAGGGCGTATGCGTTTTCTCCTGAATATATTCAGGAAAAAACGCATACGCCCTTTTTGGCCAACCAAGCAAGCTTGCAAAGGAAATCTGCATTACAATGAAGTCTCACTGCCCCCCGGTCAAAAGGGCCATCTGAAAAAAGTGTAAAATCCAGAAAGGCAGGACAGGCCATGGAGAACTGGGAGTCTTGTTATGCTGATGGGCGGGATGTAAATTGCCAACAGCCACTCTGGAGAAGTGTATGGTGTTTCCTGAAACATCTAAAAAACAAAGCAACACAGCCTAGGGCACTTCCACTTATGGTCCTATAGCTTAGGGAAATTAAAATAAAAAAGACAGAGCCACCCCAAAGTTTAGGCTAGCTGTTTTTACAAGAACCTCCTTTACGGTACAAGTTCAATATCACAGAAAGCGAAAAATGGATAAAGACGTCGTGGTACTTACGTACAATGCAATATCATTCAGCAATGAAATCTATGTCATCAGGCTCATAGCAGCATAATGAGTGGATTCAGGTACGATGATTCTAAGTGAAATAAGTCACACAGAAAAAGAAACATCATAAGATATCACTACTACACGGAATGTAAACTTGGCTACCCAGGAACTGAATTACAAAACAGAACAGGGTCTCAAATGTAGAAAACCAACATATGCATGCTTAACGGGAAAGGTGAGTTGGGGTGCTGCATAAAACCAGAGATTGAAATTAGCACAGATACCGTTCCATAAGCCAAATATGTAATAGACAAGAGCTACTCCTTGCTAAACGAAGTGGACTCAACACCCCATATTAAACGCCTAAGAATATACCTGACTAGTAAGAATCTTAAAACCTATGGATTTATATGTCTCTGAAAGAGAATCAAGCGTGTGTACAGCGGCATAAATGCAGCAGTGATAGGATTGGTGAGGTTCGGTGAGCAAATGCAGACCCTTTGAAGTCATATTGCATGGTACCCATTCCATGGGTCTCAACTCTCCAGGTTTAAGGGATTCTTCCTTCAGGTAAAACATGCATGTGGAACCCAGAGTATGATCCGTGTGATCGGGAAACGTGTTCAAATGTGTCTCAGTTTTCATCCCCTGGTACTCGGGTGCAACATTCCAGATGCTTTACTAACACTCTCCCCACTTGGAGAGTCAGGGCCTTTAACCTCCTGTTTGGCCCAGTTTGCAATTTCTGCGGAAAATGAACAGGAATAGGGAGAACCAATGAGAGACTAGCTGGAGGTGTCTGGACGGGCAAATTTAACTCTCATTTCCCACCAGGAAGAGGAATTAACCAAAGGCTCAGCGTACCGTGCCGGAACCACACTAGGGCCTGAAGCAATCCTGCGGTGTTGCGGCCAGCTCACAAGAAAGCGAGTTGAAGAAAGGAGCTCAGGGGCACTGTCATTCACAAACCTGCAGAGTTATAAATGACAGCTATCGTCCAAAAATATATTGAAGTAAGGCTGCTAAGAGGACTTGGAAGTGCGGCAGAATTGCAGGAAACCGATTTCAGGAGGTAGACTGGAATTGCATGTAAAACCTAGGAAAAGAGGCAGAACGTCCACAATGATGCACTTGGCCAAAAAGGGCGTATGCGTTTTTTCCTGAATATATTCAGGAAAAAACGCATACGCCCTTTTTGGCCAACCAAGCAAGCTTGCAAAGGAAATCTGCACTAAAATGAAGTCTCACTGCCCCCCGGTCAAAAGGGCCATCTGAAAAAAGTGTAAAATCCAGAAAGGCAGGACAGGCCATGGAGAACTGGGAGCCTTGTTATGCTGATGGGTGGGATGTAAATTGCCAAGAGCCACTATGGAGAAGTGTATGGTGTTTCCTGAAACATCTAAAAAACAAAACAACAGAGCCTAGGCCACTTCCACTTATGGTCCTATAGCTTAGAGAAATTAAAATAAAAAAGACAGAGCCACCCCAAAGTTTAGGCCGGCTCTTTTTACAAGAACCTCCTTTACGGTACAAGTTCAATATCGCAGAAAGCGAAAAATGGATAAAGACGTCGTGGTACTTACATACAATGCAATATCATTCAGCAATGAAATCTATGTCATCAGGCCCGTAGCAGCATAATGAGTGGATTCAGGTACGATGATTCTAAGTGAAATAAGTCACACAGAAAAAGAAACATCATAAGATATCACTACTACACGGAATGTAAACTTGGCTATACAGGAACTGAATTACAAAACAGAACAGGGTCTCAAATGTAGAAAACCAACGTATCCTTGCTTAAGGGGAAAGGTGAGTTGGGGTGCTGCATAAAACCAGAGATTGAAATTAGGACAGATACCGTTCCATAAGCCAAATATGTAATAGACAAGAGCTACTCCTTGCTCAACGAAGTGGACTCAACACCACATATTAAACGCCTAAGAATATACCTGACTAGTAAGAATCTTAAAACCTATGGATTTATATGTCTCTGAAAGAGAATCAAGCGTGTGTACAGCAGCATAAATGCAGCAGTGATAGGATTGGTGAGGTTCGGTGAGCAAATGCAGACCCTTTGAAGTCATATTGCATGGTACCCATTCCATGGGTCTCAACTCTCCAGGTTTAAGGGATTCTTCCTTCAGGTAAAACATGCATGTGGAACCCAGAGTATGATCCACAGTGTGATCGGGAAACGTATTGAAATGTGTCTCAGTTTTCGTCCCCTGGTACTCGGGTGCAACATTCCAGACTCTTTAGTAACACTCTCCCCACTTGGAGAGTCAGAGCCTTTAACCTCCTGTTTGGCCCAGTTTGCAATTTCTGCGGCAAATGAACAGGAATAGGGAGAACTAATGAGAGACTAGCTGGAGGTGTCTGGACAGGCAAATTTAACTCTCATTTCCCACCAGGAAGAGGAATTAACCAAAGGCTCAGCGTGCCATGCCGGAACCACACTAGGGCTTGAAGCAATCCTGCGGTGTTGCGGCCAGCTCACAAGAAAGCGAGTTGAAGAAAGGAGCTAGGGGCACTGTAATTCACAAACCTGCAGAGTTATAAATGACAGCTATTGTCCAAAAATATATTGAAGTGAGGCTGCCAAGAGGACTTGAAAGCGGGGCAGAATTGCAGGAAACCGATTTCAGGAGGTAGACTGGAATTGCATGTAAAGCATAGGAAAAGAGGCAGAACGTCCACAATGATGCACTTGGACAAAAAGGGCGTATGCGTTTTCTCCTGAATATATTCAGGAAAAAACGCATACGCCCTTTTTGGCCAACCAAGCAAGCTTGCAAAGGAAATCTGCATTACAATGAAGTCTCACTGCCCCCCGGTCAAAAGGGCCATCTGAAAAAAGTGTAAAATCCAGAAAGGCAGGACAGGCCATGGAGAACTGGGAGTCTTGTTATGCTGATGGGCGGGATGTAAATTGCCAACAGCCACTCTGGAGAAGTGTATGGTGTTTCCTGAAACATCTAAAAAACAAAGCAACACAGCCTAGGGCACTTCCACTTATGGTCCTATAGCTTAGGGAAATTAAAATAAAAAAGACAGAGCCACCCCAAAGTTTAGGCTAGCTGTTTTTACAAGAACCTCGTTTACGGTACAAGTTCAATATCGCAGAAAGCGAAAAATGGATAAAGACGTCGTGGTACTTACATACAATGCAATATCATTCAGCAATGAAATCTATGTCATCAGGCCCGTAGCAGCATAATGAGTGGATTCAGGTACGATGATTCTAAGTGAAATAAGTCACACAGAAAAAGAAACATCATAAGATATCACTACTACACGGAATGTAAACTTGGCTACCCAGGAACTGAATTACAAAACAGAACAGGGTCTCAAATGTAGAAAACCAACGTATGCATGCTTAAGGGGAAAGGTGAGTTGGGGTGCTGCATAAAACCAGAGATTGAAATTAGCACAGATACCGTTCCATAAGCCAAATATGTAATAGACAAGAGCTACTCCTTGCTAAACGAAGTGGACTCAACACCCCATATTAAACGCCTAAGAATATACCTGACTAGTAAGAATCTTAAAACCTATGGATTTATATGTCTCTGAAAGCGAATGAAGCGTGTGTACAGCGGCATAAATGCAGCAGTGATAGGATTGGTGAGGTTCGGTGAGCAAATGCAGACCCTTAGAAGTCATATTGCATGGTACCCATTCCATGGGTCTCAACTCTCCAGGTTTAAGGGATTCTTCCTTCAGGTAAAACATGCATGTGGAACCCAGAGTATGATCCACAGTGTGATCGGGAAATGTATTGAAATGTGTCTCAGTTTTTGTCCCCTGGTACTCGGGTGCAACATTCCAGATGCTTTAGTAACACTCTCCCCACTTGGAGAGTCAGAGCCTTTAAACTCCTGTTTGGCCCAGTTTGCAATTTCTGCGGAAAATGAACAGGAATAGGGAGAACCAATGAGAGACTAGCTGGAGGTGTCTGGACGGGCAAATTTAACTCTCATTTCCCACCAGGAAGAGGAATTAACCAAAGGCTCAGCGTGCCATGCCGGAACCACACTAGGGCCTGAAGCAATCCTGCGGTGTTGCGGCCAGCTCACAAGAAAGCGAGTTGAAGAAAGGAGCTGGGGCACTGTAATTCACAAACCTGCAGTTATAAATGACAGCTATCTTCCAGAAATATATTGAAGTAAGGCTGCCAAGAGGACTTGAAAGTGGGGCAGAATTGCAGGAAACCGATTTCAGGAGGTAGACTGGAATTGCATGTAAAGCATAGGAAAAGAGGCAGAACGTCCACAATGATGCACTTAGCCAAAAAGGGCGTATGCGTTTTTTCCTGAATATATTCAGGAAAAAACGCATACGCCCTTTTTGGCCAACCAAGCAAGCTTGCAAAGGAAATCTGCACTACAATGAAATCTCACTGCCCCCCGGTCAAAAGGGCCATCTGAAAAAAGTGTAAAATCCAGAAAGGCACGACAGGTCATGGAGAACTGGGAGCCTTGTTATGCTGATGGGCGGGATGTAAATTGCCAACAGCCACTCTGGAGAAGTGTATGGTATTTCCTGAAACATCTAAAAAAAAGAAGCAACAGAGCCTAGGGCACTTCCACTTATGGTCCTATAGCTTAGGGAAATTAAAATCAAAAAGACACAGGCACCCCAAAGTTTGGGACGGCTCTGTTTACAAGAACCTCGTTTACGGTACAAGTACAATATTGCAGAAAGCGAAAAATGGATAAAGAAGTTGTGGAACTTACATACAATGCAATATCACTCAGCAATGAAATCTATGTCATCAGGCCCGTAACAGCATAATGAGTGGATTCAGGTACGATGATTCTAAGTGAAATAAGTCACACAGAAAAAGAAACATCATAAGATATCACTACTACACGGAATGTAAACTTGGCTACACAGGAACTGAATTACAAAACAGAACAGGGTCTCAAATGTAGAAAACTAACTTATGCTGGCTTAAGGGGAAAGGTGAGTTGGGGTGCTGCATAAAACCAGAGATTGAAATTAGCACAGATACCGTTCCATAAGCCAAATATGTAATAGGCAAAAGCTACTCCTTGCTCAACGAAGTGGACTCAACACCCCATATTAAACGCCTAAGAATATACCTGACTAGTAAGAATCTTAAAACCTATGGATTTCTGTGTCTCCGAAAGAGAATCAAGCGTGTGTACAGCGGCATAAACGCAGCAGTGATAGGATTGGTGAGGTTCGGTGAGCAAATGCAGACCCTTTGAAGTCATATTGCATGGTACCCATTCCATGGTTCTCAACTCTCCAGGTTTAAGGGATTCTTCCTTCAGCTAAAACATGCATGTGGAACCCAGAGTATGATCCGTGTGATCGGGAAACTTATTGAAATGTGTCTCAGTTTTTATCCCCTGGTACTCGGGTGCAACATTCCAGATGCTTTACTAACACTATCCCCACTTGGAGAGTCAGTACCTTTAACCTCCTGTTTGGCCCAGTTTGCAATTTCTGCGGAAAATGAACAGGAATAGGGAGAACCAATGAGAGACTAGCTGGAGGTGTCTGGACGGGCAAATTTAACTCTCATTTCCCACCAGGAAGAGGAATTAACCAAAGGCTCAGCGTGCCGTGCCGGAACCACACTAGGGCCTGAAGCAATCCTGCGGTGTTGCGGCCAGCTCACAAGAAAGCGAGTTGAAGAAAGGAGCTCAGGGGCACTGTAATTCACAAACCTGCAGAGTTATAAATGACAGCTATCATCCAAAAATATATTGTAGTAAGGCTACCAAGAGGACTTGAAAGCGGGCAGAATTGCAGGAAACCGATTTCAGGAGGTAGACTGGAATTGCATTTAAAGCATAGGAAAAGAGGCAGAATGTCCACAATGATGCACTTGGCCAAAAAGGGCGTATGCGTTTATTCCTGAATATATTCAGGAAAAAACGCATACGCCCTTTTTGGCCACCCAAGCAAGCTTGCAAAGGAAATCTGTGCTACAATGTAGTGTCACTGCCGCCCGGTCAAAAGGGCCATCTGAAAAAAGTGTAAAATCCAGAAAGGCAGGACAGGCCATGGAGAACTGGGAGCCTTGTTATGCTGATGGGCGGGATGTAAATTGCCAACAGCCACTCTGGAGAAGTGTATGGTGTTTCCTGAAACATCTAAAAAACAAAGCAACAGAGCCTAGGGCACTTTCACTTATGGTCCTATAGCTTAGGGAAATTAAAATAAAAAAGACACAGCCACCCAAATGTTTGGGACGGCTCTGTTTACAAGAACTTCATTTACTGTATAAGTTCAATATTGCAGAAAGCGAAAAATGGATAAAGAAGTTGTGGTACTTACGTACAATGCAATATCACTCAGCAATGAAATCTATGTCATCAGGCCCGTAGCAGCATAATGAGTGGACTCAGGTACGATGATTCTAAGTGAAATAAGTCACACAGAAAAAGAAACATCATAAGATATCACTACTACACGGAATGTAAACTTGGCTACACAGGAACTGAATTACAAAACAGAACAGTGTCTCAAATGTAGAAAACCAACTTATGCTTGCTTAAGGGGAAAGGTGAGTTGGGGTGCCTCATAAAACCAGAGATTGAAATTAGCACAGATACCGTTCCATAAGCCAAATATGTAATAGACAAGAGCTACTCCTTGCTCAATGAAGTGGACACAACACCCCATATTAAACGCCTAAGAATATACCTGATTAGTAAGAATCTTAAAACCTATGGATTTATATGTCTCCGAAAGAGAATCAAGCGTGTGTACAGCAGCATAAACGCAGCAGTGATAGGATTGGTGAGGTTCGGTGAGCAAATGCAGACCCTTTGAAGTCATATTGCATGGTACCCATTCCATGGGTCTCAACTCTCCAGGTTTAAGTATTCTTCCTTCAGCTAAAACATGCATGTGGAACCCAGAGTATGATCAAACGTGTGATCAGGAAACGTGTTCAAATCTCTCTCAGTGTTCGTCCCCTGGTACTCGGGTGCAAATTTCCAGATGCTTTACTAACACTCTCCCCACTTGGAGAGTCAGTGCCTTTAACCTCCTGTTTGGCCCAGTTTGCAATTTCTGTGGAAAATGAACAGGAATAGGGAGAACCAATGAGAGACTACCTGGAGGTGTCTGGACGGGCAAATTTATGTCTCATTTCCCACCAGGAAGAGCAATTAAACAAAGGCTCAGCATGCCGTGCCGGAACCACTCTAGGGACTGCAGCAATCCTGCGGTGTTGTGGCCAGCTCACAAGAAAGCCAGTTGAAGAAAGGAGCTCAGGGGTAAAGTAATTCACAAACCTGCAGAGTTATAAATGACAGCTATCGTCCAAAAATATATTGAAGTAAGGCTGCCAAGAGGACTTGAAAGCGGGGCAGAATTGCAGGAAACCGATTTCAGGAGGTAGACTGATTTTGCATGTAAAGCATAGGAAAAGAGGCAGAATGTCCACAATGATGCACTTGGCCAAAAAGGGCGTATGCGTTTTTTCCTGAATATATTCAGGTAAAAACGCATACGCCCTTTTTGGTCAACAAAGCAAGCTTGCAAAGGAAATCTTCACTACAATGAAGTCTCACTGCCCCCCGGTCAAAAGGGCCATCTGAAAAAAGTGTAAAATCCAGAAAGGCAGGACAGGCCATGGAGAACTGGGAGCCTTGTTATGCTGATGGGCGGGATGTAAATTGCCAACAGCCACTCTGGAGAAGTGTATGGTGTTTCCTGAAACATCCAAAAAGCAAAGCAACAGAGCCTAGGACACTTCCACTTATGGTCCTATAGCTTAGGGAAATTAAAATCAAAAGGACACAGCAACCCCAAAGTTTGGGACGGCTCTGTTTACAAGAATCTCGTTTACGGTACAAGTTCAATATCGCAGAAAGCGAAAAATGGATAAAGAAGTTGTGGTACTTACGTACAATGCAATATCACTCAGCAATGAAATCTATGTCATCAGGCTCATAGCAGCATAATGAGTGGATTCACGTATGATGATTCTAAGTGAAATAAGTCACACAGAAAAAGAAACATCATAAGATATCACTACTACACGGAATGTAAACTTGCCTACACAGGAACTTAATTATAAAACAGAACAGGGTCTCAAATGTAGAACAACAACTTATGCTTGCATAAGGGGAAAGGGGAGTTGGGGTGCTGCATAAAACCAGAGATTGAAATTAGCACAGATACCGTTCCATAAGCCAAATATGTAATGGAGAAGAGCTACTCCTTGCTCAACGAAGTGGACTCAACACCCCATATTAAACGCCTAACAATATATCTGACTAGTAACAATCTTAAAACCTATGGATTTATATGTCTCCGAAAGAGAATCAAGCGTGTGTACAGTGGCATAAAATCAGCAGTGTTAGGATTGGTGAGGTTCGGTGAGCAAATGCAGACCCTTTGAAGTCATATTGAATGGTACCCATTCCATGGGTCTCAACTCTCCAGTTTTAAGGGATTCTTCCTTCAGCTAAAACATGCATGTGGAACCCAGAGTATGATCCACCGTGTGATCGGGAAACGTGTTCAAATGTGTCTCAGTTTTCATCCCCTGGTACTCGGGTGCAACATTCCAGACGCTTTACTAACGCTCTCCCCACTTGGAGAGTCAGTGCCTTTAAACTCCTGTTTGGCCCAGTATGCAATTTCTGCGGAAAATGAACAGGAATAGGGAGAACCAATGAGAGACTAGCTGGAGGTGTCTGGACGGGTAAATTTAACTCTCATTTCCCACCAGGAAGAGGAATTGGTGAAAGGCTCAGCGTGCCATGCGAGAACCACACTAGGGTCTGAAGCAATCCTGCGGTGTTGCGGCCAGCTCACAAGAAAGCGAGTTGAAGAAACGAGCTAAGGGGCACTGTCATTCACAAACATGCAGAGTTATAAATGACAGCTATCGTCCAAAAATATATTGAAGTAAGTCTGCCAAGAGGACTTGAAAGTGGGGCAGAATTGCAGGAAACCGATTTCAGGAGGTAGACTGGAATTGCATGTAAAGCATAGGAAAAGAGGCAGAACGTCCACAATTATGCACTTGGCCAAAAAGGGCGTATGCGTTTTTTCCTGAATATATTCAGGAAAAAACGCATACGCCCTTTTTGGCCAACCAAGCAAGCTTGCATAGGAAATCTGCACTACAATGAAGTCTCACTTCCCCCCGGTCAAAAGGGCCATCTGAAAAAAGTGTAAAATCCAGAAAGGCATGACAGGCCATGGAGAACTGGGAGCCTTGTTATGCTGATGGGCGGGATGTGAATTGCCAACAGCCACTCGGGAGAAGTGTATGGTGTTTCCTGAAACATCCAAAAAACAAAGCAACAGAGCCTAGGGCACTTCCACTTATGGTCCTATAGCTTAGGGAAATTAAAATCAAAAAGACACAGCCACCCCAAAGTTTGGGCCGGCTCTGTTTACAAGAACCTCATTTACGGTACAAGTTCAATATCACAGAAAGTGAAAAATGGATAAAGACGTTGTGGTACTTACGTACAATGCAATATCACTCAGCAATGAAATCTATGTCATCAGGCCCGTAACACAATAATGAGTGGAATCAGGTACGATGATACTAAGTGAAATAAGTCACACACAAAAAGAAACATCATAAGATATCACTAATACACGGAATGTAAACTTGGGTACACAGGAACTGAATTACAAAACAGAACAGGGTCTCAAATGTAGAACACCAACTTATGCTTGCTTAAGGGTAAAGATGAGTTGGGATGCTGCATAAAACCAGAGATTGAAATTAGCACAGATACCGATCCATAAGCCAAATACGTAATAGACAAGAGCTACTCCTTGCTCAACGAAGTGGACTCAACACCCGATATTAAAGGCCTAAGAATATACCTGACTAGTAAGAATCTTAAAACCTATGGATTTATATGTCTCCGAAAGAGAATCAAGCATGTGTACAGTGGCATAAACGCAGCAGTGATAGGATTGGTGAGGTTCGGTGAGCAAATGCAGACCCTTTGAAGTCATATTGCATATTACCCATTCCATGGGTCTCAACTCTCCAGGTTTAAGGGATTCTTCCTTCAGCTAAAACATGCATGTGGAACCCAGAGTATGATCCACCGTGTGATCGGGAAACGTGTTCAAATGTGTCTCAGTTTTTGTCCCCTGGTACTTGGGTGCAACATTCCAGACGCTTTACTAACACTCTCCCCACTTGGAGAGTCAGTGCCTTTAAACTCCTGTTTGGCCCAGTATGCAATTTCTGCGGAAGATGAACAGCAACAGGGAGAACCAATGAGAGACTAGCTGGAGGTGTCTGAATGGGCAAATTTAACTCTCATTTCCCACCAGGAAGAGGAATTAACCGAAGGCTCGGCATGCCGTGCCGGAACCACACTAGGGCCTGAAGCAATCCTGCGGTGTTGCGGCCACCTCACAAGAAAGCGAGTTGAAGAAAGGAGCTCAGGGGCACTGTCATTCACAAACCTGCAGAGTTATAAATGACAGCTATCGTCCAAAAATATATTGAAGTAAGGCTGCCAAGAGGACTTGAAAGCGGGGCAGAATTGCAGGAAACCGATTTCAGGAGGTAGACTGGAATTGCATGTAAAGCATAGGAAAAGAGGCAGAACGTCCACAATGATGCACATGGCAAAAAAGGGCGTATGCGTTTTTTCCTGAATATATTCAGGAAAAAACGCATACGCCCTTTTTGGCCAACCAAGCAAGCTTGCAAAGGAAATCTGCACTACAATGAAGTCTCACTGCCCCCCGGTCAAAAGGGCCATCTGAAAAAAGTGTAAAATCTAGAAAGGCAGTACAGGCCATGGAGAACTGGGAGCCTTGTTATGCTGATGGGCGGGATGTAAATTGCCAACAGCCACTCTGGAGAAGTGTATGGTGTTTCCTGAAACATCCAAAAAACAAAGCAACAGAGCCTAGGGCACTTCCACTTATGGTCCTATAGCTTAGGGAAATTAAAATCAAAAAGACACAGCCACCCCAAAGTTTGGGATGGCTCTGTTTACAAGAACCTCGTTTACGTTACAAGTTCAATATCACAGAAAGCGAAAAATGGATAAAGAAGTTGTGGTACTTACGTACAATGCAATATCACTCAACAATGAAATCTATGTCATCAGGCCCGTAGCAGCATAATGAGTGGATTCAGGTACGATGATTCTAAGAGAAATAAGTCACACACAAAAAGAAACATCATAAGATATCACTAATACACGGAATGTAAACTTGGCTACACAGGAACTGAATTACAAAACAGAACAGGATCTCAAATGTAGAACACCAACTTATGCTTGCTTAAGGGGAAAGGTGAGTTGGGGTGCTGCATAAAACCAGAGATTGAAATTAGCACAGATACTGTTCCATAATCCATATATGTAATAGACAAGAGCTACTCCTTGCTCAAGGAAGTGGACTCAACACCCCATATTAAACGCCTAAGAATATACCTGACTAGAAAGTATCTTAAAACCTATGGATTTATATGTCTCCGAAAGAGAATCAAGCGTGTGTACAGCGGCATAAACGCAGCAGTGATAGGACTGGTGAGGTTCCGTGAGCAAATGCAGACCCTTTGAAGTCATATTGCATGGTACCAATTCCATGGGTCTCAACTCTCCAGGTTTAAGGGATTCTTCCTTCAGGTAAAACATGCATGTGGAACCCAGAGTATGATCCACTGTGTGATCGGGAAATGTGTTCAAATGTGTCTCAGTTTCCTTCCCCTGGTACTCGGGTGAAACATTCCAGACACATTACTAACACTCTCCCAACTTGGAGAGTCACTACCTTTAACCTCCTGTTTGGCCCAGTTTGCAATTTCTGCGGAAAATGAACAGGAATAGGGAGAACCAATGAGAGACTAGCTGGAGGTGTCTGGATGGGCAAATTTAACTCTCATTTCCCACCAGGAAGAGGAATTAACCGAAGGCTCGGCATGCCGTGCCGGAACCACACTAGGGCCTGAAGCAATCCTGCGGTGTTGCGGCCAGCTCACAAGAAAGCGAGTTGAAGAAAGGAGCTCCGGGACACTGTCATTCACAAACCTGCAGAGTTATAAATGACAGCTATCGTCCAAAAATATATTGAAGTAAGGCTGCGAAGAGGACTTGAAAGCGGGGCAGAATTGCAGGAAACCGATTTCAGGAGGTAGACTGGAATTGCATGTAAAGCATAGGAAAAGAGGCAGAACGTCCACAATGATGCACTTGGCCAAAAAGGGCATATGCGTTTTTTCCTGAATATATTCAGGAAAAAACGCATACGCACTTTTTGGCCAACCAAGCAAGCTTGCAAAGGAAATCTGCATTACAATGAAGTCTCACTGTCCCCCGGTCAAAAGGTCCATCTGAAAAAAGTGTAAAATCCAGAAAGGCATGACAGGCCATGGAGAACTGGGAGCCTTGTTATGCTGATGGGCGGGATGTAAATTGCCAACAGCCACTCTGGAGAAGTGTATGGTGTTTCCTGAAACATCCAAAAAACAAAGCAACAGAGCCTAGGGCACTTCCACTTATGGTCCTATAGCTTAGGGAAATTAAAATCAAAAAGACACAGCCACCCCAAAGTTTGCGATGGCTCTGTTTACAAGAACCTCGTTTACGGTACAAGTTCAATATCGCAGAAAGCGAAAAATGGATAAAGAAGTTGTGGTACTTACGTACAATGCAATATCACTCAACAATGAAATCTATGTCATCAGGCCCGTAGCAGCATAATGAGTGGATTCAGGTACGATGATTCTAAGAGAAATAAGTCACACACAAAAAGAAACATCATAAGATATCACTAATACACGGAATGTAAACTTGGCTACACAGGAACTGAATTACAAAACAGAACAGGATCTCAAATGTAGAACACCAACTTATGCTTGCTTAAGGGGAAAGGTGAGTTGGGGTGCTGCATAAAACCAGAGATTGAAATTAGCACAGATACTGTTCCATAATCCATATATGTAATAGACAAGAGCTACTCCTTGCTCAAGGAAGTGGACTCAACACCCCATATTAAACGCCTAAGAATATACCTGACTAGAAAGTATCTTAAAACCTATGGATTTATATGTCTCCGAAAGAGAATCAAGCGTGTGTACAGCGGCATAAACGCAGCAGTGATAGGACTGGTGAGGTTCCGTGAGCAAATGCAGACCCTTTGAAGTCATATTGCATGGTACCAATTCCATGGGTCTCAACTCTCCAGGTTTAAGGGATTCTTCCTTCAGGTAAAACATGCATGTGGAACCCAGAGTATGATCCACTGTGTGATCGGGAAATGTGTTCAAATGTGTCTCAGTTTCCTTCCCCTGGTACTCGGGTGAAACATTCCAGACACATTACTAACACTCTCCCAACTTGGAGAGTCACTACCTTTAACCTCCTGTTTGGCCCAGTTTGCAATTTCTGCGGAAAATGAACAGGAATAGGGAGAACCAATGAGAGACTAGCTGGAGGTGTCTGGATGGGCAAATTTAACTCTCATTTCCCACCAGGAAGAGGAATTAACCGAAGGCTCGGCATGCCGTGCCGGAACCACACTAGGGCCTGAAGCAATCCTGCGGTGTTGCGGCCAGCTCACAAGAAAGCGAGTTGAAGAAAGGAGCTCCGGGACACTGTCATTCACAAACCTGCAGAGTTATAAATGACAGCTATCGTCCAAAAATATATTGAAGTAAGGCTGCGAAGAGGACTTGAAAGCGGGGCAGAATTGCAGGAAACCGATTTCAGGAGGTAGACTGGAATTGCATGTAAAGCATAGGAAAAGAGGCAGAACGTCCACAATGATGCACTTGGCCAAAAAGGGCATATGCGTTTTTTCCTGAATATATTCAGGAAAAAACGCATACGCACTTTTTGGCCAACCAAGCAAGCTTGCAAAGGAAATCTGCATTACAATGAAGTCTCACTGTCCCCCGGTCAAAAGGTCCATCTGAAAAAAGTGTAAAATCCAGAAAGGCATGACAGGCCATGGAGAACTGGGAGCCTTGTTATGCTGATGGGCGGGATGTAAATTGCCAACAGCCACTCTGGAGAAGTGTATGGTGTTTCCTGAAACATCCAAAAAACAAAGCAACAGAGCCTAGGGCACTTCCACTTATGGTCCTATAGCTTAGGGAAATTAAAATCAAAAAGACACAGCCACCCCAAAGTTTGCGATGGCTCTGTTTACAAGAACCTCGTTTACGGTACAAGTTCAATATCGCAGAAAGCGAAAAATGGATAAAGAAGTTGTGGTACTTACGTACAATGCAATATCACTCAGCAATGAAATCTATGTCATCAAGCCCGTCTCAGTATAATGAGTGGATTCATGTACGATGATTCTAAGTGAAATAAGTCACACAGAAAAAGAAACATCATAATATATCACTACTACACAGAATGTAAACTTGGCTACACAGGAACTGAATTACAAAACAGAACAGGGTCTCAAATGTAGAACACCAACTTATGCTTGCTTAAGGGGAAAGATGAGTTGGGATGCTGCATAAAACCAGAGATTGAAATTAGCACAGATACCGATCCATAAGCCAAATATGTAATAGACAAGAGCTACTCCTTGCTCAACGAAGTGGACTCAACACCCCATATTAAACGCCTAACAATATACCTGACTAGTAAGAATCTTAAAACCTATGGATTTATATGTCTCCGAAAGAGAATCAAGCATGTGTACAGTGGCATAAACGCAGCAGTGATAGGATTGGTGAGGTTCGGTGAGCAAATGAAGACCCTGTGAAGTCATATTGCATATTACCCATTGCATGGGTCTCAACTCTCCAGGTTTAAGGGATTCTTCCTTCAGCTAAAACATGCATGTGGAACCCAGAGTATGATCCACCGTGTGATCGGGAAACGTGTTCAAATGTGTCTCAGTTTTCGTCCCCTGGTACTTGGGTGCAACATTCCAGACGCTTTACTAACACTCTCCCCACTTGGAGAGTCAGTGCCTTTAAACTCCTGTTTGGCCCAGTATGCAATTTCTGCCGAAAATGAACAGGAATAGGGAGAACCAATGAGAGACTAGCTGAAGGTGTCTGGACGGGCAAATTTAACTCTCATTTCCCACCAGGAAGAGGAATTAACCAAAGGCTCAGCGTGCCGTGCCGGAACCACACTAGGGCCTGAAGCAATACTGCGGTGTTGCGGCCAGCTCACAAGAAAGCGAGTTGAAGAAAGGAGCTCAGGGACACTGTCATTCACAAACCTGCAGAGTTATAAATGACAGCTATCGTCCAAAAATATATTGAAGTAAGGCTGCCAAGAGGACTTGAAAGCGGGGCAGAATTGCAGGAAACCGATTTCAGGAGGTAGACTGGAATTGCATGTAAAGCATAGGAAAAGAGGCAGAACGTCCACAATGATGCACTTGGCTAAAAAGGGCGTATGCGTTTTTTCCTGAATATATTCAGGAAAAAACGCATACGCCCTTTTTGGCCAACCAAGCAAGCTTGCAAAGGTAATCTGCACTACAATGAAGTCTCACTTCCCCCCGGTCAAAAGGGCCATCTGAAAAAAGTGTAAAATCCAGAAAGTCATGATAGGCCATGGAGAACTGGGAGCCTTGTTATGCTGATGGGCGGGATGTAAATTGCCAACAGCCACTCTGGAGAAGTGTATGATGTTTCCTGAAACATCCAAAAAACAAAGCAACAGAGCCTAGGGCACTTCCACTTATGGTCCTATAGCTTAGGGAAATTAAAATAAAAAAGACACAGCCACCCCAAAGTTTGGGATGGCTCTGTTTACAAGAACCTCGTTTACGGTACCAGATCAATATCACAGAAAGCGAAAAATGGATAAAGAAGTTGTGGTACTTACGTACAACGCAATATCATTCAGCAATGAAATCTATGTCATCAGGCCCGTCGCAGCATAATGACTGGATTCAGGTACAATGATTCTAAGTGAAATAAGTCACACAGAAAAAGAAACATCATAATATATCACTACTACACGGAATGTAAACATGGCTAAACAGGAACTGAATTACAAAATAGAACAGGGTCTCAAATGTAGAACACCAACTTATGCTTGCTTAAGGGGAAAGGTGAGTTGGGATGCTGCATAAAACCAGAGATTTAAATGAGCACAGATACCGTTCCATAAGCCAAATATGTAATAGACAAGAGCTACTCCTTGCTCAACGAAGTGGACACAACACCACATATTAAACGCCTAAGAATATACCTGACTAGTAAGAATTTTCAAACCTAAGGATTTATATGCCTCCGAAAGAGAATCAAGCGTGTGTATAGCAGCATAAACGCAGCATGATAGGATTGGTGAGGTTCGGTGAGCAAATGCAGACCCTTTGAAGTCATATTGCATGGTACCCATTCCAAAGGTCTCAACTCTCCAGGTTTAAGGGATTATTCCTTCAGCTAAAACATGCATGTGGAACCCAGAGTATGATCCACCGTGTGATCGGGAAACGTGTTCAAATGTGTCTCAGTTTTCGTCCCCTGGTACTCGGGTGCAACATTCCAGACGCTTTACTAACACTCTCCCCACTTGGAGAGTCAGTGCCTTTAACCTCCTGTTTGGCCCAATTTGCAATTTCTGCGTAAGTAAACATCAATAGGGAGAACCAATGAGAGACTAGCTGGAGGTGTCTGGACGGGCAAATTTAACTCTCATTTCCCACCAGGAAGAGGAATTAACCAAAGGCTCAGCGTGCCGTGCCGGAACCACACTAGGGCCTGAAGCAATCATGTGGTGTTGCGGCCAGCTCACAAGAAACCGCGTTGAAGAAGGGAACTCAGGGGAACTGTCATGCACAAACTTGCAGAATTATAAATGACAGCTATCATCCAAAAATATTTTGAAGTAACGCTGCCAAGAGGACTTGAAAGTGGGGCAGAATTGCAGGAAAGCGATTTCAGGAGGTAGACTTGAATTGCATTTAAAGCATAGGAAAAGAGGCAGAACGTCCACAATGATGCACTTGGCCAAAAAGGGCGTATGCGTTTTTTCCTGAATATATTCAGGAAAAAACGCATACGCACTTTTTGGCCAACCAAGCAAGCTTGCAAAGGAAATCTGCACTACAATGAAGTCTCACTGCCCCCCGGTCAAAAGGGCCATCTGAAAAAAGTGTAAAATCCAGAAAGGCAGGACTGGCCATGGAGAACTGGGAGCCTTGTTATGCTGATGGGCGGGATGTAAATTGCCAACAGCCACTCTGGAGAAGTGTATGGTGTTTCCTGAAACATATAAAAAACAAAGCAACAGAGCCTAGGGCACTTCCACTTATGGTCCTATGGCTTAGGGAAATTAAAATAAAAAAGACACAGCTACCCCAAAGTTAGGGACAGCTCTGTTTACAAGAACCCTGTTTACGGTAGAAGTTCAATAGCACGGAAAGCGAAAAATGGATGAAGAGTTTGTGGTACTTACGTACAATGCAATATCACTCAGCAATGAAATCTATGTCATCAGGCCCGTAGCAGCATAATGAGTGGATTCAGGTACGATGATTCTAAGGGAAATAAGTCACACAGAAAAAGAAACATCATAAGATATCACTAATACACGGAATGTAAACTTGGCTACACAGGAACTGAATTACAAAACAGAACAGGGTCTCAAATGTAGAAAACCAACTTATGCTTGCTTAAGGGGAAAGGTGAGTTGGGGTGAGGCATAAAACCAGAGATTGAAATGAGCACAGATACCGTTCCATAAGCCAAATATGTAATAGACAAGAGCTACTCCTTGCTCAATGAACTGGACACAACACCTCATATTAAACGCCTAAGAATATACCTGACTAGTAAGAATCTTAAAACCTATGGATTTATATGTCTCCAAAAGAGAAAGAAGTGTGTGTACAGCAGCATAAACGCAGCAGTGATAGGATTGGTGAGCTTCGGTGAGCAAACGTAGACCGTTTGAAGTCATATTGCATGGTACCCATTCCATGGGTCTCAACTCTCCAGGTTTAAGGGATTCTTCCTTCAGCTAAAACATGCATGTGGAACCCAGAGTATGATCCACCGTGTGATCGGGAAACAGGTTCAAATGTGTCTCAGTTTTTGTCCCCTGGTACTCGGGTGCAACATTCCATACACTTTACTAACACTCTCCCCACTTGGAGAGTCAGTGCCTTTAACCTCCTGTTTGGCCCAGTTTGCAAATTCTGCGGAAGATGAAGAGGAATAGGGAGAACCAATGAGAGACTAGCCGGAGGTGTCTGGATGGGCAAATTTAACTCTCATTTCCCACCAGGTAGAGGAATTAACAAAAGGCTCAGCATGCCGTGCTGGAACCACACTAGGGCCTGAAGCAATCCTGCGCTGTTGCGGCCAGCTCACAAGAAATCGAGTTGAAGAAAGGAGCTCAGGGGCACTGTAATTCACAATCCTGCAGAGTTAAAAATGACAGCTATCGTCCAAAAATATATTGAAGTAAGGCTGCCAAAAGGACTTGAATGTTGGGCAGAATTGCAGGAAACCGATTTCAGGAGGTAGACTGGAATTGCATTTAAAGCATAGGAAAAGAGGCAGAACGTCCACAATGATGCACTTTGCCAAAAAGGGTGTATGCGTTTTTTCCTGAATATATTCAGGAAAAAACGCATACGCCCTTTTTGGCCAACCAAGCAAGCTTGCAAAGGAAATCTGCACTACAATGAAGTCTCACTTCCCCCGGTCAAAAGGGCCATCTCAAAAAAGTGTAAAATCCAGAAAGGCAGGACAGGCCATGGAGCACTGGGAGCCTTGTTATGCTGATGGGAGTTATGTAATTTGCCAACACCCACTCTGGAGAAGTTTATGGTGTTTCCTGAAACATCTAAAAAACAAAGCAACAGAGCCTAGGGCATTTCCACTTATGGTCCTATAGCTTAGGGAAATTAAATTCAAAAAGACACAGCCACCCCAAACTTTGCGACAGCTCTGTTTACAAGAACCTCGTTTACGGTAGAAGTTCAATATCGCAGAAAGAAAAAAATGGATAAAGAAGTTGTGGTACTTACGTACAATGCAATATCACTCAGCAATGAAATCTATTTCATCAGGCCCATAGCAGCATAATGAGTGGATTCAGGTACGATGATTCTAAGTGAAATAAGTCACACAGAAAAAGAAACATCATAAGATATCACTAATACACGGAATGTACACTTGGCTACACAGGAACTGAATTACAAAACAGAACAGGGTCTCAAATGTAGAAAACCAACTTATGCTTGCTTAAGGGGAAAGGTGAGCTGGGGTGCTGCATAAAACCAAAGATTGAAATTAGCACAGATACCGTTCCATAAGCCAAAAATGTAATAGACAAGAGCTACTCCTTGCTCAACGAAGTGGACTCAACACTCCATATTAAACACCTAAGAATATACCTGACTAGTAAGAATCTAAAACCTATGGATTTATATGTCTCCGAAAGAGAATCAAGGATGTGTACAGCGGCATAAACACAGCAGTGATAGGATTTATGAGGTTCGGTGAGCAAATGCAGACCCTTTGAAGTCATATTGCATGGTACCCATTCCATGGGTCTCAACTCTCCAGGTTTAAGGGATTCTTCCTTCAGCTAAAACATGCATGAGGAACCCAGAGTATGATCCACCGTGTGATCGGAATACGTGTTTAATGTGTCTCAGTTTTCATTCCCTGGTACTCGGGTGCAACATTCCAGATGCTTTACTAACACACTCCCCACTTGGAGAGTTAGTGCCTTTAACCTCCTGTTTGGCTCAGTTCGCAGTTTCTGCGGAAGATGAACAGCAATAGGGAGAACCAATGAGAGACTAGCTGGACGTGTCTGGATGGGCAAATTTAACTCTCATTTCCCACCCGGAAGAGGAATTAACCAACGGCTCAGCATGCCGTGCTGGAACCACACTAGGGCCTGAAGCAATCATGCGGTGTTGCGGCCAGCTCACAAGAAAGCTAGTTGAAGAAAGGAGCTCAGGGGCACTGTAATTCACAAACCTGCAGAGTTATAAATGACAGCTATCGTCCAAAAATATATTGAAGTGAGGCTGCCAAGAGGACTCGAAAGCGGGGCAGAATTGCAGGAAACCGATTTCAGGAGGTAGACTGGAATTGCAATTAAACCATAGGAAAAGAGGCAGAACGTCCAAAATGATGCACTTGGCCAAAAAGTGTATTTGCGTTTTTTCCTGAATATATTCAGGAAAAAACGCATAAGCCCTTTTTGGCCAACCAAGCAACCTTGCAAAGGAAATCTGCACTACAATGAAGTCTCACTTCCCCCCGGTGAAAAGGGCCATCTGAAAAAAGTGTAAAATCCAGAAAGGCAGGACAGGCCATGGAGAACTGGGAGCCTTGTTATGCTGATGGGCAGGATGTAATTTGCCAACAGCCACTCTGGAGAAGTGTATGGTGTTTCCTGAAACATCTAAAAAACAAAGCAACAGAGCCTAGGGCACTTCCACTTATGGTCCTATAGCTTAGGGAAATTGAAATCAAAAACACACAGCCACCCCAAAGTTTGGGACGGCTCTGTTTACAAGAACCTCGTTTACAGTACAAGTTCAATATCTCAGAAAGCAAAAAATGGATAAAGAAGTTGTGGTACTTACGTACAATGCAATATCACTCAGCAATAAAATCTACGTCATCAGGCCCGTAGCAGCATAATGAGTGGATTCAGATATGATGATTCTAAGTGAAATAAGTCACAGAGAAAAAGAAACATCATAAGATATCACTAATACATGGAATGTAAACTTGGCTACACAGGAACTAAATTACAAAACAGAACAGGGTCCCAAATGTAGAAAAACAACTTATGCTTGCTTAAGGGGAAAGGTGAGTTGGGGTGCTGCATAAAACTAGAGATTAAAATTAGCACAGATACCATTCCATAAGCCAAATATGTAATAGACAAGAGCTACTCCTTGCTCAACGAAGTGGACACAACACCTCATATTAAACGCCTAAGAATATACCTGACTAGTAAGAATCTTAAAACCTATGGATTTATATGTCTCCAAAAGAGAATCAAGTGTGTGTACAGCGGCATAAACGCAGCAGTGATAGTATTGGTGAGGTTCGGTGAGCAAATGCAGACCATGTGAAGTCGTATTGCATGGTCCCATTCCATGTGTCTCAACTCTCCAGGTTTAAGGGATTCTTCCTTCAGCTAAAACATGCTTGTGGAACCCAGAGTATGACCCACCGTGTGATCGGGAAACGTGTTCAAATGTGTCTCAGTTTTTGTCCCCTGGTACTCGGGTGTAACATTCCAGACGCTTTACTAACACTCTCCCCACTTGGAGAGTCAGTGCCTTTAACTTCCTGTTTGGAACAGTTTGCCATTTCTGGGGAAGATGAACAGAAATAGGGAGAACCAATGAGAGACTAGTTGAAGGTTTCTGGATGGGCAAATTTAACTCTCATTTGCCACCAAGAAGAGGAATTAACCAAAGGCTCAGCATGCCATGCCAGAACCACACTAGGGCCTGAAGCAATCCTGCGGTGTTGCGGCCAGCTCACAAGAAAGCGAGTTGAAGAAAGCAGCTCAGGGACACTGTAATTCACAAACCTGCAGAGTTATAAATGACAGCTATCATCCAAAAATATATTGAAGTGAGGCTGCCAAGAGGACTCAAAAGCGGGGCAGAATTGCAGGAAACCGATTTCAGGAGGTAGACTGGAATTGCACATAAAGCATAGGAAAAGAGGCAGAACGTCCACAATGATGCACTTGGACAAAAAGGGCATTTGCGTTTTTTCCTGAATATATTCAGGAAAAAACGCACACGCGCTTTTTGGCCAACCAAGCAAGCTTGCAAATGAAATCTGCACTACAATGAAGTCTCACTGCCCCCCGGTCAAAAGGGCCATCTGAAAAAAGTGTAAAATCCAGAAAGGCAGGACAGGCCATGGAGAACTGGGAGCCTTGTTATGCTGATGGGCGGGATGTAAATTGCCAACAGCCACTCTGGAGAAGTGTATGGTGTTTCCTGAAACATCCAAAAAACAAAGCAACAGAGCCTAGGGCACTTCCACTTATGGTCCTATAGATTAGGGAAATTAAATTCAAAAAGACACAGCCACCCCAAAGTTTGGGCCGGCTCTGTTTACAAGAACCTCATTTACGGTACAAGTTCAATGTCACAGAAAGGGAAAAATGGATAAAGAAGTTGTGGTATTTACGTATAATGCAATATCACTCAGCAATGAAATCTATGTCATCAGGCCCATAGCAGCATAATGAGTGGATTCAGGTACGATGATTCTAAGTGAAATAAGTCACACATAAAAAGAAACATCATAAGGTATCACTAATACACGGAATGTAAACTTGGCTACACAGGAACTGAATTACAAAACAGAACAGGGTCTCAAATGTAGAAAACCAACTTATGCATGCTTAAGGGGAAAGGTGAGTTGGGGTGCTGCATAAAACCAGAGATTGAAATTAGCACAGATACCATTCCATAAGCCAAATATATAATAGACAAGAGCTACTCCTTGCTCAACGAAGTGGACTCAACACCCCATATTAAACGCCTAAGAATATACCTGACTAGTAAGAATCTTAAAACCTATGGATTTATATGTCTCCGAAAGAGAATAAAGCGTGTGTACAGTGGTATAAACGCAGCAGTGATAGGACTGGTGAGGTTCAGTGAGCAAATGCAGACCCTTTGAAGTCATATTGCATGGTACCCATTCCATGGGTCTCAACTCTTCAGGTTTAAGGGATTCTTCCTTCAGCTAAATCATGCATGTGGAACCCAAAGTATGATCCACCATGTGATCGGGAAACATGTTCAAATGTGTCTCAGTTTTTGTCCTCTGGTACTTGGGTGCAACATTTCAGATGCTTTACTAACACTCTGCCCACTTGGAGAGCCAGTGCCGTTAACCTCCTGTTTGGCCCAGTTTGCAATTTCTGCGGAAGATGAACAGGAATAGGGATAACCAATGAGAGACTAGCTGCAGGTGTCTGGACGGGCAAATTTAACTCTCATTTCCAACCAGGAAGAGGAATTAACCAAAGGCAGAGACTGCCGTGCCAGAACCACACTAGGCCCTGAAGCAATCCTGTGGTGTTGCGGCCAGCTCACAAGAAATCGAGTTGAAGAAAGGAGCTCAGGGACACTGTAATTCACAAACCTGCAGAGTTATAAATGACAGCTATCGTCCAAAAATATATTGAAGTAAGGCTGCCTAGAGGACTTGAAAGCGGGGCAGAATTGCAGGAAACCGATTTCAGGAGGTAGAATGGAATTGCTTTTAAAGCATAGGAAAAGAGGCAGAACGTTCACAATGATGCACTTGGCCAAAAAGGGCGTATGCATTTTATCCTGAATATATTCAGGAAAAACGCATACGCACTTTTTGGCCAACCAAGCAAGCTTGCAAAGGAAATCTGCACTACAATGAAGTCTCACTTCCCCCTGGTCAAAAGGGCCATCTGAAAAATGTGTAAAATCCAGAAAGGCAGGACAGGCCATGGAGCACTGGGAGCCTTGTTATGCTGATGGGAGTGATGTAATTTGCCAACACCCACTCTGGAGAAGTTTATGGTGTTTCCTGAAACATCTAAAAAACAAAGCAACAGAGCCTAGGGCAATTCCACATATGGTCCTATAGCTTAGGGAAATTAAAATCAAAAAGACACAGCCACCCCAAACTTTGCGACGGCTCTGTTTACAAGAACCTCGTTTACGGTACAAGTTCAATATCGCAGAAAGAAAAAAATGGATAAAGAAGTTGTGGTACTTACGTACAATGCAATATCACTCAGCAATGAAATCCATGTCATCAGGCCCGTAGCAGCATAATGAGTGGATTCAGGTACGATGATTCTAAGTGAAATAAGTCACACAGGAAAAAGAAACATCATAAGATATCACTAATACACGGAATGTAAACTTGGCTACACAGGAACTGAATTACAAAACAGAACAGGGTCTGAAATGTAGAAAACCAAATTATGCTTCCTTAAGGGGAAAGGTGAGTTGGGGTGCTGCATAAAACCAGAGATTGAAATTAGCACAGATACCGTTCCATAAGCCAAATATGTAATAGACAAGAGCTACTCCTTGCTAAACGAAGTGGACTCAACACCCCATATTAAACGCCTAAGAATATACCTGACTAGTAAAAATCTTAAAACCTCTGGATTTATATGTCTCCAAAAGAGAATCAAGCGTGTGTACAGCGGTATAAACGCAGCAGTGATAGGATTGGTGAGGTTCAGTGAGCAAATGCAGACCCTTTGAAGTCATATTGCATGGTACCCATTCAATGGGTCTCAAATCTTCAGGTTTAAGGGATTCTTCCTTCAGCTAAAATATGCATGTGCAACCCAAAGTATGATCCACCGTGTGATCGGGAAACATGTTCAAATGTGTCTCAGTTTTCGTCCTCTGGTACTTGGGTGCAACATTCCAGATGCTTTACTAACACTCTGCCCACTTGGAGAGTCAGTGCCTTTAACCTCCTGTTTGGCCCAGTTTGCAATTTCTGCGGAAGATGAACAGGAATAGGTAGAACCAATGAGAGACAAGCTGGAGGTGTCTGGACGGGCAAATTTAACTCTCATTTCCCACCAGGAAGAGCAATTAACCAAAGGCAGAGACTGCCGTGCCAGAACCACACTAGGGCCTGAAGCAATCATGCGGTGTTCCGGCCAGCTCACAAGAAAGCGAGTTGAAGAAAGGAGCTCAGGGGCACTGTAATTCACAAACCTGCAGAGTTATAAATGTCACCTATCGTCCAAAAATAAATTGAAGTGAGGCTGCCAAGAGGAGTTGAAAGCGGGGCAAAATTGCAGGAAACCGATTTCAGGAAGGAGACTGGAATTGCATTTAAAGCATAGGAAAAGAGGCAGAACGTCCACAATGATGCACTTGGCAAAAAAGTGCGTATGCGTTTTTTCCTGAATATATTCAGGAAAAAACGCATACGCACTTTTTGGCCAACCAAGCAGGCTTGCAAAGGAAATCTGCACTACAATGAAGTCTCACTTCCCCCCGGTCAAAAGGGCCATCTGAAAAAAGTGTAAAATCCAGAAAGGCAGGACAGGCCATGGAGAACTGGGAGCCTTGTTATGCTGATGGGAGGGATGTAAATTGCCAACACCCACTCTGGTGAAGTGTATGGGGTTTCCTGAAACACCTAAAAAACAAAGCAACAGAGCCTACGGCATTTCCACATATGGTCCTATAGCTTAGGGAAATTAAAATCAAAAAGACACAGCCACCCCAAATTTTGGGATGGCTCTGTTTACAAGAACCTCAAATACGGTACAAGTTCAATATCATAAAGCGAAAAATGGATAAAGAAGTTGTGGTACTTACGTACAATGTAATATCACTCAGCAATGAAATCTATGTCATCAGGCCCGTATCAGCAAAATGAGTGGATTCAGGTACGATGATTCTAAGTAAAATAAGTCACAGAGAAAAATAAACATCATAAGATATCACTAATACACGGAATGTAAACTTGGCTACACAGGAACTGAATTACAAAACAGAACAGGGTCTGAAATGTAGAAAACCAAGTTATGCTTGCTTAAGGGGAAAGGTGAGTTGGGGTGCTGCATAAAACCAGAGATTGAAATTAGCACAGATACCGTTCCATAAGCCAAATATATAATAGACAAGAGCTACTCCTTGCTCAACGAAGTGGACTCAACACCACATATTAAACGCCTAAGAATATACCTGACTAGTAAGAATCTTAAAACCTATGGATTTATATGTCTCCGAAAGAGAATAAAGCGTGTGTACAGTCGTATAAACGCAGCAGTGATAGGACTGGTGAGGTTCAGTGAGCAAATGCAGATCCTTTGAAGTCATATTGCATGGTACCCATTCCATGGGTCTCAACTCTTCAGGTTTAAGGGATTCTTCCTTCAGCTAAATCATGCATGTGGAACCCAAAGTATGATCCACCATGTGATCGGGAAACGTTTTCAAATGTGTCTCAGTTTTTGTCCTCTGGTACTTGGGTGCAACATTTCAGATGCTTTACTAACACTCTGCCCACTTGGAGAGTCAGTGCCTTTAACCTCCTGTTTGGCCCAGTTTGCAATTTCTGCGGAAGATGAAGAGGAATAGGGAGAACCAATGAGAGACTAGCTGCAGGTGTCTGGACGGGCAAATTTAACTCTCATTTCCAACCGGGAAGAGGAATTAACCAAAGGCAGAGACTGCCGTGCCAGAACCACACTAGGCCCTGAAGCAATCCTGTGGTGTTGCGGCCAGCTCACAAGAAAGCGAGTTGAAGAAAGGAGCTCAGGGACACTGTAATTCACAAACCTGCAGAGTTATAAATGACAGCTATCGTCCAAAAATATATTGAAGTAAGGCTGCCAAGAGGACTTGAAAGCGGGGCAGAATTGCAGGAAACCGATTTCAGGAGGTAGAATGGAATTGCTTTTAAAGCATAGGAAAAGAGGCAGAACGTCCACAATGATGCACTTGGCCAAAAAGGGCGTATGCATTTTTTCATGAATATATTCAGGAAAAAACGCATACGCACTTTTTGGCCAACCAAGCAAGCTTGCAAAGGAAATCTGCACTACAATGAAGTCTCACTTCTCCCTGGTCAAAAGGGCCATCTGAAAAATGTGTAAAATCCAGAAAGGCAGGACAGGCCATGGAGAACTGGGAGCCTTGTCATGTTGATAAGCGGGATGTAAATTGCCAACAGCCACTCTGGAGAAGTGTATGTTGTTTCCTGAAACATCTAAAAAACAAAGCAACAGAGCCTACGGCACTTCCACATATGGTCCTATAACTTAGGGAAATTAAAATCAAAAAGACACAGCCACCCAAAAATTTGCGACGGCTCTGTTTACAAGAACCTCGTTTACGGTACAAGTTCAATATCGCAGAAAGAAAAAAATGGATAAAGAAGTTGTGGTACTTACGTACAATGCAATATCACTCAGGAATGAAATCTATTTCATCAGGCCCATAGCAGCATAATGAGTGGATTCAGGTACGATGATTCTAAGTGAAATAAGTCACACAGAAAAAGAAACATCATAAGATATCACTAATACACGGAATGTACACTTGGCTACACAGGAACTGAATTACAAAACAGAACAGGGTCTCAAATGTAGAAAACCAACTTATGCTTGCTTAAGGGGAAAGGTGAGTTGGGGTGCTGCATAAAACCAAAGATTGAAATTAGCACAGATACCGTTCCATAAGCCAAAAATATAATAGACAAGAGCTACTCCTTGCTCAACGAAGTGGACTCAACACTCCATATTAAACACCTAAGAATATACCTGACTAGTAAGAAACTAAAACCTATGGATTTATATGTCTCCGAAAGAGAATCAAGGATGTGTACAGCGGCATAAACACAGCAGTGATAGGATTTGTGAGGTTCGGTGAGCAAATGCAGACCCTTTGAAGTCATATTGCATGGTACCCATTCCATGGGTCTCAACTCTCCAGGTTTAAGGGATTCTTCCTTAAGCTAAAACATGCATGAGGAACCCAGAGTATGATCCACCGTGTGATCGGAATACGTGTTTAATGTGTCTCAGTTTTCATTCCCTGGTACTCGGGTGCAACATTCCAGACGCTTTACTAACACACTCCCCACTTGGAGAGTTAGTGCCTTTAACCTCCTGTTTGGCTCAGTTCGCAGTTTCTGCGGAAGATGAACAGCAATAGGGAGAACCAATGAGAGACTAGCTGGACGTGTCTGGATGGGCAAATTTAACTCTCATTTCCCACCCGGAAGAGGAATTAACCAACGGCTCAGCATGCCGTGCTGGAACCACACTAGGGCCTGAAGCAATCATGCGGTGTTGCGGCCAGCTCACAAGAAAGCTAGTTGAAGAAAGGAGCTCAGGGGCACTGTAATTCACAAACCTGCAGAGTTATAAATGACAGCTATCGTCCAAAAATATATTGAAGTGAGGCTGCCAAGAGGAGTCGAAAGCGGGGCAGAATTGCAGGAAACCGATTTCAGGAGGTAGACTGGAATTGCAATTAAACCATAGGATAAGAGGCAGAACGTCCAAAATGATGCACTTGGCCAAAAAGTGTATTTGAGTTTTTTCCTGAATATATTCAGGAAAAAACGCATAAGCCCTTTTTGGCCAACCAAGCAAGCTTGCAAAGGAAATCTGCACTACAATGAAGTCTCACTTCCCCCCGGTCAAAAGGGCCATCTGAAAAAAGTGTAAAATCCAGAAAGGCAGGACAGGCCATGGAGAACTGGGAGCCTTGTTATGCTGATGGGCAGGAAGTAATTTGCCAACAGCCACTCTGGAGAAGTGTATGGTGTTTCCTGAAACATCTAAAAAACAAAGCAACAGAGCCTAGGGCACTTCCACTTATGGTCCTATAGCTTAGGGAAATTGAAATCAAAAACACACAGCCACCCCAAAGTTTGGGACGGCTCTGTTTACAAGAACCTCGTTTACAGTACAAGTTCAATATCTCAGAAAGCAAAAAATGGATAAAGAAGTTGTGGTACTTACGTACAATGCAATATCACTCAGCAATGAAATCTATGTCATCAGGCCCGTAGCAGCATAATGAGTGGATTCAGATATGATGATTCTAAGTGAAATAAGTCACAGAGAAAAAGAAACATCATAAGATATCACTAATACATGGAATGTAAACTTGGCTACACAGGAACTAAATTACAAAACAGAACAGGGTCCCAAATGTAGAAAAACAACTTATGCTTGCTTAAGGGGAAAGGTGAGTTGGGGTGCTGCATAAAACTAGAGATTAAAATTAACACAGATACCATTCCATAAGCCAAATATGTAATAGACAAGAGCTACTCCTTGCTCAACGAAGTGGACACAACACCTCATATTAAACGCCTAAGAATATACCTGACTAGTAAGAATCTTAAAACCTATGGATTTATATGTCTCCAAAAGAGAATCAAGCGTGTGTACAGCGGCATAAACGCAGCAGTGATAAGATTGGTGAGGTTCGGTGAGCAAATGCAGACCATGTGAAGTTGTATTGCATGGTCCCATTCCATGGGTCTCAACTCTCCAGGTTTAAGGGATTCTTCCTTCAGCTAAAACATGCTTGTGGAACCCAGAGTATGACCCACCGTGTGATCGGGAAACGTGTTCAAATGTGTCTCAGTTTTTGTCCCCTGGTACTCGGGTGCAACATTCCAGACGCTTTACTAACACTCTCCCCACTTGGAGAGTCAGTGCCTTTAACCTCCTGTTTGGAACAGTTTGCCATTTCTGCGGAAGATGAACAGAAATAGGGAGAACCAATGAGAGACTAGCTGAAGGTGTCTGGATGGGCAAATTTAACTCTCATTTGCCACCAAGAAGAGGAATTAACCAAAGGCTCAGCATGCCATGCCAGAACCACACTAGGTCCTGAAGCAATCCTGCGGTGTTGCGGCCAGCTCACAAGAAAGCGAGTTGAAGAAAGGAGCTCAGGGACACTGTAATTCACAAACCTGCAGAGTTATAAATGACAGCTATCATCCAAAAATATATTGAAGTGAGGCTGCCAAGAGGACTCAAATGCGGGGCAGAATTGCGGGAAACCGATTTCAGGAGGTAGACTGGAATTGCACGTAAAGCATAGGAAAAGAGGCAGAACGTCCACAATGATGCACTTGGACAAAAAGGGCATTTGCGTTTTTTCCTGAATATATTCAGGAAAAAACGCACACGCGCTTTTTGGCCAACCAAGCAAGCTTGCAAATGAAATCTGCACTACAATGAAGTCTCACTGCCCCCTGGTCAAAAGGGCCATCTGAAAAAAGTGTAAAATCCAGAAAGGCAGGACAGGCCATGGAGAACTGGGAGCCTTGTTATGCTGATGGGCGGGATGTAAATTGCCAACAGCCACTCTGGAGAAGTGTATGGTGTTTCCTGAAACATCCAAAAAACAAAGCAACAGAGCCTAGGGCACTTCCACTTATGGTCCTATAGCTTAGGGAAATTAAAATAAAGAAGACACAGCTACCCCAAAGTTTGGGACGGCTCTGTTTACAAGAACGCTGTTTACGGTACAAGTTCAATATCACGGAAAGCGAAAAATGGATAAAGAGTTTGTGGTACTTACATACAATGCAATATCACTCAGCAATGAAATCCATGTCATCAGGCCCATAGCAGCAAAATGAGTGGATTCAGGTACGATGATTCTAAGTGAAATAAGTCACACAGAAAAAGAAACATCATAAGATATCACTAATACACGGAATGTAAACTTGGCTCCACAGGAACTGAATTACAAAACAGAACAGGGTCTCAAATGTAGAAAACCAACTCATGCTTGCTTAAGGGGAAAGGTGAGTTGGGGTGCTGCAGAAAACCAGAGATGGAAATTAGCACAGATACCATTCCATAAGCCAAATATGTAATAGACAAGAGCTACTCCTTGCTCAACGAAGTGGACACAACACCCCATATTAAACGCCTAAGAATATACCTGACTAGTAAGAATCTTAAAACCTATGGATTTATATGTCTCCGAAAGAGAATCAAGCGTGTGTACAGCGGTATAAACGCAGCAGTGATAGGATTTGTGAGGTTCAGTGAGCAAATGCAGACCCTTTGAAGTCATATTGCATGGTACACATTCCATGGATCTCAACTCTTCAGCTTTAAGGGATTCTTCCTTCAGCTAAAACATGCATGTGGAACCCAGAGTATGATCCACCGTGTGATCGGGAAACATGTTCAAATGTGTCTCAGTTTTCATCCTCTGGTACTTGGGTGCAACATTCCAGATACTTTACTAACACTATGCCCATTTGGAGAGTCAGTGCCTTTAACCTCCTGTTTGGCCCAGTTTGCAATTTCTGCGGAAGATGAACAGGAATAGGGAGAACCAATGAGAGACTAGCTGGAGGTGTCTGGACGGGCAAAATTAACTCTCATTTCCCACCAGGAAGAGGAATTAACCAAAGGCAGAGACTGCTGTGCCGGAACCACACTAGGGCCTGAAGCAATCCTGCGGTGTTGTGGCCAGCTCACAAGAAAACGAGTTGAAGAATGGAGCTCAGGGGCACTGTAATTCACAAACCTGTAGAGTTATAAATGTCAGCTATCGTCCAAAAATATATTGAAGTGAGCCTGCCAAGAGGAGTTGAAAGCGGGGCAAAATTGCAGGAAACCGATTTCAGGAAGGAGACTGGAATTGCATTTAAAGCATAGGAAAAGAGGCAGAACGTCCACAATGATGCACTTAGCCAAAAAGGGCGTATGTGTTTTTTCCTGAATATATTCAGGATAAAACGCATACGCACTTTTTGGCCAACCAAGCAAGCTTGCAAAGGAAATCTGCACTACAATGAAGTCTCACTTCTCCTGGTCAAAAGGGCCATCTGAAAAAAGTGTAAAATCCAGAAAGGCAGGACAGGCCATGGAGCACTGGGAGCCTTGTTATGCTGATGGGAGGGATGTAATTTGCCAACACCCACTCTGGTGAAGTGTATGGTGTTTCCTGAAACACCTAAAAAACAAAGCAAAAGAGCCTACGGCATTTCCACATATGGTCCTATAGCTTAGGGAAATTAAAATCAAAAAGACACAGCCACCCCAAAGTTTGGGATGGCTCTGTTTACAAGAACCTCAAATACGGTACAAGTTCAATATCACAGAAAGCACAAAATGGATAAAGAAGTTGTGGTACTTACGTACAATGCAATATCACTCAGCAATGAAATCTATGTCATCAGGCCCGTAGCAGCAAAATGAGTGGATTTAGGTACGATGATTCTAAGTAAAATAAGTCACAGAGAAAAAGAAACATCATAAGATATCACTAATACACGGAATGTAAACTTGGCTACACAGGAACTGAATTACAAAACAGAACAGGGTCTGAAATGTAGAAAACCAAGTTATGCTTGCTTAAGGGGAAAGGTGAGTTGGGGTGCTGCATAAAACCAGAGATTGAAAGGAGCACAGATACCGTTCCATAAGCCAAATATATAATAGACAATAGCTACTCCTTGCTCAACGAAGTGGACACAACACCACATATTAAACGCCTAAGAATATACCTGACTAGTAAGAATCTTAAAACCTATGGATTTATATGTCTCCGAAAGAGAATCAAGCATGTGTACAGCGGTATAAACGCAGCAGTGATAGGATTGGTGAGGTTCGGTGAGCAAATGCAGACCCTTTGAAGTCATATTGCATGGTACCCATTCCATGGGTCTCAACTCTTCAGGTTTAAGGGATTCTTCCTTCAGCTAAATCATGCATGTGGAACCCAAAGTATGATCCACCATGTGATCGGGAAACATGTTCAAATGTGTCTCAGTTTTTGTCCTCTGGTACTTGGGTGCAACATTTCAGATGCTTTACTAACACTCTGCCCACTTGGAGAGTCAGTGCCTTTAACCTCTTGTTTGACCCAGTTGCAATTTCTGAGGAAGATGAACAGGAATACGGAGAACCAATGAGAGACTAGCTGGAGGTGTCTGGACGGGCAAATTTAACTCTCATTTCCCACCAGGAAGAGGAATTAACCAAAGGCTCAGCCTGCCGTGCCGGAACCACACTAGGTCCTGAAGCAATCCTGCGGTGTTGCGGCCAGCTCACAAAAAGCGAGTTGAAGAAAGGAGTTCAGGCACACTGTAATTCACAAACCTGCAGAGTTATAAATGACAGCTATCATCCAAAAATATATTGAAGTAAGGCAGCCAAGAGGACTTGAAAGTGGGGCAGAATTGCAGGAAACTGATTTCAGGAGGTAGACTGGAATTGCATTTAAAGCATAGAAAAAGAGGCAGAACGTCCACAATGATGCACTTGGCCAAAAAGTGCGTATGCGTTTTTTCCGGAATATATTCAGTAAAAACGCATAGGCACTTTTTGGCCAATTAAGCACGCTTGCAAAGGAAATCTGCACTACAATGAAGTCTCACTTCCCCCAGTTCAAAAGGGCCATCTGAAAAAAGTGTAAAATCCAGAAAGGCAGGACAGGCCATGGAGAACTGGGTGCCTTGTTATGCTGATGGGCGGGATGTAAATTGCCAACAGCCACTCTGGAGAAGTGTATGGTGTTTCCTGAAACATCTAAAAAACAAAGCAACAGAGCCTAGGGCACTTCCACTTATGGTCCTATAGCTTAGGGAAATTAAAATCAAAAAGACACAACTACCCCAAAGTTAGGGACAGCTCTGTTTAGAAGAACCCTGTTTACGGTACAAGTTCAATAGCGCGGAAAGAGAAAAATGGATAAAGAGTTTGTGGTACTTACGTACAATGCAATATCACTCAGCAGTGAAATCTATGTCATCAGGCCCGTAGCAGCATAATGAGTGGATTCAGGTACGATGATTCTAAGTGAAATAAGTCACACAGAAAAAGAAACATCATAAGATATCACTAATACACAGAATGTAAACTTGGCTACACAGGAACTGAATTACAAAACAGAACAGTGTCTCAAATGTAGAAAACCAACTTATGCTTGCTTAAGGGGAAAGGTGAGTTGGGGTGCTGCATAAAACCAGAGATTGAAATTAGCACAGATATTGTTCCATAAGCCAAATATGTAATAGACAAGAGCTACTCCTTGCTCAACGAAGTGGACACAACACCTCATATTAAACGCCTAAGAATATACCTGACTAGTAAGAATCTTAAAACCTATGGATTTATATGTCTCCGAAAGAGAAAGAAGCGTGTGTACAGCGGCATAAACGCAGCAGTGATAGGATTGGTGAGCTTCGGTGAGCAAACGTAGACCCTTTGAAGTCATATTGCATGGTACCCATTCCATGGGTCTCAACTCTCCAGGTTTAAGGGATTCTTCCTTCAGCTAAAACATGCATGTGGAACCCAGAGTATGATCCACCGTGTGATCGGGAAACATGTTAAAATGTGTCTCAGGTTTTGTCCCCTGGTACTCGGGTGCAACATTCCATACACTTTACTAACACTCTGCCCACTTGGAGAGTCAGTGCCTTTAACCTCCTGTTTGGCCCAGTTGCAATTTCTGCGGAAGATGAACAGGAATAGGGAGAACCAATGAGAGACTAGCTGGAGGTGTCTGGACGGGCAAATTTAACTCTCATTTCCCACCAGGAAGAGGAATTAACCAAAGGCTCAGCCTGCCGTGCCGGAACCACACTAGGTCCTGAAGCAATCCTGCGGTGTTGCGGCCAGCTCACAAGAAGTGAGTTGAAGAAAGGAGTTCAGGCACACTGTAATTCACAAACCTGCAGAGTTATAAATGACAGCTATCGTCCAAAAATATATTGAAGTAAGGCAGCCAAGAGGACTTGAAAGTGGGGCAGAATTGCAGAAAACTGATTTCAGGAGGTAGACTGGAATTGCATTTTAAGCATAGAAAAAGAGGCAGAACGTCCACAATGATGCACTTGGCCAAAAAGTGCGTATGCGTTTTTTCCGGAATATATTCAGTAAAAACACATAGGCACTTTTTGGCCAATCAAGCAAGCTTGCAAAGGAAATCTGCACTACAATGAAGTCTCACTTCCCCCAGGTCAAAAGGGCCATCTGAAAAAAGTGTAAAATCCAGAAAGGCAGGACAGGCCATGGAGAACTGGGAGCCTTGTTAGGCTGATGGGCGGGATGTAAATTGCCAACAGCCACTCTGGACACGTGTATGGTGTTTCCTAAAACATCTAAAAAACAAAGCAACAGAGCCTAGGGCACTTCCACTTATGGTCCTATCGCTTAGGGAAATTAAAATCAAAAAGACACAGCTACCCTAATGTTAGGGACAGCTCTGTTTACAAGAACCCTGTTTACGGTACAAGTTCAATAGCGCGGAAAGCGAAAAATGGATAAAGAGTTTGTGGTACTTACGTACAATGCAATATCACTCAGCAGTGAAATCTATGTCATCAGACCCGTAGCAGCATAATGAGTGGATTCAGGTACGATGATTCTAAGTGAAATAAGTGACACAGAAAATGAAACATTATAAGATATCACTACTACACGGAATGTAAACTTGGCTACACAGGAACTGAATTACAAAACAGAAAATGTTCTCAAATGTAGAAAACCAACTTCTGGTTGTTTAAGGGGAAAGGCGTGTTGGGGTGCTGCATAAAACCAGAGATTGAAATTAGCACAGGTACGGTTCCATAAGCCAAATATGTAATAGACAAGAGCTACTCCTTGCTCAACGAAGTGGACTCAACACCCCATATTAAACACCTAAGAATATACCTGACTAGTAAGAATCTTACAACCTATGGATTTATATGTCTCCGATAGAGAATCAAGCGTGTGTACAGAGGCATAAACGCAGCAGTGATAGAATTGGTGAGGTTCGGTGAACAAATGCAGACCCTTTGAAGTCATATTGCATGGTACCCATTCCATGGGTCTCAACTCTCCAGGTTTAAGGGATTCTTCCTTCAGCTAAAACATGCATGTGGAACCCAGAGTATGATCCACTGTGTGATCAGGTAACGTGTTCAAATGTGTCTCAGGTTTTTTCCCTGGTACTCGGGTGCAACATTCCAGACGCTTTACTAACACTCTCCCCACTTGGAGAGTCAGTGCCTTTAACCTCCTGTTTGGCCCAGTTTGCAATTTCTGCGTAAGATAAACAGGAATAGGGAGAACCAATGAGAGACTAGCTGGAGGTGTCTGGACGGGCAAATTTAACTCTCATTTCCCACCAGGAAGAGGAATTAACCAAAGGCTCAGCGTGCCGTGCCGGAAACACACTAGGGCCTGAAGCAATCTTGCGGTGTTCCGACCACCTCACAAGAAAGAGAGTTGAAGAAAGGAGCTCAGGGGCACTGTAATTCACAAACCTGCAGAGTTATAAATGACAGCTATCGTCCAAAAATATATTGAAGTAAGGCTGCCAAGAGTTGTTGAATGTGGGGCAGAATTGCAGGAAACCGACTTCAGGAGGTAGACAGCAATTGCATTTAAAGAATAGGAAAAGTGGCAGAACGTCCACAATGATGCACTTGGCCAAAAAGGGCGTATACGTTTTTTCCTGCATATATTCAGGAAAAAACGCATACGCAATTTTTGGCCAACCAAGCAAGCTTGCAAAGGAAATCTGCACTACAATGAAGTCTCACTGCCCCCCGGTCAAAAGGGTCATCTGAAAAAAGTGTAAAATCCAGAAGGCAGGACAGGCCATGGAGAACTGGGAGCCTTGTTATGCTGATGGGCGGGATGTAAATTGCCAACAGCTACTCTGGAGAAGTGTATGGTGTTTCCTGAAACATCTAAAAAACAAAGCAACAGAGCCTAGGGCACTTCCACTTATGGTCCTATAGCTTAGGGAAATTAAAATCAAAAAGACACAGCCACCCCAAAGTTTGGGACGGCTCTGTTTACAAGAACCTCGTTTACGGTACAAGTTCAATATCGCAGAAAGCGAAAAATGGATAAAGAAGTTGTGGTACTTACTTACAATGCAATATCACTCAGCAATGAAATCTATATCATCAGGCCCATAGCAGCATAATGAGTGGATTCAGGTACGATGATGCTAAGTGAAATAAGTCACACAGAAAAAAAAAATCATAAGATATCACTACTACACGGAATGTAAACTTGGCTACACAGGAACTGAATTACAAGACAGAAATGGGCCTCAAACGTCGAAAACCAACTTATGCTTGCTTAAGGGGAAAGGTGAGTTGGGGTGCTGCATAAAACCAGAGATTGAAATTAGCACAGATACCGTTCCATAAGCCAAATATGTAATAGACAAGAGCTACTCCTTGCTCATCGAAGTGGACACAACATCCCATATTAAACACCTAAGAATATACCTGACTAGTAAGAATCTTAACACCTATGGATTTATATGTCTCCGAAAGAGAATCAAGCATGTGTACAGCGGCATAAACGCAGCAGTGATAGGATTGATGAGGTTCGGTGAGCAAATGCAGACCCTTTGAAGTCATATTGCATGGTACCCATTCCATGGGTCTCAACTCTCCAGGTTTAAGGGATTCTTCCTTCAGCTAAAACATGCATGTGGAACCCAGAGTATGATCCACCATGTGATCTGGAAACGTGTTCAAATGTGTCTCAGTTTTCGTCCCCTTGTACTCGGGTGTAACATTCCAGACGCTTTACTAACACTTTCCCCACTTGGGGAGTCAGTGCCTTTAACCTTCTGTTTGGCCCAGTTTGCAATTTCTGCGGAAAATGAAGAGGAATAGGGAGAACCAATGAGAGACTAGCTGGAGGTGTCTGGACGGGCAAATTTAACTCTCATTTCCCACCAGGAAGAGGAATTAACCAAAGGCTCAGCGTGCCGTGCCGGTACCACACTAGGGCCTGAAGCAATCCTGCGTTGTTGCGGCCAGCTCACCCAAAGCGAGTTGAAGAAAGGAGCTCAGGGACACTGTCATTCACAAAGCTGCAGAGTTATAAATGACAGCTATGGTCCAAAAATATATTGAAGTAAGGCTGCCAAGAGGACTTGAAAGTGGGGCAGAATTGCAGGAAACCGATTTCAGAAGGTACACGGGAGTCCCTCTTAAAGCATAGGAGAAGAGACAGAACTTGGAAAATAATGCACTTGGCAAAAAAGTGCATATTTGTTTTCTCCAGAGCTCTCATAACTGAGGGGAGGAGATTCCCTGCAGGCTCCAACTGCCACCAGAGGGCTCACATTGCCAAGGCAACGTGAACAAGCCAGGCAGGAGTTACCTCACAGCAGAGGTCCCACCTCACAGAAGGGTGAGAAACCCAGCCAACATCAGACTCTCACCAGAGGGCCCACATCACCAAGGGAATGGGAACCAGGCAGGAGTGTCTTCACACCAGTGGGGCCACATCATCGAAAGGTGAGGTACTCAGCACATGTGCCCTCAAACCAGAGGACCCACATCACCAAGGGCCTCGGAGTGACGCAGGCAGGAGTAGCCTCACAACACTGGGCCCATAGAATAAAAAAGTGAGGAATCCAGCAGTTGGAACCTCCCAGCAGGCGGCCCAGAGCACCGAGGCTATGGGATCCAGGCCACAGTGAACTCACAGAAGAGGGCCCATGTCATGAAACTGAGCAACCCAGCCATTGGGACCTCAGAGCATGAGGCCCACATCCCCATGGGGATGGAAATCTGGTAGGTGTGACCTTGCACCACTGAGAACGTATCAGAAAATTTTGGGAGACCAGCAGTTAGGGCCTGACGCCAGAGGACCCTCATGACCAAGGGAAGGAGGCTCCCAGCAGGCTCCAACTGCCACCAGAGGGCTGATGTCGCCAAGTCAATGTGTGCCAACCAGGTACGAATGACCTCACAGCAGAGGGCCCACCTCAGAGAAGTGTGAGGAACTCAGTCAGGATCAGACTCGCACCAGAGGGCCCACATCACCAAGGGGATGGGAACCAGGCAGGAGTGTCCCCACACCAGTGGGACAACATCATCGTAAGGTGAGGATTCCAGCACATGTAGCCTCAAACCAGAGGAACCACATCACCAAGGGGTTCAGAATTAGGCTGGCAGGACCGGCCTCACAACACAGGGTCCATAGAATATAAAAGTTGAGGAATCCAGCAGTTGGAACCTCCCAGCAAGTGACCCAGAGCACCGAGGCTATGGAATCCAGGCTGCAGTGAACTCACCGCAGAGGGCCCACATCATGAACCTGTGAGCAGCCCAGCCGTTGGGACCTCAGAACAGAAGGCCCACATCCCCATTGGGATGGGAACCTGGCAGGAGTGGCCTCGCACCACTTAGCACATATCAGAAAATGTTAGGAGCCCAGCAGTTAGGGCCTGACGCCAGGGGGCCCTCATAACTGAGGGGAGGAGACTCCCAGCAGGTTCCAACTGCCAACAGAGGACCCACGTCTACAAGGTGGCATGCGCCAGCCAGGCAGTAGTGACCTCACAGCAGAGGGCCTATCTCACAGAAGGGTGAGGAACCGAGGCAGGATGAGACTCTCGCCAGAGGGCTCACAACACCAAGGGGATGGGAACCAGTCAGGACTGTCCTCCCACCAGTGGGGCCACATCATCGAAAGGTGAGGAACCCAGCACATGCGGCCTCATATCAGAGAACATACATCACAAAGGGGATGGGAGTGAGGCAGGTAGGAGTAGCCTAAAAACAGAGGGCCCAAAGAATAAAAAAGGTGAGGAATCCAGCATTTGGAACCTCCCAGCAGGCGGCCGAGAGCACAGAAGCTATGGGATGCAGGCAGCAGTGAACTAACACCAGAGAGCCCACATCATGAAATTGTGATCAACCCAGCCGTTGGAACCTCAGAGCAGAAGGCCCACTTCCCCATGGAGATGGGAACCTAAGAGGAGTGCCCGAGCATCACTGGGCTCACTAAGAAAATTTGGGGAGCCCAGCAGTTAGGGCCTGACGTCAGAGGGCCCTCATCACAGAGGTGAGGAGGCTCCCAGCAGGGTCCAAGTGCCACCAGAGGGCTCATGTCCACAAGGCGAGGTGAGCAAGCCAGGCAGGAGTGACCTCACAGCAGACGGCCCACCTCACAGATGGGTGAGGAACCCAGCCAGGATCAGACTCTCAACAGAGGGCCCACATCACCAAGGGGATGTGAACCAGGCAGGAGTCTCCTAAGACCATGGTCCCACATCATCGAAAGGTGAGGAACCCAGCACATGTGGCCTCAAACCAGAGGACACACATCACGAAGGGGCTGGGAGTGAGGCAGGCAGGAGGATCCTCACAACAGAGGGCCCAAAAATTTAAAAAAGTGAGGAATCCAGCAGTTGGAACCTCCCAGCAGGTGGCCAAGAGCACAGAGGCTATGGGATCCAGGCCTCTGTGAATTAACACCAGAGAGCCCACATCATGAAAATGTGAACAACCCAGCCGTTGGGACCTCAGAGCAGAAGGTCCACATCCCCATGGAGATGGGATCCTAAGAGGAGTGCCAAAGCATCACTGGGCACACTAAGAAAAGTTGGTGAGCCCAGCAGTTAGGGCCTGACCCAAGAGGGCCCTCATCACCGGGGGGAGCAGATTCCCAGCACGCTCCAACTGCCACCACACGGCTGACTTCACCAAGGCAATGTGTGCCAGCTATGCAGGAGTGACCTATCAGCAGAGGGTCTCCCTCACAGGTGGGTGAGGAACACAGCCAGGAACAGACTCTCACCAGGGTGTCCACATAACCATGTGGATGAGAACCAGGCAGGAGTGTCCTCACACTAGTGGGGCCACATCATCGAAAGGTGAGGAACCCAGCAAAGGTGGCCACAAACCAGAGGACCCACATCACCAAGGGGTTGAGAGTGAGGTAGGTGTCTGGACGGGCATATTTAACACTCATTTCCCACCAGGAAGAGGAATTAACCAAAGGCTCAGCGTGCCCTGCCAGAAGCAGATTAGGGCCTGAAGCAGTCTTGCGGGTTTGCGGCCAGCTCACAAGAAAGCGAGTTGAAGAAAGGAGCTCAGGGGCACTGTAATTCACAAACCTCCAGAGTTATAAATGACAGCTATCGTCCAAAAATATATTGAAGTAAGGCTGCGAAGAGGACTTGAAAGCGGGGCACAATTGCAGGAAACCGATTTCAGGAGGTAGACTGGATTTGCATTTAAAGCATAGGAAAAGAGGCAGAACATCGACAATGATGCACTTGGCAAAAAAGGGCGTATGAGTTTGTTCCTGAATATATTCAGGAAAAAACACATACGCCCTTTTTGGCAAACCAAGCAAGCTTGCAATGGAAATCCAAAATACTATGAAGTGTCACTTCCCCCCGGTCTAAAGGGCCATCTGAGAAAAGTGTAAAATCCAGAAAGGCAAGACAGGCCATGGGGAAAAAGGAGCCTTGTTATGCTGATGGGCGGGATGTAAATTGCCAACAGCCACTCTGGAGAAGTGTATGGTGTTTCCTGATACATCTGAAAAACAAAGCAACAGAGTCTAGGGCATTTCCACTTATGGTCCTATAGCTTAGGGAAATTAAAATCAAAAAGACACAGCCACCCAAAAATTTGGGACGGCTCTGTTTACAGGAACCTCTTCTACAGTACAAGATAAATATCCCAGAGAACAAATAATTGATAAAGAAGTTGCGGTACTTACGTACAACAGAATACCACTCAGCAATGAAATCTGCGTCACCAGGCCTGTACAAGCATAATGAGTGGATTGAGGCACGATGATTCTAAGTGAAATAAGTCACACAGAAAAAGAAACATCATAAGGTATCACTAATGCACGGAATGTAAACTTGGCTACACATGAACTGAATTACAAAACAGAACAGGGTCTCAAGTTTAGAAAACCAACTTATGCTTGCTTAAGGGGAAAGGTGAGTTGGGGTGCTGCATAAATCCAGAGTTTGAAATTAGCACAGATACCATTCCATAAGCCAAACATGTAATAGACAAGACCTACCCCTTGCTCAACGAAATGGACTCAACAATGAGGTATCACCTCACACCTGTTAGAATGGGCATCATCTGAAAATCTACAAACAACAAATGCTGGAAAGGGTGTGGAGAAAAGGAAGCCTCTTCCAGTATTGTTGGGAATATAAATTGATACGGTCACTATGGAGAACAATATGGAGTTTCTTAAGAAACTAATAATAGAATTACCATATGATACAGCAATCCCAGTACTGGACATATACCCAGACAGAACCATAAGTCAAAAAGAGACATTTACCGCAATGTTCATTGCATCACTATTTACAATATCGAGGTAATGGAAGCAACCTAAATGCCCACAGACAGACGAATGCATAAAGATGTGGTACATATATAAAATGGAATATTACTAAGCCATGAAAGGAATGAAATTGGGTCATTTGTAGAGACGTCGATGGATCTAGAGACTGTCATACAGAGTGAAGTAAGTCAGAAAGAGAAAAACAAATCTTGTATATTCATGCATATATGTGGAACCTAGAAAACTGTACAGATTAACCATTTTGCAAGGCATAAATAGAGCAACAGATGTAGACAACAATCGTATGGACAACAAGGGGGGAAAGCTCTTGGGGGGGTGGTGGTGGGAGGAGTTTAGAGATTGGGATTGGCATGTAAACATTTATATGTATAAAATAGATAACCAATAAGAACCTGCTGTATAAAAATATAAAATAAAATTCAAAATTAAAAAGAAATAAAATTAAAAAATAAAACAGAAAAAACAATTATTCCCTTCACATACATATATTTATATGAATAAATTATTTCCATGCTTATATCTGTAAATACAAAAAAGAGGAATAAATTCTACCTTGAACCAAAAACGAAAAAGAGAAAAAAAAAACAGAACCCACCAGTTACTCAGAGGAAAACCGTATCAGGGCACTTGCTCCAGTTGTAAACAATTCTGAAGTTGGTCAGTGGTGGGGAATCGTCTCCCATTCAGCCAGCAGCCCCCACACAACAAGCGTCCTCATTGCAAAGCTGGGGCACCGTGCCGAGGCATCTGTGAGTAAACGTGAGCTGAGCCCCAGGCCAGTTGCTGCTGAACTGTTCCCACCCTTCCCAGGTAAAACACCTGAATATATACAAGGACTTGAAAGCCTAGAGGAAGGGCCATGGAGCCACACGAGTGACAGCATGCCAGCTGACTTGGTGCCTGCAGGCCAGCCAGGATGGTCCTGGCCCTGGGTGCTCTTCTGGAAGATTTCCATTTCCCTGCCTGAGATACCCGTCCTGTCCCTGCCCCCACTGCTTTTTTCCTTCCTCACCTCTGCCCAGGGAGAAATTCCAGCAGCAGGTATGGGTGACACATCCTCTTCTTTAGCAGGTGGCAGCCTGGCAACTGCTGCAGAAAGTCCAGCAGAGCCCCACTCACACTGGGCCACCCACAAAGCCGTGGCCTCTCACTCCCTCCCACCAGCCCAGCCCCGAGACTGCTGACAGGGCAGAGAAAATGGCGTCAGACACAGCTGCAGGGGCTCTTGCTGCCTGGAGTGGTATTTATATTGATCTCAACCCAGGCACACCTGGGGAGGGCTGGCCGGCACGGTAAGGCTGCCCAGGTCAGCCAATCATCACCCCTCAGGGGCTCACAGTTGCAGAAAATGGAACTTGCTGAACCGGCCAGGTCCAAGGAACACGTGTGGGCTCCTGAGAGTCAGGATAGACAAGGGGCTGCAGCTTTGGCTTGTTTTCTAATCATTTTATCTGGCCCATGAGTGGGAGACAACTTCAAGAAAACCCTCTCCTAATGAGAGGAACCCAGGAGTCAGGGAGAGGAGGGGGTGGGTGGTGGTTGGAGACAGAGGCCTGGTGCCCTGGGTGCAGTGGAAGTCTCTGGAAGACCAGGTGGAGGGAGGCCACACAGAGTGATGCCCAGGGTCACAGACCTGTCGGAGCTGCTGTTTGTTAGTTCAAATCCTGCTCTGAGGTGCTCTGTGTCAGCTCTGAGCGACAGGTGAGCTGGGGGTGCTCTTCAATGAGGGCTATGTGCACGGTTCCTGTGTGCCCAGCCCTGCCACGGTACCTGCAAGGGTAGCTCTGTATCCTGGGAGGGGCCTGACCATGAGAGCCCCGTGGGCTGGGTTGGGGGTGGGGTACCTGCCCAGGAGACCTCCATATCCTGGGATTGGCCTGACCACGAGAGCCCCATGGGCTGCTGGGGACCTGGTAAAGGATGTCAGGACAGTCAGTGAAGCCACCGAGGATATACCTCCAGTTGCTCCTGATTCCTACACCCTGCTGGTCATTCTACCAACCACCAGGACATGGTATTCTGTATTAGTCTTCAAAGATGCCTTCTTTTGTATTCCATTAGTCCCAGAGTCACAAGAAATTTTGGCTTGTGAGTGGCAGGACTCAACATACAACTAAAACAATACTTCCGGGCCGTCTTGCCCCAAGGGTTCAAAAATTCCCACACCATCTTTGGGGAAAGCTTAGCTAAAGACAGAAAAGTTCTACCTCTGGAAAAGGAAACCCTCCTTCAATATGCAGATGACATTCTGATCGCCAGCCCTACTAAGGAGGCCTCTGAACTACCAAGCCAATAAAGGATAGAAGTTGTCCAAGAAAAAGCTCAAATATCACAGACTGCGGTGACCTGCCTGGGCTTCATTCTCACACAAGGTCAGAGAAGCCCATCCCAGGAAAGGGAAGAAACCATTTGCAGCCTTACCCCTTTCTAAAACTAGAAGACAGCTTAGGGGTTCCTGGGGAGGCCAGGGTTTGCTGGCTTCTGGATCCCTAACTACAGTCTACTAGCTGGGCCTCTATATGAAACACTGAAAGGAAAAGATGATGATCCTTTTGAACAGAATCCAGAAGTGGCCTTTCAAGAATGGAAAGAGCAGTCAATTCAGACCCTTGCCCTGGAACTCCCTAATTGAGCGAAACCCTTTGACCTTTACATTCCCAGTGAAAGGTGAATCGCCATTGGAGAATTAGTGCAAAAACTGGGACCACTCGAAATGGAACAACGCAAGAATGCCATGCAGGTAGGATAAACTACAGTCACCAAGGGGCTTGGCCCACTGCCACATCTGGCCAAGATACTGGCGGTATCTAAAAACCTGGAAATCAGCAGCCCAAAAGACCACCTCCCTCCTAAGGGAAAAGGACCCCACGTGGTGATCCTAATCACCAACCATGCCCTGAAGTTGCAGGGTTCGCTCCGTGGGCACACCGACCTCGAGTGAGGAGGCCCTCCAACTCCAACATCCAGAGAGATAACCGGGGGCAACAGGGCACCATGACGACTCGTGTGAACATCACTTGACCTGGAGTTTCTCTCATAAAACAACAGTAGTGTGTCCCGAAGGAGTAGACTACTGCTTGCAGGACTTACTGCACCCGGAGGGGAGCTAATAATCTTGGCGGGGGAACCATATATCACACTGTCACCATAGAAAAGCCTACAGACACCGTGATGATGGTGGCCAATAAGACCGGCTGGACTCCTGTTTACTTCAAAAGGCTGTTGACTCAGTGGTCATCATGGTCCTTGATCACCACTGACCCTGGACTGTCTGGGAGTTGAGCGGGCAGGGCTCTGACACCTGGTGTTGTTTTTACGTTAATTCAGGGGCCTAATTGAAGAAAGAGCAGACTACTGGTCAGAGCATCTAGGCTGGCAGAAACGGTCAGCCTAATGTGGCCGAACAAATGTGGGGTGGGGTGAAATCGGCCCCCACAGCGTCTCTGCACATCTCTTTGCTGGACCCTTAAAGGTCATTAGAATCTATAACACTTCCAATGCTGGTGCTCAGGCGGACGAGCAGGGAGGCAGGGGTCCTGGGGCCAATCAACGTCACCTGGAGGCTGCTGGGGAGAAGTTCTGACCCTCGTCCCCTGGTATGAGGGCTCCCAACTCAGCACTCAGCAGTTACAGAAGAAGGGTCTGCACCCTCAGCACTCCAAGAATGAGGAACGGGACAAAAGGCAGAAGAGGGGTTTGTCCCCAGCAAAGCCCATTAAAAATCCCTGGGAGATAAAAATAGAATCTGGACAATAAAGTCAAGTCTGACCTTTTTTATCCTTTGCGCTTTGTCTAATTTCACGTGCTCCTAGGGTCCCGCATGCAGAGGTTCCACACCCGGCACTTCAGACCAGATTTCCTAGTGCAGAATGGCTGGGTCGACACCTCAGCTCCTGGGGCCCAGTGCAGACTCTGAGATATAGAGCCTGAGCTGCAGCCAACCCGGCCCTCGAGAGCTCCGCCCCCTCCCTCCCACTGACTCTCACAGGATCTCTACACAGCAGCCCAGCCCACAGCCCACGGGGTAGTGCATGCTCTCACCCCTCCATTCTCTGATCAAAATATAAAGTTTCCTTTGCTTGTGAACCAAACTCAGTCTCGATCTGTTGGCCCCAATGACACTGGGCAGGGGGACACTTGTTGGGGTCCACTCTGGAGGATCAGTAACAGAAATTGAGACTATTGTAACTTCAATGAACAGATGTGTGAGCCAAACTGTAGTTAACATAGAACAGTTTATAAGGCTCGGGTAAAATAAGATGTTTCTAACACTTCCATTTGATATTTCCATCACTTTATTATAAGCAAGTTCAGTGAAAAGGTTTGTCTTATTTGTCAGGTCAATATTAGAGAAATGAAGTGATTTCTTTCCAAGGATGTACATCTAATAATCTTGGTTAAAGTTTCAATCTTGTTTTAAATGCTTTTCCATTGAAAATGATACCTCTCTTTCAGCTCCCCCATTTCTGAGAAGTATAAAATCTTATAATTTATTATTACCAAAGGGGAAAGGTGGGAGGAGGGATAAATTAACAGTTTGGAATTAACACATACACACTGCTATGTATAAAATAGATCATCAACAAGGAACTACTGTATAGCACAGGGAACTACACTCAATATTTTGCAATAACCTATAAGGGGAAACAATCGGAAAAAGAATAGATATTTTTATTGACATCATCTATCAATGACAGTTAAAGTGTAACCTAAGGGAAGCCGGTGGTGAGTGCTTCTGACCCTGAAGACTTCAATCATCTAAAGTTTGGACTCTGCCTACTTCCCAAGGCCCTTAATGAACATATGTGTAGCCGTAGCTTAAAAAATTCCCCAGTTTGGGTTTCGGGGAGACACTGATTTTGAAAAAGCCCTGGTGTTCTCCTTACATGAATGGGACTCTTCCTACTGCTAAAACATGTCTGTCACACCCAGAGGATGGTATACCGTCTGACCGGGAAGAGTTTGGAAAAGGCATCTCATCTCCTCATCTCCTGGTGCTCGGGTTCACCCGTCCAGCGTCTTTACTAACAGTCTCCCCACTTGGAGATGTCAGCACTGTCAACATCCTGTTGTGTACAGTTTGGAATTTGTCTAGAGGATGAAGCAGAAGGATGAGGAACAATGAGAGACAAGTCCTAGGTGTTCAGACAGGCACATGTCACTCTAATTTCCAATCAGGAAGATGAATTGACCAAAGGCTAGGGTTGCCCATGGAAACAGTATAGGGCTTGAGGAAATCCCACTGCTTTGTGGCCAGTTCCCATAAACACAAGTTGAACAATGGAACTCAGGGGCAGTAAAATTCACGAAACTGCAGAGTTGAAAATATCTATCACTGAAAAATGTCTTGAGGAAAGTCAGAGAAAAGGATTGGTAAGCAAGGGAGAATGGCAGGAAAGGGATTTGAGGAGGTAGAAAGGACTCGCCATTAAGCACAAGAAAAGGGGTTGAACATTGCCAACATTGCAGTTGACCAAAAAGGCTGTATGCGTTTTTTTCTGTATATATTCAAGAAAAGGGCATACATTTTTTAGCCAACCAAACAGGTGGGCACTGGAAATCAATACTACAAAAGATATCACTTTGCATCAGTCAGAAGAGCCATCCTCATAAAGTGTAAACACCAGAAATGCAGGACAGGGCAAGGAGAAGAGGGAGCCCTGTGAGGCTTATAGTGGAAATGTATATTGCCAACGGCCATTCTGGAGAAGTGTATTGTGTTTACTAAAGCATCTAGAAAATGAGCTACAGAGCATAGGGCACTTGCACTCATGGGCGTATATCTTGGGAAAAACAAAAATCGAGAGGACACAGGCACCCCAATGTTTACTGCCTCTCTGTTTAAAAGATCCTCGACTAGGATAGAACTTAAATGTCTCTGGAGGGAAAAAATGGATAGAGATGTGATACTTATGTAGAGTGGAATATTACTCAGCCTGGAAATCAATGAAATATGGCCAGTTGTAACAACTCCGGAGGATTACGTATGATCATTCTAAGTGACATAATTCAAAAAGAAAAAGACACATATCATAAGATATCACTTAAAGGTGGAATCCAAAATGGCTACACATGCAATAAATTACAAAACAAAAACATAGTCAAATATGTAGAAAACACGCGTAAGGCTGCTAAACGGGAAAGGTGGGGAGGGATGAGGCATCATCCAGGAGGTTGAAATTAGCAAAGATACCATTCCAAATACCAAACTGATAATCAACAAGGCCTACACGGTAGCTAAAAGAACTGCACTCAGCACACTCAAGTCACCGGAAAAGAATATCTATGACTGGTAAGAATCTGAAAAAGAATTTATTGATGTCTCTCTGTACGTGAATCAAGTGGATGTACAGCAGCAAGAAACAGAGCTTTGAAAATCAGCTGTAACCAATATAGTAATAAATTGAAAAAAATAAACGACAGAGAGACAGAGAAAACCTCTTACAACTTTTCCTCAGGGACGGTGATGCAACATGGATTGAACACATCTAGACCCACAGCAGGATGAGACATAAGGCTGGAAACTGTTCGCGCTAAGAGAAATGTGAGGTTGGGTGAGGAAATGCACACCCTTGAAAGTAATACTACCTGGTACCCATTCAATGGGTCCCAAATCTGCAGGTTCAAGGAATCTTCCTACAGCTAAAACATGCATGGAAAACCCAGAGGACTGTACACCATGTGATCGGGAGATGTGTCTAAAATGCACCTCATTTATCCTCTCCTGGTGCTCCTGTTCATCATTCCAGCCACGTTACTTAGAATCTCCCCACTTAGAGAATCAGCACACTTAAACTTCTGTTTCACACATTTTGCAAATTGTGAGGAGGATGAACGGGAAGAGGGGGAACCAATGAGAGAATAGTTGTAGGGGTTTGGACGGGCACATGTCACTTTAATTTCCCATTAAGAATAAGAATTAAAAAAAGGCTCAGCCCGCCTCGCCGGAGCCAAAATAGGGCCTGAAGCAATCCTGCGGCTTTGAGGCCAGCTCACAAAAGAGCAACTTAAAAACTGGAGCTCAGGGTCACTGCAATTCACAAACCTGCAGAGTTATAAATGAAAACTAACGTCCAAAAATATGTTGAGGTAAGGCAAAGAAGAGGATCTGAATGCAAGACAGAATTGCAAGAAACAGATTTCAAGAGATAGATTGGACTCGTCTTTAAAGCACATGAAAAGTGGCAGAATTTCGACAATGATGCAGTTGGCCCAAAAGGGAGTATGCGTTTTTTCCTGAATATATCCAGGAAAAAACGCATACGCGCTTTTTGGCCAACCAAGCAAGCTTGCAAAGGAAATCTGCACTACAATGAAGTCTCACTGCCCCCGGGTCAAAAGGGCCATCTGAAAAAAGTGTAAAATCCAGAAAGGCAGGACAGGCCATGGAGAACTGGGAGCCTTGTTATGCTGATGGGCGGGATGTAAATTGCCAACAGCCACTCTGGAGAAATGTATGGTGTTTCCTGAAACATCCAAAAAACAAAGCAACAGAGCCTAGGGCAATTCCACTTATGGTCCTATAGCTTAGGGAAATTAAAATAAAAAAGACACAGCCACCCCAAAGTTTGGGACGGCTCTGTTTACAAGAACCTCATTTACGGTACAAGTTCAATATCACAGAAAGCGAAAAATGGATAAAGAAGTTGTGGTACTTATGTACAATGCAATATCACTCAGCAATGAAATCTATGTCATCAGGCCCGGAGCAACATAAAGAGTGCATTCAGGTATGGTGATTCTAAGTGAAATAAGTCACACAGAAAAAGAAACATCATAAGATATCACTAATACACGGAATGTAAACTTGGCTACACAGGAACTGAATTACAAAACAGAACAGGGTGTCAAATGTAGAAAACCAACTTATGCTTGCTTAAGGGGAAAGGTGAGTTGGGGTGCTGCATAAAACCAGAGATTGAAATTAGCACAGATACCGTTCCATAAGCCAAATATGTAATAGACAAGAGCTACTCCTTGCTCAACGAAGTGGACTCAAAACCCCATATTACACGCCTAAGAATATACCTGACTAGTAAGAATCTTAAAACCTATGGATTTATATGTCTCTGAAAGAGAATCAAGCGTGTGTACAGCGGAAAAAAGGCAGCAGTGATAGGATTGGTGAGTTTCGGTGAGCAAATGCAGACCCTTTGAAGAAATATTGCATGGTACACTTTCCATGGGTCTCAACTCTCCAGGTTTAAGGGATTCTTCCTTCAGCTAAAACATGCATGTGGAACCCAGAGTATGATCCACCGTGTGATCGGGAAACGTGTTCAAATGTGTCTCAGTTTTCGTCCCCTGCTACTCGGGTGCAACATTCCAGACGCTTTACTAACACTCTCCCCAATTGGAGAGTCAGTGCCTTTAACCTCCTGTTTGGCCCAGTTTGCAATTTCTGCGTAAGGTGAAGAGGAATAGGGAGAACCAATGAGATACTAGCTGGAGGTGTCTGGACGGGCAAATTTAACTCTCATTTCCCACCAGGAAGAGGAATTAACCAAAGGGTCAGCGTGCCAGGCCGGAACCACACTAGGGCCTGAAGCAATCCTGCAGTGTTGCGGCCAGCTCACAAGAAAGCGAGTTGAAGAAAGGAGCTCAGGGGCACTGTAATTCACAAACCTGCAGAGTTATAAATGACAGCTATCGTCCAAAAATATATTGAAGTAAGGCTGCCAAGAGGACTTGAAAGCGGGACAGAGTTGCAGGAAACCGATTTCAGGAGGTAGACTGGAATTGCATGTAAAGCATAGGAAAAGAGGCAGAACGTCAACAATGATGCACTTGGCCAAAAAGGTAGTATGAGTTTTTTCCTGAATATATTCAGGAAAACACGCATACGCACTTTTTGGCCAACCAAGCAAGCTTGCAAAGGAAATCTGCACTAAAATGAAGTCTAAGTGACCCCCGTTCAAAAGGGCCATCTGAAAAAATTGTAAAATCCAGAAAGGCAGGACAGGCTATGGAGAAGTGGGAGCCTTGTTATGCTGATGGGCGGGATGTAATTTGCCAACAGCCACTCTGGAGAAGTGTACGGTGTTTCCTGAAACATCTAAAAAACAAAGCAACAGAGCCTACGGCACTTCCACTTATGGTCTTATAGCTTAGGGAAATTAAAATCAAAAAGACACAGCCACCCTAAAGTTTGGGACGGCTCTGTTTACAAGAACCTCGTTTAAGGTACAAGTTCAATATCACAGAAAGTGAAAAATGGATAAAGAAGTTGTGGTACTTACGTACAATGCAATATCACTCAGCAATGAAATCTATGTCATCAGGCCCGTAGCAGCATAATGAGTGGATTCAGGTACGATGATTCTAAGTGAAATAAGTCACACAGAAAAAGAAACATCATAAGATATCTCTAATACACGGAATGTAAACTTGGCTACACAGGAACTGAATTACAAAACAGAACAGGGTCTCAAATGTAGAAAACCAACTTATGCATGCTTAAGGGGAAAGGTGAGTTGGGGTGCTGCATAAAACCAGAGATTTAAATTAGCACAGATACCGTTAGATAAGCCAAATATGTAATAACAAGAGCTACTCCTTGCTCAACGAAGTGGACCTAACACTCCATATTAAACGCCTAAGATTATACCTGACTAGTAAGAATCTTAAAACCTATGCATTTATATGTCTCAGAAAGAGAATCAAGCGTGTGTACAGTGGCATAAACGCAGCAGTGATAGGATTGGTGAGGTTTGGTGAGCAAATGCAGACCCTTTGAAGTCATATTGCATGGTACCCATTCCATGGGTCTCAACTCTGCAGGTTTAAGGGATTCTTCCTTCAGCTAAAACATGCATGTGGAACCCAGAGTACGATCCACCGTGTGATCGGGAAATGTGTTCAAATGTTTCTCAGTTTTCGTCCCCTGGTACTCGGTTCAACATTCCAGACGCTTTACTAACACTCTTCCCACTTGGAGAGTCAGTGCCTTTAACCTCCTGTTTGGCCCAGTTTGCAATTTCTGCGGAAAATGAACAGGAATAGGGAGAAGCAATGAGAGACTAGCTGGAGGTGTCTGGACGGGCAAATTTAACTCTCATTTCCCACCAGGAAGAGGAATTAACCAAAGGCTCAGCGTGCCATGCCGGAACCACACTAGGGCCTGAAGCAATCCTGTGGTGTTGCGGCCAGCTCAAAAGAAAGCGAGTTGAAGAAAGGAGCTCAGGGGCACTGTCATTCACAAACCTGCAGAGTTATAACTGACAGCTATCGTCCAAAAATATATTGAAGTAAGGATGCCAAGAGGACTTGAAATTGGGGCAGAATTGCAGAAAACTGATTTCAGCAGGTAGACTGGAATTGCATGTGAAGCATAGGAAAAGAGGCAGAACGTCCACAATGATGCACTTGGCCAAAAACGGCGTATGCGTTTTATCCTGAATATATTCAGGAAAAAACGCATACGCCCTTTTTGGCCAACCAAGCAAGCTTGCAAAGGTAATCTGCACTAAAATAAAGTCTCAGTTACCCCCGGTGAAAAGGGATATCTGAAAAAAGTGTAAAATCCAGAAAGGCAGGACAGGCTAAGGAGAAGTGGGAGCCTTGTTATGATGATGGGTGGGATGTAATTTGCCAACAGCCACTCTGGATAAGTGTACGGTGTTTCCTGAAACATCTAAAAAACAAAGCAACAGAGCCTAGGACACTTCCACTTATGGTCCTATAGCTTAGGGAAATTAAAATCAAAAAGACACAGCCACTCCAAAGTTGGGACGGCTCTGTTTACAAGAACCTCGTTTACTGTACAAGTTCAATATCACAGAGAGCAAAAAATGGATAAAGAAGTTGTGGTACTTACGTACAATGCAATATCACTCAGCAATGAAATCTATGTCATCATGCCTATAGCAGCATAATGAGTGGATTCAGGTACAATGATTCTAAGTGAAATAAGTCACACAGAAAAAGAAACATCATAAGATATCACTAATACACGGAATGTAAACTTGGCTACACAGGAACTGAATTACAAAACAGAACAGGGTCTCAAATGTAGAAAACCAACTTATGCTTGCTTAAGGGGAAAGGTGAGTTGGGGTGCTGCATAAAACCAGAGATTGAAATTAGCACAGATACAATTCCATAAGCCAAATATGTAATAGACAAGAGCTACTCCTTGCTCAACGAAGTGCACTCAACACCCCATATTAAATGCCTAAGAATATAACAGACTAGTAAGAATCTTAAAACCTATGGAGTTATATGTCTCCGAAAGAGAATCAAACGTGTGTACAGTGGCATAAACGCAGCAGAGATAGGATTGGTGAGGTTCGGTGAGCAAATGCAGACCCTTTGAAGTCATATTGCCTGGTACCCATTCCATGGGTCTCAACTCTCCAGGTTTAAGGCATTCTTCCTTCAGCTAAAACATGCATGTGGAACCCAGAGTATGATCCACCGTGTGATCGGGAAACGTGTTCAAATGTGTCTCAGTTTTCGTCCCCTGGTACTCGGGTGCAACATTCCAGACGCTTTACTAACACTCCCCACTTGGAGAGTCAGGGCCTTTAACCTCCTCGTTGGCCCAGTTTGCAATTTCTGTGGAAGATGAACAGGAATAGGGAGAACACATGAGCGACTAGCTGGAGGTGTCTGGACGGGCAAATTTAACTCTCATTTCCCACCAGGAAGAGGAATTAAAAAAAAGCTCAGTGTGCCATGCCAGAACCACACTAGGCCTTGAAGCAATCCTGTGGTGTTGCGGCCACCTCACAAGAAAGCGAGTTGAAGGAAGGAGCTCAGGGACACTGTAATTCACAAACCTGCAGAGTTATAAATGACAGCTATCGTCCAAAAATATATTGAAGTAAGGCTGCCAAGAGGACTTGAAAGCGGGGCAGAATTGCAGGAAACCGATTTCAGGAGGTAGACTGGAATTGCATGTAAAGTATAGGAAAACAGGCAGAACGTCCACAATGATGCACTTGGCCAAAAAGGGCGTATGTGTTTTTTCCTGAATATATTCAGGAGAAAATGCATACGAACTTTTTGGCCAACCAAGCAAGCTTGCAAAGGAAATCTGCACTACAATGAAGTCTCACTGCCCCCCGGTCAAAAGGGCCATCTGAAAAAAGTGTAAAATCCAGAAAGGCAGGACAGGCCATGGAGAACTGGGAGCCTTGTCATGCTGATGGGCGGGACGTAAATAGCCAACAGCCACTCTGGAGAAGTGTATGGTGTTTCCTGAAACATCTACAAAACAAAGCAACAGAGCATAGGGCACTTCCACTTATGGTCCTATAGCTTAGGGAAATTAAAATCAAAACGACACAGCCACCCCAAAGTTTGGGATGGCTCTGTTTACAAGAACCTCGTTTACGGTACAAGTTCAATATCACAAAAAACGAAAAATGGATAAAGATGTTCTGTTACTTATGTACAATGCAATATCACTCAGCAATGAAATCTATGTCATCAGGCCCATAGCAACATAATGAGTGGATTCAGGTACGATGATTCTAAGTGAAATAAGTCACACAGAAAAAGAAACATCATAAGATATCACTACTACACGGAATGTAAACTTGGCTACACAGGAACTGAATTACAAAACAGAACAGGGTCTCAAATGTAGAACAACAGCTTATGCTTGCTTAAGGGGAAAGGTGAGTTGGGGTGCTGCATAAAACCAGAGATTGAAATTAGCACATATACTGTTCCATAAGCCAAATATATCATAGACAAGAGCTACTCCTTGCTCAAAGAAGTGGACTCAACACCACATATTAAACGCGTAACAATATACCTGACTAGAAAGAATCTTAAAACCTATGGATTTATATGTCTCCGAAAGAGAATCAAGCGTGTGTACAGCGGCATAAATGCAGCAGTGATAAGATTGGTGACGTTCGGTGAGCAAATGCAGACCCTTTGAAGTCATATTGCCTGGTACCTATTCCATGGGTCTCAACTCTCCAGGTTTAAGGGATACTTCCTTCAGCTAAAACATGCATGTGGAACCCAGAGTATGATCCACCGTGTGATTGGGAAACGTGTTCAAATGTGTCTCAGTTTTCGTCCCCTGGTACTCGGGTGCAACATTCCAAACGCTTTACTAACACTCTCCCCACTTGGAGAGTCAGTTCCTTTAACCTCCTGTTTGGCCCAGTTTGCAATTTCTGCGGAAAATGAACAGGAATAGGGAGAACCAATGAGAGACTAGCTGGAGGTGTCTAGACGGGCAAATTTAACTCTCATTTCCCACCAGGAAGAGGAATTAACCAAAGGCTCAGCGTGTCATGCCAGAAACACACTAGGGACTGAAGCAAGCCTGTGGTGTTGCGGCCAGCTCTCAAGAAAGCGAGTTGAAGGAAGGAGCTCAGGGGCACTGTAATTCACAAACCTGCAGAGTTATAAATGACAGCTATCGTCCAAAAATATATTGAAGTAAGGCTGCCAAGAGGACTTGAAAGTGGGGCAGAATTGCAGGAAACCGATTTCAGGAGGTAGACTGGAATTGCATGTAAAGCATAGGAAAAGAGACAGAACGTCCACAATGATGAACTTGGCCAAAAAGGGCGTATGCGTTTTTTCCCGAATATATTCAGGAAAAAATGCATACGCACTTTTTGGCCAACCAAGCCAGCCTGCCAAGGAAAACTGCACTACAATGAAGTCTCTCTGTGCCCCGGTCAAAAGGGCCATCTGAAAAAAGTGTAAAATCCAGAAAGGCACGACAGGCCATGGAGAACTGGGAGCCTTGTCATGCTGATGGGCGGGATGTAAACTGCCAACAGCCACTCTGGAGATGTGTATGGTGTTTCCTGAAACATCTAAAAAACCAAGCAACAGAGCCTAGGGCACTTCCACTTATGGTCCTATAGCTTAGGGAAATTAAAATCAAAAAGACACAGCCACCCCAAAGTTTGGGACGGCTCTGTTTACAAGAACCTCGTTTATGGTACAAGTTCAATATCACAGAAAGCAAAAAATGGATAAAGAAGTTGTGGTACTTACGTACAATGCAATATCACTCAGCAATGAAATCTATGTCATCAGGCCCGTAGCAGCATAATGAGTGGATTCAGGTACAATGATTCTAACTGAAATAAGTCACACAGAAAAATAAACATCATAAGATATCACTAATACACGGAATGTAAACTTGGCTACACAGGAACTGAATTACAAAACAGAACAGGGTCTCAAATGTAGAAAACCAACTCATGCTTGCTTAAGGGGAAAGGTGAGTTGGGTTGCTGCATAAAACCAGAGATTGAAATTAGCACAGATACCGTTCCATAAGCCAAATATGTAATAGACAAGAGCTACTCCTTGCTCAAAGAAGTGCACTCAACACCCCATATTAAACGCATAACAATATACCTGACTAGTAAGAATCTTAAAACATATGGATTTATATGTCTCCAAAAGAGAATGAAGCGTGTGTACAGCGGCATAAACGCAGCAGTGATAGGATTGGTGAGGTTCGGTGAGCAAATGCAGACCCTTTGAAGTCATAATGCATGGTACCCATTCCATGGGTCTCAACCCTCCAGGTTTAAGGGATTCTTCCTTCAGCTAAAACATGCATGTGGAACCCAGAGTATGATCCACCGTGTGATCGGGAAACTTGTTCTAATCTGTCTCAGTTTTCGTACCTGGTACTCGGGTGCAACATTCCAGACGCTTTACTAACACTCTCCCACTTGGAGAGTCAGTGCCTTTAACCTCCTCTTTGACCCAGTTTGCAATTTGTGCGTAAGACGAACAGGAATAGGGAGAACCCATGAGAGACTAGCTGGAGGTGTCTGGACGGGCAAATTTAACTCTCAGTTCCCACCAGGAAGAGGAATTAACCAAAGGCTCAGCATGCCATGCCAGAACCACACTAGGGCCTGAAGCAATCCTGCGGTGTTGTGGAGAGCTCACAGAAAGCGAGTGGAAGAAAGGAGCTCAGGGGCACTGTAATTCACAAACCTGCAGAGTTATAAATGACAGCTATGGTCCAAAAATATATTGAAGTAAGACTGCCAAGAGGACTTGAAAGCGGGGCAGAATTGCAGGAAACCGATTTCAGTGGGTACACGTGAGTCGGTCTTAAAGCATAGGAAAAGAGACAGAACTTGGAAAATAATGCACTTGGCAAAAAAGGGCATATGTGTTTTATCCAGAGCTCTCATAACTGAGGGGAGGAGATTCCCAGCAGGCTCCAACTGCCACCTGAGGGCTCACGTTGCCAAGGCAACGTGAGCAAGCCAGGCAGGAGTTACCTTACAGCAGAGGTCCCACCTCACAGAAGGGTGAGAAACCCAGCCAACATCAGACTCTCACCAGAGGGCCCACATCACCAAGGGGATGGGAACCAGGCAGGAGTGTCTTCACACCAGTGGGGCCACATCATCGAAAGGTGAGGTACTCAGCACATGTGTCCTCAAACCAGAGGACCCACATCCCCAAGGGCCTCGGAGTGAGGCAGGCAGGAGTAGCCTCACAACACTGGGCCCATAGAATAAAAAAGTGAGGAATCCAGCAGTTGGAACCTCCCAGCAGGTGGCCCAGAGCACCGAGGCTATGGGATCCATGCCACAGTGAACTCACAGAAGAGGGCCCATGTCATGAAACTGAGCAACCCAGCCATTGGGACCTCAGAGCAGGAGGCCCCCATCCCCATGGGGATGGAAATCTGGTAGGAGTGTCCTCGCACCACTGAGAACGTATCAGAAAATTTTGGGCGACCAGCAGTTAAGGCCTGACGCCAGAGGACCCTCATCACCAAGGGAAGGAGGCTCCCAGCAAGCTCCAACTGCCACCAGAGGGCTGACGTCGCCAAGGCGATGTGTGCCAACCAGGCACAAATGACCTCACAGCAGATGGCCCACCTCAGAGAAGTGTGACGAACCCAGTCAGGATCAGACTCGCACCAGAGGGCCCACATCACCAAGGGGATGGGAACCAGGCAGGAGTGTCCCCACACCAGTGGGACAACATCATCGAAAGGTGAGGATCCCAGCACATGTAGCCTCAAACCAGAGGAACCACATCACCAAGGGGTTCAGAATTAAGCTGGCAGGACCGGCCTCACAACACTGTGCCCATAGAATAAAAAAGTGAGGAATCCAGCAGTTGGAACCTCCCAGCAGGTGGCCCAGAGCACCGAGGCTATGGGATTCAGGCCACAGTGAACTCACAGAAGAGGGCCCACATCATGAACCTGTGAGCAGCCCAGCCGTTGGGACCTCAGAACAGAAGGCCCACATCCCCATTGGGATGGGAACCTGGCAGAAGTGGCTTCGCACCTCTTAGCACATATCAGAAAATGTTAGGAGCCCAGCAGTTAGGGCCTGACGCCAGGGGGCCCTCATAACTGAGGGGAGGAGACTCCCAGCAAGTTCCAACTGCCAACAGAGGGCCCACGTCTACAAGGTGGCATGCGCCAGCCAGGCAGTAGTGACCTCACAGCAGAGGGCTTATCTCACAGAAGGGTGAGGAACCGAGGCAGGATGAGACTCTCGCCAGAGGGCTCACAACACCAAGGGGTTGGGAACCAGTCAGGACTGTCCTCCCACCAGTGGGGCCACATCATCGAAAGGTGAGGAACCCAGCACATGCGGCCTCATATCAGAGGACATACATCACAAAGGGGATGGGAGTGAGGCAGGTAGGAGTAGCCTAAAAACAGAGGGCCCAAAGAATAAAAAAGGTGAGGAATCCAGCATTTGGAACCTCCCAGCAGGCGGCCGAGAGCACAGAAGCTATGGGATGCAGGCAGGAGTGAACTAACACCAGAGAGCCCACATCATGAAACTGTGAGCAACCCAGGCGTTGGGACCTCGAAGCAGAAAACCCACATCCCCATGGGGATGGGAACCTGACAGGAGTGTCCTGGCATCACTGGGCTCACATCAGAAAACGTGGGGAGCCCAGCAGTTAGGGAATGATGATAGAGGGCCATCATTACCAAGGGCAGGAGGCTCCCAGCAGGTTCCATGTGCCAACAGAGGGCCCACGTCACCAAGGTGACGTGTGCAAGTCAGGCAGGATTGACCTCAAAGCAGACGGCCTACCTCACAGAAGAGTGAGGAACCCAGGCAGGATAAGACTGTCACCAGAAGGCCCACATCACCAAGGGGATGGGAACCAGGCAGGAGTGTCCTCACACCAGTGGGGCCACATCATTGAAAGTTGCGGAACCCAGCACATGTGGCCTCAAACCAGAGGACCCACATCACGAAGGGGTTGCGAGTGAGGCAGGCAGGAGGAGTATCACAACACAGGACCCATAGAATACAAAAGTTGAGGAATCGAGCAGTTGGAACCGCCCAGCAGGCGGCCCAGAGCACAGAGGCTATGGCATCCAGGCCAGAGTGAACTAACAGCACAGAGCCCACATCATGAAACTGTGAACAACCCAGCCGTTGGGACCTCAGAGCAGAAGGCCCACATCCCAATGGGGATGTGAACCTGGCTGGAGTGTCCTCGAACCACTGGGCGCACATCACAAAATGTGGGGAGCCCAGCAGTTAGGACCTGATGCCAGAGGGCCCTCATCACCGAGGGGAGGAGGCTCCCAGCAGGCTCCAAGTGCCACCAGAGCGCTCATGTCCACAAGGCGAGGTGAGCAAGCCAGGTAGGAGTGACCTCACAGCAGACGGCCCACCTCACAGAAGGGTGAGGAACCCAGCCTGGATCAGACTCTCAACAGAGGGCCCACGTCACCAAGGGGATGTGAACCAGGCAGGAGTCTCCTAAGACTATTGGTCCCACATCATCGAAAGGTGAGGAACCCAGCACATCTGACCTCAAGCAATAGGACAGTCATCACCAAGGGGCTGGCAGTGAGGCAGGCAGGAGGAGCCTCACAACAGAGGGCACATAGAATAAAAAAGTTGAGGAATCCAGCAGTTGGAACCTCCCAGCAGGCAGCTCAGAGCACCGATGATAAGGGATCCTTGCCGGAGTGAACTCACAGCAGAGGACCCACATCATGGTACTGTTTGCAAGCCAGCCGTTTTGACCTCAGAGCAGAAGGCCCATATCCCCATGGGGATGGGAACCTGGCAAGAGTGTCCTCACTCACTTGGCGCACATCAGAAAATGTGGGGAGCCCAGCAGTTATGGCCTAAGGCAAGAGGGCCCTCATCACCGAGGGGAGGAGGATCCCAGCACACTCCAACTGCCACCAGAGGGCCCACGTCGCCAAGGTGACGTGTGCCAGACAGGCATGATTGACCTCACAGCAGGGGGCCCACCTCACAGAAGGGTGAGGAACCCAGCCAAGATCAGACTCTCACCTGAGGGCCCACATCAGCAAGGGGATGGGAACCAGTCAGGACTGTCTTCCCTCCAGTGGGGCCACATCATCGAAAGGTGCGGAACCCAGCACATGTGGCCTCAAATCAGAGGACACATATCACAAAGGGAATGGGAGTGAGGCAGGCAGGAGTAGCCTAAAAACAGAGGGCCCAAAGAATAAAAAAGGTGAGGAATCCAGCAGCTGGAACCTCCCAGCAGGCGACCAAGAGCACAGAAGTTATGGGATGCAGGCAGGAGTGAACTAACAGCAGAGGGCCCACATCATGAAACTGTGAGCAACACAGGCGTTGGGACCTCAGAGCAGAAGGCCCACATCCCAATGGGGATGTGAACCTGGCTGGAGTGTCCTCGCACCACTGGGCGCACATCACAAAATGTGGGGAGCCCAGCAGTTAGGGCCTGACGCCAGAGGGCCCTCATCACTGGTGGGAGGAGATTCCCAGCACGCTCCAACTGCCACCACACGGCTGACTTCACCAAGGCAATGTGTACCAGCCATGCAGGAGTGACCTATCAGCAGAGGGTCTCCCTCACAGAAGGGTGAGGAACACAGCCAGGAACAGACTCTCACCAGGGGGTCCACATAACCACGTGGATGAGAACCAGGCAGGAGTGTCCTCACACTAGTGGGGCCACATCATCGAAAGGTGAGGACCCCAGCAAAGGTGGCCACAAACCAGAGGACCCACATCACCAAGGGGTTGAGAGTGAGGTAGGTGTCTGGACGGGTATATTTAACACTCATTTCCCACCAGGAAGAGGAATTAACCAAAGGCTCAGCGTGCCCTGCCAGAAGCAGATTAGGGCCTGAAGCAGTGTTGCAGGTTTGCGGCCAGCTCACAAGAAAGCGAGTTGAAGAAAGGAGCTCAGGGGCCCTGTAATTCACAAACCTGCAGAGTTATAAATGACAGATAACATGCAAAAATATATTGAAGTAAGGCTGCGAAGAGGACTTGAAAGCGGGGCAGAATTTCAGGAAACCGATTTCAGGAGGTAGACTGGATTTGCCTTTAAAGCATAGGAAAAGAGGCAGAACATCGACAATGATGCACTTGGCAAAAAAGGGCGTATGAGTTTGTTCCTGAATATATTCAGGAAAAAGCACATACACCCTTTTTGGCAAACCAAGCAAGCTTGCAATGGAAATCCGAACTACTATGAAGTGTCACTTCCCCCTGGTCTAAAGGGCCATCTGAAAAAAGTGTAAAATCCAGAAAGGGAAGATAGGCCATGGGGGAAAAGGAGCCTTGTTATGCTGATGGGCGGGATGTAAACTGCAAACAGCCACTCTGGAGAAGTGTATGGTGTTTCCTGATACATCTGAAAAACAAAACAACAGAGTCTAGGGCATTTCCACTTATGGTCCTATAGCTTAGGGAAATTAAAATCAAAAAGACACAGCCAAAAAAAAAAAAAAAAAATACACAGCCACCCCAAAATTTGGGACAGCTCTGTTTACAGGAACCTCTTCTACCGTACAAGTTAAATATCCCAGAGAACAAATAATTGATAAAGAAATTGCAGTACTTACGTACAACAGAATAGCACTCAGCAATGAAATCTGTGTCACCAGGCCTGTACCAGCATAATGAGTGGATTGAGGCACGATGATTTTAAGTGAAATAAGTCACACAGAAAAAGAAACATCATAAGGTATCACTAATACACGGAATGTAAACTTGGCTACACATGAACTGAATTACAAAACAGAACAGGGTCTCAAGTTTAGAAAACCAACTTATGCTTGCTTAAGGGGAAAGGTGAGTTGGGGTGCTGCATAAAACCAGAGTTTGAAATTAGCACAGATACTGTTCCATAAGGCAAATATGTAATAGACAAAACCTACCCCTTGCTCAACGAAATGGACTCAGCAATGAGGTATCACCTCACACCTGTTAGAATGCGCATCATCTGAAAATCTACAAACAACAAATGCTGGAAAGGGTGTGGAGAAAAGGAACCCTCTACCACTATTGTTGGGAATATAAATTGATACAGTCACTATGGAGAACAATATGGAGTTTCTTAAAAAACTAATAATAGAATTACCATATGATACAGCAATCCCAGTACTGGACATATACCCAGACAAAACCATAAATCGAAAAGAGACATTCACCGCAATGTTCATTGCATCACTATTTACAATATCGAGGTAATGGAAGCAACCTAAATGCCCACAGACAGACGAATGCATAAAGATGTGGTACATATATAAAATGGAATATTACTAAGCCATGAAAGGAATGAAATTGGGTCATTTGTAGAGACGTCGATGGATCTAGAGACTGTCATACAGAGTGAAGTAAGTCAGAAAGAGAAAAACAAATCTTGTATATTCATGCATATATGTGGAACCTAGAAAAACTGTACAGATTAACCATTTTGCAAGGCATAAATAGAGCAACAGATGTAGACAACAAACGTATGGACAACAAGGGGGGAAAGCTCTTGGGGGGGTGGTGGTGGGAGGAGTTGAGAGATTGGGATTGGCATGTAAACATTTATATGTATAAAATAGATAACCAATAAGAACCTGCTGTATAAAAATATAAAATAAAATTCAAAATTAAAAAGAAATAAAATTTAAAAAATAAAACAGAAAAAACAATTATTCCCTTCACATACATGTATTTATATGAATAAATTATTTCCATGCTTATATCTGTAAATATGAAAAAGAGGAATAAAATCTACCTTGAACCAAAAACGAAAAAGAGAAAAAAAAAACAGAACCCACCAGTTACACAGAGGAAAACCGTATCAGGGCACTTGCTCCAGTTGTAAACAATTCTGAAGTTGGTCAGTGGTGGGGAATCGTCTCCCATTCAGCCAGCAGCCCCCACACAACAAACGTCCTCATTGCAAAGCTGGGGCACCGTGCCGAGGCATCTGTGAGTAAACGTGAGCTGAGCCCCAGGCCAGTTGCTGCTGAACTGTTCCCACCCTTCCCAGGTAAAACACCTGAATATATACAAGGACTTGAAAGCCTAGAGGAAGGGCCATGGAGCCACACGAGTGACAGCATGCCAGCTGACTTGGTGCCTGCAGGCCAGCCAGGATGGTCCTGGCCCTGGGTGCTCTTCTGGAAGATTTCCATTTCCCTGCCTGAGATACTCGTCCTGTCCGTGCCCCCACTGTTTTTTTCCTTCCTCACCTCTGCCCAGGGAGAAATTCCAGCAGCAGGTATGGGTGACACATCCTCTTCTTTAGCAGGTGGCAGCCTGTCAACTGCTGCAGAAAGTCCAGCAGAGCCCCACTCACACTGGGCCACCCACAAAGCCGTGGCCTCTCACTCCCTCCCACCAGCCCAGCCCCGAGACTGCTGACAGGGCAGAGAAAATGGCGTCAGGCACAGCTGCAGGGGCTCTTGCTGCCTGGAGTGGTATTTATATTGATCTCAACCCAGGCACACCTGGGGAGGGCTGGCCGGCACGGTAAGGCTGCCCAGGTCAGCCAATCATCACCCCTCAGGGGCTCACAGTTGCAGAAAATGGAACTTGCTGAACTGGCCAGGTCCAAGGAACAGGTGTGGGCTCCTGAGAGTCAGGATAGACAAGGGGCTGCAGCTTTGGCTTGTTTTCTAATCATTTTATCTGGCCCATGAGTGGGAGACAACTTCAAGAAAACCCTCTCCTAATGAGAGGAACCCAGGAGTCAGGGAGAGGAGGGGTGGGTGGTGGTTGGAGACAGAGGCCTGCTGCCCTGGGTGCAGTGGAAGTCTCTGGAAGACCAGGTGGAGGGAGGCCACACAGAGTGATGCCCAGGGTCACAGACCTGTCGGAGCTGCTGTTTGTTAGTTCAAGTCCTGCTCTGAGGTGCTCTGTGTCAGCTCTGAGCGACAGGTGAGCTGGGGGTGCTCTTCAATGAGGGCTATGTGTACGGTTCCTGTGTGCCCAGCCCTGCCATGGTACCTGCAAGGGTAGCTCTGTATCCTGGGAGAGTCCTGACCACGAGAGCCCCGTGGGCTGGGTTGGGGGTGGGGTACCTGCCCAGGAGAGCTCCATATCCTGGGATTGACCTGACCACGAGAGCCCCATGGGCTGCTGGGGACCTGGTAAAGGATGTCAGGACAGTCAGTGAAGCCACCGAGGATATACCTCCAGTTGCTCCTGATTCCTATACCCTGCTGGTCATTCTATCAACCACCAGGACATGGTATTCTGTATTAGTCTTCAATGATGCCTTCTTTTGTATTCCATTAGTCCCAGAGTCACAAGAAATTTTGGCTTGTGAGTGGCAGGACTCAACATACAACTAAAACAATACTTCCGGGCCGTCTTGCCCCAAGGGTTCAAAAATTCCCACACCATCTTTGGGGAAAGCTTAGCTAAAGACCGAAAAGTTCTACCTCTGGAAAAGGAAAACCTCCTTCAATATGCAGACGACATTCTGATCGCCAGCCCTACTAAGGAGGCCTCTGAACTACCAAGCCAATAAAGGATAGAAGTTGTCCAAGAAAAAGCTCAAATATCACAGACTGCGGTGACCTGCCTGGGCTTCATTCTCACACAAGGTCGGAGAAGCCCATCCCAGGAAAGGGAAGAAACCATTTGTAGCCTTACCCCTTTCTAAAACTAGAAGACAGCTTAGGGGTTCCTGGGGAGGCCAGGGTTTGCTGCTTCTGGATCCCTAACTACAGTCTACTAGCTGGGCCTCTATATGAAACACTGAAAGGAAAAGATGATGATCCTTTTGAACAGAATCCAGAAGTGGCCTTTCAAGAATGGAAAGAGCAGTCAATTCAGACCCTTGCCCTGGAACTCCCTAATTGAGCTAAACCCTTTGACCTTTCCATTCCCGGTGAAAGTTGAATCGCCATTGGAGAATTAGTGCAAAAACTGGGACTACTTGAAATGGAACAATGCAAGAATGCCATCCAGGTAGGATAAACTACAGTCACCAAGGGGCTTGGCCCACTGCCACATCTGGCCAAGATACTGGCGGTATCTAAAAACCTGGAAATCAGCAGCCCAAAAGGCCACCTCCCTCCTAAGGGAAAAGGACCCCACGTGGTGATCCTAATCACCAACCATGCCCTGAAGTTGCAGGGTTTGCTCCGTGGGCACACCGACCTCGAGTGAGGAGGCCCTCCAACTCCAACATCCAGAGAGATAACCGGGGGCAACAGGGCACCATGACGACTCGTGTGAACATCACTTGACCTGGAGTTTCTCTCATAAAACAACAATAGTGTGTCCCGAAGGAGTAGACTACTGCTTGCAGGACTTACTGCACCCGGAGGGGAGCTAATAATCTTGGCGGGGGAACTGTATATCACACTGTCACCATAGAAAAGCCTACAGACACCGTGATGATGGTGGCCAATAAGACCGGCTGGACTCCTGTTTACTTCAAAAGGCTGTTGACTCAGTGGCCATCATGGTCCTTGATCACCACTGACCCTGGACTGTCTGGGAGTTGAGCGGGCAGGGCTCTGACACCTGGTGCTGTTTTTACGTTAATTCAGGGGCCTAACTGAAGAAAGAGCAGACTACTGGTCAGAGCATCTAGGCTGGCAGAAACGGTCAGCCTAAGGTGGCTGAACAAATGTGGGGTGGGGTGAAACCGGCCCCCACAGCATCTCTGCACATCTCTTTCCTGGACCCTTAAAGGTCATTAGAATCTATAACACTTCCAATGCTGGTGCTCAGGCGGACGAGCAGGGAGGCAGGGGTCCTGGGGCCAATCAACGTCACCTGGAGGCTGCTGGGGAGAAGTTCTGACCCTCGTCCCCTGGTATGAGGGCTCCCAACTCAGCACTCAGCAGTTACAGAAGAAGGGTCTGCACCCTCAGCACTCCAAGAATGAGGAACGGGACAAAAGGCAGAGGAGGGGTTTGTCCCCAGCAAAGCCCATTAAAAATCCCTGGGAGATAAAAATAGAATCTGGGCAATAAAGTCAAGTCTGACCTTTTTGATCCTTTGTGCTTTGTCTAATTTCACGTGCTCCTAGGGTCCCGCATGCAGAGGTTCCACACCCGGCACTTCAGACCAGATTTCCTAGTGCAGAATGGCTGGGTCGACACCTCAGCTCCTGGGGCCCAGTGCAGACTCCGAGATATAGAGCCTGAGCTGCAGCCAACCCGGCCCTTGAGAGCTCCGCCCCCTCCCTCCCACTGACTCTCACAGGATCTCTACACAGCAGCCCAGCCCACAGCCCACGGGGTAGTGCATGCTCTCACCTCTCCATTCTCTGATCAAAATATAAAGTTTCCTTTGCTTGTGAACCAAACTCAGTCTCGATCTGTTGGCCCCAATGACACTGGGCAGGGGGACACTTGTTGGGGTCCACTCTGGAGGATCAGTAACAGAAATTGAGACTATTGTAACTTCAATGAACAGATGTGTGAGCCAAACTGTAGTTAACATAGAACAGTTTGTAAGGCTCGGGTAAAATAAGATGTTTCTAACACTTCCATTTGATATTTCCATCACTTTATTATAAGCAAGTTCAGTGAAAAGGTTTGTCTTATTTGTCAGGTCAATATTAGAGAAATGAAGTGATTTCTTTCCAAGGATGTACATCTAATAATCTTGGTTAAAGCTTCAATCTTGTTTTAAATGCTTTTCCATTGAAAATGATACCTCTCTTTCAGCTCCCCCATTTCTGAGAAGTATAAAATCTTATAATTTATTATTACCAAAGGGGAAAGGTGGGAGGAGGGATAAATTAACAGTTTGGAATTAACACATACACACTGCTATGTATAAAATAGATCATCAACAAGGAACTACTGTATAGCACAGGGAACTACACTCAATATTTTGCAATAACCTATAAGGGGAAATAATCGGAAAAAGAATAGATATTTTTATTGACATCATCTATCAATGACAGTTAAAGTGTAACCTAAGGGAAGCCGGTGGTGAGTGCTTCTGACCCTGAAGACTTCAATCATCTAAAGTTTGGACTCTGCCTACTTCCCAAGGCCCTTAATGAACATATGTGTAGCCGTAGCTTAAAAAACTCCCCAGTTTGGGATTCGGGGAGACACTGATTTAGAAAAAGCCCTGGTGTTCTCCTTACATGAATGGGACTCTTCCTACTGCTAAAACATGTCTGTCACACCCAGAGGATGGTATACCGTCTGATCGGCAAGAGTTTGGAAAAGGCATCTCATCTCCTCATCTCCTGGTGCTCGGGTTCACCCCTCCAGCGTCTTTACTAACAGTCTCCCCACTTGGAGATGTCAGCACTGTCAACATCCTGTTGCGTACAGTTTGGAATTTGTCCAGAGGATGAAGCGGAAGGATGAGAAACAATGAGAGACAAGTCCTAGGTGTTCAGACAGGCACATGTCACTCTAATTTCCAATCAGGAAGACGAATTGACCAAAGGCTAGGGTTGCCCATGGAAACAGTATAGGGCTTGAGGAAATCCCACTGCTTTGTGGCCAGTTCCCATAAACACAAGTTGAACAATGGAACTCAGGGCCAGTAAAATTCACGAAACTGCAGAGTTGAAAATATCTATCACTGAAAAATGTCTTGAGGAAAGTCAGAGAAAAGGATTGGTAAGCAAGGGAGAATGGCAGGAAAGGGATTTGAGGAGGTAGAAAGGACTCGCCATTAAGCACAAGAAAAGGGGTTGAACATTGCCAACATTGCAGTTGACCAAAAAGGCTGTATGCGTTTTTTTCTGTATATATTCAAGAAAAGGGCATACATTTTTTAGCCAACCAAACAGGTGGGCACTGGAAATCAATACTACAAAAGATATCACTTCGCATCGGTCAGAAGAGCCATCCTCATAAAGTGTAAACACCAGAAATGCAGGACAGGGCAAGGAGAAGAGGGAGCCCTGTGAGGCTTACAGTGGAAATGTATATTACCAACGGCCATTCTGGAGAAGTGTATTGTGTTTACTAAAGCATCTAAAAAATGAGCCACAGAGCATAGGGCACTTGCACTCATGGGCGTATATCTTGGGAAAAACAAAAATCGAGAGGACACAGGCACCCCAATGTTTACCGCCTCTCTGTTTAAAAGATCCTTGACTAGGATAGAACTTCAATGTCTCTGGAGGGAAAAAATGGATAGAGATGTGGTACTTATGTAGAGTGGAATATTACTCAGCCTGGAAATCAATGAAATATGGCCAGTTGTAACAACTCCGGAGGAGTTACGTATGATCATTCTAAGTGACATAATTCAAAAAGAAAAAGACACATATCATAAGATATCACTTAAACATGGAATCCAAAATGGCTACACATGCAATAAATTACAAAACAAAAACATAGTCAAATATGTAGAAAACACGCGTAAGGCTGCTAAACGGGAAAGGTGGGGAGGGGTGAGGCATCATCCAGGAGGTTGAAATTAGCAAAGATACCATTCCAAATACCAAACTGATAATCAACAAGGCCTACACGGTAGCTAAAAGAACTGCACTCAGCACACTCAAGTCACCGGAAAAGAATATCTATGACTGGTAAGAATCTGAAAAAGAATTTATTGATGTCTCTCTGTACGTGAATCAAGTGGATGTACAGCAGCAAGAAACAGAGCTTTGAAAATCAGCTGTAACCAATATAGTAATAAATTGAAAAAAATAAATGACAGAGAGACAGAGAAAACCTCTTACAACTTTTCCTCAGGGACGGTGATGCAACATGGATTGAACACATCTAGACCCACAGCAGGATGAGACATAAGGCTGGAAACTGTTCGCGCTAAGAGAAATGTGAGGTTGGGTGAGGAAATGCACACCCTTTAAAGTAATACTACCTGGTACCCATTCAATGGGTCCCAAATCTGCAGGTTCAAGGAATCTTCCTACAGCTAAAACATGCATGGAAAACCCAGAGGACTGTACACCATGTGATCGGGAGATGTGTCTAAAATGCACCTCATTTATCCTCTCCTGGTTCTCCTGTTCATCATTCCAGCCACGTTACTTAGAATCTCTCCACTTAGAGAATCAGCACATTTAAACTTCTGTTTCACACATTTTGCAAATTGTGAGGAGGATGAACGGGAAGAGGGGGAACCAATGAGAGAATAGTTGTAGGGGTTTGGACGGGCACATGTCACTCTAATTTCCCATTAACAATAAGAATTTAAAAAAGGCTCAGCCCGCCTCGCCGGAGCCAAAATAGGGCCTGAAGCAATCCTGCGGCTTTGAGGCCAGCTCACAAAAGAGCAACTTAAAAACTGGAGCTCAGGGTCACTGCAATTCACAAACCTGCAGAGTTATAAATGAAAACTAACGTCCAAAAATATGTTGAGGTAAGGCAAACAAGAGCATCTGAATGCAAGACAGAATTGCAAGAAACAGATTTCAAGAGATAGATTGGACTCCTGTTTAAAGCACATGAAAAGCGGCAGAATTTCAACAATGATGCAGTTGGCCCAAAAGGGAGTATGCGTTTTCTCCTGAATATGTCCAGGAAAAAACGCATACGCACTTTATGGGCAAGCAAGCAAGCAAGCAAAGCAAATGTGCACAACAAAGAAGTCTCATTTCCCACCGGTCAAAAGGGCCATCCGAAAAAATTGTAAAAACCAGAAATGCAGGACAGGTCATGGAGAACAGGGAGCCTTTATACGCTGATGGACAGTGTGTGAACCGCCGAGAGCCACTCTGGAGAAGTGTATGGTGGTTCCTAAATCATCTAAAAAACAGAGCTACAGAGCATAGGGCACTTCCAATCATGGAAGTATATCTAGGGAAGTCTAAAAATCAACAAGACACAAACACACCACAGTTTAGGGCTACTCTGTTTACAAGAACCTCAACTTCAGTACACCTTAAATATCCCAGGAAAGAGAACAATGGATAAAGAAAATGTGGTACTTATGTACAATGGAATATCTCTTCACCATGAAATCAATGTAATAAGGCTAGTAGAAGGATAAAGAGTGGATTTAGGTCCGATAATACTACTTGAAATAAGTCAAACAGAAAAAGAAACATATCATAAGATATCACTTATAGAGGGAGGATAAATATGGCTGCACAAAAAATGAATTATAAAACAGAACAGTGTCTCACATTTAGAAAACACACTTATGTCAGCCTAAGGGGAAAGGAGAGGTGGGGTGATGCATAAAACCAGAGTTTGAAATTAGCACAGATACCGTTCAATAAACCAAATAGGTATTAGACAAGATCTACACCTTGCTCAATGAACTGGCCTCAACACACCCTATACATCGCAGAGAAATATATCTGAGTAATAAGAATCTTAAAACCCATGTATTGATATATCTCCATAAGGGAATCAAGTGTGCGCAGAGTGGCACAAACACAGCAGTGAAAATGAGCTAAACCCCATTATAGAAATATATTTTAAAACCAAAACACAGAAACAATGAAAGAGAGAAAAATTCTTACAAAATTCGCTCAGGGGCTGTGATGCAACCTGGAATGACCACATATAAACCCACAGCTGGATAAGACATAAGGCTGGACACTTGGGGCTGAGAGGATTGGTGAGCTTTGGTGAGCAACTGCCGAAAGTTTAATGCAATACTTCATGCTACTCATTCCAAGGGTCCCAACACTCCAGGTTGAAGGGAATCTTCCTACAGCTAAACCATGCATGGGAAATCCAGCAGATGGTATACCATATGATTGGGAAAGGTTTCTAAAACGCACCTCATTTTCCTCTCCTGGGGCTCCGGATCAACATTCCAGCCACTTTACTAACAACATCTCCACATGGAGAGTCAATGCCTTTAAGTTCCGGTATCGCACAGTCTGCAGTTAGTGCGGAGGATGAATGGAAATAGGGGGAACCAGTGAGAAAATAGCTGCAGCGGTTTCAATGGGCACATGTCACTCTAATTTCACATCAGGAAGAAGAATTAACCAAAGGCAGAGCAAGGCGCCCCAGAAGAAGAATAGGGCCTGAAGAACTCCTGTGGATATGAGGCAAGATCACAAAAATAAGAGCTGAAAAATAGAGCTAAGGGCCACTGCAATTCAAAAACCTGCACAGTTATAAAGGCCAACTACTTTCCAAAAGTATACTGAGGTAAGGCTATGAAGAGGCACTGACAGCAAGGCAGAATTGCAGGAAACTGATTTCAGGAGGTAGACTGGAATTGCATGTAAAGCATAGGAAAAGAGGAAGAACGTCCACAATGATGCACTTGGCCAAAAAGGGCGTATGCATTTTTTCCTGAATATATTCAGGAAGAAACGCATACGCCGTTTTTTGCAAACCAAGCAAGCTTGCAAAGGAAATCTGCACTACAATGAAGTCTCACTGCCCCCCGGGCAAAAGGGCCATCTGAAAAAAGTGTAAAATCCAGAAAGGCAGGACAGGCCATGGAGAACTGGGAGCCTTGTTATGCTGATGGGCGGGATGTAAATTGGAAACAGCCACTCTGGAGAAGTGTATGGTGTTTCCTGAAATATCTAAAAAGCAAAGCAACAGAGCCTAGGGCACTTCCACTTATGGTCCTATAGCTTAGGGAAATTAAAATCAAAAAGACACAGCCACCCCAAAGGTTGGGACGGCTCTGTTTACAAGAACCTCATTTACGGTACAAGTTCAATATCACAGAAAGCGAAAAATGGATAAAGAAGTTGTGGTACTTACGTACAATGCAATATCACTCAGCAATGAAATCTATGTCATCAGGCCCGTAGCAGCATAAAGAGTGGATTCAGGTACGATGATTCTAAGTGAAATAAGTCACACAGAAAAAGAAACATCATAAGATATCACTACTACACGGAATGTAAACTTGGCTACACAGGAACTGAATTACAAAACAGAACAGGGTCTCAAATGTGGAAAACCAACTTATGCTTGCTTAAGGGGAAAGGTGGGTTGGGGTGCTACATAAAACAAGAGATTGAAATTAGCACAGATACCGTTCCATAAGCCAAATATATAATAGACAAGAGCTACTCCTTGCTCAGCGAAGTGGACTGAACACACCATATTAAACGCCTAAGAATATACCTGACTAGTAAGGATCTTAAAACCTATGGATTTATATGTCTCCAAAAGAGAATCAAGTGTGTGTACAGCGGTATAATCGCAGCAGTGATAGGATTGGTGAGGTTCAGTGAGCAAATGCAGACCCTTTGAAGTCATATTGCATGGTAACCATTCCATGGGTCTCAACTCTTCAGGTTTAAGGGATTCTTCCTTCAGCTAAAACATGCATGTGGAACCCAAAGTATGATCCACCATGTGATCGGGAAACATGTTCAAATGTGTCTCAGTTTTTGTCCTCTGGTACTTGGGTTCAACATTTCAGATGCTTTACTAACACTCTGCCCACTTCGAGAGTCAGTGCCTTTAACCTCCTGTTTGGCCCAGTTTGCAATTTCTGCGGAAGATGAACAGGAATAGGGAGAACCAATGAGAGACTAGCTAGAGGTGTCTGTACGGGCAAATTTAACTCTCATTTCCCACTAGGAAGAGGAATTGACCAAAGGCTCAGCGTGCCGTGCCGGAACCACACTAGGGCCTGAAGCAATCCTGCGGTGTTGCGGCCAGCTCACAAGAAAGCGAGTTGAAGAAAGGAGTTCAGAGACACTGTAATTCACAAAACTGCAGAGTTATAAATGACAGCTGTCGTCCAAAAATATATTGAAGTAAGGCTGCCAAGAGGACTTGAAAGTGGGGAAGAATTGCAGGAAACTGATTTCAGGAGGTAGACTGGAATTGCATTTAAAGCATAGAAAAAGAGGCAGAACGTCCACAATGATGCACTTGGCCAAAAAGGGCGTATGCGTTTTTTCCTGAATATATTCAGGAAAAAACGCATACGCTCTTTTTGGTCAATCAAGCAAGCTTGCAAAGGAAATCTGCACTACAATGAAGTCTCACTGCCCCCGGGTCAAAAGGGCCATCTGAAAAAAGTGTAAAATCCACAAAGGCAGGACAGGCCATGGAGAACTGGGAGCCTTGTTATGCTGATGGGCGGGATGTAAATTGCCAACAGACACTCTTGAGAAGTGTATGGTGTTTCCTGAAACATCTAAAAAACAAAGCAACAGAGCCTAGGGCACTTCCACTTATGGTCCTATAGCTTAGGGAAATTAAAATCAAAAAGACACAGCTACCCCAAAGTTTGGGATGGCTCTGTTTACAAGAACCCTGTTTACGGTACAAGTTCAATATCGCAGAAAGCGAAAAATGGATAAAGAGTTTGTGGTACTTACGTACAATGCATTATCACTCAGCAATGAAATCTATGTCATCAGGCCCGTAGCAGCATAATGAGTGGATTCAGGTACGATGATTCTAAGTGAAATAAGTCACACAGGAAAAGAAACATCATAAGATATCACTAATACACGGAATGTAAACTTGGCTACACAGGAACTGAATTACAAAACAGAACAGGGTCTGAAATGTAGAAAACCAAGTTATGCTTGCTTAAGGGGAAAGGTGAGTTGGGGTGCTACATAAAACCAGAGATTGAAATTAGCACAGATACCGTTCCATAAGCCAAATATGTAATAGACAAGAGCTACTCCTTGCTCAACGAAGTGGACTCAACACCCCATATTAAACGCCTAAGAATATACCTGACTAGTAAGAATCTTAAAACCTATGGATTTATATGTCTCCGAAAGAGAATCAAGCGTGTGTACAGCGGTATAAACGCAGCAGTGATAGGATTGGTGAGGTTCGGTGAGCAAATGCAGACCCTTAGAAGTCATATTGCATGGTACCCATTCCATGGGTCTCAACTCTTCAGGTTTAAGGGATTCTTCCTTCAGCTAAAACATGCATGTGCAACCCAAAGTATGATCCACCGTGTGATCGGGAAACATGTTCAAATGTGTCTCAGTTTTCGTCCTCTGGTACTTGGGTGCAACATTCCAGATGCTTTACTAACACTCTGCCCACTTGGAGAGTCAGTGCCTTTAACCTCCTGTTTGGCCCAGTTTGCAATTTCTGCGGAAGATGAACAGGAATAGGTAGAACCAATGAGAGACTAGCTGGAGGTCTCTGGACGGGCAAATTTAACTCTCATTTCCCACCAGGAAGAGGAATTAACCAAAGGCAGAGACTGCCGTGCCGGAACCACACTAGGGCCTGAAGCAATCCTGCGGTGTTGCGGCCAGCTCACAAGAAAGCGAGTTGAAGAAAGGAGCTCAGGGGCACTGTAATTCACAAACCTGCAGAGTTATAAATGTCAGCTATCGTCCAAAAATAAATTGAAGTGAGGCTGCCAAGAGGAGTTGAAAGCGGGGCAAAATTGCAGGAAACCAATTTCAGGAAGGAGACTGGAATTGCATTTAAAGCATAGGAAAAGAGGCAGAACGTCCACAATGATGCACTTGGCCAAAAAGGGCGTATGCGTTTTTTCCTGAATATATTCAGGAAAACACGCATACGCACTTTTTGGCCAACCAAGCAGTCTTGCAAAGGAAATCTGCACTACAATGAAGTCTCACTTCCCCCCGGTCAAAAGGGCCATCTGAAAAAAGTGTAAAATCCAGAAAGGCAGGACAGGCCATGGAGAACTGGGAGCCTTGTTATGCTGATGGGAGGGATGTAATTTGCCAACAGCCACTCTGGTGAAGTGTATGGTGTTTCCTGAAACACCTAAAAAACAAAGCAACAGAGCCTACGGCATTTCCACATATGGTCCTATAGCTTAGGGAAATTAAAATGAAAAAGACACAGCCACCCCAAATTTTGGGATGGCTCTGTTTACAAGAAACTCAAATACGGTACAAGTTCAATATCATAGAAAGCGAAAAATGGATAAAGAGTTTGTGGTACTTGCGTACAATGCAATATCACTCAGCAATGAAATCTATGTCATCAGGCCCGTAGCAGCATAATGAGTGGATTCAGGTACGATGATTCTAAGTGAAATAAGTCACAGAGAAAAATAAACATCATAAGATATCACTAATACACGGAATGTAAACTTGGCTACACAGGAACTGAATTACAAAACAGAACAGGGTCTGAAATGTAGAAAACCAAGTTATGCTTGCTTAAGGGGAAAGGTGAGTTGGGGTGCTGCATAAAACCAGAGCTTGAAATTAACACAGATACCGTTCCATAAGCCAAATATATAATAGAAAAGAGCTACTCCTTGCTCAACGAAGTGGACACAACACCACATATTAAACGCCTAAGAATATACCTGACTAGTAAGAATCTTAAAACCTATGGATTTATATGTCTCCGAAAGAGAATCAAGCGTGTGTACAGCGGTATAAACGCAGCAATGATAGGATTGGTGAGGTTCAGTGAGCAAATGCAGACCCTTTGAAGTCATATTGCATGGTACCCATTCCATGGGTCTCAACTCTTCAGGTTTAAGGGATTCTTCCTTCAGCTAAATCATGCATGTGGAACCCAAAGTATGATCCACCATGTGATCGGGAAACATGTTCAAATGTGTCTCAGTTTTTGTCCTCTGGTACTTGGGTGCAACATTTCAGATGCTTTACTAACACTCTGCCCACTTGGAGAGTCAGTGCCTTTAACCTCCTGTTTGGCCCAGTTTGCAATTTCTGCGGAAGATGAACAGGAATAGGGAGAACCAATGAGAGACTAGCTGCAGGTGTCTGGACGGGCAAATTTAACTCTCATTTCCCACCGGGAAGAGGAATTAACCAAAGGCAGAGACTGCCGTGCCAGAACCACACTAGGCCCTGAAGCAATCCTGTGGTGTTGCGGCCAGCTCACAAGAAAGCGAGTTGAAGAAAGGAGCTCAGGGACACTGTAATTCACAAACCTGCAGAGTTATAAATGACAGCTATCGTCCAAAAATATATTGAAGTAAGGCTGCCAAGAGGAGTTGAAAGCGGAACAGAATTACAGGAAAACGATTTCAGGAGGTAGACAGGAATTGCATTTAAAGCATAGGAAAAGAGGCAGAACGTCCACAATGATGCACTTGGCCAAAAAGTGCGTATGCATTTTATCCTGAATATATTCAGGAAAAACGCATACGCACTTTTTGGCCAACCAAGCAAGCTTGCAAAGGAAATCTGCACTACAATGAAGTCTCACTTCCCCCTGGTCAAAAGGGCCATCTGAAAAATGTGTAAAATCCAGAAAGGCAGGACAGGCCATGGAGAACTGGGAGCCTTGTCATCTTGATAAGCGGGATGTAAATTGCCAACAGCCACTCTGGAGAAGTGTATGGTGTTTCCTGAAACATCTAAAAAACAAAGCAACAGAGCCTACGGCACTTCCACATATGGTCCTATAGCTTAGGGAAATTAAAATCAAAAAGACACAGCCACCCCAATGTTTGGGACGCCTCTGTTTACAGGAACCTCGAATACGGTACAAGTTCAATATCGCAGAAAGCGAAAAATGGATAAAGATGTTGTGGTAATTACGAACAATGCAATATCACTCAGCAATGAAATCCATGTCATCAGGCCCGTAGCAGCATAATGAGTGGATTCAGGTACAATGATTCTAAGTGAAATAAGTCACACAGGAAAAAGAAACATCATAAGATAACACTACTACACGGAATGTAAACTTGGCTACACAGGAACTGAATTACAAAACAGAACAGGGTCTGAAATGTAGAAAACCAAATTATGCTTGCTTAAGGGGAAAGGTGAGTTGGGGTGCTGCATAAAACCAGAGATTGAAATTAGCACAGATACCGTTCCATAAGCCAAATATGTAATAGACAAGAGCTACTCCTTGCTCAACGAAGTGGACTCAACACCCCATATTAAACGCCTAAGAATATACCTGACTAGTAAGAATCTTAAAACCTATGGATTTATATGTCTCCGAAAGAGAATCAAGCGTGTGTACAGCGGTATAAACGCAGCAGTGATAGGATTGGTGAGGTTCGGTGAGCAAATGCAGACCCTTAGAAGTCATATTGCATGGTACCCATTCCATGGGTCTCAACTCTTCAGGTTTAAGGGATTCTTCCTTCAGCTAAAACATGCATGTGCAACCCAAAGTATGATCCACCGTGTGATCGGGAAACATGTTCAAATGTGTCTCAGTTTTCGTCCTCTGGTACTTGGGTGCAACATTCCAGATGCTTTACTAACACTCTGCCCACTTGGAGAGTCAGTGCCTTTAACCTCCTGTTTGGCCCAGTTTGCAATTTCTGCGGAAGATGAACAGGAATAGGTAGAACCAATGAGAGACTAGCTGGAGGTCTCTGGACGGGCAAATTTAACTCTCATTTCCCACCAGGAAGAGGAATTAACCAAAGGCAGAGACTGCCGTGCCGGATCCACACTAGGGCCTGAAGCAATCCTGCGGTGTTGCGGCCAGCTCACAAGAAAGCGAGTTGAAGAAAGGAGCTCAGGGGCACTGTAATTCACAAACCTGCAGAGTTATAAATGTCAGCTATCGTCCAAAAATAAATTGAAGTGAGGCTGCCAAGAGGAGTTGAAAGCGGGGCAAAATTGCAGGAAACCAATTTCAGGAAGGAGACTGGAATTGCATTTAAAGCATAGGAAAAGAGGCAGAACGTCCACAATGATGCACTTGGCCAAAAAGGGCGTATGCGTTTTTTCCTGAATATATTCAGGAAAACACGCATACGCCCTTTTTGGCCAACCAAGCAGTCTTGCAAAGGAAATCTGCACTACAATGAAGTCTCACTTCCCCCCGGTCAAAAGGGCCATCTGAAAAAAGTGTAAAATCCAGAAAGGCAGGACAGGCCATGGAGAACTGGGAGCCTTGTTATGCTGATGGGAGGGATGTAATTTGCCAACAGCCACTCTGGTGAAGTGTATGGTGTTTCCTGAAACACCTAAAAAACAAAGCAACAGAGCCTACGGCATTTCCACATATGGTCCTATAGCTTAGGGAAATTAAAATCAAAAAGACACAGCCACCCCAAATTTTGGGATGGCTCTGTTTACAAGAAACTCAAATACGGTACAAGTTCAATATCATAGAAAGCGAAAAATGGATAAAGAGTTTGTGGTACTTGCGTACAATGCAATATCACTCAGCAATGAAATCTATGTCATCAGGCCCGTAGCAGCATAATGAGTGGATTCAGGTACGATGATTCTAAGTGAAATAAGTCACAGAGAAAAATAAACATCATAAGATATCACTAATACACGGAATGTAAACTTGGCTACACAGGAACTGAATTACAAAACAGAACAGGGTCTGAAATGTAGAAAACCAAGTTATGCTTGCTTAAGGGGAAAGGTGAGTTGGGGTGCTGCATAAAACCAGAGCTTGAAATTAACACAGATACCGTTCCATAAGCCAAATATATAATAGAAAAGAGCTACTCCTTGCTCAACGAAGTGGACTCAACACCCCATATTAAACGCCTAAGAATATACCTGACTAGTAAGAATCTTAAAACCTATGGATTTATATGTCTCCGAAAGAGAATCAAGCATGTGTACAGTGGTATAAACGCAGCAGTCATAGGATTGGTGAGGTTCGGTGAGCAAATGCAGACCCTTAGAAGTCATATTGCATGGTACCCATTCCATGGGTCTCAACTCTTCAGGTTTAAGGGATTCTTCCTTCAGCTAAATCATGCATGTGGAACCCAAAGTATGATCCACCATGTGATCGGGAAACATGTTCAAATGTGTCTCAGTTTTTGTCCTCTGGTACTTGGGTGCAACATTTCAGATGCTTTACTAACACTCTGCCCACTTGGAGAGTCAGTGCCTTTAACCTCTTGTTTGGCCCAGTTGCAATTTCTGCGGAAGATGAACAGGAATAGGGAGAACCAATGAGAGACTAGCCGCAGGTGTCAGGACAGGCAAATGTAACTCTCATTTCCGACGAGGAAATGGAAATAACCAAACGCGCAGCGTGCCATGCCGGAACCACACTAGGGCCTGAAGCAATCCTGCGGTGTTGCGGCCAGCTCACAAGAAAGCGAGTTGAAGAAAGGAGCTCAGGGGCACTGTCATTCACAAACCTGGAGAGTTATAAAGGACAGCTATCGTCCAAAAATATATTAAAGTAAGGCTGCCAAGAGGACTTGAAAGCGGGGCAGAATTGCAGGAATCTGATTTCAGGAGGTAGACTGGAATTGCATGTAAAGCATAGGAAAAGAGGCAGAACGTCCACAATGATGCACTTGGCCAAAGGGGCGTATGCGTTTTTTCCTGAATATATTCAGAAAAAAACGCATACGCCCTTTTTGGCCAACCAAGCAAGCTTGTGAAGGAAATCTGCACTACAATGAAGTCTCACTGCCCCCCGGTCAAAAGGGCCATCTGAAAAAAGTGTAAAATCCAGAGAGGCAGGACAGACCATGGAGAACTGGGAGCCTTGTTATGCTGATGGGCGGGATGTAAATTGCCAACAGCCACTCTGGAGAAGTGTATGGTGTTTCCTGAAACATCTAGAAAACAAAGCAACAGAGCCTAGGTCACTTCCACTTATGGTCCAATAGCTTAGGGAAATTAAAATCAAAAAGACACAGCCACCCCAAAGTTTGGGACGGCTCTGTTTACAAGATCCTCGTTTACGGTACAAGTTCAATATCACAGAAAGCGAAAAATGGATAAAGAAGTTGTGGTACTTAAGTACAATGCAATATCACTCAGCAATGAAATCTATGTCATCAGGCACGTAGCAACATAATGAGTGGACTCAGGTACGATGATTGTATGTGAAATAAGTCACACAGAAAAAGAAACATCATAAGATATCACTAATACACAGAATGTAAAGTTGGCTACACAGTAACTGAATTACAAAACAGAAAAGGGTCTCAAATGTAGAAAACCAACTTATGCTTGCTTAAGGGGAAAGGTGAGTTGGGGTGCTGCATTAAACCAGAGATTGAAATGAGCACAGATACCGTTCCATAAGCCAAATATGTAATAGACAAGAGCTACTCCTTGCTGAACGAAGTGGACTCAACACCCCATATTAAACGCCTAAGAATATACCTGACTAGTAAGTATCTTAAAACCTATGGATTTCTATGTCTCCGAAAGAGAATCAAGCGTGTGTACAGCAGCATAAACGCAGCAGTGATAGGACTGGTGAGGTTCGGTGAGCAAATGCAGACCCTTTGAAGTCATATTGCATGGTACCCATTCCATGGGTCTCAACTCTCCAGGTTTAAGGGATTCTTCCTTCAGCTAAACATGCATGTGGAACCCAGAGTATGATCCACCGTGTGATCGGGAAACGTATTCAAATGTGTCTCAGTTTTTGTCCCCTGGTACTCGGGTACAACATTCCAAACGCTTTACTAACACTCTCCCCACTTGGAGAGTCAGTGCCTTTAACCTCCTGTTTGGCCCAGTTTGCAATTTCTGCGAAAGATGAACAGGAATAGGGAGAACCAATGAGAGACTAGCTGGAGGTGTCTGGACGGGCAAATTTAACTCTCATTTCCCACAAGGAAGAGGAATTAACCAAAGGCTCAGTGTGCCGTGCTGGAACCATACTAGGGCCTGTAGCAATCCTGCAGTGTTGCGGCAAGCTTACAAGAAAGCGAGTTGAAGAAAGGAGCTCAGAGGCACTGTAATTCACAAAACTTCAGAGTTATAAATGACAGCTATCGTCCAAAAATATATTGAAGTAAGGCTGCCAAGAGGACTTGAAAGCGGGGCAGAATTGCAGGAAACCAATTTCAGGAGGTAGACTGGAATTGCATGTAAAGCATCGGAAAAGAGGCAGAATGCCCACAATGATGCACTTGGCCAAAGGGGCTTATGCGTTTTTTCCTGAATATATTCAGGAAAACACGCATACACCCTTCTTGGCCAACCAAGCAAGCTTGCAAAGGAAATCTGCACTACAATGAAGTCTCACTGACCCACGGTCAAAAGGGCCATCTGAAAAAAGTGTAAAATCCCGAAAGGCAGGACAGGCCATGGAGAACTGGGAGCCTTTTGATGCTGATGGGTGGGATGTAAACTGCCAACAGCCACTCTGGGGAAGTGTATGGTGTTTCCTGAAACATCTAAAAAACAAACCAACAGAGCCTAGGCCACTTCCACTTATCGTCCTATAGCTTAGGGAAATTAAAATAAAAAAGACACAGCCACCCCAATGTTTGGGACGGCTCTGTTTACAAGAACCTCGTTTACGGTACAAGTTCAATATCACAGAAAGCGAAAAATGGATAAAGAAGTTGTGGTACTTACGTACAATGCAATATCACTCAGCAATGAAATCTATGTCATCAGGCCCGTAGCAGCATAATGAGTGGATTCAGGTACGATGATTCTAAGTGAAATAAGTCACACAGAAAAAGAAACATCATAAGATATCACTAGTACACGGAATGAAAACTTGGCTACACAGGAACTGAATTACAAAACAGAACAGGGTCTCAAATGTAGAAAACCAACTTATGCTTGCTTAAGGGGAAAGGTGAGTTGGGGTGCTGCATAAAACCAGAGATTGAAAGGAGCACAGATACCGTTCCATAAGCCAAATATGTAATAGACAAGAGCTACTCCTTGCTCAACGAAGTGGACTCAACACCCCATATTAAACGCCTAAGAATATACCTGACTAGTAAGAATCTTAAAACCTATGGATTTATATGTCTCCGAAAGAGAATCAAGCGTGTGTACGGCGACCTAAACGCAGCAGTGATAGGATTGGTGAGGTTCGGTGAGCAAATGCAGACCCTTAGAAGTCATATTGCATGGTACCCATTACATGGGTCTCAACTCTCCAGGTTTAAGGGATTCTTCCTTCAGCTAAAACATGCATGTGGAACCCAAAGTATGATCCACCATGTGATCGGGAAACGTTTTCAAATGTGTCTCAGTTTTTGTCCTCTGGTACTTGGGTGCAACATTTCAGATGCTTTACTAACACTCTGCCCACTTGGAGAGTCAGTGCCTTTAACCTCTTGTTTGGCCCAGTTGCAATTTCTGCGGAAGATGAACAGGAATATGGAGAACCAATGAGAGACTAGCTGGAGGTGTCTAGACGGGCAAATTTAACTCTCATTTCCCACCAGGAAGAGGAATTAAGCAAAGGCTCTGCCTGCCGTGCCAGAACCACACTAGGGCCTGAAGCAATCCTGCGGTGTTGTGGCCAGCTCACAAAAAAACGAGTTGAAGAAAGGAGCTAAGGGGCACTGTAATTCACAAACCTGCAGAGTTATAAATGTCAGCTATCGTCCAAAAATATATTGAAGTGAGGCTGCCAAGAGGAGTTGAAAGCGGGGCAAAATTGCAGGAAACCGATTTCAGGAAGGAGACTGGAATTGCATTTAAAGCATAGGAAAAGAGGCAGAACGTCCAAAATGATGCACTTAGCCAAAAAGGGCATATGTGTTTTTTCCTGAATATATTCAGGAAAAAACGCATACGCACTTTTTGGCCAACCAAGCAAGCTTGCAAAGGAAATCTGCACTACAATGAAGTCTCACTTCCCCCCGGTCAAAAGGGCCATCTGAAAAAAGTGTAAAATCCAGAAAGGCAGGACAGGCCATGGAGAACTGGGAGCCTTGTTATGCTGATGAGAGGGATGTAATTTGCCAACACCCACTCTGGTGAAGTGTATGGTGTTTCCTGAAACACCTAAAAAACAAAGTAACAGAGCCTACGGCATTTCCACATATGGTCCTATAGCTTAGGGAAATTAAAATCAAAAAGACACAGCCACCCCAAATTTTGGGATGGCTCTGTTTACAAGAACCTCAAATACGGTACAAGTTCAATATCACAGAAAGCAAAAAATGGATAAAGAAGTTGTGGTACTTACGTACAATGCAATATCACTCAGCAATGAAATCTATGTCATCAGGCCCGTAGCAGCAAAATGAGTGGATTCAGGTACGATGATTCTAAGTAAAATAAGTCACAGAGAAAAATAAACATCATAAGATATCACTAATACACGGAATGTAAACTTGGCTACACAGGAACTGAATTACAAAACAGAACAGGGTCTCAAATGTAGAAAACCAAGTTATGCTTGCTTAAGGGGAAAGGTGAGTTGGGGTGCTGCATAAAACCAGAGATTGAAATTAGCACAGATACCGTTCCATAAGCCAAATATATAATAGACAAGAGCTACTCCTTGCTCAACGAAGTGGACACAACACCACATATTAAACGCCTAAGAATATACCTGACTAGTAAGAATCTTAAAACCTATGGATTTATATGTCTCCGAAAGAGAATCAAGCGTGTGTACACTGGTATAAACGCAGCAATGATAGGATTGGTGAGGTTCAGTGAGCAAATGCAGACCCTTTGAAGTCATATTGCATGGTACCCATTCCATGGGTCTCAACTCTTCAGGTTTAAGGGATTCTTCCTTCAGCTAAATCATGCATGTGGAACCCAAAGTATGATCCACCATGTGATTGGGAAACATGTTCAAATGTGTCTCAGTTTTTGTCCTCTGGTACTTGGGTGCAACATTTCAGATGCTTTACTTACACTCTGCCCACTTGCAGAGTCAGTGCCTTTAACCTCCTGTTTGCCCCAGTTGCAATTTCTGCGGAAGATGAACAGGAATAGGGAGAACCAATGAGAGACTAGCTGCAGGTGTCTGGACGGGCAAATTTAACTCTCATTTCCCACCAGGAAGAGGAATTAACCAAAGGCTTAGCGTGCCGTGCCGGAACCACACTAGGGCCTGAAGCAATCCTGCGGTGTTGCGGCCATCTCACAAGAAAACGAGTTGAAGTAAGGAGCTCAGGGACACTGTAATTCACAAACCTGCAGAGTTATAAATGACAGCTATCGTCCAAAAATATATTGAAGTAAGGCTGCCAAGAGGACTTGAAGGTGGGGCAGAATTGCAGAAAACTGATTTCAGGAGGTAGACTGGAATTGCATTTAAAGCATAGAAAAAGAGGCAGAACATCCACAATGATGCACTTGGCCAAAAAGGGCGTATGCGTTTTTTCCTGAATATATTCAAGAAAAAACGCATACGCCGTTTTTGGCCAATCAAGCAAGCATGCAAAGGAAATCTGCACTACAATGAAGTCTCACTTCCCCCAGTTCAAAAGGGCCATCTGAAAAAAGTGTAAAATCCAGAAAGGCAGGACAGGCCATGGAGAACTGGGAGCCTTGTTATGCTGATGGGCGGGATGTAAATTGCCAACAGCCATTCTGGAGAAGTGTATGGTGTTTCCTGAAACATCTAAAAAACAAAGCAACAGAGCCTATGACACTTCCACTTATGGTCCTATGGCTTAGGGAAATTAAAATAAAAAAGACACAGCTACCCCAAAGTTAGGGACAGCTCTGTTTACAAGAACCCTGTTTACGGTACAAGTTCAATAGCGCGGAAAGCGAAAAATGGATGAAGAGTTTGTGGTACTTACGTACAATGCAATATCACTCAGCAATGACATCTATGTCATCAGGCCCGTAGCAGCATAATGAGTGGATTCAGGTACGATGATTGTAAGTGAAATAAGTCACACAGAAAAAGAAACATCATAAGATATCACTAGTACACGGAATGAAAACTTGGCTACACAGGAACTGAATTACAAAACAGAACAGGGTCTCAAAAGTAGAAAACCAACTTATGCTTGCTTAAGGGGAAAGGTGAGTTGGGGTGCTGCATAAAACCAGAGATTGAAAGGAGCACAGATACCGTTCCATAAGCCAAATATGTAATAGACAAGAGCTACTCCTTGCTCAACGAAGTGGACTCAACACCCCATATTAAACGCCTAAGAATATACCTGACTAGTAAGAATCTTAAAACCTATGGATTTATATGTCTCCGAAAGAGAATCAAGCGTGTGTACGGCGGCCTAAACGCAGCAGTGATAGGATTGGTGAGGTTCGGTGAGCAAATGCAGACCCTTTGAAGTCATATTGCATGGTACCCATTCCATGGGTCTCAACTCTCCAGGTTTAAGGGATTCTTCCTTCAGCTAAAACATGCATGTGGAAACCAGAGTATGATCCACTGTGTGATCGGGAAACGTGTTCAAATGTGTCTCAGTTTTCGTCCCCTGGTACTCGGGTGCAACATTCCAGACGCTTTACTAACACTCTCCCCACTTGGAGAGTCAGTGCCTTTAACCTCCTGTTTGGCCCAGTTTGCAATTTCTGCGTAAGATGGACAGGAATAGGGAGAAGCAATGAGAGACTAGCCGGAGGTGTCTGGACGGGCAAATTTAACTCTCATTTCCCACCAGGAAGAGGAATTAACCAAAGGCTCAATGTGCCATTCCGGAACCACACTAGAGCCTGTAGCAATCCTGCAGTGTTGCAGCAAGGTTACAAGAAAGCGAGTTGAAGAAAGGAGCTCAGGGGCACTGTAATTCACAAAAGTTCAGAGTTATAAATGACAGCTATCGTCCAAAAATATATTGAAGTAAGGCTGCCAAGAGGACTTGAAAGCGGGGCAGAATTGCAGGAAACCAATTTCAGGAGGTAGACTGGAATTGCATGTAAAGCATAGGAAAAGAGGCAGAATGCCCACAATGATGCACTTGGCCAAAGGGGCGTATGCATTTTTTCCTGAATATATTCAGGAAAACACGCATACGCCCTTTTTGGCCAACCAAGCAAACTTGCAAAGGAAATCTGCACTACAAGGAAGTCTCACTTCCCCCCTTTCAAAAGGGCCATCTAAAAAAGTGTAAAATCCAGAAAGGCAGGACAGGCCATGGAGAACTTGGAGCCTTTTGATGCTGATGGGTGGGATGTAAACTGCCAACAGCCACTCTGGGGAAGTGTATGGTGTTTCCTGAAACATCTAAAAAACAAAGCAACAGAGCCTAGGCCACTTCCACTTATTGTCCTATAGCTTAGGGAAATTAAAATCAAAAAGACACAGCCACCCCAATGTTTGGGACGGCTCTGTTTACAAGAACCTCGTTTACGGTACAAGTTCAATATCACAGAAAGCGAAAAATGGATAAAGAAGTTGTGGTACTTACGTACAATGCAATATCACTCAGCAATGAAATCTATGTCATCAGGCCCGTAGCAGCATAATGAGTGGATTCAGGTACGATGATTGTAAGTGAAATAAGTCACACAGAAAAAGAAACATCATAAGATATCACTAATACATGGAATGTAAACTTGGCTAGACAGGAACTGAATTACAAAACAGAACAGGGTCTCAAATGTAGAAAACCAACTTATGCTTGCTTAAGGGGAAAGGTGAGTTGGGGAGCTGCATAAAACCAGAGATTGAAATGAGCACAGATACCGTTCCATAAGCCAAATATGTAATAGACAAGAGCTACTCCTTGCTCAACGAAGTGGACTCAACACCCCATATTAAACGCCTAAGAATATACCTGACTAGAAAGAATCTGAAAACCTATGGATTTATATGTCTCCGAAAGAGAATCAAGCGTGTGTACAGCAGCATAAACGCAGCAGTGATAGGATTGGTGAGGTTTGGTGAGCAAATGCAGACCCTTTGAAGTCATATTGCATGGTACCCATTCCATGGGTCTCAACTCTCCAGGTTTAAGGGATTCTTCCTTCAGCTAAAACATGCATGTGGAACCCAGAGTATGATCCACCGTGTGATCGGGAAACGTGTTCAAATGTGTCTCAGTTTTCGTCCCCTGGTACTCGGGTGCAACATTCCAGACGCTTTACTAACATTCTCCCCACTTGGAGAGTCAGTGCCTTTAACCTCCTGTTTGGCCCAGTTTGCAATTTCTGCGTAAGATGGACAGGAATAGGGAGAAGCAATGAGAGACTAGCCGGAGGTGTCTGGACGGGCAAATTTAACTCTCATTTCCCACCAGGAAGAGGAATTAACCAAAGGCTCAATGTGCCATTCCGGAACCACACTAGGGCCTGTAGCAATCCTGCAGTGTTGCGGCAAGCTCACAAGAAAGCGAGTTGAAGAAAGGAGCTCAGGGGCACTGTAATTCACAAACCTGCAGAGTTATAAATGACAGCTATCGTCCAAAAATATATTGAAGTAAGGCTGCCAAGAGGACTTGAAAGCGGGGCAGAATTGCAGGAAACCAATTGCAGGAGGTAGACTGGAATTGCATGTAAAGCATAGGAAAAGAGGCAGAATGCCCACAATGATGCACTTGGCCAAAGGGGCATATGAGTTTTTTCCTGAATATATTCAGGAAAACACGCATACGCCCTTTTTGGCCAACCAAGCAAGCTTGCAAAGGAAATCTGCACTACAATGAAGTCTCACTGCCCCCTGTTCAAAAGGGCCATCTGAACAAAGTGTAAAATCCAGAAAAGCACGACAGGCCATGGAGAACTGGGAGCCTTTTGATGCTGATGGGTGGGATGTAAACTGCCAACAGCCACTCTGGGGAAGTGTATGGTGTTTCCTGAAACATCTAAAAAACAAAGCAACAGAGCCTAGGCCACTTCCACTTATCGTCCTATAGCTTAGGGAAATTAAAATCAAAAAGACACAGCCACCCCAATGTTTGGGACGGCTCTGTTTACAAGAACCTCGTTTACGGTACAAGTTCAATATCACAGAAAGCGAAAAATGGATAAAGAAGTTGTGGTACTTACGTACAATGCAATATCACTCAGCAATGAAATCTATGTCATCAGGCCCGTAGCAGCATAATGAGTGGATTCAGGTACGATGATTCTAAGTGAAATAAGTCACACAGAAAAAGAAACATCATAAGATATCACTACTACACGGAATGTAAACTTGGCTACACAGGAACTGAATTACAAAACAGAACAGGGTCTGAAATGTAGAAAACCAAATTATGCTTGCTTAAGGGGAAAGGTGAGTTGGGGTGCTGCATAAAACCAGAGATTGAAATTAGCACAGATACCGTTCCATAAGCCAAATATGTAATAGACAAGAGCTACTCCTTGCTCAACGAAGTGGACTCAACACCCCATATTAAACGCCTAAGAATATACCTGACTAGTAAGAATCTTAAAACCTATGGATTTATATGTCTCCGAAAGAGAATCAAGCATGTGTACAGTGGTATAAACGCAGCAGTCATAGGATTGGTGAGGTTCGGTGAGCAAATGCAGACCCTTAGAAGTCATATTGCATGGTACCCATTCCATGGGTCTCAACTCTTCAGGTTTAAGGGATACTTCCTTCATCTAAAACATGCATGTGGAACCCAAAGTATGATCCACCATGTGATCGGGAAACGTTTTCAAATGTGTCTCAGTTTTTGTCCTCTGGTACTTGGGTGCAACATTTCAGATGCTTTACTAACACTCTGCCCACTTGGAGAGTCAGTGCCTTTAACCTCTTGTTTGGCCCAGTTGCAATTTCTGCGGAAGATGAACAAGAATATGGAGAACCAATGAGAGACTAGCTGGAGGTGTCTGGACGGGCAAATTTTACTCTCATTTCACACCAGGAAGAGGAATTAACCAAAGGCTCTGCCTGCCGTGCCGGAACCACACTAGGGCCTGAAGCAATCCTGCGGTGTTGTGGCCAGCTCACAAAAAAACGAGTTGAAGAAAGGAGCTAAGGGGCACTGTAATTCACAAACCTGCAGAGTTATAAATGTCAGCTATCGTCCAAAAATATATTGAAGTGAGGCTGCCAAGAGGAGTTGAAAGCGGGGCAAAATTGCAGGAAACCGATTTCAGGAAGGAGACTGGAATTGCATTTAAAGCATAGGAAAAGAGGCAGAACGTCCAAAATGATGCACTTAGCCAAAAAGGGCATATGTGTTTTTTCCTGAATATATTCAGGAAAAAACGCATACGCACTTTTTGGCCAACCAAGCAAGCTTGCAAAGGAAATCTGCACTACAATGAAGTCTCACTTCCCCCCGGTCAAAAGGGCCATCTGAAAAAAGTGTAAAATCCAGAAAGGCAGGACAGGCCATGGAGAACTGGGAGCCTTGTAAGACTGATGAGAGGGATGTAATTTGCCAACACCCACTCTGGTGAAGTGTATGGTGTTTCCTGAAACACCTAAAAAACAAAGCAACAGAGCCTATGGCATTTCCACATATGGTCCTATAGCTTAGGGAAATTAAAATCAAAAAGACACAGCCACCCCAAATTTTGGGATGGCTCTGTTTACAAGAACCTCAAATACGGTACAAGTTCAATATCGCAGAAAGCAAAAAATGGATAAAGAAGTTGTGGTACTTACGTACAATGCAATATCACTCAACAATGAAATCTATGTCATCAGGCCCATAGCAGCAAAATGAGTGGATTCAGGTACGATGATTCTAAGTAAAATAAGTCACAGAGAAAAATAAACATCATAAGATATCACTAATACACGGAATGTAAACTTGGCTACACAGGAACTGAATTACAAAACAGAACAGGGTCTGAAATGTAGAAAACCAAGTTATGCTTGCTTAAGGGGAAAGGTGAGTTGGGGTGCTGCATAAAACCAGAGATTGAAATTAGCACAGATACCGTTCCATAAGCCAAATATATAATAGACAAGAGCTACTCCTTGCTCAACGAAGTGGACACAACACCACATATTAAACGCCTAAGAATATACCTGACTAGTAAGAATCTTAAAACCTATGGATTTATATGTCTCCGAAAGAGAATCAAGCATGTGTACACCGGTATAAACGCAGCAGTGATAGGATTGGTGAGGTTCGGTGAGCTAATGCAGACCCTTTGAAGTCATATTGCATGGTACCCATTCCATGGGTCTCAACTCTTCAGGTTTAAGGGATTCTTCCTTCAGCTAAATCATGCATGTGGAACCCAAAGTATGATCCACCATGTGATCGGGAAACATGTTCAAATGTGTCTCAGTTTTTGTCCTCTGGTACTTGGGTGCAACATTTCACATGCTTTACTTACACTCTGCCCACTTGGAGAGTCAGTGCCTTTAACCTCCTGTTTGGCCCAGTTGCAATTTCTGCGGAAGATGAACAGGAATAGGGAGAACCAATGAGAGACTAGCTGCAGGTGTCTGGACGGGCAAATTTAACTCTCATTTCCCACCAGGAAGAGGAATTAACCAAAGGCTTAGCGTGCCGTGCCGGAACCACACTAGGGCCTGAAGCAATCCTGCGGTGTTGCGGCCAGCTCACAAGAAAACGAGTTGAAGAAAGGAGCTCAGGGACACTGTAATTCACAAACCTGCAGAGTTATAAATGACAGCTATCATCCAAAAATATATTGAAGTAAGGCTGCCAAGAGGACTTGAAAGTGGGGCAGAATTGCAGAAAAATGATTTCAGGAGGTAGACTGGAATTGCATTTAAAGCATAGGAAAAGAGGCAGAACGTCCACAATGATGCACTTGGCCAAAAAGGGCGTAGGCGTTTTTTCCTGAATATATTCAGGAAAAAACGCATATGCCCTTTTTGGCCAACCAAGCAAGCTTGCAAATGAAATCTGCACTACAATGAAGTCTCGCTGCCCCCCGGTCAAAAGGGCCATCTGAAAAAAGTGTAAAATCCAGAAAGGCAGGACAGGCCACGGAGAACTGGGAGCCTTGTCATGCTGATGGGCGGGATGTTAATTGCCAACAGCCACTCTGGAGAAGTGTATGGTGTTTCCTGAAATATCTAAAAAACAAAGCAACAGAGCCTAGGGCTCTTCCACTTATGGTCCTATAGCTTAGGGAAATTAAAATCAAAAAGACACAGCCACCCCAAAGTTTGGCACGGCTCTGTTTACAAGAACCTCGTTTATGGTACAAGTTCAATATCACAAAAAGCGAAAAATGGATAAAGAAGTTGTGGTACTTACGTACAATGCAATATCACTCAGCAATGAAATCTATGTCATCAGGCCCATAGCAGCATAGTGAGTGGATTCAGGTACGATGATTCTAAGTGAAATAAGTCACACAGAAAAAGAAACATCATAAGATATCACTACTACACGGAATGTAAACTTGCCTACACAGGAACTGAATTACAAATCAGAACAGGGTCTCAAATATAGAAAACAACTTATGCTTCCTTAAGGGGAAAGGTGAGTTGGGGTGCTGCATAAAACCAGAGATTGAAATTAGCACAGATACCGTTCCATAATCCAAATATGTAATAGACAAGAGCTACTCGTTGCTCAACGAAGTGGACTCAACACCCAATATTAAATTGCTAACAATATACCTGACTAGTAAGAATCTTAAAACCTATGGAATTATATGTCTCCGAAAGAGAATCAAGCGTCTGTAGAGCGGCATAAACGCAGCAGTGATAGGATTGGTGAAGTTCGGTGAGCAAATGCAGACCCTTTGAAGTCATATTGCATGGTACCCATTCCATGAGTCTCAACTCTCCAGCTTTAAGGGATTCTTCCTTCAGCTAAAACATGCATGTGGAACCCAGAGTATGATCCACCGTGTGATCGGGAAATGTGTTCAAATGTGTCTCAGTTTTCGTCCCCTGGTACTTGGGTGCAACATTCCAGACACTTTACTAACACTCTCCCCACTTGGAGAGTCAGTGCCTTTAACCTCCTCTTTGGCCCAGTTTGCAATTTCTGTGGAAAATGAACAGTAATAGGTAGAACCAATGAGAGAGTAGCTGGACGTATCTGGACGGGCAAATTTAACTCTCATTTCCCACCAGGAAGAGGAATTAACCAAAGGCTCTGCATGTCGTGCCGGAACCAGATTAGGGCCTGAAGCAATCCAGCGGTGTTGTGGCCAGCTCACAAGAAAGCGAGTTGACGAAAGGAGCTCAGGGGCACTGTCATTCACAAACCTGCAGAGTTATAAATGACAGCTATCGTCCAAAAATATATTGAAGTAAGGCTGCCAAGAGGACTTGAAAGTGTGGCAGAATTGCAGGAAACTGATTTCAGGAGGTAGACTGGAATTGCATGTACAGCATAGGAAAAGAGGCAGAACGTCCACAATGATGCACTTGGCCAAGAAGGGCGTATGCGTTTTTTCCTGAATATATTCAGGAAAAAACGCATACGCCCTTTTTGGCCAACCAAGCAAGCTTGCAAAGGAAACCTGCCCAACAATGAAGTCTCACTGCCCCCCAGTCAAAAGGGCCATCTGAAAAAAGTGTAAAATCCAGAGAGGCAGGACAGGTCATGGAGAACTGGGAGCCTTGTTATGCTGATGGGCCGGATGTAAGTTGCCAACAGCCACTCTGGAGAAGTGTATGGTGTTTCCTGAAACATCGAAAAAACAAAGCAACAGAGCCTAGGGCACTTCCACTCATGGTCCTATAGCATAGGGAAATTAAAATCAAAAAGACACAGCCACCCCAAAGTTTGGGATGGCACTGTTTATAAGAACCTCGTTTACGGGATAAGTTCAATATCGCAGAAAGCGAAAAATGGATAAAGAATTTGTGGTACTTATGTACAAGGCAATATCACTCAGCAATGAAATGTATGTCATCAGGCCCATAGCAGCATAATGAGTGGATTCAGGTACGATGATTCTAAGTGAAATAAGTCACATAGAAAAAGAAACATCATAAGATATGACTACTACACGGAATGTAAACTTGGCTACACTGGAACTGAATTACAAAACAGAACAGGGTCTCAAATGTAGAAAACCAACTTATTCTTGCTTAAGGGGAAAGGTGAGTTGGGGTGCTGCATAAAACCAGAGATTGAAATGAGCACAGATACCGTTCCATAAGCCAAATATGTAATAGACAAGAGCTACTCCTTGCTCAACGAAGTGGACACAACACGCCATATTAAACGCCTAAGAATATACCTGACTAGTAAGAATCTTAAAACTTATGGATTTATATGTCTCCGAAAGAGAATCAAACGTGTGTACAGTGGCATAAACGCAGCAGTGATAGGATTGGTGAGGTTCGGTGAGCAAATGCAGACCCTTTGGAGTCATATTTCATGGTACCCATTCCATGGGTCTCAACTCTCCAGGTTTAAGGGATTCTTCCTTCAGCTAAAACATGCATGAGGAACCCAGAGTATGATCCACCGTGTGTTCGGAAAACGTGTTCAAATGTGTCTCAGTTTTCGTCCCCTGGTACTCGGGTGCAACATTCCAGAAGCTTTACTAACACTCTCCCCACTTGGAGAGTCAGTGCCTTTAACCTCCTGTTTGGCCCAGTTTGCAATTTCTGCGGAAAATGGACAGGAATATGGAGAACCAATGAGACACTAGCTGGAGGTGTCTGGACGGGCAAATTTAACTCTCATTTCCCACCAGGAAGAGGAATTAGCCAAAGGCTCAGCGTGCCGTGCCGGAATGACACTAGGGCCTGAAGCAATCCTGCGGTGTTGCGGCCAGCTAACAAGAAAGCGAGTTGAAGAAAGGAGCTCAGGGGCACTGTCATTCACAAACCTGCAGAGTTATAAATGACAGCTATCGTCGAAAAATATATTGAAGTAAGGCTGCCAAGAAGACTTGAAAACGTGGCAGAATTGCAGGAAACCGATTTCAGGAGGTAGACTGGAATTGCATGTAAAGCAGAGGAAAAGAGGCAGAACGTCGAAAATGAGGCACTTGGCCAAAGAGGACGTATGCATTTTTCCCTGAATATATTCAGGAAAAAACGCATACGCACTCTTTGCGCAACCAAGCAAGCTTGCAAAGGAAATCTGCACTACAATGAAGTCTCACTGCCCCCAGGTCAAAAGGGCCATCAGAAAAAAGTGTAAAATACAGAAAGGCAGGACAAGCCATGGAGAACTGGGAGCCTTGTTATGCTGATGGGCGGAATGTAAATTGCCAACAGCCACTCTGGAGAAGTGTATGGTGTTTCCGGAAACATCTAAGAAACAAAGCAACAGAGCCTAGGGCACTTCTACTTATGGTCTTACAGCTTACTGAAATTTAAATCAAAAAGACACAGCCACCCCAAAGTTTGGGACGGCTCTGTTTACAAGAACCTCGTTTACGGGACAAGTTCAATATCACAGAAAGCGAAAAATGTATAAAGAACTTGTGGTACTTACGTACAATGCAATATCACTCAGCAATGAAATCTATGTCATCAGGCACGTAGCAGCATAATGAGTGGATTGAGGTACGATGATTCTAAGTGAAATTAGTCACACAGAAAAATAAACATCATAAGATATCACTACTACACGGAATGTAAACTTGGCTACACAGGAACTGAATTACAAAACAGAACAGGGTCTCAAATGTAGAAAACCAACTTATGCTTGCTTAAGGGGAAAGGTGAGCTGGGGTGCTGCATAAAACCAGAGATTAAAATTAGCACACATACCGTTCCTAAGCCAAATATGTAATAGACAAGAGCTACTCCTTGCTCAACGAAGTGGACACAACACCTCATATTAAACGCCTAAGAATATACCTGACTAGTAAGAATCTTAAAACCTATGGATTTATATGTCTCCGAAAGAGAAAGAAGCGTGTGTACAGCGGCATAAACGCAGCAGTGATAGGATTCGTGAGCTTCGGTGAGCAAACGTAGACCGTTTGAAGTCATATTGCATGGTACCCATTCCATGGGTCTCAACTCTCCAGGTTTAAGGGATTCTTCCTTCAGCTAAAACATGCATGTGGAACCCAGAGTATGATCCACCGTGTGATCGGGAAACATGTTCAAATGTGTCTCAGTTTTTGTCCCCTGGTACTCGGGTGCAACATTCCATACACTTTACTAACACTCTCCCCTCTTGGAGAGTCAGTGCCTTTAACCTCCTGTTTGGCCCAGTTTGCAAATTCTGCAGAAGATGAAGAGGAATAGGGAGAACCAGTGAGAGACTAGCCGGAGGTGTCTGGATGGGCAAATTTAACTCTCATTTCCCACCAGGTAGAGGAATTAACAAAAGGCTCAGCGTGCCGTGCTGGAACCACACTAGGGCCTGAAGCAATCCTGCGGTGTTGCGGTCAGCTCACAAAAAATCGAGTTGAAGAAAGGAGCTCAGGGGCACTGTAATTCACAATCCTGCAGAGTTAAAAATGACAGCTATCGTCCAAAAATATATTGAAGTAAGGCTGCCAAAAGGACTTGAATGTTGGGCAGAATTACAGGAAACCCATTTCAGGAGGTAGACCGGAATTGCATTTAAAGCATAGGAAAAGAGGCAGAACGTCCACAATGATGCACTTGGCCAAAAAGGGCGTATGCGTTTTTTCCTGAATATATTCAGGAAAAAACGCATACGCCCTTTTTGGCCAACCAAGCAAGCTTGCAAAGGAAATCTGCACTACAATGAAGTCTCACTTCCCCCGGTCAAAAGGGCCATCTGAAAAATGTGTAAAATCCAGAAAGGCAGGACAGGCCATGGAGAACTGGGAGCCTTGTTATGCTGATGGGAGGGATGTAATTTGCCAACACCCACTCTGGAGAAGTGTATGATGTTTCCTGAAACATCTAAAAAACAAAGCAACAGAGCCTAGGGCACTTCCACATATGGTCCTATAGCTTAGGGAAATTAAAATCAAAATGACACAGCCACCCCAAAGTTTGGGACGGCTCTGTTTACAAGAACCTCGAATACGGTACAAGTTCAATATCACAGAAAGCGAAAAATGGATAAAGAAGTTGTGGTACTTACGTACAATGCAATATCACTCAGCAATGAAATCTATGTCATCAGGCCAATAGCAGCAAAATGAGTGGATTCAAGTACGATGATTCTACGTGAAATAAGTCACACAGAAAAAGAAACATCATAAGATATCACTAATACATGGAATGTAAACTTGCCTACACAGGAACTGAATTACAAACAGAAGAGGGTCTCAAATGTAGAAAACCAACTTATGCTTGCTTAAGGGGAAAGGTGAGTTGGGGTGCTGCATAAAACCAGAGATTGAAATTAGCACAGATACCGTTCCATAAGCCAAATATGTAATAGACAAGAGCTACTCCTTGCTCAACGAAGTGGACTCAACACCCCATATTAAACGCCTAAGAATATACCTGACTAGTAAGAATCTTAAAACCTATGGATTTATATGTCTCCGAAAGAGAATCAAGTGTGTGTACAGCAGCATAAACACAGCAGTGATAGGATTGGTGAGGTTCGCTGAGCAAATGCAGACCCTTTGAAGTCATATTGCATGGTACCCATTCCATGGGTCTCAACTCTCCAGGTTTAAGGGATTCTTCCTTCAGCTAAAACATGCATGTGGAACCCAGAGTATGATCTACCGTGTGATCGGGAAATGTGTTCAAATGTGTCTCAGTTTTCGTCCCCTGGTACTCGGGTGCAACATTCCAGACACTTTACTAACACTCTCCCCACTTGGAGACTCAGTGCCTTTAAACTCCTGTTTGGCCCAGTTTTCAATTTCTGCGTAAGATGAACAGGAATAGGGAGAACCAATGAGAGACTAGCTGGAGGTTTTTGGACGGGCAAATTTAACTCTCATTTTCCACCAGGAAGAGGAATTAACCAAAGGCTCAGCGTGCCATTCCGGAACCACACTAGGGCCTGAAGCAATCCTGCGGTGTTGCGGCCAGCTCACAAGAAAGCGAGTTGAAGAAAGGAGCTCAGGGGCACTGTCATTCACAAACCTGCAGAGTTATAAATGACAGCTATCGTCCAAAAATATATTGAAGTAAGGCTGCCAAGAGGACTTGAAAGAGGGGCAGTATTGCAGGAAACCGATTTCAGGAGGTAGACTGGAATTGCATGTAAAGCATAGGAAAAGAGGCAGAACGTCCACAATGATGCACTTGGCCAAAAAGGGCGTATGTGTTTTTTCCTGAATATATTCAGGAAAAAACGCATACGCCCTTTTTGGCCAACCAAGCAAGCTTGCAAAGAAATCTGCACTACAATGAAGTCTCACTGCCCCCCGGTCAAAAGGGCCATCTGAAAAAAGTGTAAAATCCAGAAAGGCAGGACAGGCCATGAAGAACTGGGAGCCTTGTTATGCTGATGGGCGGGATGTAAATTGCCAACAGCCACTCTGGAGAAGTGTATGGTGTTTCCTGAAACATCCAAAAAACAAAGCAACAGAGCCTAGGGCACTTCCACTTATGGTCCTATAGCTTAGGGAAACTAAAATCAAAAAGACACAGCCACCCCAAAGTTTTGGATGGCTCTGTTTACAAGAACCTCGTTTACGGTACAAGTTCAATATCACAGAAAGCGAAAAATGGATACAGACGTTTTGGTACTTACGTACAATGCAATATCACTCAGCAATGAAATCTATGTCATCAGGCCCGCAGCAGCATAATGAGTGGATTCAGGTACGATGATTCTAAGTGAAATAAGTCACACAGAAAAAGAAACATCATAAGATATCACTACTACACGGAATGTAAACTTGGTTACACAGGAACTGAATTACAAAACAGAACAGGGTCTCAAATGTAGAAAACCAACTTATGCTTGCTTAAGGGGAAAGGTGAGTTGGGGTGCTGCATAAAACCAGAGATTGAAATGAGCACAGATACCGTTCCCTAAGCCAAATATGTAATAGACAAGAGCTACTCCTTGCTCAATGAAGTGGACTCAACACCCCATATTAAACGCTTAAGAATATACCTGACTAGTAAGAATCTTAAAACCTATGGATTTATATGTCTCCAAAAGAGAATCAAGCGTGTGTACAGTGGCATAAACGCAGCAGTGATAGGATTGGTGAGGTTCGGTGAGCAAATGCAGACCCTTTGAAGTCATATTGCATGGTACCCATTCCATGGGTCTCAACTCTCCAGGTTTAAGGGATTCTTCCTTCAGCTAAAACATGCATGTGGAACCCAGAGTATGATCCACCGTGTGATCGGGAAACGTGTTCAAATGTGTCTCAGTTTTGTCCCCTGGTACTCGGGTGCAAAATTCCAGACTCTTTACTAACACTCTCCCCACTTGGAGAGTCAGTGCCTTTAACCTCCTGTTTGGCCGAGTTTGCAATTTCTGCGGAAAATGAACAGGAATACGGAGAACCCATGAGAGACTAGCTGGAGGTGTCTGGACGGGCAAATTTAACTCTCATTTCCCACCAGGAAGAGGAATTAACCAAAGGCTCAGTGTGCCATGCCGGAACCACACTAGGGCCTGAATCAATCCTGTGGTGTTGCGGCCGGCTCACAAGAAAGCGAGTTGAAGAAAGGAGCTCAGGGGCACTGTCATTCACAAACCTGCAGAGTTATAAATGACAGCTATCGTCCAAAAATATATTGAAGTAAGGCTGCCAAGAGGACTTGAAAGCGGGGCAGAATTGCAGGAAACCGATTTCAGGAGGTAGACTGGAATTGCATGTAAAGCATAGGAAAAGAGGCAGAACGTCCACAATGATGCACATGCCCAAAAAGGGCGTATGCGTTTTTTCCTGAATATATTTAGGAGAAAACACATACGCCCTTTTTGGCCAACGGAGCAAGCTTGCAAAGGAAATCTGCACTACAATGAAGTCTCACTGCCCCCACGGTCAAAAGGGCCATCTGAATAAAGTGTAAAATCCAGAAAGGCAGGACAGGTCATGGAGAACTGGGAGACTTGTTATGCTGATGGGCGGGATGTAAACTGCCAACAGCCACTCTGGAGAAGTGTATGGTGTTTCCTGAAACATCTAAAAAACAAAGCAACAGAGCCTAGGGCACTTCCACTTATGGTCCTATAGCTTACGAAAATTAAAATCAAAAAGACAACGCCACCCCAAATTTTGGGACAGCTCTGTTTACAAGAACCTCGTTTACAGTACAAGTTCAATATCACAGAAAGTGAAAAATTGATAAAGAAGTTGTGGTAATTACGAACAATGCAATATCACTCAGCAATGAAATCTACATCATCAGGCGCATAGCAGCATAGTGAGTGGATTCAGGTACGATGATTCTAAGTGAAATTAGTCACACAGAAAAATAAACATCATAAGATATCACTAATACACGGAATGTAAACTTGGCTACACAGGAACTGAATTACAAAACAGAACAGGGTCTCAAATGTAGAAAACCAACTTATGCTTGCTTAAGGGGAAAGGTGAGTTGGGGTGCTGCATAAAACCAGAGATTGAAATTAGCACAGATACCGTTCCATAAGCCAAATATGTAATAGACAAGAGCTACTCCTTGCTCAGCGAAGTGGACTCAACACCCCATATGAAACGCCTAAGAATATACCTGACTAGTAAGAATCTTAAAACCTATGGATTTATATGTCTCCGAAAGAGAATCAAGCGTGTGTACAGCGGCATAAACGAAGCAGTGATAGGATTGGTGAGGTTCGGTGAGCAAATGCAGACCCTTTGAAGTCATATTGCATGGTACCCATTCCATGGGTCTCAACTCTCCAGGTTTAAGGGATTCTTCCTTCAGCTAAAACATGCATGTGGAACCCAGAGTATGATCCACCGAGTGATCGGGAAACGTGTTCAAATGTGTCTCAGTTTTCGTCCCCTGGTACTTGCGTGCAGCATTCCAGACGCTTTACTAACACTCTCCCCACTTGGAGAGTCAGTGCCTTTAACCTCCTGTTTGGCCCAGTTTGCAATTTCTGCGGAAAATGAACAGGAATAGGGAGAACCAATGAGAGACTAGCTGGAGGTGTCTGGACGGGCAAATTTAACTCTCATTTTCCACAAGAAAGAGGAATTAACCAAAGGCTCAGCGTGCCATGCCGGAACCACACTACGGCCTGAAGCAATCCTGCGGTGTTGCGGCCAGCTCACAAGAAAGCGAGTTGAAGAAAGGAGCTCAGGGGCACTGTCATTCACAAACCTGCAGAGTTATAAATGACAGCTATCGTCCAAAAATATATTGAAGTAAGGCTGCCAAGAGGACTTGAAAGCGGGGCAGAATTGCAGGAAACCGACTTCAGGAGGTAGACTGGAATTGCATGTAAAGCATAGGAAAAGAGGCAGAACGTCCACAATGATGCACTTGGCCAAAAATGGCGTATGCGTTTTTTCCTGAATATATTCAGGAAAAAATGCATACGCCATTTTTGGCCAACCAAGCAAGCTTGCAAAGGAAATCTGCACTACAATGAAGTCTCACTGCCCCCCGGTCAAAAGGGCCATCTGAAAAAAGTGTAAAATCCAGAAAGGCAGGACAGGCCATGGAGAACTGGGAGCCTTGTTATGCTGATGGGCGGGATGTAAATTGCCAACAGCCACTCTGGAGAAGTGAATGGTGTTTCCTGAAACATCTAAGAAACAAAGCAACAGAGCCTAGGGCACTTCCACTTATGGTCCTATAGCTTAGGGAAATTAAAATCAAAAAGACACAGCCACCCTAAATATTGGAATGGCTCTGTTTACAAGAACCTCGTTTACGGTACAAGTTCAATATCACAGAAAGCGAGAAATGGATAAAGAAGCTGTGGTACTTACGTACAATGCCATATCACTCAGCAATGAAATCTATGTCATCAGGCCCGTAGCAGCATAATGAGTGATTCAGGTACGATGATGATAAGTGAAATAAGTCACAGAGAAAAAGAAACATCATAAGATATCACTACTACACGGAATGTAAACTTGGCTACACAGGAACTGAATTACAAAACAGAACAGGACCTCAAATGTAGAAAACCAACTTATGCTTGCTTAAGGGGAAAGGTGAGTTGGGGTGCTCCATAAAACCAGAGATTGAAATTAGCACAGATACCGTTCCATAAGCCAAATATGTAATAGACAAGAGCTACTCCTTGCTCAATGAAGAGGACACAACACCACATATTAAACGCCTAAGAATATACCTGACTAGTAAGAATCTTAAAACCTATGGATTTATATGTCACCGAAACAGAATCAAGACTGTGTACAGCGGCATAAGTGCAGCAGTGATAGGATTGGTGAGGTTCGGTGAGCAAATGCAGACCCTGTGGAGTCATATAGCATGGTACCCATTCCATGGGTCTCAACTCTCCAGGTTTAATGGATTCTTCCTTCAGCTAAAACATGCATGTGGAACCCAGAGTATGATCCACCATGTGATCGGGAAACGTGTTCAAATGTGTCTCAGTTTTCGTCCCCTGGTACTTGCGTGCAGCATTCCAGACGCTTTACTAACACTCTCCCCACTTGGAGAGTCAGTGCCTTTAAACTCCTGTTTGGCCCAGTTTGCAATTTCTGCAGAAAATGAACAGGAATAGGGAGAACCAATGAGAGACTAGCTGGAGGTGTCTGGACGGGCAAATTTAACTCTCATTTTCCACAAGGAAGAGGAATTAACCAAAGGCTCAGCGTGCCATGCCGGAACCACACTACGGCCTGAAGCAATCCTGCCGTGTTGCGACCAGCTCACAAGAAAGCGAGTTGAAGAATGGATCTCAGGGGCACTGTAATTCACAAACCTGCAGAGTTACAAATGACAGCTATCGTACAAAAATATATTGAAGTAAGGCTGCCAAGAGGACTTGAAAGCGGGGCAGAATTGCAGGAAACCGATTTCAGGAGGTAGACTGGAATTGCATTTAAAGCATAGGAAAAGAGGTAGAAGGTCCACAATGATGCACTTGGCCAAAATGCACGTATGCATTTTTTCCTGAATATATTCAGGAAAAAACACATACGCGCTTTTTGGCGAACCAAGCAAGCTTGCAATGGAAATCTGCACTAAAATGAAGTCTCACTGAACCCCGGTCAAAAGGGCCATTTGAAAAAAGTGTAAAATCCAGAAAGGCAGGACAGGCCATGGAGAACTGGGAGCCTTGTTATGCTCATGTGCAGGAGGTCAATTGCCAACAGCCACCCTGGAGAAGTGTATGGTGTTTCCAGAAACATCTAAAAAGCAAAGCAACAGAGACTAGAGAACTTCCACTTATGGTCCTATAGCTTAGGGAAATTAAAATCAAAAAGACACAGCCACCCCAAAGTTTGGGACGGCTCTGTTTACAAGAACCTCGTTTACGGTACAAGTTCAATATCGCAGAAAGCGAAAAATGGATAAAGACGTTGTGGTACTTACCTACAATGCAATATCACTCAGCAATGAAATCTATGTCATCAGGTCCGTAGCAGCATAATGAGTGGATTCAGGTACGATGATTCTAAGTGAAATAAGTCACACAGAAAAAGAAACATCATAAGATATCACTAATACACGGAATGTAAACTTGGCTACACAGGAACTGAATCACAAAACAGAACAGGGACTCAAATGTAGAAAACCAACTTATGCTTGCTTAAGGGGAAAGGTGAGTTGGGGTGCTGCATAAAACCAGAGATTGAAATGAGCACAGATACCCTTCCATAAGCCAAATATGTAATAGAAAAGAGCTACTCCTTGCTCACCGAAGTGGACTCAACACCCCATATTAAACGCCTAAGAATATACCTAACTAGTAAGAATCTTAAAACCTATGGTTTATATGTCTCCGAAAGAGAATCAAGGGTGTGTACAGCGGCATAAACGCAGCAGTGATAGGATTGGTAAGGTTCAGTGAGCAAATGCAGACCCTTTGAAGTCATATTGCATGGTACCCATTCCAAGGGTCCCAACTCTCCAGGTTTAAGGGATTCTTCCTTCAGCTAAAACATGCATGTCGAATCCAGAGTATGATCCAACGTGTGATCGGGAAACGTGTTCAAATGTGTCTCAGTTTTCGTCCCCTGGTACTCGGGTGCAACATTCCAGACGCTTTACTAACACTCTCCCCAATTGGAGAGTCAGTGCCTTTAACCTCCTGTTTGGCCCAGTTTGCAATTTCTGCAGAAAATGAACAGGAATAGGGAGAACCAATGAGAGACTAGCTGGAGGTGTCTGGACGGGCAAATTTAACTCTCATTTCCCACCAGAAAGAGGAATTAACCAAAGGCTCAGCGTGGCATGCCGGAACCACACTAAGGCCTGAAGCAATCCTGCAGTGTTACGGCCAGCTCACAAGAAAGCGAGTTGAAGAAAGGAGCTAAGGGGCACTGTCATTCACAAACCTGCAGAGTTATAAATGACAGCTATCGTCCAAAAATATATTGAAGTAAGGCTGCCAAGAGGACTTGAAAGCAGGGCAGAATTGCAGGAAACCGATTTCAGGAGGTAGACTGGAATTGCATGTAAAGCATACGATAAGAGGCAGAACGTCCACAATGATGCACTTGGCCAAAAAGTACATAAGCGTTTTTTCCTGAATATATTCAGGAAAAAACGCATACGCCCTTTTTGGCCAATCAAGCAAGCTTGCAAAGAAATCTGCACTACAATGAAGTCTCACTGCCCCCCGGTCAAAAGGGCCATCTGAAAAAAGTGTAAAATCCAGAAAGGCAGGACAGGCCATGGAGAACTGGGAGCCTTGTTATGCTGATGGGCGGGATGTAAATTGCCAACACCACTCTGGAGAAGTGTATGGTGTTTCCTGAAACATCTAAAAAACAAAGCAACAGAGCCTAGGGCACTTCCACTTATGGTTCTATAGCTTAGGGAAATTAAAGTAAAAAAGACAAAGCCACCCTGAAGTTTGGGACGGCTCTGTTTACAAGAACCTCGTTTACGGTACAAGTTCAATATCACAGAAAGCGAAAAATGGATAAAGAAGTTGTGGTACTTACGTACAATGCAATATCACTCAGCAATGAAGTCTATGTCATCAGGACCGTAGCAGAATAATGAGTGGATTCAGGTACGATGATTCTAAGTGAATAAAGTCACAGAGAAAAAGGAACATCATAAGATATCACTAATACACGGAATGTAAACTTGGCTACACAGGAACTGAATTACAAAACAGAAAAGGGCCTCAAATGTAGAAAACCAACTTATGCTTGCTTAAGGGGAAAGGTGAGTTGGGGTGCTCCATAAAACCAGAGATTGAAATTAGCACAGATACCGTTCCATAAGCCAAATATATAATAGACAACAGCTACTCCTAGCTCACCGAAGTGGACTCAACACCCCATATTAAACGCCTAAGAATATACCTAACTAGTAAGAATCTTAAAACCTATGGTTTATATGTCTCTGAAAGAGAGTCAAGCGTGTGTACAGCGGCATAAACGCAGCAGTGATAGGATTGGTGAGGTTTGGTGAGCAAATGCAGACCCTTTGAAGTCATATTGCATAGTACCCATTCCAAGGGTGCCAAGTCTCCAGGTTTAAGGGATTCTTCCTTCAGCTAAAACATGCATGTGGAACCCAGAGTATGATCCACCGTGTGATCGGGAAACGTGTTCAAATGTGCCTCAGTTTTCGTCCCCTGGTACTCGGGTGCAACATTCCAGACACTTTGCTAACACTCTCCCCACTTGGAGAGTCAGTGCCTTTAACCTCCTGTTTGGCCCAGTTTGCAATTTCTGCAGAAAATGAACAGGAAGAGGGAGAACCAATGAGAGACTAGCTGGAGGTGTCTGGATGGGCAAATTTATCTCTCATTTCCCACCAGGAAGAGGAATTAACCAAAGGCTCAGCATGCCATGCCGGAACCACACTAAGGCCTGAAGCAATCCTGCAGTGTTGCGGCCAGCTCACAAGAAAGCGAGTTGAAGAAAGGAGCTCAGGGGCACTGTAATTCACAAACCTGCAGAGTTATAAATGACAGCTATCGTCCAAAAATATATTGAAGAAAGTCTGCCAAGAGGACTTGAAAGCGGGGCAGAATTGCAGGAAACCGATTTCAGGAGGTAGACTGGAAATGCATGTAAAGCATAGGAAAAGAGGCAGAACGTCCACAATGATGCACATGCCCAAAAAGGGTGTATGCGTTTTTTCCTGAATATATTCAGGAAAAAACACATACGCCCTTTTTGGCCAACCAAGCAAGCTTGCAAAGGAAATCTGCACTACAATGAAGTCTCACTGCCCGCCCGGTCAAAAGGGCCATCTGAATAAAGTGTAAAATCCAGAAAGGCAGGACAGGTCATGGAGAACTGGGAGCCTTGTTATGCTGATGGGCGGGATGTAAACTGCCAACAGCCACTCTGGAGAAGTGTATGGTGTTTCCTGAAACATCTAAAAAACAAAGCAACAGAGCCTAGGGCACTTCCATTTATGGCCCTATAGCTTACGAAAATTAAAATCAAAAAGACAAAGACACCCCAAATTTTGGGACGGCTCTGTTTACAAGAACCTCGTTTACGGTACAAGTTCAATATCACAGAAAGTGAAAAATTGATAAACAAGTTGTGGTAATTACGAACAATGCAATATCACTCAGCAATGAAATCTACATCATCAGGCCCATAGCAGCATAGTGAGTGGATTCAGGTAGGATGATTCTAAGTGAAATAAGTCACACAGAAAAAGAAACATCATAAGATATCAATACTACACGGAATGTAAACTTGGCTACACAGGAACTGAATTACAAAACAGAACAGGGTCTCAAATGTAGAAAACCAACTTATGCTTGCTTAAGGGGAAAGGTGAGTTGGGGTGCTGCATAAAACCAGAGATTGAAATTAGCACAGATACCGTTCCATAAGCCAAATATGTAATAGACAAGAGCTATTCCTTGCTCAACGAAGTGGACTCAACACCCCATATTAAACGCCTATGAATATACCTGACTAGTAAGAATCTTAAAACCTATGGATTTATATGTCTCCGAAAGAGAATCAAGCGTGTGTACAGCGGCATAAAGCAGCAGTGATAGGATAGGTGAGGATCGGTTAGCAAATGCAGACTCTTTGAAGTCATATCGCATGGTACCCTTTCCATGGGTCTCAACTCTCCAGGTTTAAGGGATTCTTCCTTCAGCTAAAACATGCATGTGGAACCCAGAGTATGATCCACCGTGTGATCGGGAAACGTGTTCAAATGTGTCTCAGTTTTCCTCCCCTGGTACTCGGGCGCAGCATTCCAGATGATTTACTAACACTCTCCCCACTTGGAGAGTCAGTGCCTTTCACCTCCTGTTTGGCCCAGTTTGCAATTTTTGCGGAAAATGAACAGGAATAGGGAGAACCAATGAGAGACTAGCTGGAGGTGTCTGGACGGGCAAATTTAACTCTCATTTCCCACCAGGAAGAGGAATTAACCAAAGGCTCAGCGTGCCATGCCAGAACCACACTAGGGCCTGAAGCAATCCTGCGGTGTTGCAGCCAGCTCACAAGAAAGCGAGTTGAAGAAAGGAGCTCAGGGGCACTGTAATTCACAAACCTGCAGAGTTATAAATGACAGCTATCGTCCAAAAATATATTGAAGTAAGGCTGCCAAGAGGACTTGAAAGCGGGGCAGAATTGCAGGAAACCGATTTCAGGAGGTAGACTGGAATTGCATGTAAAGCATAGGAAAAGAGGCAGAACATCCACAATGATGCACTTGGCCAAAAAGGACGTATGCGTTTTTCCTGAATATATTCAGGAAAAAACTCATACGCCCTTTTTGGCCAACCAAGCAAGCTTGCAAAGGAAATCTGCACTACAATGAAGTCTCACTGCCCCCCGGTCAAAAGGGCCATCTGAAAAAAGTGTAAAACCCAGAAAGGCAGGACAGGCCAGAGAGAACTGAGAGCATTGTTATGTTGATGGGCGGGATGTAAATTGCCAACAGCCACTCTGGAGAAATGTATGGTGTTTCCTGAAACATCTAAAAAACAAAGCAACAGAGCCTAGGGCACTTCCACTTATGTTCCTATAGCTTAGGGAAATTAAATTCAAAAAGACACAGCCACCCCAAAGTTTGGGACGGCTCTGGTTACAAGAACCTCGTTTGCAGTACAAGTTCAATATCACAGAAAACGAAAAATGGATAAAGACGTTGTGGTACTTACGTACAATGCAATATCACTCAGCAATGAAATCTATGTCATCAGGCCTGTAGAAGCATAATGAGTGGATTCAGGTACGATGATTCTAAGTGAAATAAGTCACACAGAAAAAGAAACATCATCAGATATCACTAATACACGGAATGTAAACTTGGCTACACAGGAACTGAATTACAAAACAGAACAGGGTCTCAAATGTAGAAAACCAACTTATGCTTGCTTAAGGGGAAAGGTGAATTTGGGTGCTGCATAAAACCACAGATTGAAATTAGCACAGATACCGTTCCATAAGCCAAATATGTAATAGACAAGAGCTACTCCTTGCTCAACGAAGTGGACTCAACACCCCATATTAAACGCCTAAGAATATACCTGACTAGTAAGAATCTTAAGACTTATGGATTTTTATGTCTCTAAAAGAGAATCAAGCGTGTGTACAGTGGCATAAACGCAGCAGTGATAGGATTGGTGAGGTTCGGTGAGAAAATGTAGACCATTTGAAGTCATATTGCATGGTACCCATTCCTTGGGTCTCAACTCTCCAGGTTTAAGGGATTCTTCCTTTAGCTAAAACATGCATGTGGAACCCAGAGTATGATCCACCGTGTGATCGGGAAACGTGTTCAAATGTGTCTCAGTTTTCATCCCCTGGTACTCGGGTGCAACATTCCATACACTTCACTAACGCTCTCCCCACTTGGAGAGTCAGTGCCTATAACCTCCTGTTTGGCCCAGTTTGCAATTTCTGTGGAAAATGAACAGGAATAGGGAGAACCAATGAGAGACTAGCTGGAGGTGTCTGGACAGGCAAATTTAACTCTCATTTCTCACCAGGAAGAGGAATTAACCAAAGGCTCAGCGTGCCGTGCCGGAACCACACTAGGGCCTGAAGCAATCCTGCGGTGTTGTGGCTAGCTCACAAGAAAGCGAGTTGAGGAAAGGAGCTCAGGGGCACTGTAATTCACAAACCTGCAGAGTTATAAATGACAGCTATCGTCCAAAAATATATTGAAGTAAGGCTGCCAAGAGGACTTGAAAGCGAGGCAGAATTGCAGGAACCCAATTTCAGGAGGTAGACTGGAATTGCATGTAAAGCATAGGAAAAGAGGTAGAACGTCCACAATGATGCACTTGGCCAAAAAGGGCGTATGCATTTTTTCCTGAATATATTCAGGAAAAAACGCATACGCCCTTTTTGGCCAACCAAGCAAGCTTGCAAAGGAAATCTGCACTACAATGCAGTCTCACTGCCCCCCGGTGAAAAGGGCCATCTGAAAAAAGTGTAAAATCCAGAAAGGCAGGACAGGCCATGGAGGACTGGGAGCCTTGTTATGCTGATGGGCGGGATGTAAATTGCCAACAGCCACTCTGGAGAAGTGTATGGTGTTTCCTGAAACATCTAAGAAACAAAGCAACAGAGCCTAGGGCAATTCCACTTATGGTCTTACAACTTAGGGAAATTGAAATCAAAAAGACACAGCCACCCCAAAGTTTGGGACAGCTCTGTTTACAAAAACCTCGTTTACGGTACAAGTTCAATATCACAGAAAGCGAAAAATGGATAAAGAAGTTGTGGTACTTACGTACAATGCAATATCACTCAGCAATTAAATCTACGTCATCAGGCCCGTCGCAGCATAATGAGTGGATTCAGGTACGATGATTCTAAGGGAAATAAGTCACACAGAAAAAGAAACATCATAAGATATCACTAATACACGGAATGTAAACTTGGCTACACAGGAACTGAATTACAAAACACAACAGGGTCTCAAATGTAGAAAACCAACTTATGCTTGCTTAAGGGGAACGGTGAATTGGGATGCTGCATAAAACCAGAGATTGAAAGTAGCACAGATACCGTTCCATAAGCCAAATATGTAATAGACAAGAGCTACTCCTTGCTCAACGAAGTGGACTCAACACCCCATATTAAACGCCTAAGAATATACCTGACTAGTAAGAATCTTAAAACCTATGGATTGATATGTCTCCAAAAGAGAATCAAGCTTGTGTACAGCGGCATAAACGCAGCAGTGATACGATGGGTGAGGTTCGGTGAGCAAATGCAGACCCTTTGAAGTCATATTGCATGGTACCCATTTCATGGGTCTCAACTCTCCAGGTTTAAGGGATTCTTCCTTCAGCTAAAACATGCATGTGGAACCCAGAGTATGATCCACCTGTCATCGGGAAATGTGTTCAAATGTGTCTCAGTTTTCGTCCCCTGGTACTCGGGTGCAACATTCCAGACGCTTTACTAACACTCTCCCCACTTGGAGAGTCAGTGCCTTTAACCTCCTGTTTGGCCCAGTTTGCAATTTCTGCGGAAAACGAACAGGAATAGGGAGAACCAATGAGAGACTAGCTGGAGGTGTCTGGACGGGCAAATTTAACTCTCATTTCCCACCAGGAAGAGGAATTAACCAAAGGCACAGCGTGCCATGCCGGAACCATGCTAGGGCCTGAAGCAATCCTGCGGTGTTGCGGCCAGCTCACAAGAAAGCGAGTTGAAGAAAGGAGCTCAGGGGCACTGTAATTCACAAACCTGCAGAGTTATAAATGACAGCTATCGTCCAAAAATATATTGAAGTAAGGCTGCCAAGAGGACTTGAAAGCGGGGCAGAATTGCAGGAAACCGATATCAGGAGGTAGACTGGAATTGCATGTAAAGCATAGGAAAAGAGGCAGAACGTCCACAATGATGCACTTGGCCAAAAAGGGCGTATGCGTTTTTTCCTGAATATATTCAGGAAAAACGCATACGCACTTTTTGGCCAACCAAGCAAGCTTGCAAAGGAAATCTGCACTAAAATGAAGTCTCAGTGACCCCCGGTCAAAAGGGCCGTCTGAAAAAATTGTAAAATCCAGAAAGGCAGGACAGGCTATGGAGAAGTGGGAGCCTTGTTATGCTGATGGGTGGGATGTAAATTGCCAACAGCCACTCTGGAGAAGTGTACGGTGTTTCCTGAAACATCTAAAAATCAAAGCAACAGAGCCTAGGGCACTTCGACTTATGGTCCTATAGCTTAGGGAAATTACAATCAAAAAGACACAGCCACCCCAAAGTTTGGGACGGCTCTGTTTACAAAAACCTCGTTTACGGTACAAGTTCAATATCACAGAAAGCGAAAAATGGATAAAGAAGTTGTGGTACTTACGTACAATGCAATATCACTCAGCAATGAAATCTATGTCATCAGGCCCGTAGCAGGATTATGAGTGGATTCAGGTACGATGATTCTAAGTGAAATAAGTCACACAGAAAAAGATACATCATAAGATATCACTAATACACGGAATGTAAACTTGGCTACACAGGAACTGAATTACAAAACAGAACAGGGTCTCAAATGTAGAAAACCAACTTATGCTTGCTTAAGGGGAAAGGTGAGTTGGGGTGCTGCTTAAAACCAGAGATTGAAATTAGCACAGATACCGTTCCATAAGCCAAATATGTAATAACAAGAGCTACTCCTTGCTCAACGAAGTGGACTCAACACCCCATATTAAACGCCTAAGAATATACCTGACTAGTAAGAATCTTAAAACCTATGGATTTATATGTCTCCGAAAGAGAATCAAGCGTGTGTACAGTGGCATAAGCGCAGCAGTGATAGGATTGGTGAGGTTCGGTGAGCAAATGCAGACCCTTTGGAGTCATATTGCATGGTACCCATTCCACGGGTCTCAACTCTCCAGGTTTAAGGGATTCTTCCTTCAGCTAAATCATGCATGTGGAACCCAGAGTATGATCCACCATGTGATCGGGAAACGTGTTCAAATGTGTCTCAGTTTTCGTCCCCTGGTACTCGGGTGCAACATTTCAGACGCTTTACTAACACTCTCCCCACTTGGAGAGTCAATGCCTTTAACCTCCTGTTTGGCCCAGTTTGCAATTTCTGCGGAAGATGAACAGGAATAGGGAGAACAAATGAGAGACTAGTTGGAGTTGTCTGGACGGGCAAATTTAACTCTCATTTCCCACCAGGAAGAGGAATTAACCAAAGGCTCAGCGTGCCGTGCCGGAACCACACTAGGGCCTGAAGCGATCCTGCGGTGTTGCGGCCAGCTCACAAGAAAGCGAGTTGAAGAAAGGAGCTCAGGGGCACTGTCATTCACAAACCTGCAGAGTTATAAATGACAGCTATCGTCCAAAAATATATTGAAGTAAGGCTGCCAAGAGGACTTGAAAGCGGGGCAGAATTGCAGGAAACCGATTCCAGGAGGTAGACTGGAATTGCATTTAAAGCATAGGAAAAGAGGCAGAACGTCGACAATGATGCACTTGGCCAAAAAGGGCGTATGCGTTTTTTCCTGAATATATTCAGGAAAAAACGCATACGCCCTTTTTGGCCAACCAAGCAAGCTTGCAAAGGAAATCTGCACTACAATGAAGTCTCACTTCCCCCAGGTCAAAAGGGTCATCTGAAAAAAGTGTAAAATCCAGAAAGGCAGGACAGGCCATGGAGAACTGGGAGCCTTGTTATGCTGATGGGCGGGATGTAAATTGCCAACAGCCACTCTGAAGAAGTGTATGGTGTTTCCTGAAACATCTAAAAAACAAAGCAACAGAGCCTAGGGCACTGCCACTTATGGTCCTATACCTTAGGGATATTAAAATCAAAAAGACACATTCACCCCAAAGTTTGGGACAGCTCTGTTTACAAGAACCTCGTTTACGGTACAAGTTCAATATCGCAGAAAGCGAAAAATGGATAAAGAAGCTGTGGTACTTACGTACAATGCAATATCACTCAGCAATGAAATCTATGTCATCAGGCCTGTAGAAGCATAATGAGTGGATTCAGCTACGATGATTCTAAGTGAAATAAGTCACACAGAAAAAGAAACATCATAACATATCACTAATACACGGAATGTAAACTTGGCTACACAGGAACTGAATTACAAAACAGAACAGGGGCTCAAATGTAGAAAACCAACTTATGCTTGCTTAAGGGGAAAGGTGAGTTGGGGTGCTGCATAAAACCAGAGATTGAAATTAGCACACATACCACTCCATAAGCCAAATATATAATAGACAAGAGCTACTCTTTGCTCAACGATGTGGACACAACACCACATATTAAACGCCTAAGAATATACCTGACTAGTAAGAATCTTAAAACCTATGGATTTATATGTCTCCGAAAGAGAATCAAGTGTGTGTACAGCGGCATAAACGCAGCAGTGATAGGATCGCTGAGGTTCGGTGAGCAAATGCAGACCCTTTGAAGTCATATTGCATGGTACCCATTCCATGGGTGTCAAGTCTCCAGGTTTAAGGGATTCTTCCTTCAGCTAAAACATGCATGTGGAACCCAGAGTATGATCCACCGTGTGATCGGGAAACGTGTTCAAATGTGTCTCATTTTTCGTGCCCTGGTACTCGGGTGCAACATTCCAGACGCTTTACTAACACTCTCCCCACTTGGAGAGTCAGTGCCTTTAACCTCCTATTTGTCCCAGTTTGCAATTTCTGCGGAAGATGAACAGGAAGAGGGAGAACCAATGAGAGACTAGCTGGAGGTGTCTGGACGGGCAAAGTTAACTCTCATTTCCCACCAGGAAGAGGAATTAACCAAAGGCTCAGCATGCCGTGCCTGAAGCACACTAGGGCCTGAAGCAATCCTGCGGTGTTGCGGTCATCTCACAAGAAAGGGAGTTGAAGAAAGGAGCTCAGGGGCACTGTAATGCACAAACCTGCAGAGTTATAAATGAGAGCTCTCGTCCAAAAATATGTTGAAGTAAGGCTGCCAAGAGGACTTGAATGCGGGGCAGATTTTCAGGAAACCGATTTCAGGAGGTAGACTGGTATTGCATTTAAAGCAGAGGAAAAGAGGCAGAACGTCCACAATGATGCACTTTAACAAAAAGGGCGTATGTGTTTTTTCCTGAATATATTCAGGAAAAAACGCATACGCACTTTTTGGCCAACCAAGCAAGCTTGCAAAGGAAATCTGCCCTACAATGAAGTCTCACTTCCCCCCGGTCAAAAGGGCCATCTGAAAAAAGTGTAAAATCCAGAAACGCAGGATAGGTCATGGAGAACTGGGAGCCTTGTTATGCTGATGGGCGGGATGTAAATTGCCAACAGCCACTCTGGAGAAGTGTATGGTGTTTCCTGAAACATCTAAAAAACAAAGCAACAGAGCCTAGGGCACTTCCACTTATGGTCCTATAGCTTAGGGAAATTAAAATCAAAAAGACACAGCCACCCCAATGTTTGGGACGTCTCTGTTTACAAGAACCTCGTTTACGGTACAAGTTCAATATCGCAGAAAGCGAAAAATGGATAAAGAAGTTGTGGTACTTACGTACAATGCAATATCACTCAGCAATGAAATCTATGTCATCAGGCCCGTAGCAGCATAATGACTGGATTCAGGTACGATGATTCTAAGTGAAATAAGTCACACAGAAAAAGAAACATCATAAGATATCACTAATACACGGAATGTAACCTTGGCTACACAGGAACTGAATTACAAAACAGAACAGGGTCTCAAATGTAGAAAACCAACTTATGCTTGCTTAAGGGGAAAGGCGAGTTGGGGTGCTGCATAAAACCAGAGATTGAAATTAGCACAGATACCGTTCCATAAGCCAAGTATGTAATAGACAAGAGCTACTCCTTGCTCAACCAAGTGGACTCAACACCCCATATTAAACGCCTAAGAATATACCTGACTAGTAAGAATCTTAAAACCTATGGATTTTTATGGCTCCGTAAGAGAATCAAGCGTGTGTACAGCAGCATAAACGCAGCAGTGATAGGTTTGGTGAGGTTCGGTGAGCAAATGCAGACCCTTTGAAGTCATATTGCATGGTACCCATTCCATGGGTCTCAACTCTCCATGTTTATGGGATTCTTCCTTCAGCTAAAACATGCATGTGGAACCCAGAGTATGATCCACCGTGTGATCGGGAAATGTGTTCAAATGTGTCTCAGTTTTTGTCCCATGGTACTCGGGTGCAACATTCCAGACGCTTTACTAACACTCTCCCCACTTGGAGAGTCAGTGCCTTTAACTTCCTGTTTGGCCCAGTTTGCAATTTCTGCGGAAGATGAACAGGAATAGGGAGAACAAATGAGAGACTAGTTGGAGTTGTCTGGACGGGCAAATTTAACTCTCACTTCCCACCAGGAAGAGGAATTAACCAAAGGCTCAGTGGGCCGTGCCGGAACCAGATTAGAGCCTGAAGCAATCCTGAGGTGTTGCGGCCAGCTCACAAGAAAGCGAGTTGAAGAAAGGAGCTCAGGGGCACTGTAATTCACAAACCTGCAGAGTTATAAATGACAGCTATCATCCAAAATTATACTGAAGTAAGGCTGCGAAGAAGACTTGAATGCGGGGCAGAATTGTTGGAAACCGATTTCAGAAGGTACACGGGAGTCACTCTTAAAGCATAGGAAAAGAGATAGAACTTGGAAAATAATGCACTTGGCAAAAAAGGGCATATGTGTTTTATCCAGAGCTCTCATAACCGAGGGGAGGAGGCTCCCAGCAGGCTCCAAGTGCCACCAGAGGGCTCATGTCCACGAGGTGAGGTGAGCAAGCCAGGCAGGAGTTACCTCACAGCAGAGGTCCCACCTCACAGAAGGGTGAGAAACCCAGCCAACCTCAGACTCTCCCCAGAGGGCCCACATCACCAAGGGGATGGGAACCAGGCAGGAGTGTCTTCACACCAGTGGGGCCACATCATCAAAAGGTGAGGTACTCAGCACATGTGTCCTCAAACCAGAGGACCCACATCACCAAGGGCCTCGGAGTGAGGCAGGCTGGAGTAGCCTCACAACACTGGGCCCATAGAATAAAAAAGTGAGGAATCCAGCATTTGGAACCTCCCAGCAGGCGGCCCAGAGCACCGAGGCTATGGGATCCAGGCCACAGTGAACTCACAGAAGAGGGCCCATGTCATGAAACTGAGCAACCCAGCCATTGGGACCTCAGAGCAGGAGGCCCACATCCCCATGGGGATATAAATCTGGTAGGAGTGTCCTCGCACCACTGAGAACGTATCAGAAAATTTTGGGAGACCAGCAGTTAGGGCCTGACGCCAGGGGGCCCTCATAACTGAGGGGAGGAGACTCCCAGCAGGTTCCAACTGCCAACAGAGGGCCCACGTCTACAAGGTGGCATGCGCCAGCCAGGCAGTAGTGACCTCACAGCAGAAGGCCTATCTTACAGAAGGGTGAGGAACCGAGGCAGGATGAGACTCTCGCCAGAGGGCTCACAACACCAAGGGGATGGGAACCACTCAGGACTGTCCTCCCACCAGTGGGGCCACATCATCGAAAGGTGAGGAACCCAGCACATGCGGCCTCATATCAGAGGACATACATCACAAAGGGGATGGTAGTGAGGCAGGTAGGAGTAGCCTAAAAACAGAGGGCCCAAAGAATAAGAAAGGTGAGGAATCCAGCATTTGGAACCTCCCAGCAGGTGGCCGAGAGCACAGAAGCTATGGGATGCAGGCAGGAGTGAACTAACACCAGAGAGCCCACATCATGAAACTGTGAGCAACCCAGGCGTTGGGACCTCAGAGCAGAAAGCCCACATCCCCATGGGGATGGGAACCTGACAGGAGTGTCCTGGCATCACTGGGCTCACATCAGAAAGCGTGGGGAGCCCAGCAGTTAGGGCCTGATGCTAGAGGGCCATCATCACCGAGGGCAGGAGGCTCCCAGCAGGTTCCATGTGCCAACAGAGGGCCCACGTCGCCAAGGTGATGTGTGCAAGTCAGGCAGGATTGACCTCACAGCAGAGGACCTACCTCACAGAAGAGTGAGGAACCCAGCCAGGATAAGACTGTCACCAGAAGGCCCACATCACCAAGGGGATGGGAACCAGGCAGGAGTGTCCTCACACCAGTGGGGCCACATCATTGAAAGTTGCGGAACCCAGCACATGTGGCCTCAAACCAGAAGACCCACATCACGAAGGGGTTGCGAGTGAGGCAGGCAGGAGGAGCATCACAACAGAGGACCCATAGAATACAAAAGTTGAGGAATCGAGCAGTTGGAACCTCCCAGCAGGCGGCCAAGAGCACAGAGGCTATGGGTTCCAGGCCACAGTAAACTAACACCAGAGAACCCACATCATGAAATTGTGATCAACCCAGCTGTTGGAACCTCAGAGCAGAAGGCCCACATCCCCATGGAGATGGGAACCTAAGAGGAGTGCCCAAGCATCACTGGGCTCACTAAGAAAAGTTGGGGAGCCCAGCACTTAGGGCCTGACGTCAGAGGGCCTTCATCACAGAGGTGAGGAGGCTCCCAGCGGGGTCCAAGTGCCACCAGAAGGCTCATGTCAACAAGGCGAGGTGAGCAAGCCAGGCAAGAGTTACCTGATAGTAGAGGGCCCACCTCACAGATGGGTGAGGAACCCAGCCAGGATCAGACTCTCACCAGAGGGCCCACATCACAAAGGGGATGGGAACCAGTCAGGATTATCCTCACACCAGTGGGGCCTCATCATCTTAAGGTGAGGAACCCAGCACATGTGTCCTCAAACCAGAGGACCCACATCACCAAGGGCCTTGGAGTGAGGCAGGCAGGAGTAGCCTCACAACACAGGGCACATAATATAAAAAACGTGAGGATTCCAGCATTTAGACCTTCCAGCAGGCGGCTCAGAACACCGAGGCTATGGGATCCAGGCTGCAGTGAACTCACAGCAGAGGGCCCACATCATAAAACTGTGAGCAACCCAGGCGTTGGGACCTCAGCGCAGAAGGCCCACATCCCCATGGGAATGGGAACCTGGCTGGAGTGTCCTCGCACCACTGGGCGCACATCAGAAAATGTGGGGAGCCCACCATTTAGGGCCTGACGCCAGAGGGCCGTCATCACCGAGAGGAGGAGGCACCCTGCACGCTCCAACTGCCACCAGAGGGCTCACGTCTCCAAGGTGACGTGTGCCAGCCAGGCAGGAGTGACCTCACAGCAGAGGACCTACCTCACAGAACATTGAGGAACCCAGCCAGGATTAGACTCTCGCCAGAGGGCCCACCTCACCAAGGGGATGGGAACCAGGCAGGAGTGTCCTCACACAAGTGGGGCCACATCATCGAAAGGTGAGGAACGCAGCACATGTGGCCTCAAGCCATAGGACAGTCATCACCAAGGGGCTGGCAGTGAGGCAGGCAGGAGGAGCCTCACAACAGAGGGCACATAGAATAAAAAAGTTGAGGAATCCAGCAGTTGGAACCTCCCAGCAGGCAGCTCAGAGCACCATTGATAAGGGATCCTTGCCAGAGTGAACTCACAGCAGAGGTCCCACATCATGGTACTGTGAGCAAGCCAGCCGTTTTGACCTCAGAGCAGAAGGCCCATATCCCCATGGGGATGGGAACATGGCAAGAGTGTCCTCACTCACTTGGCGCACATCAGAAAATGTGGGGAGCCCAGCAGTTATGGCCTAAGGCAAGAGGGCCCTCATCACCGAGGGGAGGAGGATCCCAGCACACTCCAACTGCCACCAGAGGGCCCACGTCGCCAAGGTGACGTGTGCCAGACAGGCATGATTGACCTTACAGCAGAGGGCCCACCTCACAGAAGGGTGAGGAACCCAGACAGGATCAGACTCTCACCCGAGGGCCCACATCAGCAAGGGGATGGGAACCAGTCAGGACTGTCTTCCCTCCAGTGGGGCCACATCATCGAAAGGTGCGGAACCCAGCACATGTGGCCTCAAATCAGAGGACACATATCACAAAGGGAATGGGAGTGAGGCAGGCAGGAGTAGCCTAAAAACAGAGGGCCCAAAGAATAAGAAAGGTGAGGAATCCAGCAGTTGGAACCTCCCAGCAGGCGGCCCAGAGCACAGAAGCTATGGGATGCAGGCAGGAGTGAACTAACAGCAGAGAGCCCACATCATGAAACTGTGAGCAACCCAGGCATTGGGACCTCAGAGCAGAAGGCCCACATCCCAATGGGGATGTGAACCTGGCTGGAGTGTCCTCGCACCACTGGGCGCACATCACAAAATGTGGGGAGCCCAGCAGTTAGGGCCTGACGCCAGAGGGCCCTCATCACCGAGGGGAGGAGGCTCCCAGCAGGCTCCAAGTGCCACCAGAGGGCTCATGTCCACAAGGCGAGGTGAGCAAGCCAGGCAGGAGTGACCTGACAGCAGACGGCCCACCTCACAGATGGGTGAGGAACCCAGCCAGGATCAGACTCTCAACAGAGGGCCCACATCACCAAGGGGATGTGAACCAGGCAGGAGTCTCCTAAGACCATTGGTCCCACATCATCGAAAGGTGAGGAACCCAGCACATGTGGCCTCAAACCAGACGACACACATCACGAAGGGGCTGGGAGTGAGGCAGGCAGGAGGATCCTCACAACAGAGGGCCCAAAAAATTGAAAAAGTGAGGAATCCAGCAGTTGGAACCTCTCAGCAGGCGGCCAAGAGCACAGAGGCTATGGGATCCAGGCCTCTGTGAACTAACACCAGAGAGCCCACATCATGAAAATGTGAACAACCCAGCCGTTGGGACCTCAGAGCAGAAGGCCCACATCCCCATGGAGATGGGATCCTAAGAGGCGTGCCCAAGCATCATTGGGCTCACTAAGAAAAGTTGGTGAGCCCAGCAGTTAGGGCCTGACGCAAGAGGGCCCTCATCACCGGGGGGAGGAGATTCCCAGCACGTTCCAACTGCCACCACATGGCTGACTTCACCAAGGCAATGTGTGCCAGCCATGCAGGAGTGACCTATCAGCAGAGGGTCTCCCTCACAGAAGGTGAGGAACACAGCCAGGAACAGACTCTCACCAGGGGGTCCACATAGCCACGTGGATGAGAACCAGGCAGGAGTGTCCTCACACTAGTGGGGCCACATCATCGAAAGGTGAGGAACCCAGCAAAGGTGGCCACAAACCAGAGGACCCACATCATCAAGGGGTTGAGAGTGAGGTAGCTGTCTGGACGGGCATATTTAACTCTCATTTCCCACCAGGAGGAGGAATTAACCAAAGGCTCAGCTTGCCGTGCCGGAACCACACTGGGGCCTGAAGCAATCCTCCAGTGTTGCGGCCAGCTCACAAGAAAGCGAGTTGAAGAAAGGGGCACTGTAATTCACAAACCTGCAGAGTTATAAATGACAGCTATCGTCCAAAAATATATTGAAGTAAGGCTGCCAAGAGGACTTGAAAGCGGGGCAGAATTGCAGGAAACCGATTTCAGGAGGTAGACTGGAATTGCATTTAAAGCATAGGAAAAGAGGCAGAACGTCCACAATGATGCACTTGGCCAAAAAGGGCGTATGCGTTTTTTCCTGAATATATTCAGGAAAAAACGCATACGCCCTTTTTGGCCAACCAAGCAAGCTTGCAAAGGAAATCTGCACTACAATGAAGTCTCACTGCCCCCCGGTCAAAAGGGCCATCTGAAAAAAGTGTAAAATCCAGAAAGGCAGGACAGGCCATGGAGAACTGGGAGCCTTGTTATGCTGATGGGCGGGATGTAAATTGCCAACAGCCACTCTGGAGAAGTGTATGGTGTTTCCTGAAACATCTAAAAAACAAAGCAACAGAGCCTAGGGCACTGCCACTTATGGTCCTATACCTTAGGGATATTAAAATAAAAAAGACACAGCCACCCCAATGTTTGGGACGGCTGTGTTTACACGAACTGCATTTACGGTACAAGTTCAATATCGCAGAAAGCAAAAATGGATAAAGAAGTTGTGGTACTTACGTACAATGGAATATCACTCAGCAATGAAATGTATGTCATCAGGCCCGTAGCAGCATAATGAGTGGATTCAGCTACGATGATTCTAAGTGAAATAAGTCACACAGAAAAAGAAACATCATAAGATATCACTAATACATGGAATGTAAACTTGGCTACACAGGAACTGAATTACAAAACAGAACAGGGTCTCAAATGTAGAAAACCAACTTATGCTTGCTTAAGGGGAAAGGTGAGTTCGGGTGCTGCATAAAACCAGAGATTGAAATTAGCACACATACCGTTCCATAAGCTAAATATGTAACAGACAAGAGCTACTCCTTGCTCAACGAAATGGACTCAACACCTCATATTAAACACCTAAGAATATACCTTATTAGTAAGAATCTTAAAACCTATGGATTTATATGTGTCCAAAAGAGAATCAAGCGTGTGTGTAGTGGCATAAAGGCAGCAGTGATAGGATTGGTGAGGTTCGGTGAGCAAATGCAGACCCTTTGAAGTCATATTGCATGGTACCCATTCCATGGGTCTCAACTCTCCAGGTTTAAGGGATTCTTCCTTCAGCTAAAACATGCATGTGGAACCCAGAGTATGATCTACTGTGTGATCGGGAAACGTGTTCAAATGTGTCTCAGTTTTCGTCCCCTGGTACTCTGGTGCAACATTCCAGACGCTTTACTAACACTCTCCCCACTTGGAGAGTCAGTGCCTTTAACCTCCTGTTTGGCCCAGTTTGCAATTTCTGCGGAAGATGAACAGGAATAGGGAGAACCAATGAGAGAGTAGCTGGAGGTGTATGGACGGGCAAATTTAACTCTCATTTCCCACCAGGAAGAGGAATTAACCAAAGGCTCAGCGTGCCGTGCCGGAACCACACTAGGGCCTGAAACAATCCTGCGGTGTTGCGGCCAGCTCACAAGAAAGCGAGTTGAAGAAAGGAGCTCAGGGGCACTGTCATTCACAAACCTGCAGAGTTATAAGTGACAGCTATCGTCCAAAAACATACTGAAGTAAGGCTGCCAAGAGGACTTGAATGCGGGGCAGATTTGCAGGAAACCGATTTCAGGAGGTAGACTGGAATTGCATGTAAAGCATAGGAAAAGAGGCAGAACGTCCACAATGATGCACTTGACCAAAAAGTGCATATGTGTTTTTTCCTGAATATATTCAGGAAAAAACGCATACGCCCTTTTTGGCCAACCAAGCAAGCTTGCAAAGGAAATCTGCACTACAATGAAGTCTCACTTCCCCCCGTCAAAAGGGCACTCTGAAAAAAGTGTAAAATCCAGAAAGGCAGGACAGGCCATGGAAAACTGGGAGCCTTGTTATGCTGATTGGCGGGATGTAAATTGCCAACAGCCACTCTGGAGAAGTGTATGGTGTTTCCTGAAACACCTAAGAAACAAAGCAACAGAGCCTATGGCACTTCCACTTATGGTCCTATATCTTAGGGAAATTAAAATCAAAAAGGCACAGCCACCACAAAGTTTGGGACGGCTCTGTTTACAAGAACCTCGTTTACGGTACAAGTTCAAAATCGCAGAAAGCGAAAAATGGATAAAGAAGTTGTGGTAATTACGTACAATGCAATATCACTCAGCAATGAAATCTATATCATCAGGCCCATAGCAGCATAATGAGTAGATTCAGGTACGATGATTCTAAGTGAAATAAGTCACACAGAAAAAGAAACATCATAAGATATCACTAATACACGGAATGTAAACTTGGCTACACAGGAACTGAATTACAAAACAGAACATGGGCTCAAATGTAGAAAACCAACTTATGCTTGCTTAAGGGGAAAGGTGAGTTGGGGTGCTGCATAAAACCAGAGATTGAAATTAGCACAGATACCGTTCCATAAGCCAAATATGTAATAGACAAGAGCTACTCTTGCTCAGCGAAGTGGACTTAACACTCCATATTAAACGCCTAAGAATATACATGACTAGTAAGAATCTTAAAACCTATGTATTTATATGTCTCTGAAAGAGAATCAAGCGTGTGTACAGCGGCATAAATGCAGCAGTAATATGATTGGTGAGGTTCAGTGAGCAAATGCAGGCCCTTTGAAGTCAAACTGAATGGTACCCATTCCATGGGTCTCAACTCTCTAGGTTTAAGGGATTCTTCCTTCAGCTAAAACATGCATGTGGAACCCAGAGTATGATCCACCGTGTGATCGGGAAACGTGTTCAAATATGTCTCAGTTTTCGTCCCCTGGTAGTCGTGTGCAACATTCCAGACGCTTTAATAACACTCTCCCCATTTGGAGAGTCAGTGCCTTTAACCTCCTGTTTGGCCCAGTTTGCAATTTTTGCGGAAGATGAACAGGAATAGGCAGAACCAATGAGAGACTAGCTGGAGGTGTCTGGACGGGCAAATTTAACTCTCATTTCCCACCAGGAAGAGGAATTAACCAAAGGCTCAGCATGCCGTGCTGGAACCACACTAGGGCCTGAAGCAATCCTGCGGTGTTGCGGCCAGCTCACAAGAAAGCGAGTTGAAGAAAGGAGCTCAGGGGCACTGTAATTCACAAACCTGCAGAGTTATAAATGACAGCTATCGTCCAAAAATATATTAAAGTAAGGCTGCCAAGAGGACTTGAAAGCGGAGCAGAATTGCAGGAAACCGATTTCAGGAGGTAGACTGGAATTGCATTTAAAGCAGAGGAAAAGAGGCAGAACGTCCACAATGATGCACTTGGCCAAAAAGGGCGTATGCGTTTTTTCCTGAATATATTCAGGAAAAAACGCATACGCCCTTTTTGGCCAACCAAGCAAGCTTGCAATGGAAATCTGCACTACAAAGAAGTCTCACTTCCCCCCGGTCAAAAGGGCCATCTGAAAAATGTGTAACATCCAGAGAGGCAGGACAGGCCATGGAGAACTGGGGGCCTTGTTATGCTGATGGGCGGGATGTAAATTGCCAACAGCCACTCTGGAGAAGTGTATGGTGTTTCCTGAAACATCTAAAAAACAAAGCAACAGAGCCTAGGGCACTTCCACTTATGGTCCTTTAGCTTAAGGAAATTAAAATCAAAAAGACACAGCCACCCCAATGTTTGGGACGTCTCTGTTTACAAGAACCTCGTTTACGGTACAAGTTCAATATCGCAGAAAGCGAAAAATGGATAAAGAAGTTGTGGTACTTACGTACAATGCAATATCACTCAGCAATGAAATCTATGTCATCAGGCCCGTAGCAGCATAATGACTGGATTCAGGTACGATGATTCTAAGTGAAATAAGTCACACAGAAAAAGAAACATCATAAGGTATCACTAATGAAAGGAATGTAAACTTGGCTACACAGGAACTGAATTACAAAACAGAACAGGGTCTCAAATGTAGAAAACCAACTTATGCTTGCTTAAGGGGAAAGGTGAGTTGGGGTGCTGCTTAAAACCAGAGATTGAAATTAGCACAGATACCGTTCCATAAGCCAAATATGTAACAGACAAGAGCTACTCCTTGCTCTACGAAGTGGACACAACACCCCATATTAAACGCCTAAGAATATACCTAACTAGTAAGAATCTTAAAACCTATGGATTTTTATGTCTTCGTAAGAGAATCAAGCGTGTGTACAGCGGCATAAACGCAGCAGTGATAGGTTTGGTGAGGTTCGGTGAGCAAATGCAGACCCTTTGAAGTCATATTGCATGGTACCCATTCCATGGGTCTCAACTCTCCATGTTTAAGGGATTCTTCCTTCAGCTAAAACATGCATGTGGAACCCAGAGTATGATCCACCGTGTGATCGGGAAATGTGTTCAAATGTGTCTCAGTTTTTGTCCCATGGTACTCGGGTGCAACATTCCAGACGCTTTACTAACACTCTCCCCACTTGGAGAGTCAGTGCCTTTAACTTCCTGTTTGGCCCAGTTTGCAATTTCTGCGGAAGATGAACAGGAATAGGGAGAACAAATGAGAGACTAGTTGGAGTTGTCTGGACGGGCAAATTTAACTCTCACTTCCCACCAGGAAGAGGAATTAACCAAAGGCTCAGCGGGCCGTGCTGGAACCAGATTAGAGCCTGAAGCAATCCTGAGGTGTTGCGGCCTGCTCACAAGAAAGCGAGTTGAAGAAAGGAGCTCAGGGGCACTGTAATTCACAAACCTGCATAGTTATAAATGACAGCTATCATCCAAAATTATACTGAAGTAAGGCTGTGAAGAAGACTTGAATGCGGGGCAGAATTGCTGGAAACCGATTTCAGAAGGTACACGGGAGTCACTCTTAAAGCATAGGAGAAGAGATAGAACTTGGAAAATAATGCACTTGGCAAAAAAGGCATATGTGTTTTATCCAGAGCTCTCATAACCGAGGGGAGGAGGCTCCCAGCAGGCTCCAAGTGCCACCAGAGGGCTCATGTCCACAAGGTGAGGTGAGCAAGCCAGGCAGGAGTTACCTCACAGCAGAGGTCCCACCTCACAGAAGGGTGAGAAACCCAGCCAACCTCAGACTCTCCCCAGAGGGCCCACATCACCAAGGGGATGGGAACCAGGCAGGAGTGTCTTCACACCAGTGGGGCCACATCATCAAAAGGTGAGGTACTCAGCACATGTGTCCTCAAACCAGAGGACCCACATCACCAAGGGCCTCGGAGTGAGGCAGGCTGGAGTAGCCTCACAACACTGGGCCCATAGAATAAAAAAGTGAGGAATCCAGCATTTGGAACCTCCCAGCAGGCGGCCCAGAGCACCGAGGCTATGGGATCCAGGCCACAGTGAACTCACAGAAGAGGGCCCATGTCATGAAACTGAGCAACCCAGCCATTGGGACCTCAGAGCAGGAGGCCCACATCCCCATGGGGATATAAATCTGGTAGGAGTGTCCTCGCACCACTGAGAACGTATCAGAAAATTTTGGGAGACCAGCAGTTAAGGCCTGACGCCAGGGGGCCCTCATAACTGAGGGGAGGAGACTCCCAGCAGGTTCCAACTGCCAACAGAGGGCCCACGTCTACAAGGTGGCATGCGCCAGCCAGGCAGTAGTGACCTCACAGCAGAAGGCCTATCTTACAGAAGGGTGAGGAACCGAGGCAGGATGAGACTCTCGCCAGAGGGCTCACAACACCAAGGGGATGGGAACCACTCAGGACTGTCCTCCCACCAGTGGGGCCACATCATCGAAAGGTGAGGAACCCAGCACATGCGGCCTCATATCAGAGGACATACATCACAAAGGGGATGGGAGTGAGGCAGGTAGGAGTAGCCTAAAAACAGAGGGCCCAAAGAATAAAAAAGGTGAGGAATCCAGCATTTGGAACCTCCCAGCAGGTGGCCGAGAGCACAGAAGCTATGGGATGCAGGCAGGAGTGAACTACCACCAGAGAGCCCACATCATGAAACTGTGAGCAACCCAGGCGTTGGGACCTCAGAGCAGAAAGCCCACATCCCCATGGGGATGGGAACCTGACAGGAGTGTCCTGGCATCACTGGGCTCACATCAGGAAACGTGGGGAGCCCAGCAGTTAGGGCCTGATGCTAATGGGCCATCATCACCGAGGGCAGGAGGCTCCCAGCAGGTTCCATGTGCCAACAGAGGGCCCACGTCGCCAAGGTGATGTGTGCAAGTCAGGCAGGATTGACCTCACAGCAGAGGACCTACCTCACAGAAGAGTGAGGAACCCAGCCAGGATAAGACTGTCACCAGAAGGCCCACATCACCAAGGGGATGGGAACCAGGCAGGAGTGTCCTCACACCAGTGGGGCCACATCATTGAAAGGTGAGGAACCCAGCACATGTGGCCTCAAACCAGAGGACCCACATCACGAAGGGATTGCGAGTGAGGCAGGCAGGAGGAGCATCACAACACAGGACCCATAGAATACAAAAGTTGAGGAATCGAGCAGTTGGAACCTCACAGCAGGCGGCCAAGAGCACAGAGGCTATGGGATCCAGGCCACAGTAAACTAACACCAGAGAGCCCACATCATGAAATTGTGATCAACCCAGCTGTTGGAACCTCAGAGCAGAAGGCCCACATCCCCATGGAGATGGGAACCTAAGAGGAGTGCCCAAGCATCACTGGGCTCACTAAGAAATGTTGGGGAGCCCAGCACTTAGGGCCTGACGTCAGAGGGCCTTCATCACAGAGGTGAGGAGGCTCCCAGCGGGGTCCAAGTGCCACCAGAAGGCTCATGTCAACAAGGCGAGGTGAGCAAGCCAGGCAAGAGTTACCTGATAGTAGAGGGCCCACCTCACAGATGGGTGAGGAACCCAGCCAGGATCAGACTCTCACCAGAGGGCCCACATCACAAAGGGGATGGGAACCAGTCAGGATTATCCTCACACCAGTGGGGCCTCATCATCTTAAGGTGAGGAACCCAGCACATGTGTCCTCAAACCAGAGGACCCACATCACCAAGGGCCTTGGAGTGAGGCAGGCAGGAGTAGCCTCACAACACAGGGCACATAATATAAAAAACGTGAGGATTCCAGCATTTAGACCTTCCAGCAGGCGGCTCAGAACACCGAGGCTATGGGATCCAGGCTGCAGTGAACTCACAGCAGAGGGCCCACATCATAAAACTGTGAGCAACCCAGGCGTTGGGACCTCAGCGCAGAAGGCCCACATCCCCATGGGAATGGGAACCTGGCTGGAGTGTCCTCGCACCACTGGGCGCACATCAGAAAATGTGGGGAGCCCACCATTTAGGGCCTGACGCCAGAGGGCCGTCATCACCGAGAGGAGGAGGCACCCTGCACGCTCCAACTGCCACCAGAGGGCTCACGTCTCCAAGGTGACGTGTGCCAGCCAGGCAGGAGTGACCTCACAGCAGAGGGCCTACCTCACAGAACATTGAGGAACCCAGCCAGGATTAGACTCTCGCCAGAGGGCCCACCTCACCAAGGGGATGGGAACCAGGCAGGAGTGTCCTCACACAAGTGGGGCCACATCATCGAAAGGTGAGGAACGCAGCACATGTGGCCTCAAGCCATAGGACAGTCATCACCAAGGGGCTGGCAGTGAGGCAGGCAGGAGGAGCCTCACAACAGAGGGCACATAGAATAAAAAAGTTGAGGAATCCAGCAGTTGGAACCTCCCAGCAGGCAGCTCAGAGCACCATTGATAAGGGATCCTTGCCAGAGTGAACTCACAGCAGAGGTCCCACATCATGGTACTGTGAGCAAGCCAGCCGTTTTGACCTCAGAGCAGAAGGCCCATATCCCCATGGGGATGGGAACATGGCAAGAGTGTCCTCACTCACTTGGCACACATCAGAAAATGTGGGGAGCCCAGCAGTTATGGCCTAAGGCAAGAGGGCCCTCATCACCGAGGGGAGGAGGATCCCAGCACACTCCAACTGCCACCAGAGGGCCCACATCGCCAAGATGACGTGTGCCAGACAGGCATGATTGACCTCACAGCAGAGGGCCCACCTCACAGAAGGGTGAGGAACCCAGACAGGATCAGACTCTCACCTGAGGGCCCACATCAGCAAGGGGATGGGAACCAGTCAGGACTGTCTTCCCTCCAGTGGGGCCACATCATCCAAAGGTGCGGAACCCAGCACATGTGGCCTCAAATCAGAGGACACATATCACAAAGGGAATGGGAGTGAGGCAGGCAGGAGTAGCCTAAAAACAGAGGGCCCAAAGAATCAGAAAGGTGAGGAATCCAGCAGTTGGAACCTCCCAGCAGGCGGCCCAGAGCACAGAAGCTATGGGATGCAGGCAGGAGTGAACTAACAGCAGAGAGCCCACATCATGAAACTGTGAGAAACCCAGGCATTGGGACCTCAGAGCAGAAGGCCCACATCCCAATGGGGATGTGAACCTGGCTGGAGTGTCCTCGCACCACTGGGTGCACATCACAAAATGTGGGGAGCCCAGCAGTTAGGGCCTGATGCCAGAGGGCCCTCATCACCGAGGGGAGGAGGCTCCCAGCAGGCTCCAAGTGCCACCAGAGGGCTCATGTCCACAAGGCGAGGTGAGCAAGCCAGGCAGGAGTGACCTCACAGCAGACGGCCCACCTCACAGATGGGTGAGGAACCCAGCCAGGATCAGACTCTCAACAGAGGGCCCACATCACCAAGGGGATGTGAACCAGGCAGGAGTCTCCTAAGACCATTGGTCCCACATCATCGAAAGGTGAGGAACCCAGCACATGTGGCCTCAAACCAGACGACACACATCACGAAGGGGCTGGGAGTGAGGCAGGCAGGAGGATCCTCACAACAGAGGGCCCAAAAAATTGAAAAAGTGAGGAATCCAGCAGTTGGAACCTCTCAGCAGGCGGCCAAGAGCACAGAGGCTATGGGATCCAGGCCTCTGTGAACTAACACCAGAGAGCCCACATCATGAAAATGTGAACAACCCAGCCGTTCGGACCTCAGAGCAGAAGGCCCACATCCCCATGGAGATGGGATCCTAAGAGGAGTGCCCAAGCATCATTGGGCTCACTAAGAAAAGTTGGTGAGCCCAGCAGTTAGGGCCTGACGCAAGAGGGCCCTCATCACCGGGGGGAGGAGATTCCCAGCACGTTCCAACTGCCACCACATGGCTGACTTCACCAAGGCAATGTGTGCCAGCCATGCAGGAGTGACCTATCAGCAGAGGGTCTACCTCAGAGAAGGTGAGGAACACAGCCAGGAACAGACTCTCACCAGGGGGTCCACATAGCCACGTGGATGAGAACCAGGCAGGAGTGTCCTCACACTAGTGGGGCCACATCATCGAAAGGTGAGGAACCCAGCAAAGGTGGCCACAAACCAGAGGACCCACATCATCAAGGGGTTGAGAGTGAAGTAGCTGTCTGGAAGGGCATATTTAACTCTCATTTCCCACCAGGAGGAGGAATTAACCAAAGGCTCAGCTTGCCGTGCCGGAACCACACTGGGGCCTGAAGCAATCCTGCGGTGTTGCGGCCAGCTCACAAGAAAGCGAGTTGAAGAAAGGAGCTCAGGGGCCCTGTAATTCACAAACCTGCAGAGTTATAAATGACAGCTATCGTCCAAAAATATATTGAAGTAAGGCTGCCAAGAGGACTTGAAAGTGGGGCAGAATTGCAGGAAACCGATTACAGGAGGTAGACTGGAATTGCATGTAAAGCATAGGAAAAGAGGCAGAACGTCCACAATGATGCACTTGGCCAAAAAGGGCCTATGCGTTTTTTCCTGAATATATTCAGGAAAAAACGCATACGCCCTTTTTGGCCAACCAAGCAAGCTTGCAAAGGAAATCTGCACTACAATGAAGTCTCACTGCCCCCTGTTCAAAAGGGCCATCTGAAAAAAGTGTAAAATCCAGAAAGGCAGGACAGGCCATGGAGAAATGGGAGCCCTGTTATGCTGATGGGCGGGATGTAAATTGCCAACAGCCACTCTGGAGAAGTGTATGCTGTTTCCTGAAACATCTAAAAAACAAAGCAACAGAGCCTAGGGCACTTCCACTTATGGTCCTATAGCTTAGGGAAATTAAAATCAAAAAGACACAGCCACCCCAAAGTTTGGGACGGCTCTGTTTACAAGAACCTCGTTTACGGTACAAGTTCAATATCGCAGAAAGCGAAAAATGGATAAAGAAGTTGTGGTACTTACGTACAATGCAATATCACTCAGCAATGAAATCTATGTCATCAGGCCCGTAGCAGCATAATGACTGGATTCAGGTACGATGATTCTAAGTGAAATAAGTCACACAGAAAAAGAAACATCATAAGGTATCACTAATGAAAGGAATGTAAACTTGGCTACACAGGAACTGAATTACAAAACAGAACAGGGTCTCAAATGTAGAAAACCAACTTATGCTTGCTTAAGGGGAAAGGTGAGTTGGGGTGCTGCTTAAAACCAGAGATTGAAATTAGCACAGATACCGTTCCATAAGCCAAATATGTAACAGACAAGAGCTACTCCTTGCTCTACGAAGTGGACACAACACCCCATATTAAACGCCTAAGAATATACCTAACTAGTAAGAATCTTAAAACCTATGGATTTTTATGTCTTCGTAAGAGAATCAAGCGTGTGTACAGCGGCATAAACGCAGCAGTGATAGGTTTGGTGAGGTTCGGTGAGCAAATGCAGACCCTTTGAAGTCATATTGCATGGTACCCATTCCATGGGTCTCAACTCTCCATGTTTAAGGGATTCTTCCTTCAGCTAAAACATGCATGTGGAACCCAGAGTATGATCCACCGTGTGATCGGGAAATGTGTTCAAATGTGTCTCAGTTTTTGTCCCATGGTACTCGGGTGCAACATTCCAGACGCTTTACTAACACTCTCCCCACTTGGAGAGTCAGTGCCTTTAACTTCCTGTTTGGCCCAGTTTGCAATTTCTGCGGAAGATGAACAGGAATAGGGAGAACAAATGAGAGACTAGTTGGAGTTGTCTGGACGGGCAAATTTAACTCTCACTTCCCACCAGGAAGAGGAATTAACCAAAGGCTCAGCGGGCCGTGCTGGAACCAGATTAGAGCCTGAAGCAATCCTGAGGTGTTGCGGCCTGCTCACAAGAAAGCGAGTTGAAGAAAGGAGCTCAGGGGCACTGTAATTCACAAACCTGCATAGTTATAAATGACAGCTATCATCCAAAATTATACTGAAGTAAGGCTGTGAAGAAGACTTGAATGCGGGGCAGAATTGCTGGAAACCGATTTCAGAAGGTACACGGGAGTCACTCTTAAAGCATAGGAGAAGAGATAGAACTTGGAAAATAATGCACTTGGCAAAAAAGGCATATGTGTTTTATCCAGAGCTCTCATAACCGAGGGGAGGAGGCTCCCAGCAGGCTCCAAGTGCCACCAGAGGGCTCATGTCCACAAGGTGAGGTGAGCAAGCCAGGCAGGAGTTACCTCACAGCAGAGGTCCCACCTCACAGAAGGGTGAGAAACCCAGCCAACCTCAGACTCTCCCCAGAGGGCCCACATCACCAAGGGGATGGGAACCAGGCAGGAGTGTCTTCACACCAGTGGGGCCACATCATCAAAAGGTGAGGTACTCAGCACATGTGTCCTCAAACCAGAGGACCCACATCACCAAGGGCCTCGGAGTGAGGCAGGCTGGAGTAGCCTCACAACACTGGGCCCATAGAATAAAAAAGTGAGGAATCCAGCATTTGGAACCTCCCAGCAGGCGGCCCAGAGCACCGAGGCTATGGGATCCAGGCCACAGTGAACTCACAGAAGAGGGCCCATGTCATGAAACTGAGCAACCCAGCCATTGGGACCTCAGAGCAGGAGGCCCACATCCCCATGGGGATATAAATCTGGTAGGAGTGTCCTCGCACCACTGAGAACGTATCAGAAAATTTTGGGAGACCAGCAGTTAAGGCCTGACGCCAGGGGGCCCTCATAACTGAGGGGAGGAGACTCCCAGCAGGTTCCAACTGCCAACAGAGGGCCCACGTCTACAAGGTGGCATGCGCCAGCCAGGCAGTAGTGACCTCACAGCAGAAGGCCTATCTTACAGAAGGGTGAGGAACCGAGGCAGGATGAGACTCTCGCCAGAGGGCTCACAACACCAAGGGGATGGGAACCACTCAGGACTGTCCTCCCACCAGTGGGGCCACATCATCGAAAGGTGAGGAACCCAGCACATGCGGCCTCATATCAGAGGACATACATCACAAAGGGGATGGGAGTGAGGCAGGTAGGAGTAGCCTAAAAACAGAGGGCCCAAAGAATAAAAAAGGTGAGGAATCCAGCATTTGGAACCTCCCAGCAGGTGGCCGAGAGCACAGAAGCTATGGGATGCAGGCAGGAGTGAACTACCACCAGAGAGCCCACATCATGAAACTGTGAGCAACCCAGGCGTTGGGACCTCAGAGCAGAAAGCCCACATCCCCATGGGGATGGGAACCTGACAGGAGTGTCCTGGCATCACTGGGCTCACATCAGGAAACGTGGGGAGCCCAGCAGTTAGGGCCTGATGCTAATGGGCCATCATCACCGAGGGCAGGAGGCTCCCAGCAGGTTCCATGTGCCAACAGAGGGCCCACGTCGCCAAGGTGATGTGTGCAAGTCAGGCAGGATTGACCTCACAGCAGAGGACCTACCTCACAGAAGAGTGAGGAACCCAGCCAGGATAAGACTGTCACCAGAAGGCCCACATCACCAAGGGGATGGGAACCAGGCAGGAGTGTCCTCACACCAGTGGGGCCACATCATTGAAAGGTGAGGAACCCAGCACATGTGGCCTCAAACCAGAGGACCCACATCACGAAGGGATTGCGAGTGAGGCAGGCAGGAGGAGCATCACAACACAGGACCCATAGAATACAAAAGTTGAGGAATCGAGCAGTTGGAACCTCACAGCAGGCGGCCAAGAGCACAGAGGCTATGGGATCCAGGCCACAGTAAACTAACACCAGAGAGCCCACATCATGAAATTGTGATCAACCCAGCTGTTGGAACCTCAGAGCAGAAGGCCCACATCCCCATGGAGATGGGAACCTAAGAGGAGTGCCCAAGCATCACTGGGCTCACTAAGAAATGTTGGGGAGCCCAGCACTTAGGGCCTGACGTCAGAGGGCCTTCATCACAGAGGTGAGGAGGCTCCCAGCGGGGTCCAAGTGCCACCAGAAGGCTCATGTCAACAAGGCGAGGTGAGCAAGCCAGGCAAGAGTTACCTGATAGTAGAGGGCCCACCTCACAGATGGGTGAGGAACCCAGCCAGGATCAGACTCTCACCAGAGGGCCCACATCACAAAGGGGATGGGAACCAGTCAGGATTATCCTCACACCAGTGGGGCCTCATCATCTTAAGGTGAGGAACCCAGCACATGTGTCCTCAAACCAGAGGACCCACATCACCAAGGGCCTTGGAGTGAGGCAGGCAGGAGTAGCCTCACAACACAGGGCACATAATATAAAAAACGTGAGGATTCCAGCATTTAGACCTTCCAGCAGGCGGCTCAGAACACCGAGGCTATGGGATCCAGGCTGCAGTGAACTCACAGCAGAGGGCCCACATCATAAAACTGTGAGCAACCCAGGCGTTGGGACCTCAGCGCAGAAGGCCCACATCCCCATGGGAATGGGAACCTGGCTGGAGTGTCCTCGCACCACTGGGCGCACATCAGAAAATGTGGGGAGCCCACCATTTAGGGCCTGACGCCAGAGGGCCGTCATCACCGAGAGGAGGAGGCACCCTGCACGCTCCAACTGCCACCAGAGGGCTCACGTCTCCAAGGTGACGTGTGCCAGCCAGGCAGGAGTGACCTCACAGCAGAGGGCCTACCTCACAGAACATTGAGGAACCCAGCCAGGATTAGACTCTCGCCAGAGGGCCCACCTCACCAAGGGGATGGGAACCAGGCAGGAGTGTCCTCACACAAGTGGGGCCACATCATCGAAAGGTGAGGAACGCAGCACATGTGGCCTCAAGCCATAGGACAGTCATCACCAAGGGGCTGGCAGTGAGGCAGGCAGGAGGAGCCTCACAACAGAGGGCACATAGAATAAAAAAGTTGAGGAATCCAGCAGTTGGAACCTCCCAGCAGGCAGCTCAGAGCACCATTGATAAGGGATCCTTGCCAGAGTGAACTCACAGCAGAGGTCCCACATCATGGTACTGTGAGCAAGCCAGCCGTTTTGACCTCAGAGCAGAAGGCCCATATCCCCATGGGGATGGGAACATGGCAAGAGTGTCCTCACTCACTTGGCACACATCAGAAAATGTGGGGAGCCCAGCAGTTATGGCCTAAGGCAAGAGGGCCCTCATCACCGAGGGGAGGAGGATCCCAGCACACTCCAACTGCCACCAGAGGGCCCACATCGCCAAGATGACGTGTGCCAGACAGGCATGATTGACCTCACAGCAGAGGGCCCACCTCACAGAAGGGTGAGGAACCCAGACAGGATCAGACTCTCACCTGAGGGCCCACATCAGCAAGGGGATGGGAACCAGTCAGGACTGTCTTCCCTCCAGTGGGGCCACATCATCCAAAGGTGCGGAACCCAGCACATGTGGCCTCAAATCAGAGGACACATATCACAAAGGGAATGGGAGTGAGGCAGGCAGGAGTAGCCTAAAAACAGAGGGCCCAAAGAATCAGAAAGGTGAGGAATCCAGCAGTTGGAACCTCCCAGCAGGCGGCCCAGAGCACAGAAGCTATGGGATGCAGGCAGGAGTGAACTAACAGCAGAGAGCCCACATCATGAAACTGTGAGAAACCCAGGCATTGGGACCTCAGAGCAGAAGGCCCACATCCCAATGGGGATGTGAACCTGGCTGGAGTGTCCTCGCACCACTGGGTGCACATCACAAAATGTGGGGAGCCCAGCAGTTAGGGCCTGATGCCAGAGGGCCCTCATCACCGAGGGGAGGAGGCTCCCAGCAGGCTCCAAGTGCCACCAGAGGGCTCATGTCCACAAGGCGAGGTGAGCAAGCCAGGCAGGAGTGACCTCACAGCAGACGGCCCACCTCACAGATGGGTGAGGAACCCAGCCAGGATCAGACTCTCAACAGAGGGCCCACATCACCAAGGGGATGTGAACCAGGCAGGAGTCTCCTAAGACCATTGGTCCCACATCATCGAAAGGTGAGGAACCCAGCACATGTGGCCTCAAACCAGACGACACACATCACGAAGGGGCTGGGAGTGAGGCAGGCAGGAGGATCCTCACAACAGAGGGCCCAAAAAATTGAAAAAGTGAGGAATCCAGCAGTTGGAACCTCTCAGCAGGCGGCCAAGAGCACAGAGGCTATGGGATCCAGGCCTCTGTGAACTAACACCAGAGAGCCCACATCATGAAAATGTGAACAACCCAGCCGTTCGGACCTCAGAGCAGAAGGCCCACATCCCCATGGAGATGGGATCCTAAGAGGAGTGCCCAAGCATCATTGGGCTCACTAAGAAAAGTTGGTGAGCCCAGCAGTTAGGGCCTGACGCAAGAGGGCCCTCATCACCGGGGGGAGGAGATTCCCAGCACGTTCCAACTGCCACCACATGGCTGACTTCACCAAGGCAATGTGTGCCAGCCATGCAGGAGTGACCTATCAGCAGAGGGTCTACCTCAGAGAAGGTGAGGAACACAGCCAGGAACAGACTCTCACCAGGGGGTCCACATAGCCACGTGGATGAGAACCAGGCAGGAGTGTCCTCACACTAGTGGGGCCACATCATCGAAAGGTGAGGAACCCAGCAAAGGTGGCCACAAACCAGAGGACCCACATCATCAAGGGGTTGAGAGTGAAGTAGCTGTCTGGAAGGGCATATTTAACTCTCATTTCCCACCAGGAGGAGGAATTAACCAAAGGCTCAGCTTGCCGTGCCGGAACCACACTGGGGCCTGAAGCAATCCTGCGGTGTTGCGGCCAGCTCACAAGAAAGCGAGTTGAAGAAAGGAGCTCAGGGGCCCTGTAATTCACAAACCTGCAGAGTTATAAATTACAGCTATCGTCCAAAAATATATTGAAGTAAGGCTGCCAAGAGGACTTGAAAGTGGGGCAGAATTGCAGGAAACCGATTACAGGAGGTAGACTGGAATTGCATGTAAAGCATAGGAAAAGAGGCAGAACGTCCACAATGATGCACTTGGCCAAAAAGGGCCTATGCGTTTTTTCCTGAATATATTCAGGAAAAAACGCATACGCCCTTTTTGGCCAACCAAGCAAGCTTGCAAAGGAAATCTGCACTACAATGAAGTCTCACTGCCCCCTGTTCAAAAGGGCCATCTGAAAAAAGTGTAAAATCCAGAAAGGCAGGACAGGCCATGGAGAAATGGGAGCCCTGTTATGCTGATGGGCGGGATGTAAATTGCCAACAGCCACTCTGGAGAAGTGTATGCTGTTTCCTGAAACATCTAAAAAACAAAGCAACAGAGCCTAGGGCACTTCCACTTATGGTCCTATAGCTTAGGGAAATTAAAATCAAAAAGACACAGCCACCCCAAAGTTTGGGACGGCTCTGTTTACAAGAACCTCGTTTACGGTACAAGTTCAATATCGCAGAAAGCGAAAAATGGATAAAGAAGTTGTGGTACTTACGTACAATGCAATATCACTCAGCAATGAAATCTATGTCATCAGGCCCATAGCAGCATAATGAGTGGATTCAGATACGATGATTCTAAGTGAAATAAGTCACACAGAAAAAGAAACATCATGAGATATCACTAATACACGGAATGTAAACTTGGCTACACAGGAACTGAATTACAAAACAGAACAGGGTCTCAAATGCAGAAAACCAACTTAAGCTTGCTAAAGGGGAAAGGTGAGTTGGGGTGCTGCATAAAACCAGAGATTGAAATGAGCACAGATACGGTTCCATAAGCCAAATATGTAATAGACAAGAGCTACTCCTTGCTCAACGAAGTGGACTCAACACCCCATATTAAACGCCTAAGAATATACCTGACTACTAAGAATCTTAAAACCTATGGATTTATATGCCTCCGACAGACAATGAAGCGTGTACAGCGGCATAAACGCAGCAGTGATAGGATTGGTGAGGTTCGGTGAGCAAATGCAGACCCTTTGAAGTCATATTGCATGGTACCCATTCCAGGGGTCTAAACTCTCCAGGTTTAAGGGATTCTTCCTTCAGCAAAAACATGCATGTGGAACCCAGAGTATGATCCACCGTGTGATCGGGAAACGTGTTCAAATGTGTCTCAGTTTTCGTCCCCTGGCACTCGGGTGCAACATTCCAGACGCTTTACTAACACTCTCCCCACTTGGAGAGTCAGTGCATTTAACCTCCTGTTTGGCCCAGTTTGCAATGTCTGTGGAAAATGAACAGGAATAGGGAGAACCAATGACAGACTAGCTGGAGGTGTCTGGACGGGCAAATTTAACTCTCATTTCCCAACAGGAAGAGGAATTAACCAAAGGCTCAGCGTGCCGTGTCAGAACCACTCGAGGGCCTGAAGTAATCCTGTGGTGTTGCGGCCAGCTCACAAGAAACTGAGTTGAAGAAAGGAGCTCAGGGGCACTGTAAATCACAAACCTGCAGAGTTACAAATGACAGCTATCGTCCAGAAATATATTGAAGTAAGGCTGCCAAGAGGACTTGAAAGTGGGGCAGAATTGCAGGAAACCGATTACAGGAGGTAGACTGGAATTGCATGTAAAGCATAGGAAAAGAGGCAGAACGTCCACAATGATGCACTTGGCCAAAAAGTGCGTATGCGTTTTTTCCTGAATATATTCAGGAAAAAACGCATACGCCCTTTTTGGCCAACCAAGCAAGCTTGCAAAGGAAATCTGCACTACAATGACGTCTCACTGCCCCCTGTTCAAAAGGGCCATCTGAAAAAAGTGTAAAATCCAGAAAGGCAGGACAGGCCATGGAGAAATGTGAGCACTGTTATGCTGATGTGCGGGATGTAAATTGCCAACAGCCACTCTGGAGAAGTGTATGCTGTTTCCTGAAACATCTAAAAAACAAAGCAACAGAGCCTAGGGCACTTCCACTTATGGTCCTATACCTTAGGGATATTAAAATCAAAAAGACACAGCCACCCCAAAGTTTGGGACGGCTCTGTTTACAAGAACCTCGTTTACGGTACAAGTTCAATGTCGCAGAAAGCGAAAAATGGATAAAGAAGTTGTGATACTTACGTACAATGTAATATCACTCAGCAATGAAATCTATGTTATCAGGCCCGTCGCAGCATAATGAGTGGATTCAGGTACGATGATTCTAATTGAAATTAGTCACACAGAAAAAGAAACATCATAACATATCACTAATATACGGAATATAAACTTGGCTACAGAGGAACTGAATTACAAAAGAGAACAGGGTCTCAAATATAGAAAACCAACTTATGCTTGCTTAAGGGGAAAGGTGAGTTGGTGTGCTGCATAAAACCAGAGATTGAAATTAGCACAGATACCGTTCCATAAGCCAAATATGTAAAAGACAAGAGCTACTCCTTGCTCAACGAAGTGGACTCAACACCCCATATTAAACGCCTAAGAATATACCTGACTAGTAAGAATCTTAAAACCTATGGATTTATATGTCTCCGAAAGAGAATCAAGCATGTGTACAGTGGCATAAACACAGCAGTGATAGGATTGGTGAGATTCGGTGAGCAAATGCAGACCCTTTGAAGTCATATTGCATATTACCCATTCCATGGGTCTCAGCTCTCCAAGTTTAAGGGATTCTTCCTTCAGCTAAAACATGCATGTGGATCCCAGAGTATGATCCACCGTGTGATCGGGAAATGTGTTCAAATGTGTCTCAGTTTTTGTCCCATGGTACTCGGGTGCAACATTCCAGACGCTTTACTAACACTCTCCCCACTTGGAGAGTCAGTGCCTTTAACTTCCTGTTTGGCCCAGTTTGCAATTTCTGCGGAAGATGAACAGGAATAGGGAGAACAAATGAGAGACTAGTTGGAGTTGTCTGGACGGGCAAATTTAACTCTCACTTCCCACCAGGAAGAGGAATTAACCAAAGGCTCAGTGGGCCGTGCCGGAACCAGATTAGAGCCTGAAGCAATCCTGAGGTGTTGCGGCCAGCTCACAAGAAAGCGAGTTGAAGAAAGGAGCTCAGGGGCACTGTAATTCACAAACCTGCAGAGTTATAAATGACAGCTATCATCCAAAATTATACTGAAGTAAGGCTGCGAAGAAGACTTGAATGCGGGGCAGAATTGTTGGAAACCGATTTCAGAAGGTACACGGGAGTCACTCTTAAAGCATAGGAAAAGAGATAGAACTTGGAAAATAATGCACTTGGCAAAAAAGGGCATATGTGTTTTATCCAGAGCTCTCATAACCGAGGGGAGGAGGCTCCCAGCAGGCTCCAAGTGCCACCAGAGGGCTCATGTCCACGAGGTGAGGTGAGCAAGCCAGGCAGGAGTTACCTCACAGCAGAGGTCCCACCTCACAGAAGGGTGAGAAACCCAGCCAACATCAGACTCTCCCCAGAGGGCCCACATCACCAAGGGGATGGGAACCAGGCAGGAGTGTCTTCACACCAGTGGGGCCACATCATCAAAAGGTGAGGTACTCAGCACATGTGTCCTCAAACCAGAGGACCCACATCACCAAGGGCCTCGGAGTGAGGCAGGCTGGAGTAGCCTCACAACACTGGGCCCATAGAATAAAAAAGTGAGGAATCCAGCATTTGGAACCTCCCAGCAGGCAGCCCAGAGCACCGAGGCTATGGGATCCAGGCCACAGTGAACTCACAGAAGAGGGCCCATGTCATGAAACTGAGCAACCCAGCCATTGGGACCTCAGAGCAGGAGGCCCACATCCCCATGGGGATATAAATCTGGTAGGAGTGTCCTCGCACCACTGAGAACGTATCAGAAAATTTTGGGAGACCAGCAGTTAGGGCCTGACGCCAGGGGGCCCTCATAACTGAGGGGAGGAGACTCCCAGCAGGTTCCAACTGCCAACAGAGGGCCCACGTCTACAAGGTGGCATGCGCCAGCCAGGCAGTAGTGACCTCACAGCAGAAGGCCTATCTTACAGAAGGGTGAGGAACCGAGGCAGGATGAGACTCTCGCCAGAGGGCTCACAACACCAAGGGGATGGGAACCACTCAGGACTGTCCTCCCACCAGTGGGGCCACATCATCGAAAGGTGAGGAACCCAGCACATGCGGCCTCATATCAGAGGACATACATCACAAAGGGGATGGTAGTGAGGCAGGTAGGAGTAGCCTAAAAACAGAGGGCCCAAAGAATAAGAAAGGTGAGGAATCCAGCATTTGGAACCTCCCAGCAGGTGGCCGAGAGCACAGAAGCTATGGGATGCAGGCAGGAGTGAACTAACACCAGAGAGCCCACATCATGAAACTGTGAGCAACCCAGGCATTGGGACCTCAGAGCAGAAAGCCCACATCCCCATGGGGATGGGAACCTGACAGGAGTGTCCTGGCATCACTGGGCTCACATCAGAAAGCGTGGGGAGCCCAGCAGTTAGGGCCTGATGCTAGAGGGCCATCATCACCGAGGGCAGGAGGCTCCCAGCAGGTTCCATGTGCCAAAAGAGGGCCCACGTCGCCAAGGTGATGTGTGCAAGTCAGGCAGGATTGACCTCACAGCAGAGGACCTACCTCACAGAAGAGTGAGGAACCCAGCCAGGATAAGACTGTCACCAGAAGGCCCACATCACCAAGGGGATGGGAACCAGGCAGGAGTGTCCTCACACCAGTGGGGCCACATCATTGAAAGTTGCGGAACCCAGCCCATGTGGCCTCAAACCAGAAGACCCACATCACGAAGGGGTTGCGAGTGAGGCAGGCAGGAGGAGCATCACAACAGAGGACCCATAGAATACAAAAGTTGAGGAATCGAGCAGTTGGAACCTCCCAGCAGGCGGCCAAGAGCACAGAGGCTATGGGTTCCAGGCCACAGTAAACTAACACCAGAGAACCCACATCATGAAATTGTGATCAACCCAGCTGTTGGAACCTCAGAGCAGAAGGCCCACATCCCCATGGAGATGGGAACCTAAGAGGAGTGCCCAAGCATCACTGGGCTCACTAAGAAAAGTTGGGGAGCCCAGCACTTAGGGCCTGACGTCAGAGGGCCTTCATCACAGAGGTGAGGAGGCTCCCAGCGGGGTCCAAGTGCCACCAGAAGGCTCATGTCAACAAGGCGAGGTGAGCAAGCCAGGCAAGAGTTACCTGATAGTAGAGGGCCCACCTCACAGATGGGTGAGGAACCCAGCCAGGATCAGACTCTCACCAGAGGGCCCACATCACAAAGGGGATGGGAACCAGTCAGGATTATCCTCACACCAGTGGGGCCTCATCATCTTAAGGTGAGGAACCCAGCACATGTGTCCTCAAACCAGAGGACCCACATCACCAAGGGCCTTGGAGTGAGGCAGGCAGGAGTAGCCTCACAACACAGGGCACATAATATAAAAAACGTGAGGATTCCAGCATTTAGACCTTCCAGCAGGCGGCTCAGAACACCGAGGCTATGGGATCCAGGCTGCAGTGAACTCACAGCAGAGGGCCCACATCATAAAACTGTGAGCAACCCAGGCGTTGGGACCTCAGTGCAGAAGGCCCACATCCCCATGGGAATGGGAACCTGGCTGGAGTGTCCTCGCACCACTGGGCGCACATCAGAAAATGTGGGGAGCCCACCATTTAGGGCCTGACGCCAGAGGGCCGTCATCACCGAGAGGAGGAGGCACCCTGCACGCTCCAACTGCCACCAGAGGGCTCACGTCTCCAAGGTGACGTGTGCCAGCCAGGCAGGAGTGACCTCACAGCAGAGGACCTACCTCACAGAACATTGAGGAACCCAGCCAGGATTAGACTCTCGCCAGAGGGCCCACCTCACCAAGGGGATGGGAACCAGGCAGGAGTGTCCTCACACAAGTGGGGTCACATCATCGAAAGGTGAGGAACGCAGCACATGTGGCCTCAAGCCATAGGACAGTCATCACCAAGGGGCTGGCAGTGAGGCAGGCAGGAGGAGCCTCACAACAGAGGGCACATAGAATAAAAAAGTTGAGGAATCCAGCAGTTGGAACCTCCCAGCAGGCAGCTCAGAGCACCGATGATAAGGGATCCTTGCCAGAGTGAACTCACAGCAGAGGTCCCACATCATGGTACTGTGAGCAAGCCAGCCGTTTTGACCTCAGAGCAGAAGGCCCATATCCCCATGGGGATGGGAACATGGCAAGAGTGTCCTCACTCACTTGGCGCACATCAGAAAATGTGGGGAGCCCAGCAGTTATGGCCTAAGGCAAGAGGGCCCTCATCACCGAGGGGAGGAGGATCCCAGCACACTCCAACTGCCACCAGAGGGCCCACGTCGCCAAGGTGACGTGTGCCAGACAGGCATGATTGACCTTACAGCAGAGGGCCCACCTCACAGAAGGGTGAGGAACCCAGACAGGATCAGACTCTCACCCGAGGGCCCACATCAGCAAGGGGATGGGAACCAGTCAGGACTGTCTTCCCTCCAGTGGGGCCACATCATCGAAAGGTGCGGAACCCAGCACATGTGGCCTCAAATCAGAGGACACATATCACAAAGGGAATGGGAGTGAGGCAGGCAGGAGTAGCCTAAAAACAGAGGGCCCAAAGAATAAGAAAGGTGAGGAATCCAGCAGTTGGAACCTCCCAGCAGGCGGCCCAGAGCACAGAAGCTATGGGATGCAGGCAGGAGTGAACTAACAGCAGAGAGCCCACATCATGAAACTGTGAGCAACCCAGGCATTGGGACCTCAGAGCAGAAGGCCCACATCCCAATGGGGATGTGAACCTGGCTGGAGTGTCCTCGCACCACTGGGCGCACATCACAAAATGTGGGGAGCCCAGCAGTTAGGGCCTGACGCCAGAGGGCCCTCATCACCGAGGGGAGGAGGCTCCCAGCAGGCTCCAAGTGCCACCAGAGGGCTCATGTCCACAAGGCGAGGTGAGCAAGCCAGGCAGGAGTGACCTGACAGCAGACGGCCCACCTCACAGATGGGTGAGGAACCCAGCCAGGATCAGACTCTCAACAGAGGGCCCACATCACCAAGGGGATGTGAACCAGGCAGGAGTCTCCTAAGACCATTGGTCCCACATCATCGAAAGGTGAGGAACCCAGCACATGTGGCCTCAAACCAGACGACACACATCACGAAGGGGCTGGGAGTGAGGCAGGCAGGAGGATCCTCACAACAGAGGGCCCAAAAAATTGAAAAAGTGAGGAATCCAGCAGTTGGAACCTCTCAGCAGGCGGCCAAGAGCACAGAGGCTATGGGATCCAGGCCTCTGTGAACTAACACCAGAGAGCCCACATCATGAAAATGTGAACAACCCAGCCGTTGGGACCTCAGAGCAGAAGGCCCACATCCCCATGGAGATGGGATCCTAAGAGGCGTGCCCAAGCATCATTGGGCTCACTAAGAAAAGTTGGTGAGCCCAGCAGTTAGGGCCTGACGCAAGAGGGCCCTCATCACCGGGGGGAGGAGATTCCCAGCACGTTCCAACTGCCACCACACGGCTGACTTCACCAAGGCAATGTGTGCCAGCCATGCAGGAGTGACCTATCAGCAGAGGGTCTCCCTCACAGAAGGTGAGGAACACAGCCAGGAACAGACTCTCACCAGGGGGTCCACATAGCCACGTGGATGAGAACCAGGCAGGAGTGTCCTCACACTAGTGGGGCCACATCATCGAAAGGTGAGGAACCCAGCAAAGGTGGCCACAAACCAGAGGACCCACATCATCAAGGGGTTGAGAGTGAGGTAGCTGTCTGGACGGGCATATTTAACTCTCATTTCCCACCAGGAGGAGGAATTAACCAAAGGCTCAGCTTGCCGTGCCGGAACCACACTGGGGCCTGAAGCAATCCTGCGGTGTTGCGGCCAGCTCACAAGAAAGCGAGTTGAAGAAAGGAGCTCAGGGGCCCTGTAATTCACAAACCTGCAGAGTTATAAATGACAGCTATCGTCCAAAAATATATTGAAGTAAGGCTGCCAAGAGGACTTGAAAGTGGGGCAGAATTGCAGGAAACCGATTACAGGAGGTAGACTGGAATTGCATGTAAAGCATAGGAAAAGAGGCAGAACGTCCACAATGATGCACTTGGCCAAAAAGGGCCTATGCGTTTTTTCCTGAATATATTCAGGAAAAAACGCATACGCCCTTTTTGGCCAACCAAGCAAGCTTGCAAAGGAAATCTGCACTACAATGAAGTCTCACTGCCCCCTGTTCAAAAGGGCCATCTGAAAAAAGTGTAAAATCCAGAAAGGCAGGACAGGCCATGGAGAAATGGGAGCCCTGTTATGCTGATGGGCGGGATGTAAATTGCCAACAGCCACTCTGGAGAAGTGTATGCTGTTTCCTGAAACATCTAAAAAACAAAGCAACAGAGCCTAGGGCACTTCCACTTATGGTCCTATAGCTTAGGGAAATTAAAATCAAAAAGACACAGCCACCCCAAAGTTTGGGACGGCTCTGTTTACAAGAACCTCGTTTACGGTACAAGTTCAATATCGCAGAAAGCGAAAAATGGATAAAGAAGTTGTGGTACTTACGTACAATGCAATATCACTCAGCAATGAAATCTATGTCATCAGGCCCGTAGCAGCATAATGACTGGATTCAGGTACGATGATTCTAAGTGAAATAAGTCACACAGAAAAAGAAACATCATAAGGTATCACTAATGAAAGGAATGTAAACTTGGCTACACAGGAACTGAATTACAAAACAGAACAGGGTCTCAAATGTAGAAAACCAACTTATGCTTGCTTAAGGGGAAAGGTGAGTTGGGGTGCTGCTTAAAACCAGAGATTGAAATTAGCACAGATACCGTTCCATAAGCCAAATATGTAACAGACAAGAGCTACTCCTTGCTCTACGAAGTGGACACAACACCCCATATTAAACGCCTAAGAATATACCTAACTAGTAAGAATCTTAAAACCTATGGATTTTTATGTCTTCGTAAGAGAATCAAGCGTGTGTACAGCGGCATAAACGCAGCAGTGATAGGTTTGGTGAGGTTCGGTGAGCAAATGCAGACCCTTTGAAGTCATATTGCATGGTACCCATTCCATGGGTCTCAACTCTCCATGTTTAAGGGATTCTTCCTTCAGCTAAAACATGCATGTGGAACCCAGAGTATGATCCACCGTGTGATCGGGAAATGTGTTCAAATGTGTCTCAGTTTTTGTCCCATGGTACTCGGGTGCAACATTCCAGACGCTTTACTAACACTCTCCCCACTTGGAGAGTCAGTGCCTTTAACTTCCTGTTTGGCCCAGTTTGCAATTTCTGCGGAAGATGAACAGGAATAGGGAGAACAAATGAGAGACTAGTTGGAGTTGTCTGGACGGGCAAATTTAACTCTCACTTCCCACCAGGAAGAGGAATTAACCAAAGGCTCAGCGGGCCGTGCTGGAACCAGATTAGAGCCTGAAGCAATCCTGAGGTGTTGCGGCCTGCTCACAAGAAAGCGAGTTGAAGAAAGGAGCTCAGGGGCACTGTAATTCACAAACCTGCATAGTTATAAATGACAGCTATCATCCAAAATTATACTGAAGTAAGGCTGTGAAGAAGACTTGAATGCGGGGCAGAATTGCTGGAAACCGATTTCAGAAGGTACACGGGAGTCACTCTTAAAGCATAGGAGAAGAGATAGAACTTGGAAAATAATGCACTTGGCAAAAAAGGCATATGTGTTTTATCCAGAGCTCTCATAACCGAGGGGAGGAGGCTCCCAGCAGGCTCCAAGTGCCACCAGAGGGCTCATGTCCACAAGGTGAGGTGAGCAAGCCAGGCAGGAGTTACCTCACAGCAGAGGTCCCACCTCACAGAAGGGTGAGAAACCCAGCCAACCTCAGACTCTCCCCAGAGGGCCCACATCACCAAGGGGATGGGAACCAGGCAGGAGTGTCTTCACACCAGTGGGGCCACATCATCAAAAGGTGAGGTACTCAGCACATGTGTCCTCAAACCAGAGGACCCACATCACCAAGGGCCTCGGAGTGAGGCAGGCTGGAGTAGCCTCACAACACTGGGCCCATAGAATAAAAAAGTGAGGAATCCAGCATTTGGAACCTCCCAGCAGGCGGCCCAGAGCACCGAGGCTATGGGATCCAGGCCACAGTGAACTCACAGAAGAGGGCCCATGTCATGAAACTGAGCAACCCAGCCATTGGGACCTCAGAGCAGGAGGCCCACATCCCCATGGGGATATAAATCTGGTAGGAGTGTCCTCGCACCACTGAGAACGTATCAGAAAATTTTGGGAGACCAGCAGTTAAGGCCTGACGCCAGGGGGCCCTCATAACTGAGGGGAGGAGACTCCCAGCAGGTTCCAACTGCCAACAGAGGGCCCACGTCTACAAGGTGGCATGCGCCAGCCAGGCAGTAGTGACCTCACAGCAGAAGGCCTATCTTACAGAAGGGTGAGGAACCGAGGCAGGATGAGACTCTCGCCAGAGGGCTCACAACACCAAGGGGATGGGAACCACTCAGGACTGTCCTCCCACCAGTGGGGCCACATCATCGAAAGGTGAGGAACCCAGCACATGCGGCCTCATATCAGAGGACATACATCACAAAGGGGATGGGAGTGAGGCAGGTAGGAGTAGCCTAAAAACAGAGGGCCCAAAGAATAAAAAAGGTGAGGAATCCAGCATTTGGAACCTCCCAGCAGGTGGCCGAGAGCACAGAAGCTATGGGATGCAGGCAGGAGTGAACTACCACCAGAGAGCCCACATCATGAAACTGTGAGCAACCCAGGCGTTGGGACCTCAGAGCAGAAAGCCCACATCCCCATGGGGATGGGAACCTGACAGGAGTGTCCTGGCATCACTGGGCTCACATCAGGAAACGTGGGGAGCCCAGCAGTTAGGGCCTGATGCTAATGGGCCATCATCACCGAGGGCAGGAGGCTCCCAGCAGGTTCCATGTGCCAACAGAGGGCCCACGTCGCCAAGGTGATGTGTGCAAGTCAGGCAGGATTGACCTCACAGCAGAGGACCTACCTCACAGAAGAGTGAGGAACCCAGCCAGGATAAGACTGTCACCAGAAGGCCCACATCACCAAGGGGATGGGAACCAGGCAGGAGTGTCCTCACACCAGTGGGGCCACATCATTGAAAGGTGAGGAACCCAGCACATGTGGCCTCAAACCAGAGGACCCACATCACGAAGGGATTGCGAGTGAGGCAGGCAGGAGGAGCATCACAACACAGGACCCATAGAATACAAAAGTTGAGGAATCGAGCAGTTGGAACCTCACAGCAGGCGGCCAAGAGCACAGAGGCTATGGGATCCAGGCCACAGTAAACTAACACCAGAGAGCCCACATCATGAAATTGTGATCAACCCAGCTGTTGGAACCTCAGAGCAGAAGGCCCACATCCCCATGGAGATGGGAACCTAAGAGGAGTGCCCAAGCATCACTGGGCTCACTAAGAAATGTTGGGGAGCCCAGCAGTTAGGGCCTGACGTCAGAGGGCCTTCATCACAGAGGTGAGGAGGCTCCCAGCAGGGTCCAAGTGCCACCAGAAGGCTCATGTCAACAAGGCGAGGTGAGCAAGCCAGGCAAGAGTTACCTGATAGTAGAGGGCCCACCTCACAGATGGGTGAGGAACCCAGCCAGGATCAGACTCTCACCAGAGGGCCCACATCACAAAGGGGATGGGAACCAGTCAGGATTATCCTCACACCAGTGGGGCCTCATCATCTTAAGGTGAGGAACCCAGCACATGTGTCCTCAAACCAGAGGACCCACATCACCAAGGGCCTTGGAGTGAGGCAGGCAGGAGTAGCCTCACAACACAGGGCACATAATATAAAAAACGTGAGGATTCCAGCATTTAGACCTTCCAGCAGGCGGCTCAGAACACCGAGGCTATGGGATCCAGGCTGCAGTGAACTCACAGCAGAGGGCCCACATCATAAAACTGTGAGCAACCCAGGCGTTGGGACCTCAGCGCAGAAGGCCCACATCCCCATGGGAATGGGAACCTGGCTGGAGTGTCCTCGCACCACTGGGCGCACATCAGAAAATGTGGGGAGCCCACCATTTAGGGCCTGACGCCAGAGGGCCGTCATCACCGAGAGGAGGAGGCACCCTGCACGCTCCAACTGCCACCAGAGGGCTCACGTCTCCAAGGTGACGTGTGCCAGCCAGGCAGGAGTGACCTCACAGCAGAGGGCCTACCTCACAGAACATTGAGGAACCCAGCCAGGATTAGACTCTCGCCAGAGGGCCCACCTCACCAAGGGGATGGGAACCAGGCAGGAGTGTCCTCACACAAGTGGGGCCACATCATCGAAAGGTGAGGAACGCAGCACATGTGGCCTCAAGCCATAGGACAGTCATCACCAAGGGGCTGGCAGTGAGGCAGGCAGGAGGAGCCTCACAACAGAGGGCACATAGAATAAAAAAGTTGAGGAATCCAGCAGTTGGAACCTCCCAGCAGGCAGCTCAGAGCACCATTGATAAGGGATCCTTGCCAGAGTGAACTCACAGCAGAGGTCCCACATCATGGTACTGTGAGCAAGCCAGCCGTTTTGACCTCAGAGCAGAAGGCCCATATCCCCATGGGGATGGGAACATGGCAAGAGTGTCCTCACTCACTTGGCACACATCAGAAAATGTGGGGAGCCCAGCAGTTATGGCCTAAGGCAAGAGGGCCCTCATCACCGAGGGGAGGAGGATCCCAGCACACTCCAACTGCCACCAGAGGGCCCACATCGCCAAGATGACGTGTGCCAGACAGGCATGATTGACCTCACAGCAGAGGGCCCACCTCACAGAAGGGTGAGGAACCCAGACAGGATCAGACTCTCACCTGAGGGCCCACATCAGCAAGGGGATGGGAACCAGTCAGGACTGTCTTCCCTCCAGTGGGGCCACATCATCCAAAGGTGCGGAACCCAGCACATGTGGCCTCAAATCAGAGGACACATATCACAAAGGGAATGGGAGTGAGGCAGGCAGGAGTAGCCTAAAAACAGAGGGCCCAAAGAATCAGAAAGGTGAGGAATCCAGCAGTTGGAACCTCCCAGCAGGCGGCCCAGAGCACAGAAGCTATGGGATGCAGGCAGGAGTGAACTAACAGCAGAGAGCCCACATCATGAAACTGTGAGAAACCCAGGCATTGGGACCTCAGAGCAGAAGGCCCACATCCCAATGGGGATGTGAACCTGGCTGGAGTGTCCTCGCACCACTGGGTGCACATCACAAAATGTGGGGAGCCCAGCAGTTAGGGCCTGATGCCAGAGGGCCCTCATCACCGAGGGGAGGAGGCTCCCAGCAGGCTCCAAGTGCCACCAGAGGGCTCATGTCCACAAGGCGAGGTGAGCAAGCCAGGCAGGAGTGACCTCACAGCAGACGGCCCACCTCACAGATGGGTGAGGAACCCAGCCAGGATCAGACTCTCAACAGAGGGCCCACATCACCAAGGGGATGTGAACCAGGCAGGAGTCTCCTAAGACCATTGGTCCCACATCATCGAAAGGTGAGGAACCCAGCACATGTGGCCTCAAACCAGACGACACACATCACGAAGGGGCTGGGAGTGAGGCAGGCAGGAGGATCCTCACAACAGAGGGCCCAAAAAATTGAAAAAGTGAGGAATCCAGCAGTTGGAACCTCTCAGCAGGCGGCCAAGAGCACAGAGGCTATGGGATCCAGGCCTCTGTGAACTAACACCAGAGAGCCCACATCATGAAAATGTGAACAACCCAGCCGTTCGGACCTCAGAGCAGAAGGCCCACATCCCCATGGAGATGGGATCCTAAGAGGAGTGCCCAAGCATCATTGGGCTCACTAAGAAAAGTTGGTGAGCCCAGCAGTTAGGGCCTGACGCAAGAGGGCCCTCATCACCGGGGGGAGGAGATTCCCAGCACATTCCAACTGCCACCACATGGCTGACTTCACCAAGGCAATGTGTGCCAGCCATGCAGGAGTGACCTATCAGCAGAGGGTCTACCTCAGAGAAGGTGAGGAACACAGCCAGGAACAGACTCTCACCAGGGGGTCCACATAGCCACGTGGATGAGAACCAGGCAGGAGTGTCCTCACACTAGTGGGGCCACATCATCGAAAGGTGAGGAACCCAGCAAAGGTGGCCACAAACCAGAGGACCCACATCATCAAGGGGTTGAGAGTGAAGTAGCTGTCTGGAAGGGCATATTTAACTCTCCTTTCCCACCAGGAGGAGGAATTAACCAAAGGCTCAGCTTGCCGTGCCGGAACCACACTGGGGCCTGAAGCAATCCTGCGGTGTTGCGGCCAGCTCACAAGAAAGCGAGTTGAAGAAAGGAGCTCAGGGGCCCTGTAATTCACAAACCTGCAGAGTTATAAATGACAGCTATCGTCCAAAAATATATTGAAGTAAGGCTGCCAAGAGGACTTGAAAGTGGGGCAGAATTGCAGGAAACCGATTACAGGAGGTAGACTGGAATTGCATGTAAAGCATAGGAAAAGAGGCAGAACGTCCACAATGATGCACTTGGCCAAAAAGGGCCTATGCGTTTTTTCCTGAATATATTCAGGAAAAAACGCATACGCCCTTTTTGGCCAACCAAGCAAGCTTGCAAAGGAAATCTGCACTACAATGAAGTCTCACTGCCCCCTGTTCAAAAGGGCCATCTGAAAAAAGTGTAAAATCCAGAAAGGCAGGACAGGCCATGGAGAAATGGGAGCCCTGTTATGCTGATGGGCGGGATGTAAATTGCCAACAGCCACTCTGGAGAAGTGTATGCTGTTTCCTGAAACATCTAAAAAACAAAGCAACAGAGCCTAGGGCACTTCCACTTATGGTCCTATAGCTTAGGGAAATTAAAATCAAAAAGACACAGCCACCCCAAAGTTTGGGACGGCTCTGTTTACAAGAACCTCGTTTACGGTACAAGTTCAATATCGCAGAAAGCGAAAAATGGATAAAGAAGTTGTGGTACTTACGTACAATGCAATATCACTCAGCAATGAAATCTATGTCATCAGGCCCATAGCAGCATAATGAGTGGATTCAGATACGATGATTCTAAGTGAAATAAGTCACACAGAAAAAGAAACATCATGAGATATCACTAATACACGGAATGTAAACTTGGCTACACAGGAACTGAATTACAAAACAGAACAGGGTCTCAAATGCAGAAAACCAACTTATGCTTGCTAAAGGGGAAAGGTGAGTTGGGGTGCTGCATAAAACCAGAGATTGAAATGAGCACAGATACGGTTCCATAAGCCAAATATGTAATAGACAAGAGCTACTCCTTGCTCAACGAAGTGGACTCAACACCCCATATTAAACGCCTAAGAATATACCTGACTACTAAGAATCTTAAAACCTATGGATTTATATGCCTCCGACAGACAATGAAGCGTGTACAGCGGCATAAACGCAGCAGTGATAGGATTGGTGAGGTTCGGTGAGCAAATGCAGACCCTTTGAAGTCATATTGCATGGTACCCATTCCAGGGGTCTAAACTCTCCAGGTTTAAGGGATTCTTCCTTCAGCAAAAACATGCATGTGGAACCCAGAGTATGATCCACCGTGTGATCGGGAAACGTGTTCAAATGTGTCTCAGTTTTCGTCCCCTGGCACTCGGGTGCAACATTCCAGACGCTTTACTAACACTCTCCCCACTTGGAGAGTCAGTGCATTTAACCTCCTGTTTGGCCCAGTTTGCAATGTCTGTGGAAAATGAACAGGAATAGGGAGAACCAATGACAGACTAGCTGGAGGTGTCTGGACGGGCAAATTTAACTCTCATTTCCCAACAGGAAGAGGAATTAACCAAAGGCTCAGCGTGCCGTGTCAGAACCACTCGAGGGCCTGAAGTAATCCTGTGGTGTTGCGGCCAGCTCACAAGAAACTGAGTTGAAGAAAGGAGCTCAGGGGCACTGTAAATCACAAACCTGCAGAGTTACAAATGACAGCTATCGTCCAGAAATATATTGAAGTAAGGCTGCCAAGAGGACTTGAAAGTGGGGCAGAATTGCAGGAAACCGATTACAGGAGGTAGACTGGAATTGCATGTAAAGCATAGGAAAAGAGGCAGAACGTCCACAATGATGCACTTGGCCAAAAAGTGCGTATGCGTTTTTTCCTGAATATATTCAGGAAAAAACGCATACGCCCTTTTTGGCCAACCAAGCAAGCTTGCAAAGGAAATCTGCACTACAATGACGTCTCACTGCCCCCTGTTCAAAAGGGCCATCTGAAAAAAGTGTAAAATCCAGAAAGGCAGGACAGGCCATGGAGAAATGTGAGCACTGTTATGCTGATGTGCGGGATGTAAATTGCCAACAGCCACTCTGGAGAAGTGTATGCTGTTTCCTGAAACATCTAAAAAACAAAGCAACAGAGCCTAGGGCACTTCCACTTATGGTCCTATACCTTAGGGATATTAAAATCAAAAAGACACAGCCACCCCAAAGTTTGGGACGGCTCTGTTTACAAGAACCTCGTTTACGGTACAAGTTCAATGTCGCAGAAAGCGAAAAATGGATAAAGAAGTTGTGATACTTACGTACAATGTAATATCACTCAGCAATGAAATCTATGTTATCAGGCCCGTCGCAGCATAATGAGTGGATTCAGGTACGATGATTCTAATTGAAATTAGTCACACAGAAAAAGAAACATCATAACATATCACTAATATACGGAATATAAACTTGGCTACAGAGGAACTGAATTACAAAAGAGAACAGGGTCTCAAATATAGAAAACCAACTTATGCTTGCTTAAGGGGAAAGGTGAGTTGGTGTGCTGCATAAAACCAGAGATTGAAATTAGAACAGATACCGTTCCATAAGCCAAATATGTAAAAGACAAGAGCTACTCCTTGCTCAACGAAGTGGACTCAACACCCCATATTAAACGCCTAAGAATATACCTGACTAGTAAGAATCTTAAAACCTATGGATTTATATGTCTCCGAAAGAGAATCAAGCATGTGTACAGTGGCATAAACACAGCAGTGATAGGATTGGTGAGATTCGGTGAGCAAATGCAGACCCTTTGAAGTCATATTGCATATTACCCATTCCATGGGTCTCAGCTCTCCAAGTTTAAGGGATTCTTCCTTCAGCTAAAACATGCATGTGGATCCCAGAGTATGATCCACCGTGTGATCGGGAAATGTGTTCAAATGTGTCTCAGTTTTTGTCCCATGGTACTCGGGTGCAACATTCCAGACGCTTTACTAACACTCTCCCCACTTGGAGAGTCAGTGCCTTTAACTTCCTGTTTGGCCCAGTTTGCAATTTCTGCGGAAGATGAACAGGAATAGGGAGAACAAATGAGAGACTAGTTGGAGTTGTCTGGACGGGCAAATTTAACTCTCACTTCCCACCAGGAAGAGGAATTAACCAAAGGCTCACTGGGCCGTGCCGGAACCAGATTAGAGCCTGAAGCAATCCTGAGGTGTTGCGGCCAGCTCACAAGAAAGCGAGTTGAAGAAAGGAGCTCAGGGGCACTGTAATTCACAAACCTGCAGAGTTATAAATGACAGCTATCATCCAAAATTATACTGAAGTAAGGCTGCGAAGAAGACTTGAATGCGGGGCAGAATTGTTGGAAACCGATTTCAGAAGGTACACGGGAGTCACTCTTAAAGCATAGGAAAAGAGATAGAACTTGGAAAATAATGCACTTGGCAAAAAAGGGCATATGTGTTTTATCCAGAGCTCTCATAACCGAGGGGAGGAGGCTCCCAGCAGGCTCCAAGTGCCACCAGAGGGCTCATGTCCACGAGGTGAGGTGAGCAAGCCAGGCAGGAGTTACCTCACAGCAGAGGTCCCACCTCACAGAAGGGTGAGAAACCCAGCCAACATCAGACTCTCCCCAGAGGGCCCACATCACCAAGGGGATGGGAACCAGGCAGGAGTGTCTTCACACCAGTGGGGCCACATCATCAAAAGGTGAGGTACTCAGCACATGTGTCCTCAAACCAGAGGACCCACATCACCAAGGGCCTCGGAGTGAGGCAGGCTGGAGTAGCCTCACAACACTGGGCCCATAGAATAAAAAAGTGAGGAATCCAGCATTTGGAACCTCCCAGCAGGCGGCCCAGAGCACCGAGGCTATGGGATCCAGGCCACAGTGAACTCACAGAAGAGGGCCCATGTCATGAAACTGAGCAACCCAGCCATTGGGACCTCAGAGCAGGAGGCCCACATCCCCATGGGGATATAAATCTGGTAGGAGTGTCCTCGCACCACTGAGAACGTATCAGAAAATTTTGGGAGACCAGCAGTTAGGGCCTGACGCCAGGGGGCCCTCATAACTGAGGGGAGGAGACTCCCAGCAGGTTCCAACTGCCAACAGAGGGCCCACGTCTACAAGGTGGCATGCGCCAGCCAGGCAGTAGTGACCTCACAGCAGAAGGCCTATCTTACAGAAGGGTGAGGAACCGAGGCAGGATGAGACTCTCGCCAGAGGGCTCACAACACCAAGGGGATGGGAACCACTCAGGACTGTCCTCCCACCAGTGAGGCCACATCATCGAAAGGTGAGGAACCCAGCACATGCGGCCTCATATCAGAGGACATACATCACAAAGGGGATGGTAGTGAGGCAGGTAGGAGTAGCCTAAAAACAGAGGGCCCAAAGAATAAGAAAGGTGAGGAATCCAGCATTTGGAACCTCCCAGCAGGTGGCCGAGAGCACAGAAGCTATGGGATGCAGGCAGGAGTGAACTAACACCAGAGAGCCCACATCATGAAACTGTGAGCAACCCAGGCGTTGGGACCTCAGAGCAGAAAGCCCACATCCCCATGGGGATGGGAACCTGACAGGAGTGTCCTGGCATCACTGGGCTCACATCAGAAAGCGTGGGGAGCCCAGCAGTTAGGGCCTGATGCTAGAGGGCCATCATCACCGAGGGCAGGAGGCTCCCAGCAGGTTCCATGTGCCAACAGAGGGCCCACGTCGCCAAGGTGATGTGTGCAAGTCAGGCAGGATTGACCTCACAGCAGAGGACCTACCTCACAGAAGAGTGAGGAACCCAGCCAGGATAAGACTGTCACCAGAAGGCCCACATCACCAAGGGGATGGGAACCAGGCAGGAGTGTCCTCACACCAGTGGGGCCACATCATTGAAAGTTGCGGAACCCAGCACATGTGGCCTCAAACCAGAAGACCCACATCACGAAGGGGTTGCGAGTGAGGCAGGCAGGAGGAGCATCACAACAGAGGACCCATAGAATACAAAAGTTGAGGAATCGAGCAGTTGGAACCTCCCAGCAGGCGGCCAAGAGCACAGAGGCTATGGGTTCCAGGCCACAGTAAACTAACACCAGAGAACCCACATCATGAAATTGTGATCAACCCAGCTGTTGGAACCTCAGAGCAGAAGGCCCACATCCCCATGGAGATGGGAACCTAAGAGGAGTGCCCAAGCATCACTGGGCTCACTAAGAAAAGTTGGGGAGCCCAGCACTTAGGGCCTGACGTCAGAGGGCCTTCATCACAGAGGTGAGGAGGCTCCCAGCGGGGTCCAAGTGCCACCAGAAGGCTCATGTCAACAAGGCGAGGTGAGCAAGCCAGGCAAGAGTTACCTGATAGTAGAGGGCCCACCTCACAGATGGGTGAGGAACCCAGCCAGGATCAGACTCTCACCAGAGGGCCCACATCACAAAGGGGATGGGAACCAGTCAGGATTATCCTCACACCAGTGGGGCCTCATCATCTTAAGGTGAGGAACCCAGCACATGTGTCCTCAAACCAGAGGACCCACATCACCAAGGGCCTTGGAGTGAGGCAGGCAGGAGTAGCCTCACAACACAGGGCACATAATATAAAAAACGTGAGGATTCCAGCATTTAGACCTTCCAGCAGGCGGCTCAGAACACCGAGGCTATGGGATCCAGGCTGCAGTGAACTCACAGCAGAGGGCCCACATCATAAAACTGTGAGCAACCCAGGCGTTGGGACCTCAGTGCAGAAGGCCCACATCCCCATGGGAATGGGAACCTGGCTGGAGTGTCCTCGCACCACTGGGCGCACATCAGAAAATGTGGGGAGCCCACCATTTAGGGCCTGACGCCAGAGGGCCGTCATCACCGAGAGGAGGAGGCACCCTGCACGCTCCAACTGCCACCAGAGGGCTCACGTCTCCAAGGTGACGTGTGCCAGCCAGGCAGGAGTGACCTCACAGCAGAGGACCTACCTCACAGAACATTGAGGAACCCAGCCAGGATTAGACTCTCGCCAGAGGGCCCACCTCACCAAGGGGATGGGAACCAGGCAGGAGTGTCCTCACACAAGTGGGGTCACATCATCGAAAGGTGAGGAACGCAGCACATGTGGCCTCAAGCCATAGGACAGTCATCACCAAGGGGCTGGCAGTGAGGCAGGCAGGAGGAGCCTCACAACAGAGGGCACATAGAATAAAAAAGTTGAGGAATCCAGCAGTTGGAACCTCCCAGCAGGCAGCTCAGAGCACCGATGATAAGGGATCCTTGCCAGAGTGAACTCACAGCAGAGGTCCCACATCATGGTACTGTGAGCAAGCCAGCCGTTTTGACCTCAGAGCAGAAGGCCCATATCCCCATGGGGATGGGAACATGGCAAGAGTGTCCTCACTCACTTGGCGCACATCAGAAAATGTGGGGAGCCCAGCAGTTATGGCCTAAGGCAAGAGGGCCCTCATCACCGAGGGGAGGAGGATCCCAGCACACTCCAACTGCCACCAGAGGGCCCACGTCGCCAAGGTGACGTGTGCCAGACAGGCATGATTGACCTTACAGCAGAGGGCCCACCTCACAGAAGGGTGAGGAACCCAGACAGGATCAGACTCTCACCCGAGGGCCCACATCAGCAAGGGGATGGGAACCAGTCAGGACTGTCTTCCCTCCAGTGGGGCCACATCATCGAAAGGTGCGGAACCCAGCACATGTGGCCTCAAATCAGAGGACACATATCACAAAGGGAATGGGAGTGAGGCAGGCAGGAGTAGCCTAAAAACAGAGGGCCCAAAGAATAAGAAAGGTGAGGAATCCAGCAGTTGGAACCTCCCAGCAGGCGGCCCAGAGCACAGAAGCTATGGGATGCAGGCAGGAGTGAACTAACAGCAGAGAGCCCACATCATGAAACTGTGAGCAACCCAGGCATTGGGACCTCAGAGCAGAAGGCCCACATCCCAATGGGGATGTGAACCTGGCTGGAGTGTCCTCGCACCACTGGGCGCACATCACAAAATGTGGGGAGCCCAGCAGTTAGGGCCTGACGCCAGAGGGCCCTCATCACCGAGGGGAGGAGGCTCCCAGCAGGCTCCAAGTGCCACCAGAGGGCTCATGTCCACAAGGCGAGGTGAGCAAGCCAGGCAGGAGTGACCTGACAGCAGACGGCCCACCTCACAGATGGGTGAGGAACCCAGCCAGGATCAGACTCTCAACAGAGGGCCCACATCACCAAGGGGATGTGAACCAGGCAGGAGTCTCCTAAGACCATTGGTCCCACATCATCGAAAGGTGAGGAACCCAGCACATGTGGCCTCAAACCAGACGACACACATCACGAAGGGGCTGGGAGTGAGGCAGGCAGGAGGATCCTCACAACAGAGGGCCCAAAAAATTGAAAAAGTGAGGAATCCAGCAGTTGGAACCTCTCAGCAGGCGGCCAAGAGCACAGAGGCTATGGGATCCAGGCCTCTGTGAACTAACACCAGAGAGCCCACATCATGAAAATGTGAACAACCCAGCCGTTGGGACCTCAGAGCAGAAGGCCCACATCCCCATGGAGATGGGATCCTAAGAGGCGTGCCCAAGCATCATTGGGCTCACTAAGAAAAGTTGGTGAGCCCAGCAGTTAGGGCCTGACGCAAGAGGGCCCTCATCACCGGGGGGAGGAGATTCCCAGCACGTTCCAACTGCCACCACACGGCTGACTTCACCAAGGCAATGTGTGCCAGCCATGCAGGAGTGACCTATCAGCAGAGGGTCTCCCTCACAGAAGGTGAGGAACACAGCCAGGAACAGACTCTCACCAGGGGGTCCACATAGCCACGTGGATGAGAACCAGGCAGGAGTGTCCTCACACTAGTGGGGCCACATCATCGAAAGGTGAGGAACCCAGCAAAGGTGGCCACAAACCAGAGGACCCACATCATCAAGGGGTTGAGAGTGAGGTAGCTGTCTGGACGGGCATATTTAACTCTCATTTCCCACCAGGAGGAGGAATTAACCAAAGGCTCAGCTTGCCGTGCCGGAACCACACTGGGGCCTGAAGCAATCCTCCAGTGTTGCGGCCAGCTCACAAGAAAGCGAGTTGAAGAAAGTGGCACTGTAATTCACAAACCTGCAGAGTTATAAATGACAGCTATCGTCCAAAAATATATTGAAGTAAGGCTGCCAAGAGGACTTGAAAGCGGGGCAGAATTGCAGGAAACCGATTTCAGGAGGTAGACTGGAATTGCATTTAAAGCATAGGAAAAGAGGCAGAACGTCCACAATGATGCACTTGGCCAAAAAGGGCGTATGCGTTTTTTCCTGAATATATTCAGGAAAAAACGCATACGCCCTTTTTGGCCAACAAAGCAAGCTTGCAAAGGAAATCTGCACTACAATGAAGTCTCACTGCCCCCCGGTCAAAAGGGCCATCTGAAAAAAGTGTAAAATCCAGAAAGGCAGGACAGGCCATGGAGAACTGGGAGCCTTGTTATGCTGATGGGCGGGATGTAAATTGCCAACAGCCACTCTGGAGAAGTGTATGGTGTTTCCTGAAACATCTAAAAAACAAAGCAACAGAGCCTAGGGCACTGCCACTTATGGTCCTATACCTTAGGGATATTAAAATCAAAAAGACACAGCCACCCCAATGTTTGGGACGGCTGTGTTTACACGAACTGCATTTACGGTACAAGTTCAATATCGCAGAAAGCAAAAATGGATAAAGAAGTTGTGGTACTTACGTACAATGGAATATCACTCAGCAATGAAATGTATGTCATCAGGCCCGTAGCAGCATAATGAGTGGATTCAGCTACGATGATTCTAAGTGAAATAAGTCACACAGAAAAATAAACATCATAAGATATCACTAATACATGGAATGTAAACTTGGCTACACAGGAACTGAATTACAAAACAGAACAGGGTCTCAAATGTAGAAAACCAACTTATGCTTGCTTAAGGGGAAAGGTGAGTTCGGGTGCTGCATAAAACCAGAGATTGAAATTAGCACACATACCGTTCCATAAGCTAAATATGTAACAGACAAGAGCTACTCCTTGCTCAACGAAATGGACTCAACACCTCATATTAAACACCTAAGAATATACCTTATTAGTAAGAATCTTAAAACCTATGGATTTATATGTGTCCAAAAGAGAATCAAGCGTGTGTGTAGTGGCATAAAGGCAGCAGTGATAGGATTGGTGAGGTTCGGTGAGCAAATGCAGACCCTTTGAAGTCATATTGCATGGTACCCATTCCATGGGTCTCAACTCTCCAGGTTTAAGGGATTCTTCCTTCAGCTAAAACATGCATGTGGAACCCAGAGTATGATCTACTGTGTGATCGGGAAACGTGTTCAAATGTGTCTCAGTTTTCGTCCCCTGGTACTCTGGTGCAACATTCCAGACGCTTTACTAACACTCTCCCCACTTGGAGAGTCAGTGCCTTTAACCTCCTGTTTGGCCCAGTTTGCAATTTCTGCGGAAGATGAACAGGAATAGGGAGAACCAATGAGAGAGTAGCTGGAGGTGTATGGACGGGCAAATTTAACTCTCATTTCCCACCAGGAAGAGGAATTAACCAAAGGCTCAGCGTGCCGTGCCGGAACCACACTAGGGCCTGAAACAATCCTGCGGTGTTGCGGCCAGCTCACAAGAAAGCGAGTTGAAGAAAGGAGCTCAGGGGCACTGTAATTCACAAACCTGCAGAGTTATAAGTGACAGCTATCGTCCAAAAACATACTGAAGTAAGGCTGCCAAGAGGACTTGAATGCGGGGCAGATTTGCAGGAAACCGATTTCAGGAGGTAGACTGGAATTGCATGTAAAGCATAGGAAAAGAGGCAGAACGTCCACAATGATGCACTTGACCAAAAAGTGCATATGTGTTTTTTCCTGAATATATTCAGGAAAAAACGCATACGCCCTTTTTGGCCAACCAAGCAAGCTTGCAAAGGAAATCTGCACTACAATGAAGTCTCACTTCCCCCCGTCAAAAGGGCACTCTGAAAAAAGTGTAAAATCCAGAAAGGCAGGACAGGCCATGGAAAACTGGGAGCCTTGTTATGCTGATTGGCGGGATGTAAATTGCCAACAGCCACTCTGGAGAAGTGTATGGTGTTTCCTGAAACACCTAAGAAACAAAGCAACAGAGCCTATGGCACTTCCACTTATGGTCCTATAGCTTAGGGAAATTAAAATCAAAAAGGCACAGCCACCACAAAGTTTGGGACGGCTCTGTTTACAAGAACCTCGTTTACGGTACAAGTTCAAAATCGCAGAAAGCGAAAAATGGATAAAGAAGTGGTGGTAATTACGTACAATGCAATATCACTCAGCAATGAAATCTATATCATCAGGCCCATAGCAGCATAATGAGTAGATTCAGGTACGATGATTCTAAGTGAAATAAGTCACACAGAAAAAGAAACATCATAAGATATCACTACTACACGGAATGTAAACTTGGCTACACAGGAACTGAATTACAAAACAGAACATGGGCTCAAATGTAGAAAACCAACTTATGCTTGCTTAAGGGGAAAGGTGAGTTGGGGTGCTGCATAAAACCAGAGATTGAAATTAGCACAGATACCGTTCCATAAGCCAAATATGTAATAGACAAGAGCTACTCTTGCTCAGCGAAGTGGACTTAACACTCCATATTAAACGCCTAAGAATATACATGACTAGTAAGAATCTTAAAACCTATGTATTTATATGTCTCTGAAAGAGAATCAAGCGTGTGTACAGCGGCATAAATGCAGCAGTAATATGATTGGTGAGGTTCAGTGAGCAAATGCAGGCCCTTTGAAGTCAAACTGAATGGTACCCATTCCATGGGTCTCAACTGTCTAGGTTTAAGGGATTCTTCCTTCAGCTAAAACATGCATGTGGAACCCAGAGTATGATCCACCGTGTGATCGGGAAACGTGTTCAAATATGTCTCAGTTTTCGTCCCCTGGTAGTCGTGTGCAACATTCCAGACGCTTTAATAACACTCTCCCCATTTGGAGAGTCAGTGCCTTTAACCTCCTGTTTGCCCCAGTTTGCAATTTTTGCGGAAGATGAACAGGAATAGGCAGAACCAATGAGAGACTAGCTGGAGGTGTCTGGACGGGCAAATTTAACTCTCATTTCCCACCAGGAAGAGGAATTAACCAAAGGCTCAGCATGCCGTGCTGGAACCACACTAGGGCCTGAAGCAATCCTGCGGTGTTGCGGCCAGCTCACAAGAAAGCGAGTTGAAGAAAGGAGCTCAGGGCCACTGTCATTCACAAACCTGCAGAGTTATAAATGACAGCTATCGTCCAAAAATATATTAAAGTAAGGCTGCCAAGAGGACTTGAAAGCGGAGCAGAATTGCAGGAAACCGATTTCAGGAGGTAGACTGGAATTGCATTTAAAGCAGAGGAAAAGAGGCAGAACGTCCACAATGATGCACTTGGCCAAAAAGGGCGTATGCGTTTTTTCCTGAATATATTCAGGAAAAAACGCATACGCCCTTTTTGGCCAACCAAGCAAGCTTGCAATGGAAATCTGCACTACAAAGAAGTCTCACTTCCCCCCGGTCAAAAGGGCCATCTGAAAAATGTGTAACATCCAGAGAGGCAGGACAGGCCATGGAGAACTGGGGACCTTGTTATGCTGATGGGCGGGATGTAAATTGCCAACAGCCACTCTGGAGAAGTGTATGGTGTTTCCTGAAACATCTAAAAAACAAAGCAACAGAGCCTAGGGCACTTCCACTTATGGTCCTATAGCTTAAGGAAATTAAAATCAAAAAGACACAGCCACCCCAATGTTTGGGACGTCTCTGTTTACAAGAACCTCGTTTACGGTACAAGTTCAATATCGCAGAAAGCGAAAAATGGATAAAGAAGTTGTGGTACTTACGTACAATGCAATATCACTCAGCAATGAAATCTATGTCATCAGGCCCGTAGCAGCATAATGACTGGATTCAGGTACGATGATTCTAAGTGAAATAAGTCACACAGAAAAAGAAACATCATAAGGTATCACTAATGAAAGGAATGTAAACTTGGCTACACAGGAACTGAATTACAAAACAGAAAACGGTCTCAAATGTAGAAAACAAACTTATGCTTGCTTAAGGGGAAAGGTGAGTTGGGGTGCTGCTTAAAACCAGAGATTGAAATTAGCACAGATACCGTTCCATAAGCCAAATATGTAACAGACAAGAGCTACTCCTTGCTCTACGAAGTGGACACAACACCCCATATTAAACGCCTAAGAATATACCTAACTAGTAAGAATCTTAAAACCTATGGATTTTTATGTCTTCGTAAGAGAATCAAGCGTGTGTACAGCGGCATAAACGCAGCAGTGATAGGTTTGGTGAGGTTCGGTGAGCAAATGCAGACCCTTTGAAGTCATATTGCATGGTACCCATTCCATGGGTCTCAACTCTCCATGTTTAAGGGATTCTTCCTTCAGCTAAAACATGCATGTGGAACCCAGAGTATGATCCACCGTGTGATCGGGAAATGTGTTCAAATGTGTCTCAGTTTTTGTCCCATGGTACTCGGGTGCAACATTCCAGACGCTTTACTAACACTCTCCCCACTTGGAGAGTCAGTGCCTTTAACTTCCTGTTTGGCCCAGTTTGCAATTTCTGCGGAAGATGAACAGGAATAGGGAGAACAAATGAGAGACTAGTTGGAGTTGTCTGGACGGGCAAATTTAACTCTCACTTCCCACCAGGAAGAGGAATTAACCAAAGGCTCAGCGGGCCGTGCTGGAACCAGATTAGAGCCTGAAGCAATCCTGAGGTGTTGCGGCCTGCTCACAAGAAAGCGAGTTGAAGAAAGGAGCTCAGGGGCACTGTAATTCACAAACCTGCATAGTTATAAATGACAGCTATCATCCAAAATTATACTGAAGTAAGGCTGTGAAGAAGACTTGAATGCGGGGCAGAATTGCTGGAAACCGATTTCAGAAGGTACACGGGAGTCACTCTTAAAGCATAGGAGAAGAGATAGAACTTGGAAAATAATGCACTTGGCAAAAAAGGCATATGTGTTTTATCCAGAGCTCTCATAACCGAGGGGAGGAGGCTCCCAGCAGGCTCCAAGTGCCACCAGAGGGCTCATGTCCACAAGGTGAGGTGAGCAAGCCAGGCAGGAGTTACCTCACAGCAGAGGTCCCACCTCACAGAAGGGTGAGAAACCCAGCCAACCTCAGACTCTCCCCAGAGGGCCCACATCACCAAGGGGATGGGAACCAGGCAGGAGTGTCTTCACACCAGTGGGGCCACATCATCAAAAGGTGAGGTACTCAGCACATGTGTCCTCAAACCAGAGGACCCACATCACCAAGGGCCTCGGAGTGAGGCAGGCTGGAGTAGCCTCACAACACTGGGCCCATAGAATAAAAAAGTGAGGAATCCAGCATTTGGAACCTCCCAGCAGGCGGCCCAGAGCACCGAGGCTATGGGATCCAGGCCACAGTGAACTCACAGAAGAGGGCCCATGTCATGAAACTGAGCAACCCAGCCATTGGGACCTCAGAGCAGGAGGCCCACATCCCCATGGGGATATAAATCTGGTAGGAGTGTCCTCGCACCACTGAGAACGTATCAGAAAATTTTGGGAGACCAGCAGTTAAGGCCTGACGCCAGGGGGCCCTCATAACTGAGGGGAGGAGACTCCCAGCAGGTTCCAACTGCCAACAGAGGGCCCACGTCTACAAGGTGGCATGCGCCAGCCAGGCAGTAGTGACCTCACAGCAGAAGGCCTATCTTACAGAAGGGTGAGGAACCGAGGCAGGATGAGACTCTCGCCAGAGGGCTCACAACACCAAGGGGATGGGAACCACTCAGGACTGTCCTCCCACCAGTGGGGCCACATCATCGAAAGGTGAGGAACCCAGCACATGCGGCCTCATATCAGAGGACATACATCACAAAGGGGATGGGAGTGAGGCAGGTAGGAGTAGCCTAAAAACAGAGGGCCCAAAGAATAAAAAAGTGAGGAATCCAGCATTTGGAACCTCCCAGCAGGTGGCCGAGAGCACAGAAGCTATGGGATGCAGGCAGGAGTGAACTACCACCAGAGAGCCCACATCATGAAACTGTGAGCAACCCAGGCGTTGGGACCTCAGAGCAGAAAGCCCACATCCCCATGGGGATGGGAACCTGACAGGAGTGTCCTGGCATCACTGGGCTCACATCAGGAAACGTGGGGAGCCCAGCAGTTAGGGCCTGATGCTAATGGGCCATCATCACCGAGGGCAGGAGGCTCCCAGCAGGTTCCATGTGCCAACAGAGGGCCCACGTCGCCAAGGTGATGTGTGCAAGTCAGGCAGGATTGACCTCACAGCAGAGGACCTACCTCACAGAAGAGTGAGGAACCCAGCCAGGATAAGACTGTCACCAGAAGGCCCACATCACCAAGGGGATGGGAACCAGGCAGGAGTGTCCTCACACCAGTGGGGCCACATCATTGAAAGGTGAGGAACCCAGCACATGTGGCCTCAAACCAGAGGACCCACATCACGAAGGGATTGCGAGTGAGGCAGGCAGGAGGAGCATCACAACACAGGACCCATAGAATACAAAAGTTGAGGAATCGAGCAGTTGGAACCTCACAGCAGGCGGCCAAGAGCACAGAGGCTATGGGATCCAGGCCACAGTAAACTAACACCAGAGAGCCCACATCATGAAATTGTGATCAACCCAGCTGTTGGAACCTCAGAGCAGAAGGCCCACATCCCCATGGAGATGGGAACCTAAGAGGAGTGCCCAAGCATCACTGGGCTCACTAAGAAATGTTGGGGAGCCCAGCAGTTAGGGCCTGACGTCAGAGGGCCTTCTTCACAGAGGTGAGGAGGCTCCCAGCGGGGTCCAAGTGCCACCAGAAGGCTCATGTCAACAAGGCGAGGTGAGCAAGCCAGGCAAGAGTTACCTGATAGTAGAGGGCCCACCTCACAGATGGGTGAGGAACCCAGCCAGGATCAGACTCTCACCAGAGGGCCCACATCACAAAGGGGATGGGAACCAGTCAGGATTATCCTCACACCAGTGGGGCCTCATCATCTTAAGGTGAGGAACCCAGCACATGTGTCCTCAAACCAGAGGACCCACATCACCAAGGGCCTTGGAGTGAGGCAGGCAGGAGTAGCCTCACAACACAGGGCACATAATATAAAAAACGTGAGGATTCCAGCATTTAGACCTTCCAGCAGGCGGCTCAGAACACCGAGGCTATGGGATCCAGGCTGCAGTGAACTCACAGCAGAGGGCCCACATCATAAAACTGTGAGCAACCCAGGCGTTGGGACCTCAGCGCAGAAGGCCCACATCCCCATGGGAATGGGAACCTGGCTGGAGTGTCCTCGCACCACTGGGCGCACATCAGAAAATGTGGGGAGCCCACCATTTAGGGCCTGACGCCAGAGGGCCGTCATCACCGAGAGGAGGAGGCACCCTGCACGCTCCAACTGCCACCAGAGGGCTCACGTCTCCAAGGTGACGTGTGCCAGCCAGGCAGGAGTGACCTCACAGCAGAGGGCCTACCTCACAGAACATTGAGGAACCCAGCCAGGATTAGACTCTCGCCAGAGGGCCCACCTCACCAAGGGGATGGGAACCAGGCAGGAGTGTCCTCACACAAGTGGGGCCACATCATCGAAAGGTGAGGAACGCAGCACATGTGGCCTCAAGCCATAGGACAGTCATCACCAAGGGGCTGGCAGTGAGGCAGGCAGGAGGAGCCTCACAACAGAGGGCACATAGAATAAAAAAGTTGAGGAATCCAGCAGTTGGAACCTCCCAGCAGGCAGCTCAGAGCACCATTGATAAGGGATCCTTGCCAGAGTGAACTCACAGCAGAGGTCCCACATCATGGTACTGTGAGCAAGCCAGCCGTTTTGACCTCAGAGCAGAAGGCCCATATCCCCATGGGGATGGGAACATGGCAAGAGTGTCCTCACTCACTTGGCACACATCAGAAAATGTGGGGAGCCCAGCAGTTATGGCCTAAGGCAAGAGGGCCCTCATCACCGAGGGGAGGAGGATCCCAGCACACTCCAACTGCCACCAGAGGGCCCACATCGCCAAGATGACGTGTGCCAGACAGGCATGATTGACCTCACAGCAGAGGGCCCACCTCACAGAAGGGTGAGGAACCCAGACAGGATCAGACTCTCACCTGAGGGCCCACATCAGCAAGGGGATGGGAACCAGTCAGGACTGTCTTCCCTCCAGTGGGGCCACATCATCCAAAGGTGCGGAACCCAGCACATGTGGCCTCAAATCAGAGGACACATATCACAAAGGGAATGGGAGTGAGGCAGGCAGGAGTAGCCTAAAAACAGAGGGCCCAAAGAATCAGAAAGGTGAGGAATCCAGCAGTTGGAACCTCCCAGCAGGCGGCCCAGAGCACAGAAGCTATGGGATGCAGGCAGGAGTGAACTAACAGCAGAGAGCCCACATCATGAAACTGTGAGAAACCCAGGCATTGGGACCTCAGAGCAGAAGGCCCACATCCCAATGGGGATGTGAACCTGGCTGGAGTGTCCTCGCACCACTGGGTGCACATCACAAAATGTGGGGAGCCCAGCAGTTAGGGCCTGATGCCAGAGGGCCCTCATCACCGAGGGGAGGAGGCTCCCAGCAGGCTCCAAGTGCCACCAGAGGGCTCATGTCCACAAGGCGAGGTGAGCAAGCCAGGCAGGAGTGACCTCACAGCAGACGGCCCACCTCACAGATGGGTGAGGAACCCAGCCAGGATCAGACTCTCAACAGAGGGCCCACATCACCAAGGGGATGTGAACCAGGCAGGAGTCTCCTAAGACCATTGGTCCCACATCATCGAAAGGTGAGGAACCCAGCACATGTGGCCTCAAACCAGACGACACACATCACGAAGGGGCTGGGAGTGAGGCAGGCAGGAGGATCCTCACAACAGAGGGCCCAAAAAATTGAAAAAGTGAGGAATCCAGCAGTTGGAACCTCTCAGCAGGCGGCCAAGAGCACAGAGGCTATGGGATCCAGGCCTCTGTGAACTAACACCAGAGAGCCCACATCATGAAAATGTGAACAACCCAGCCGTTCGGACCTCAGAGCAGAAGGCCCACATCCCCATGGAGATGGGATCCTAAGAGGAGTGCCCAAGCATCATTGGGCTCACTAAGAAAAGTTGGTGAGCCCAGCAGTTAGGGCCTGACGCAAGAGGGCCCTCATCACCGGGGGGAGGAGATTCCCAGCACGTTCCAACTGCCACCACATGGCTGACTTCACCAAGGCAATGTGTGCCAGCCATGCAGGAGTGACCTATCAGCAGAGGGTCTACCTCAGAGAAGGTGAGGAACACAGCCAGGAACAGACTCTCACCAGGGGGTCCACATAGCCACGTGGATGAGAACCAGGCAGGAGTGTCCTCACACTAGTGGGGCCACATCATCGAAAGGTGAGGAACCCAGCAAAGGTGGCCACAAACCAGAGGACCCACATCATCAAGGGGTTGAGAGTGAAGTAGCTGTCTGGAAGGGCATATTTAACTCTCATTTCCCACCAGGAGGAGGAATTAACCAAAGGCTCAGCTTGCCGTGCCGGAACCACACTGGGCCCTGAAGCAATCCTGCGGTGTTGCGGCCAGCTCACAAGAAAGCGAGTTGAAGAAAGGAGCTCAGGGGCCCTGTAATTCACAAACCTGCAGAGTTATAAATGACAGCTATCGTCCAAAAATATATTGAAGTAAGCCTGCCAAGAGGACTTGAAAGTGGGGCAGAATTGCAGGAAACCGATTACAGGAGGTAGACTGGAATTGCATGTAAAGCATAGGAAAAGAGGCAGAACGTCCACAATGATGCACTTGGCCAAAAAGGGCCTATGCGTTTTTTCCTGAATATATTCAGGAAAAAACGCATACGCCCTTTTTGGCCAACCAAGCAAGCTTGCAAAGGAAATCTGCACTACAATGAAGTCTCACTGCCCCCTGTTCAAAAGGGCCATCTGAAAAAAGTGTAAAATCCAGAAAGGCAGGACAGGCCATGGAGAAATGGGAGCCCTGTTATGCTGATGGGCGGGATGTAAATTGCCAACAGCCACTCTGGAGAAGTGTATGCTGTTTCCTGAAACATCTAAAAAACAAAGCAACAGAGCCTAGGGCACTTCCACTTATGGTCCTATAGCTTAGGGAAATTAAAATCAAAAAGACACAGCCACCCCAAAGTTTGGGACGGCTCTGTTTACAAGAACCTCGTTTACGGTACAAGTTCAATATCGCAGAAAGCGAAAAATGGATAAAGAAGTTGTGGTACTTACGTACAATGCAATATCACTCAGCAATGAAATCTATGTCATCAGGCCCATAGCAGCATAATGAGTGGATTCAGATACGATGATTCTAAGTGAAATAAGTCACACAGAAAAAGAAACATCATGAGATATCACTAATACACGGAATGTAAACTTGGCTACACAGGAACTGAATTACAAAACAGAACAGGGTCTCAAATGCAGAAAACCAACTTATGCTTGCTAAAGGGGAAAGGTGAGTTGGGGTGCTGCATAAAACCAGAGATTGAAATGAGCACAGATACGGTTCCATAAGCCAAATATGTAATAGACAAGAGCTACTCCTTGCTCAACGAAGTGGACTCAACACCCCATATTAAACGCCTAAGAATATACCTGACTACTAAGAATCTTAAAACCTATGGATTTATATGCCTCCGACAGACAATGAAGCGTGTACAGCGGCATAAACGCAGCAGTGATAGGATTGGTGAGGTTCGGTGAGCAAATGCAGACCCTTTGAAGTCATATTGCATGGTACCCATTCCAGGGGTCTAAACTCTCCAGGTTTAAGGGATTCTTCCTTCAGCAAAAACATGCATGTGGAACCCAGAGTATGATCCACCGTGTGATCGGGAAACGTGTTCAAATGTGTCTCAGTTTTCGTCCCCTGGCACTCGGGTGCAACATTCCAGACGCTTTACTAACACTCTCCCCACTTGGAGAGTCAGTGCATTTAACCTCCTGTTTGGCCCAGTTTGCAATGTCTGTGGAAAATGAACAGGAATAGGGAGAACCAATGACAGACTAGCTGGAGGTGTCTGGACGGGCAAATTTAACTCTCATTTCCCAACAGGAAGAGGAATTAACCAAAGGCTCAGCGTGCCGTGTCAGAACCACTCGAGGGCCTGAAGTAATCCTGTGGTGTTGCGGCCAGCTCACAAGAAACTGAGTTGAAGAAAGGAGCTCAGGGGCACTGTAAATCACAAACCTGCAGAGTTACAAATGACAGCTATCGTCCAGAAATATATTGAAGTAAGGCTGCCAAGAGGACTTGAAAGTGGGGCAGAATTGCAGGAAACCGATTACAGGAGGTAGACTGGAATTGCATGTAAAGCATAGGAAAAGAGGCAGAACGTCCACAATGATGCACTTGGCCAAAAAGTGCGTATGCGTTTTTTCCTGAATATATTCAGGAAAAAACGCATACGCCCTTTTTGGCCAACCAAGCAAGCTTGCAAAGGAAATCTGCACTACAATGACGTCTCACTGCCCCCTGTTCAAAAGGGCCATCTGAAAAAAGTGTAAAATCCAGAAAGGCAGGACAGGCCATGGAGAAATGTGAGCACTGTTATGCTGATGTGCGGGATGTAAATTGCCAACAGCCACTCTGGAGAAGTGTATGCTGTTTCCTGAAACATCTAAAAAACAAAGCAACAGAGCCTAGGGCACTTCCACTTATGGTCCTATACCTTAGGGATATTAAAATCAAAAAGACACAGCCACCCCAAAGTTTGGGACGGCTCTGTTTACAAGAACCTCGTTTACGGTACAAGTTCAATGTCGCAGAAAGCGAAAAATGGATAAAGAAGTTGTGATACTTACGTACAATGTAATATCACTCAGCAATGAAATCTATGTTATCAGGCCCATAGCAGCATAATGAGTGGATTCAGGTATGATTATTCTAAGCGAAATAAGTCACACAGAAAAAGAAACATCATAAGATATCACTAATACACGGAATGTAAACTTGGCTACACAGGAACTGAATTACAAAACAGAATAGGGTCTCAAATGTAGAAAACCAACTTATGCTTGCTTAAGGGGAAAGGTGAGTTGGGGTGCTGCATAAAACCAGAGATTGAAATTAGCACAGATACCGTTCCATAAGCCACATATGTAATAGACAAGAGCTACTCCTTGCTCAACAAAGTGGACTCAACACCCCATATTAAACTCCTAAGAATATACCTGACTAGTAAGAATCTTAAAACCTATGGATCTATATGTCTCCGAAAGAGAATCAAGCGTGTGTACAGTGGCATAAACGCAGCAGTGATAGGATTGGTGAGGTTCGGTGAGCAAATGCAGACCCTTTGAAGTCATATTGCATGGTACCCATTCCATGGGTCTCAACCGTCCAGGTTTAAGGGATTCTTCTTTCAGCTAAAACATGCATGTGGAACCCAGAGTATGATCCACCGTGTGATCGGGAAATGTGTTCAAATGTGTCTCAGTTTTTGTCCCATGGTACTCGGGTGCAACATTCCAGACGCTTTACTAACACTCTCCCCACTTGGAGAGTCAGTGCCTTTAACTTCCTGTTTGGCCCAGTTTGCAATTTCTGCGGAAGATGAACAGGAATAGGGAGAACAAATGAGAGACTAGTTGGAGTTGTCTGGACGGGCAAATTTAACTCTCACTTCCCACCAGGAGGAGGAATTAACCAAAGGCTCAGCTTGCCGTGCCGAAACCACACTGGGGCCTGAAGCAATCCTCCAGTGTTGCGGCCAGCTCACAAGAAAGCGAGTTGAAGAAAGGGGCACTGTAATTCACAAACCTGCAGAGTTATAAATGACAGCTATCGTCCAAAAATATATTGAAGTAAGGCTGCCAAGAGGACTTGAAAGCGGGGCAGAATTGCAGGAAACCGATTTCAGGAGGTAGACTGGAATTGCATGTAAAGCATAGGAAAAGCGGCAGAACGTCCACAATGATGCACTTGGCCAAAAAGGGCATATGCGTTTTTTCCTGAATATATTCAGGAAAAAACGCATATGCCCTTTTTGGCCAACCAAGCAAGCCTGCAACGGAAATCTGCACTACAATGAAGTCTCACTGCCCCCCGGTCAAAAGGGCCATCTGAAAAAAGTGTAAAATCCAGAAAGGCAGGACAGGCCATGGAGAACTGGGAGCCTTGTTATGCTGATGGGCGGGATGTAAATTGCCAGCAGCCACTCTGGAGAAGTGTATCGTGTTTCCTGAAACATCCAAAAAACAAAGCAACAGAGCCTAGGGCACTTCCACTTATGGTCCTATAGCTTAGGGAAATTAAAATCAAAAAGACACAGCCACCCCAAAGTTTGGGACGGCTCTGTTTACAAGAACCTCGTTTACGGTACAAGTTCAATATCACAGAAAGCGAAAAATGGATACAGAAGTTGTGTTACTTATGCACAATGCAATATCACTCAGCAATGAAATCTATGTCATCAGGCCCGTAGCAGCATAATGAGTGGATTCAGGTACGATAATTATAAGTGAAATAAGTCACACAGAAAAAGAAACATCATGAGACATCACTAATGCACGGAATGTAAACATGGCTACAGAGGAACTGAATTACAAATCAGAACAGGATCTCAAATGTAGAAAACCAACTTATGCTTGCTTAAGAGGAAAGGTGAGTTGGGGTGCTGCATAAAACCAGAGATTGAAATTAGCAGATACCGTTCCATAAGCCAAATATGTAACAGACTACAGCTACTCCTGCTCAACGAAGTGGACTCAACACCCCATATTAAACGCCTAAAAATATACCTGACTAGTAACAATCTTAAAACGTATGGCTTTATATGTCTCCGAAAGAGAATCAAGCGTGTGTACAGTGGCATAAACGCAGCAGTGATAGGATTGGTGAGGTTCGGTGAGCAAATGCAGACCCTTTGAAGTCATATTGCATGGTACCCATTCCATGGGTCTCAACTCTCCAGGTTTAAGGGATTCTTCCTTCAGCTAAAACATGCATGCGGAACCCAGAGTATGATCCACCGAGTGATCAGGACATGTGTTCAAATGTGTCTCAGTTTTCGTCCCCTGTTACTTGGGTGTAACATTCCAGACGCTTTACTAACACTCTCCGCACTTGGAGAGTCTATGCCTTTAACCTCCTGTTTGGCCCAGTTTGCAATTTCTGTGGAAAATGAACAGGAATAGGGAGAACCAGTGAGAGACTAGCTGGAGGTGTCTGGATGGGCAAATTTAACTCTCATTTCCCACCAGGAAGAGGAATTAACCAAAGGCTCAGCGTGCCGTGCCAGAACCACACTAGGGCCTGAAGCAATCCTGTGGTGTTGCGGCCAGCTCACAAGAAAGCGAGTTGAAGAAAGGAGATCAGGGGCACTGTAATTCACAAACCTGCAGAGTTATAAATGACAGCTATCGTCCAAAATTATATTGAAGTAAGGCTGTCAAGAGGACTTGAAAGCGGGGCAGAATTGCAGGAAACCGATTTCAGGAGGTAGACAGGAATTGCATGTAAAGCATAGGAAAAGAGGCAGAACGTCCACAATGATGCACTTGGCCAAAAAGGGCGTATGCGTTTTTTCCTGAATATATTCCTGAAAAAACGCATACACACTTTTTGACCAACCAAGCAAGCTTGCAAAGGAAATCTGCACTACAATGAAGTCTCACTGCTCCCCGGTCATAAGGGCCATCTGAAAAAAGTGTAAAATCCAGAAAGGCAGGACAGGCCATGGAGAACTGGGAGCCTTGTTATGCTGATGGGCGGGATGTAAATTGCCAACAGCCACTCTGGAGAAGTGTATGGTGTTTCCTGAAACATCTACAAAACAAAGCAACAGAGCCTAGGGAACTTCCACTTATGGTCCTATAGCTTAGGGAAATTAAAATCAAAAAGACACACCACCCCACAGTTTGGGCCGGCTCTGTTTACAAGAACCTCGTTTACGGTACAAGTTCTATATCGCAGAAAGCGAAAAATGGATAAAGAAGTTGTGGTACTTACGTACAATGCAATATCACTCAGCAATGAAATCTATGTCATCAGGCCCGTAGCAGCATAATGAGTGGATTCAGGTACGATGATTCTAAGTGAAATAAGTCACAGAGAAAAAGAAACATCATAAGATATCACTAATACACGGAATGTAAACTTGGCTACACAGGAACTGAATTACAAAACAGAACAGGGTCTCAAATGTAGAAAACCAACTTATGCTTGCTGAAGGGGAAAGGTGAGTTGGGGTGCTGCATAAAACCAGAGATTGAAATTAGCACAGATACCGTTCCATAAGCCAAATATGTAATAGACCAGAGCTACTCCTTGCTCAATGAAGTGGACACCACACCCCATATTAAACGCCTAAGAATATACCTTCCTAGTAAGAATCTTAAAACCTATGGATTTCTATGTCTCCAAAAGAGAATCAAACGTGTGTACAGCGGCATAAACGCAGCAGTGATAGGATTGGTGAGGTTCAGTGAGCAAATGCAGACCCTTTGAAGTCATATTGCATGGTACCCATTCCATGGGTCTCAACTCTCCAGGTTTAAGGGATTCTTCCTTCAGCTAAAACATGCATGTGGAACCCAGAGTATGATCCACCGTGTGATCGGGAAACGTGTTCAAATGTGTCTCAGTTTTCATCCCCTGGTACTCGGGTGCAAACTTCCAGACGTTTTACTAACACTCTGCCCACTTGGAGAGTCAGTGTCTTTAACCTCCTGTATGGCCCAGTTTGCAATTTCTGCGGAAGATGAACAGGAATAGGGAGAACCAATGAGAGACTAGCTGTAGGTGTCTGGATGGGCAAATTTAACTCTCATTTCCCACCAGGAAGAGGAATTAACCAAACGCTCAGCGTGTCATGTCGGAACCACACTAGGGTCTGAAGCAATCCTACGGCGTTGCGGCCAGCTCACAAGAAAGCGAGTTGAAGAAAGGAGCTCAGGGGCACTGTAATTCACAAACCTGCAGAGTTATAAATGACAGCTATCGTCCAAAAATATATTGAAGTAAGGCTGCCAAGAGGACTTGAATGCGGGGCAGAATTGCTGGAAACCGATTTCAGAAGGTACACGGGAGTCGCTCTTAAAGCATAGGAAAAGAGACAGAACTTGGAAAATAATGCACTTGGCAAAAAAGGGCATATGTGTTTTATCCACAGCTCTCATAACTGAGGGGAGGAGATTCCCAGCAGGCTCCAGCTGCCACCAGAGAGCCAACGTCGCCAAGGCGATGTGTGCCAGCCCGGCTGGAGTGACCTCACAGCAGAGGGCCCACCTCACAGAAGGGTGAGGAACACAGCCAGGATCAGACTCTCACCAGAGGGCCCACATCACCAAGGGGATGGGAACCAGTCAGGAGTGTCTTCACACCAGTGGGGCCACATCATCGAAAGGTGAGGATCTCAGCACATGTGTCCTCAAACCAGAGGAACCACATCATCAAGGGGTTCGGAATGACGCTGGCAGGACCGGCCTCAAAACACAGGGTCCATAGAATATAAAAGTTGAGGAATCCAGCAGTTGGAACCTCCCAGCAGGTGGCCCAGAGCACCGAGGCTATGGGATCCAGGCCACAGTGAACTCACAGAAGAGGGCCCACATCATGAACCTGTGAGCAGCCCAGCCGTTGGGACCTCAGAACAGAAGGCCCACATTCCCATTGGGATGGGAACCTGGCAGGAGTGGCTTCGCACCACTTAGCACATATCAGAAAACGTTAGGAGCCAAGCAGTTAGAGCCTGACGCCAGGGGGCCCTCATAACTGAGGGGAGGAGACTCCCAGCAGGTTCCAACTGCCAACAGAGGGCCCACGTCTACAAGGTGGCATGCGCCAGCCAGGCAGTAGTGACCTCACAGCAGAGGGCCTATCTCACAGAAGGGTGAGGAACCGAGGCAGGATGAGACTCTCACCAGAGGGCCCACAACACCAAGGGGATGGGAACAGGTCAGGACTGTCCTCCCACCCGTGGGGCCACATCATCGAAAGGTGAGGAACCCAGCACATGCGGCCTCATATCAGAGGACATACATCACAAAGGGGATGGGAGCGAGGCAGGTAGGAGTAGCCTAAAAACAGAGGGCCCAAAGAATACAAAACTTGAGGAATCCAGCATTTGGAACCTCCCAGCAGGCAGCCGAGAGCACAGAAGCTATGGGATGCAGGCAGGAGTGAACTAACACCAGAGAGCCCACATCATGAAACTGTGAGCAACCCAGGCGTTGGGACCTCAGAGCAGAAAGCCCACATCCCCATGGGAATGGGAACCTGACAGGAGTGTCCTGGCATCACTGGGCTCACATCAGAAAACGTGGGGAGCCCAGCAGTTAGGGCCTGATGCTAGAGGGCCCTCATCACCGAGGGCAGGAGGCTCCCAGCAGGTTCCATGTGCCAAGAGAGGGCCCACGTTGCCAAGGTGATGTGTGCAAGTCAGGCAGGATTGACGTCACAGCAGAGGGCCTACCTCACAGAAGAGTGAGGAACCCAGCCAGGATAAGACTGTCACCAGAAGGCCCACATCACCAAGGGGATGGGAACCAGGCAGGAGTGTCCTCACACCAGTGGGGCCACATCATTGAAAGTTGCGGAACCCAGCACATGTGGCCTCAAACCAGAAGACCCACATCACGAAGGGGTTGCGAGTGAGGCAGGCAGGAGGAGCATCACAACAGAGGACCCATAGAATACAAAAGTTGAGGAATCGAGCAGTTGGAACCTCCCAGCAGGCGGCCAAGAGCACAGAGGCTATGGGATCCAGGCCACAGTGAACTAACACCAGAGAGCCCACATCATGAAATTGTGATCAACCCAGCCATTGGAACATCAGAGCAGAAGGCCCATATCCCCATGGAGATGGGAACCTAAGAGGAGTGCCCGAGCATCACTGGGCTCACTAAGAAAAGTTGGGGAGCCCAGCAGTTAGGGCCTGACGTCAGAGGGCCCTCATCACAGAGGTGAGGAGGCTCCCAGCAGGGTCCAAGTGCCACCAGAGGGCTCATGTCAACAAGGCGAGGTGAGCAAGCCAGGCAAGAGTTACCTGATAGTAGAGGGCCCACCTCACAGATGGGTGAGGAACCCAGCCAGGATCAGACTCTCACCAGAGGGCCCACATCACAAAGGGGGTGGGAACCAGTCAGGATTATCCTCACACCAGTGGGGCCTCATCATCTTAAGGTGAGGAACCCAGCACATGTGTCCTCAAACCAGAGGACCCACATCACCAAGGGCCTTGGAGTGAGACAGGCAGGAGTAGCCTCACAACACAGGGCACATAATATAAAAATCGTGAGGATTCTAGCATTTAGACCTTCCAGCAGGCGGCCCAGAACACCGAGGCTATGGGATCCAGGCCACAGTGAACTCACAGCAGAGGGCCCACATCATAAAACTGTGAGCAACCCTGGCGTTGGGACCACAGCACAGAAGGCCCACATCCCCATGTGAATGGGAACTTGGCTGGAGTGTCCTCGCACCACTGGGCACACATCAGAAAATATAGGGAGCCCACCATTTAGGGCCTGACGCCAGAGGGCCGTCATCACCAAGAGGAGGAGGCACCCTGCACACTCCAACTGCCACCAGAGGGCTCACGTCTCCAAGGTGACGTGTGCCAGCCAGGCAGGAGTGACCTCACAGCAGAGGGCCTACCTCACAGAACATTGAGGAACCCAGCCAGGATTAGACTCTCGCCAGAGGGCCCACCTCACCAAGGGGATGGGAACCAGGCAGGAGTGTCCTCACACGAGTGGGGCCACATCATCGAAAGGTGAGGAACGCAGCACATGTGGCCTCAAGCCATAGGACAGTCATCACCAAGGGGCTGGCAGTGAGGCAGGCAGGAGGAGCCTCACAACAGAGGGCACATAGAATAAAAAAGTTGAGGAATCCAGCAGTTGGAACCTCCCAGCAGGCGGCTCAGAGCACCGATGATAAGGGATCCTTGCCAGAGTGAACTCACAGCAGAGGGCCCACATCATGGTACTGTGAGCAAGCCAGCCGTTTTGACCTCAGAGCAGAAGGCCCATATCCCCATGGGGATGGGAACATGGCAAGAGTGTCCTCGCTCACTTGGCGCACATCAGAAAATGTGGGGAGCCCAGCAGTTATGGCTTAAGGCAAGAGGGTCCTCATCACCGAGGGGAGGAGGATCCCAGCACACTCCAACTGCCACCAGAGGGCCCACGTCGCCAAGGTGACGTGTGCCAGACAGGCATGATTGACCTCACAGCAGAGGGCCCACCTCACAGAAGGGTGAGGAACCCAGCCAGGATCAGACTCTCACCTGAGGGCCCACATCAGCAAGGGGATGGGAACCAGTCAGGACTGTCTTCCCTCCAGTGGGGCCACATCATCGAAAGGTGCGGAACCCAGCACATGTGGCCTCAAATCAGAGGACACATATCACTAAGGGAATGGGAGTGAGGCAGGCAGGAGTAGCCTAAAAACAGAGGGCCCAAAGAATAAGAAAGGTGAGGAATCCAGCAGTTGGAACCTCCCAGCAGGCGGCCGAGAGCATAGAAGCTATGGGATGCAGGCAGGAGTGAACTAACAGCAGAGAGCCCACATCATGAAACTGTGAGCAACCCAGGCGTTGGGACCTCAGAGCAGAAGGCCCACATCCCAATGGGGATGTGAACATGGCTGGAGTGTCCTCGCACCACTGGGCGCACATCACAAAATGTGGGGAGCCCAGCAGTTAGGGCCTGACGTCAGAGGGCCCTCATCACCTAGGGGAGGAGGCTCCCAGCAGGCTCCAAGTGCCACCCAAGGGCTCATGTCCACAAGGCGAGGTGAGCAAGCCAGGCAGGTGTGACCTCACAGCAGACGGCCCACCTCACAGATGGGTGAGGAACCCAGCCAGGATCAGACTCTCGACAGAGGGCCCACATCACCAAGGGGATGTGAACCAGGCAGGAGTCTCCTAAGACCATTGGTCCCACATCATCGAAAGGTGCGGAACCCAGCACATGTAGCCTCAAACCAGACGACACACATCACGAAGGGGCTGGGAGTGAGGCAGGCAGGAGGATCCTCACAACAGAGGGCCCCAAAAATTAAAAAAGTGAGGAATCCAGCAGTTGGAACCTCCCAGCAGTCAGCCAAGTGCACAGAGGCTATGGGATCCAGGCCTCTGTGAACTAACACCAGAGAGCCCACATCATGAAAATGTGAACAACCCAGCCGTTGGGACCTCAGAGCAGAAGGCCCACATCCCCATGGAGATGGGATCCTAAGAGGAGTGCCAAAGCATCACTGGGCTCACTAAGAAAAGTTGGTGAGCCCAGCAGTTAGGGCCTGACCCAAGAGGGCCCTCATCACCGTGGGGAGCAGATTCCCAGCACGCTCCAACTGCCACCACACGGCTGACTTCACCAAGTCAATGTGTGCCAGCCATGCAGGAGTGACCTATCAGCAGAGGGTCTCCCTCACAGAAGGGTGAGGAACACAGCCAGGAACAGACTCTCACCAGGGGGTCCACATAACCACGTGGATGAGAACCAGGCAGGAGTGTCCTCACACTAGTGGGGCCACATCATCGAAAGGTGAGGAACCCAGCAAAGGTGGCCACAAACCAGAGGACCCACATCACCAAGGGGCTGAGAGTGAGGTAGGTGTCTGGACGGGCATATTTAACACTCATTTCACACCAGGAAGAGGAATTAAACAAAGTCTCATCGTGCCATGCCGGAACCACACTAGGGCTTGAACCAATCCTGCGGTGTTGCGGCCAGCTCACAAGAAAGCGAGTTGAAGAAAGGAGCTCAGGGACACTGTAATTCACAAACCTGCAGAGTTATAAATGACAGCTATCCTCCAACAATATATTCAAGTAAGGCTGCCAAGAGGACTTGAAAGCGGGGCAGAATTGCAGGAAACCGATTTCAGGAGGTAGACTGGAATTGCATGTAAAGCATAGGAAAAGAGGCAGAACGTCCACAATGAAGCACTTGGCCAAAAAGGGCGTATGCATTTTTTCCTGAATATATTCAGGAAAAAACGCATACGCTCTTTTTGGCCAACCAAGCAAGTTTGCAAAGGAAATCTGCATTAAAATGAAGTCTCACTGCCCCACGGTCAAAAGGGCCATCTGAAAAAAGTGTAAAATCCAGAAAGACAGGACAGGCCATGGAGAACTGGGAGCATTGTTATGCTGCTGGGCAGGATGTAAATTGCCAACAGCCACTCTGGAGAAGTGTATGGTGTTTCCTGAAACATCTACAAAACAAAGCAACAGAGCCTAGGGCACTTCCACTTATGGTCCTATAGCTTAGGGAAATTAAAATCAAAAAGACACAGCCACCCCAGAGTTTGGGACGGCTCTGTTTACAAGAACCTCGTTTACGGTACAAGTTCAATATCGCAGAAAGCGAAAAATGGATAAGGATGTTGTGGTACTTACGTACAATGCAATATCACTCAGCAATGAAATCTATGTCATCAGGCCCGTAGCAGCATAATGAGTGGATTCAGGTACGATGATTCTAAGTGAAATAAGTCACACAGAAAAAGAAACATCATAAGATATCACTAATACACAGAATGTAAACTTGGCTACACAGGAACTGAATTACAAAACAGAACAGGGTCTCAAATGTAGAAAACCAACTTATGCTTGCTTAAGGGGAAAGGTGAGTTGGGGTGCTGCATAAAACCAGAGATTGAAATTAGCACAGATACCATTCCATAAGCCAAATATGTAATAGACAAGAGCTACTCCTTGCTCAACGAAGTGGACTCAACACCCCATATTAAACACGTAAGAATACACCTGACTAGTAAGAATATTAAAACCTATGGATTTATATGTCTCTGAAAGAGAATCAAGCGTGTGTACAGCGGCATAAATGCAGCAGTGATAGGATTGGTGAGGATCGGTGAGCAAATGCAGACCCTTTCAAGTCATATTTCGTGGTACCCATTCCATGAGTCTCAAATCTCCAATTTTAAGGGATTCTTCTTTCAGCTAAAACATGCATGTGGAACCCAGAGTATGATCCACCGTGTGATCGGGAAACGTGTTCAAATGTGTCTCAGTTTTCGTCCCCTGGTACTCGGGTGCAACATTCCAGACGCTTTACTAACACTCTCCCCACTTGGAGAGTCAGTGCCTTTAACCTCCTGTTTGGCCCAGTTTGCCATTTCTGCGTAAGATGAACAGCAATAGGGAGAATCAATGAGAGACTAGCTGGAGGTGTCTGGACGGGCAAATTTAACTCTCATTTCCCACCCGGAAGAGGAATTAACCAAAGGCTCAGCGTGCCATGCCGGAACCACACTAGGGCCTGAAGCAATCCTGCGGTGTTGCGGCCAGCTCACAAGAAAGCGCGTTGAAGAAAGGAGCTCAGGGGCACTGTCATTCACAAACCTGCAGAGTTATAAATGACAGCTATCATCCAAAAATATATTGAAGTAACGCTGCCAAGAGGACTTGAATGCGGGGCAGAATTGCAGGAAACCGATTTCAGGAGATAGACTGGAATTGCATTTAAAGCATAGGAAAAGAGGCAGAACGTCCACAATGACGCACTTGGCCAAAAAGTGCGTATGCGTTTTTTCCTGAATATATTCAGAAAAAACTCATACGCCCTTTTTGGCCAACCAAGCAAGCTTGCAAAGGAAATCTGCACTACAATGAAGTCTCACTGCCCCCCAGTCAAAAGGGCCATCTGAAAAAAGTGTAAAATCCAGAAAGGCAGGACAGGCCATGGAGAACTGGGAGCCTTGTTATGCTGATGGGCGGGATGTAAACTGCCAACAGCCACTCTGGGGAAGTGTATGGTGTTTCCTGAAACAGCTAAAAAAGAAAGCAACAGAGCCTAGGGCACTTCCACTTATGGTCCTAGGGCTTAGGGAAATTAAAATCAAAAAGACACAGCCACCCCAAAGTTTGGGACGGCTCTGTTTACAAGAACCTCGTTTACGGTACAAGTTCAATATCGCAGAAAGCGAAAAATGGATAAAGAATTTGTGGTACTTACGTACAATGCAATATCACGCAGCAATGAAATCTATGTCATCAGGCCCGTAGCAGCATAATGAGTGGATTCAGCTACGATGATTCTAAGTGAAATAAGTCACACACAAAAAGAAACATCATAAGATATCACTAATACACAGAATGTAAACTTGGCTACACAGGAACTGAATTACAAAACAGAACAGGGTCTCAAATGTAGAAAACCAACTTATGCTTGCTTAAGGGGAAAGGTGAGTTGGGGTGCTGCATAAAACCAGAGATTGAAATTAGCACAGATACCGCTCCATAAGCCAAATATGTAATAGACAAGAGCTACTCCTTGCTCAACGAAGTGGACACAACACCCCATATTAAACGCCTAAAAATATACCTGACTAGTAAGAATCTTAAAACCTATGGATTTATATGTCTCCGAAAGAGAATCAAGCGTGTGTACAGCGGCATAAACACAGCAGTGGTAGGATTGGTGAGGTTCGGTGAGCAAATGCAGACCGTTTGAAGTTATATTGCATGGTACCCATTCCATGGGTCTCAACTCTCCATGTTTAAGGGATTCTTCCTTCAGCTAAAACATGCATGTGGAACCCAGAGTATGATCCACTGTGTGATCGGGAAACGTGTTCAAATGTGTCTCAGTTTTCGTCCCCTGGTACTCGGGTGCAACATTCCAGACGCTTTACTAACACTCTCCCCACTTGGAGAGTCAGTGCCTTTAACCTCCTGTTTGGCCCAGTTTGCAATTTCTGCGGAAGAAGAACAGGAATAGGGAGAACAAATGTGAGACTAGCTGGAGGTGTCTGGACGGGCAAAATTAACTCTCATTTCCCACCAGGAAGAGCAATTAACCAAAAGCTCAGCATGTCTTGCCGGAACCAGATTAGAGCCTGAAGCAATCCTGCAGTGTTGCAGCCAGCTGACAAGAAAACGAGTTGAAGAACGGAGCTCAGGGGCACTGTAATTCACAAACCTGCAGAGTTACAAATGACAGCTATCGTCCAAAAGTATATTGAAGTAAGGCTGCTAAGAGGACTTGAATGCGGGGCAGAATTGCTGGAAACCGATTTCAGAAGGTACATGGGAGTCGCTCTGAAAGCATAGGAAAAGAGACAGAACTTGGAAAATAATGCACTTGGCAAAAAAGGGCATATGTGTTTTATCCAGAGCTCTCATAACCGAGGGAAGGAGATTCCCAGCAGGCTCCAACTGCCACCTGATGTCTCACGTTGCCAAGGCAACGTGAGCAAGCCAGGCAGGAGTTACCTCACAGCCGAGGTCCCACCTCACAGAAGGGTGAGAAACCCAGCCAACATCAGACTCTCACCAGAGGGCCCACATCACCAAGGGAATGGGAACCAGGTAGGAGTGTCCTCGCAGGAGCGTCCTCACATGAGTAGGGCCACATTATCTAAAGGTGAGGAACCCAGAACATGTGGCTTCAAACCATAGGACACCCATCACCAAAGGGCTGGGAGTGAGGCAGGCAGGAGGAGCCTCACAACAGAGGGCCCAAAAATAAGAAAGGTGAGGAATCCAGCAGTTGGAACCTCCCAGAAGGCGGCCCAGAGCACAGAGGCTAGGGGATCCAGGCCAGAGTGAGCTAACACCAGACAGCCCACATCATGAAACTGTGAGCAACCCAGACATTGGGACCTCAGAGCAGAAGGCCCACATCTCCATGGTGATGGGAACATGACAGGAGTGTCCTGGCATCACTGGGCTCACATCAGAAAACGTGGGGTGCTCAGAAGTGAGGACCTGACGCTAGAGGGCACTCATCACCGAGGGGAGGAGGCTCCCAGCAGGCTCCAGCTGCCACTAGAGGGCCAACGTCGCCAAGGCGATGTGTGCCAGCCCGGCAGGAGTGACCTCACAGCAGAGGGCCCACCTCACAGAAGGGTGAGGAACACAGCCAGGATCAGACTCGCACCAGAGGGCCCACATCACCAAGGGGATGGGAACCAGGCAGGAGTGTCCCCACACCAGTGGGACAACATCATCGAAAGGTGAGGATCCCAGCACATGTAGCCTCAAACCAGAGGAACCACATCACCAAGGGGTTCAGAATGAGGCTGGCAGGACCGGCCTCACAACACAGGGTCCATAGAATATAAAAGTTGAGGAATCCAGCAGTTGGAACCTCCCAGCAAGCGACCCAGAGCACCGAGGCTATGGGATCCAGGCCGCAGTGAACTCACAGCAGAGGGCCCACATCATGAACCTGTGAGCAGCCCAGCCATTGGGACCTCAGAACATAAGGCCCACATCCCCATTGGGATGGGAACCTGGCAGGAGTGGCCTCGCACCACTTAGCACATACCAGAAAATGTTAGGAGCCCAGCAGTTAAGGCCTGACGCAAGGGGGCCCTCATAACTGAGGGGAGGAGACTCCCAGCAGGTTCCAACTGCCAACAGAGGGCCCACGTCTACAAGGTGGCATGCGCCAGCCAGGCAGTAGTGACCTCACAGCAGAGGGCCTATCTCACAGAAGGGTGAGGAACCGAGGCAGGATGAGACTCTCACCAGAGGGCCCACAACACCAAGGGGATGGGAACAGGTCAGGACTGTCCTCCCACCCGTGGGGCCACATCATCGAAAGGTGAGGAACCCAGCACATGCGGCCTCATATCAGAGGACATACATCACAAAGGGGATGGGAGCGAGGCAGGTAGGAGTAGCCTAAAAACAGAGGGCCCAAAGAATACAAAACTTGAGGAATCCAGCATTTGGAACCTCCCAGCAGGCAGCCGAGAGCACAGAAGCTATGGGATGCAGGCAGGAGTGAACTAACACCAGAGAGCCCACATCATGAAACTGTGAGCAACCCAGGCGTTGGGACCTCAGAGCAGAAAGCCCACATCCCCATGGGAATGGGAACCTGACAGGAGTGTCCTGGCATCACTGGGCTCACATCAGAAAACGTGGGGAGCCCAGCAGTTAGGGCCTGATGCTAGAGGGCCGTCATCACCGAGGGCAGGAGTCTCCCAGCAGGTTCCATGTGCCAACAGAGGGCCCATGTCGCCAAGGTGATGTGTGCAAGTCAGGCAGGATTGACCTCACAGCAGAGGGCCCACCTCACAGAAGGGTGAGGAACACAGCCAGGATCAGACTCGCACCAGAGGGCCCACATCACCAAGGGGATGGGAACCAGGCAGGAGTGTCCCCACACCAGTGGGACAACATCATCGAAAGGTGAGGATCCCAGCACATGTAGCCTCAAACCAGAGGAACCACATCACCAAGGGGTTCAGAATGAGGCTGGCAGGACCGGCCTCACAACACAGGGTCCATAGAATATAAAAGTTGAGGAATCCAGCAGTTGGAACCTCCCAGCAAGCGACCCAGAGCACCGAGGCTATGGGATCCAGGCCGCAGTGAACTCACAGCAGAGGGCCCACATCATGAACCTGTGAGCAGCCCAGCCATTGGGACCTCAGAACATAAGGCCCACATCCCCATTGGGATGGGAACCTGGCAGGAGTGGCCTCGCACCCCTTAGCACATATCAGAAAATGTTAGGAGCCCAGCAGTTAGGGCCTGACGCCAGGGGGCCCTCATAACTGAGGGGAGGAGACTCCCAGCAGGATCCAACTGCCAACAGAGGGCCCACGTCTACAAGGTGGCATGCGCCAGCCAGGCAGTAGTGACCTCACAGCAGAGGGCCTATCTCACAGAAGGGTGAGGAACCGAGGCAGGATGAGACTCTCACCAGAGGGCCCACAACACCAAGGGGATGGGAACAGGTCAGGACTGTCCTCCCACCCGTGGGGCCACATCATCGAAAGGTGAGGAACCCAGCACATGCGGCCTCATATCAGAGGACATACATCACAAAGGGGATGGGAGTGAGGCAGGTAGGAGTAGCCTAAAAACAGAGGGCCCAAAGAATACAAAACTTGAGGAATCCAGCATTTGGAACCTCCCAGCAGGCAGCCGAGAGCACAGAAGCTATGGGATGCAGGCAGGAGTGAACTAACACCTGAGAGCCCACATCATGAAACTGTGAGCAACCCAGGCGTTGGGACCTCAGAGCAGAAAGCCCACATCCCCATGGTGATGAGAACCTGACAGGAGTGTCCTGGCATCACTGGGCTCACATCAGAAAACGTGGGGAGCCCAGCAGTTAGGGCCTGATGCTAGAGGGCCGTCATCACCGAGGGCAGGAGGCTCCCAGCAGGTTCCATGTGCCAACAGAGGGCCCATGTCGCCAAGGTGATGTGTGCAAGTCAGGCAGGATTGACCTCACAGCAGAGGGCCTACCTCACAGAAGAGTGAGGAACCCAGCCAGGATAAGACTGTCACCAGAAGGCCCACATCACCAAGGGGATGGGAACCAGGCAGGAGTGTCCTCACACCAGTGGGGCCACATCATTGAAAGTTGCGGAACCCAGGACATGTGACCTCAAACCAGAGGACCCACATCACGAAGGGGTTGAGAGTGAGGCAGGCAGGAGGAGCATCACAACACAGGACCCATAGAATACAAAAGTTGAGGAATCGAGCAGTTGGAACCTCCCAGCAGGCGACCAAGAGCACAGAGGCTATGGGATCCAGGCCACAGTGAACTAACACCAGAGAGCCCACATCATGAAATTGTGATCAACCCAGCTGTTGGAACCTCAGAGCAGAAGGCCCACATCCCCATGGAGATGGGAACCTAAGAGGAGTGCCCGAGCATCACTGGGCTCACTAAGAAAAGTTGGGGAGCCCAGCAGTTAGGGCCTGACGTCAGAGGGCCCTCATCACCGAGGGGAGGAGGCTCCCAGCAGGGTCCAAGTGCCACCAGAAGGCTCATGTCGACAAGGCGAGGTGAGCAAGCCAGGCAAGAGTTACCTGATAGTAGAGGGCCCACCTCACAGATGGGTGAGGAACCCAGCCAGGATCAGACTCTCACCAGAGGGCCCACATCACAAAGGGGATGGGAACCAGTCAGGATTATCCTCACACCAGTGGGGCCTCATCATCTTAAGGTGAGGAACCCAGCACATGTGTCCTCAAACCAGAGGACCCACATCACCAAGGGCCTTGGAGTGAGGCAGGCAGGAGTAGCCTCACAACACAGGGCACATAATATAAAAAACGTGAGGATTCCAGCATTTAGACCTTCCAGCAGGCGGCCCAGAACACCGAGGCTATGGGATCCAGGCCACAGTGAACTCACAGCAGAGGGCCCACATCATAAAACTGTGAGCAACCCAGGCGTTGGGACCTCAGCGCAGAAGGCCCACATCCCCATGGGAATGGGAACCTGGCTGGAGTGTCCTCGCACCACTGGGCGCACATCAGAAAATGTGGGGAGCCCACCATTTCGGGCCTGACGCCAGAGGGCCATCATCACCGAGAGGAGGAGGCACCCTGCACGCTCCAACTGCCACCAGAGGGCCTACGTCTCCAAGGTGACGTGTGCCAGCCAGGCAAGAGTGACCTCACAGTGAGGGCCTACCTCACAGAACGTTGAGGAACCCAGCCAGGATTAGACTCTCGCCAAAGGGCCCACCTCACCAAGGGGATGGGAACCAGGCAGGAGCGTCCTCACACGAGTGGGGCCACATCATCGAAAGGTGAGGAACGCAGCACATGTGGCCTCAAGCCATAGGACAGTCATCACCAAGGGGCTGGGAGTGAGGCAGGCAGGAGGAGCCTCACAACAGAGGGCACATAGAATAAAAAAGTTGACGAATCCAGCAGTTGGAACCTCCCAGCAGGCGGCTCAAGGCACCGATGATAAGGGATCCTTGCCAGAGTGAACTCACAGCAGAGGGCCCACATCATGGTACTGTGAGCAAGCCAGCCGTTTTGACCTCAGAGCAGAAGGCCCATATCCCCATGGGGATGGGAACATGGCAAGAGTGTCCTCACTTGGCGCACATCAGAAAATGTGGGGAGCCCAGCAGTTATGGCCTAAGGCAAGAGGGCCCTCATCACCGAGGGGAGGAGGATCCCAGCACACTCCAACTGCCACCAGAGGGCCCATGTCGCCAAGGTGACGTGTGCCAGACAGGCATGATTGACCTCACAGCAGAGGGCCCACCTCACAGAAGGGTGAGGAACCCAGCCAGGATCAGACTCTCACCTGAGGGCCCACATCAGCAAGGGGATGGGAACCAGTCAGGACTGTCTTCCCTCCGGTGAGGCCACATCATCGAAAGGTGCGGAACCCAGCACATGTGGCCTTAAATCAGAAGACACATATCACAAAGGGAATGGGAGTGAGACAGGCAGGAGTAGCCTAAAAACAGAGGGCCCAAAGAATAAGAAAGGTGAGGAATCCAGCAGTTGGAACCTCCCAGCAGGCGGCCGAGACCACAGAAGCTATGGGATGCAGGCAGGAGTGAACTAACAGCAGAGAGCCCACATCATGAAACTGTGAGCAACCCAGGCGTTGGGACCTCAGAGCAGAAGGCCCACATCCCAATGGGGATGTGAACCTGGCTGGAGTGTCCTCGCACCACTGGGCGCACATCACAAAATGTGGGGAGCCCAGCAGTTAGGGCCTGACGCCAGAGGGCCCTCATCACCGAGGGGAGGAGGCTCCCAGCAGGCTCCAAGTGCCACCAGAGGGCTCATGTCCACAAGGTGAGGTGAGCAAGCCAGGCAGGAGTGACCTCACAGCAGCCGGCCCACCTCACAGATGGGTGAGGAACCCAGCCAGGATCAGACTCTCAACAGAGGGCCCACATCACCAAGGGGATGTGAACCAGGCAGGAGTCTCCTAAGACCATTGGTCCCACATCATCGAAAGGTGAGGAACCCAGCACCTGTGGCCCCAAACCAGAGGACACACATCACGAAGGGGCTGGGAGTGAGGCAGGCAGGAGGATCCTCACAACAGAGGGCCCAAAAAATTAAAAAAGTGAGGAATCCAGCAGTTGGAACCTCCCAGCAGGCGGCCAAGAGCACAAAGGCTATGGGCTCCAGGCCTCTGTGAACTAACACCAGAGAGCCCACATCATGAAAATGTGAACAACCCAGCTGTTGGGACCTCAGAGCAGAAGGCCCACATCCCCATGGAGATGGGATCCTAAGAGGAGTGCCCAAGCATCATTGGGCTCACTAAGAAAAGTTGGTGAGCCCAGCAGTTAGGGCCTGACGCAAGAGGGCCCTCATCACCGGGGGAAGGAGATTCCCAGCACGCTCCAACTGCCACCACACGGCTGACTTCACCAAGGCAATGTGTGCCAGCCATGCAGGAGTGACCTATCAGCAGAGGGTCTCCCTCACAGAAGGGTGAGGAACACAGCCAGGAACAGACTCTCACCAGGGGGTCCACATAACCATGTGGATGAGAACCAGGCAGGAGTGTCCTCACACTAGTGGGGCCACATCATCGAAAGGTGAGGAACCCAGCAAAGGTGGCCACAAACCAGAGGACCCACATCACCAAGGGGTTGAGAGTGAGGTAGGTGTCTGGACGGGCATATTTAACTCTCTTTTCCAACCAGAAAGAGGAATTAACCAAAGGCTCAGCATGCCCTGCCAGAAGCAGATTAGGGCCTAAAGCAGTCTTGCGGGTTTGCGGCCAGCTCACAAGAAAGCGAGTTGAAGAAAGGAGCACAGGGGCCCTGTAATTCACAATCCTGCAGAGTTATAAATGACAGATAACGTCCAAAAATATTTTGAAGTAAGGCTGCGAAGAGGAGGTGAAAGCGGGGCAGAATTTCAGGAAACCGATTTCAGGAGGTAGACTGTAATTGAATGTAAAGCATAGGAAAAGAGGCAGAACATCGACAATGATGCACTTGGCAAAAAAGGGCGTATGAGTTTGTTCCTGAATATATTCAGGAAAAAACACATACGCCCTTTTTGGCAAACCAAGCAAGCTTGCAATGGAAATCCGAACTACTATGAAGTGTCACTTCCCCCCGGTCTAAAGGGCCATCTGAAAAAAGTGTAAAATCCAGAAAGGCAAGACAGGCCATGGGGAAAAAGGAGCCTTGTTATGCTGATGGGCGGGATGTAAATTGCCAACAGCCACTCTGGAGAATTGTATGGTGTTTCCTGATACATCTGAAAAACAAAACAACAGAGTCTAGGGCATTCCCACTTATGGTCCTATAGCTTAGGGAAATTAAAATCAAAAAGACACAGCCACCCCAAAATTTGGGACGGCTCTGTTTACAGTAACCTCTTCTACGGTACAAGTTAAATATCCCAGAGAACAAATAATTGATAAAGAAGTTGCGGTACTTACGTACAACAGAATACCACTCAGCAATGAAATCTGTGTCACCAGGCCTGTACCAGCATAATGAGTGGATTGAGGCATGATGATTCTAAGTGAAATAAGTCACACAGAAAAAGAAACGTCATAAGGTATCACTAATACACAGAATGTAAACTTGGCTACACATGAACTGAATTACAAAACAGAACAGGGTCTCAAGTTTAGAAAACCAACTTATGCTTGCTTAGGGGAAAGGTGAGTTGGGGTGCTGCATAAAACCAGAGTTTGAAATTAGCACAGATACCGTTCCATAAGCCAAATATGTAATAGACAAGACCTACCCCTTGCTCAACGAAATGGACTCAACAATGAGGTATCACCTCACACCTGTTAGAATGGGCATCATTTGAAAATCTACAAACAACAAATGCTGGAAAGGGTGTGGAGAAAAGGAACCCTCTTCCACTATTGTTGGGAATATAAATTGATACAGTCACTATGGAGAACAATATGGAGTTTCTTAAGAAACTAATAATAGAATTACCATATGATACAGCAATCCCAGTACTGGACATATACCCAGACAAAACCATAAATCGAAAAGAGACATTCAACGCAATGTTCATTGCATCACTATTTACAATGTCGAGGTAATGGAAGCCACCTAAATGCCCACAGACAGACGAATGCTTAAAGATGTGGTACATATATAAAATGGAATATTACTAAGCCATGAAAGGAATGAAATTGGGTCATTTGTAGAGACGTCGATGGATCTAGAGACTGTCATACAGAGTGAAGTAAGTCAGAAAGAGAAAAACAAATCTTGTATATTCATGCATATATGGGGAACCTAGAAAAACTGTACAGATTAACCGTTTTGCAAGGCATAAATAGAGCAACAGATGTAGACAACAAACGTATGGACAACAAGGGGGGAAAGCTCTTGGGGGGTGGTGGTGGGAGGAGTTGAGAGATTGGGATTGGCATGTAAACATTTATATGTATAAAATAGATAACCAATAAGAACCTGCTGTATAAAAATATAAAATAAAATTCAAAATTAAAAAGAAATAAAATTTAACAAACAAAACAGAAAAAACAATTATTCCCTTCACATACATGTATTTATATGAATAAATTATTTCCATGCTTATATCTGTAAATACAAAAAAGAGGAATAAAATCTACCTTGAACCAAAAACGAAAAAGAGAAAAAAAGAACAGAACCCACGAGTTACACAGAGGAAAACCGTATCAGGGCACTTGCTCCAGTTGTAAACAATTCTGAAGTTGGTCAGTGGTGGGGAATCGTCTCCCATTCAGCCAGCAGCCCCCACACAACAAGCGTCCTCATTGCAAAGCTGGGGCACCGTGCCGAGGCATCTGTGAGTAAACGTGAGCTGAGCCCCAGGCCAGTTGCTGCTGAACTGTTCCCACCCTTCCCAGGTAAAACACCTGAATATATACAAGGACTTGAAAGCCTAGAGGAAGGGCCATGGAGCCACACGAGTGACAGTATGCCAGCTGACTTGGTGCCTGCAGGCCAGCCAGGATGGTCCTGGCCCTGGGTGCTCTTCTGGAAGATTTCCATTTCCCTGCCTGAGATACCCGTCCTGTCCCTGCCCCCACTGCTTTTTTCCTTCCTCACCTCTGCCCAGGGAGAAATTCCAGCAGCAGGTATGGGTGACACATCCTCTTCTTTAGCAGGTGGCAGCCTGGCAACTGCTGCAGAAAGTCCAGCAGAGCCCCACTCACACTGGGCCACCCACAAAGCCGTGGCCTCTCACTCCCTCCCACCAGCCCAGCCCCGAGACTGCTGACAGGGCAGAGAAAATGGCGTCAGGCACAGCTGCAGGGGCTCTTGCTGCCTGGAGTGGTATTTATATTGAGCTCAACCCAGGCACACCTGGGGAGGGCTGGCCGGCACGGTAAGGCTGCCCAGGTCAGCCAATCATCACCCCTCAGGGGCTCACAGTTGCAGAAAATGGAACTTGCTGAACCGGCCAGGTCCAAGGAACAGGTGTGGGCTCCTGAGAGTCAGGATAGACAAGGGGCTGCAGCTTTGGCTTGTTTTCTAATCATTTTATCTGGCCCATGAGTGGGAGACAACTTCAAGAAAACCCTCTCCTAATGAGAGGAACCCAGGAGTCAGGGAGAGGAGGGGTGGGTGGTGGTTGGAGACAGAGGCCTGGTGCCCCGGGTGCAGTGGAAGTCTCTGGAAGACCAGGTGGAGGGAGGCCACACAGAGTGATGCCCAGGGTCACAGACCTGTCAGAGCTGCTGTTTGTTAGTTCAAGTCCTGCTCTGAGGTGCTCTGTGTCAGCTCTGAGCGACAGGTGAGCTGGGGGTGCTCTTCAATGAGGGCTATGTGCACGGTTCCTGTGTGCCCAGCCCTGGCACGGTACCTGCAAGGGTAGCTCTGTATCCTGGGAGAGGCCTGACCACGAGAGCCCCGTGGGCTGGGTTGGGGGTGGGGTACCTGCCCAGGAGAGCTCCATATCCTGGGATTGGCCTGACCACGAGAGCCCCATGGGCTGCTGGGGACCTGGTAAAGGATGTCAGGACAGTCAGTGAAGCCACCGAGGATATACCTCCAGTTGCTCCTAATTCCTACACCCTGCTGGTCATTCTACCAACCACCAGGACATGGTATTCTGTATTAGTCTTCAATGATGCCTTCTTTTGTATTCCATTAGTCCCAGAGTCACAAGAAATTTTGGCTTGTGAGTGGCAGGACTCAACATAAAACTAAAACAATACTTCCGGGCCGTCTTGCCCCAAGGGTTCAAAAATTCCCACACCATCTTTGGGGAAAGCTTAGCTAAAGACCGAAAAGTTCTACCTCTGGAAAAGGAAACCCTCCTTCAATATGCAGACGACATTCTGATCGCCAGCCCTACTAAGGAGGCCTCTGAACTACCAAGCCAATAAAGGATAGAAGTTTTCCAGAAAAAGCTCAAATATCACAGACTGCGGTGACCTGCCTGGGCTTCATTCTCACAGAAGGTCAGAGAAGCCCATCCCAGGAAAGGGAAGAAACCATTTGCAGCCTTACCCCTTTCTAAAACTAGAAGACAGCTTAGGGGTTCCTGGGGAGGCCAGGGTTTGCTGCTTCTGGATCCCTAACTACAGTCTACTAGCTGGGCCTCTATATGAAACACTGAAAGGAAAAGATGATGATCCTTTTGAACAGAATCCAGAAGTGGCCTTTCAAGAATGGAAAGAGCAGTCAATTCAGACCCTTGCCCTGGAACTCCCTAATTGAGCTAAACCCTTTGACCTTTCCATTCCCGGTGAAAGGTGAATCGCCATTGGAGAATTAGTGCAAAAACTGGGACCACTTGAAATGGAACAACGCAAGAATGCCATCCAGGTAGGATAAACTACAGTCACCAAGGGGCTTGGCCCACTGCCACATCTGGCCAAGGTACTGGCGGTATCTAAAAACCTGGAAATCAGCAGCCCAAAAGGCCACCTCCCTCCTAAGGGAAAAGGACCCCACGTGGTGATCCTAATCACCAACCATGCCCTGAAGTTGCAGGGTTCGCTCCGTGGGCACACCGACCTCGAGTGAGGAGGCCCTCCAACTCCAACATCCAGAGAGATAACCGGGGGCAACAGGGCACCATGACGACTCATGTGAACATCACTTGACCTGGAGTTTCTCTCATAAAACAACAATAGTGTGTCCCGAAGGAGTAGACTACTGCTTGCAGGACTTACTGCACCCGGAGGGGAGCTAATAATCTTGGCGGGGGAACCGTATATCACACTGTCACCATAGAAAAGCCTACAGACACCGTGATGATGGTGGCCAATAAGACCGGCTGGACTCCTGTTTACTTCAAAAGGCTGTTGACTCAGTGGCCATCATGGTCCTTGATCACCACTGACCCTAGACTGTCTGGGAGTTGAGCGGGCAGGGCTCTGACACCTGGTGCTGTTTTTACGTTAATTCAGGGGCCTAACTGAAGAAAGAGCAGACTACTGGTCAGAGCATCTAGGCTGGCAGAAACGGTCAGCCTAAGGTGGCCGAACAAATGTGGGGCGGGGTGAAACCGGCCCCCACAGCGTCTCTGCACATCTCTTTCCTGGACCCTTAAAGGTCATTAGAATCTATAACACTTCCAATGCTGGTGCTCAGGCGGACGAACAGGGAGGCAGGGGTCCTGGGGCCAATCAACGTCACCTGGAGGCTGCTGGGGAGAAGTTCTGACCCTCGTCCCCTGGTATGAGGGCTCCTAACGCAGCACTCAGCAGTTACAGAAGAAGGGTCTGCACCCTCAGCACTCCAAGAATGAGGAACGGGACAAAAGGCAGAGGAGGGGTTTGTCCCCAGCAAAGCCCATTAAAAATCCCTGGGAGATAAAAATAGAATCTGGACAATAAAGTCAAGTCTGACCTTTTTTATCCTTTGCGCTTTGTCTAATTTCACGTGCTCCTAGGGTCCCGCATGCAGAGGTTCCACACCCGGCACTTCAGACCAGATTTCCTAGTGCAGAATGGCTGGGTCGACACCTCAGCTCCTGGGGCCCAGTGCAGACTCCGAGATATAGAGCCTGAGCTGCAGCCAACCCGGCCCTCGAGAGCTCCGCCCCCTCCCTCCCACTGACTCTCACAGGATCTCTACACAGCAGCCCAGCCCACAGCCCACGGGGTAGTGCATGCTCTCACCTCTCCATTCTCTGATCAAAATATAAAGTTTCCTTTGCTTGTGAACCAAACTCAGTCTCGATCTGTTGGCCCCAATGACACTGGGCAGGGGGACACTTGTTGGGGTCCACTCTGGAGGATCAGTAACAGAAATTGAGACTATTGTAACTTCAATGAACAGATGTGTGAGCCAAACTGTACTTAACATAGAACAGTTTATAAGGCTCGGGTAAAATAAGATGTTTCTAACACTTCCATTTGATATTTCCTCACTTTATTATAAGCAAGTTCAGTGAAAAGGTTTGTCTTATTTTTCAGGTCAATATTAGAGAAATGAAGTGATTTCTTTCCAAGGATGTACATCTAATAATCTTGGTTAAAGCTTCAATCTTGTTTTAAATGCTTTTCCATTGAAAATGATACCTCTCTTTCAGCTCCCCCATTTCTGAGAAGTATAAAATCTTATAATTTATTATTACCAAAGGGGAAAGGTGGGAGGAGGGATAAATTAACAGTTTGGAATTAACACATACACACTGCTATGTATAAAATAGATCATCAACAAGGAACTACTGTATAGCACAGGGAACTACACTCAATATTTTGCAATAACCTATAAGGGGAAATAATCGGAAAAAGAATAGATATTTTTATTGACATCATCTATCAATGACAGTTAAAGTGTAACCTAAGGGAAGCCGGTGGTGAGTGCTTCTGACCCTGAAGACTTCAATCATCTAAAGTTTGGACTCTGCCTACTTCCCAAGGCCCTTAATGAACATATGTGTAGCCGTAGCTTAAAAAACTCCCCAGTTTGGGTTTCGGAGAGACACTGATTTTGAAAAAGCCCTGGTGTTCTCCTTACATGAATGGGACTTTTCCTACTGCTAAAACATGTCTGTCACACCCAGAGGATGGTATACCGTCTGATCGGGAAGAGTTTGGAAAAGGCATCTCATCTCCTCATCTCCTGGTGCTCGGGTTCACCCCTCCAGCGTCTTTACTAACAGTCTCCCCACTTGGAGATGTCAGCACTGTCAACATCCCATTGCGTACAGTTTGGAATTTGTCCAGAGGATGAAGCGGAAGGATGAGGAACAATGAGAGACAAGTCCTAGGTGTTCAGACAGGCACATGTCACTCTAATTTCCAATCAGGAAGACGAATTGACCAAAGGCTAGGGTTGCCCATGGAAACAGTATAGGGCTTGAGGAAATCCCACTGCTTTGTGGCCAGTTCCCATAAACACAAGTTGAACAATGGAACTCAGGGGCAGTAAAATTCACGAAACTGCAGAGTTGAAAATATCTGTCACTGAAAAATGTCTTGAGGAAAGTCAGAGAAAAGGATTGGTAAGCAAGGGAGAATGGCAGGAAAGGGATTTGAGGAGGTAGAAAGGACTCGCCATTAAGCACAAGAAAAGGGGCTGAACATTGCCAACATTGCAGTTGGCCAAAAAGGCTGTATGCGGTTTTTTCTGTATATATTCAAGAAAAGGGCATACACTTTTTTAGCCAACCAAACAGGTGGGCACTGGAAATCAATACTACAAAAGATATCACTTCGCATCAGTCAGAAGAGCCATCCTCATAAAGTATAAACACCAGAAATGCAGGACAGGGCAAGGAGAAGAGGGAGCCCCGTGAGGCTTATAGTGGAAATGTATATTGCCAACGGCCATTCTGGAGAAGTGTATTGTGTTTACTAAAGCATCTAAAAAATGAGCTACAGAGCATAGGGCACTTGCACTCATGGGCGTATATCTTGGGAAAAACAAAAATCGAGAGGACACAGGCACCCCAATGTTTACTGCCTCTCTGTTTAAAAGATCCTCGACTAGGATATAACTTCAATGTCTCTGGAGGGAAAAAATGGATAGAGATGTGATACTTATGTAGAGTGGAATATTACTCAGCCTGGAAATCAATGAAATATGGCCAGTTGTAACAACTCCGGAGGAGTTACGTATGATCATTCTAAGTGACATAATTCAAAAAGACAATGACACGTATCATAAGATATCACTTAAAGGTGGAATACAAAATGGCTACACATGAAATAAATTACAAAACAAAAACATAGTCAAATATGTAGAAAACACGTGTAAGGCTGCTAAACGGGAAAGGTGGGGAGGGGTGAGGCATCATCCAGGAGGTTGAAATTAGCAAAGATACCATTCCAAATACCAAACTGATAATCAACAAGGCCTACACGGTAGCTAAAAGAACTGCACTCAGCACACTCAAGTCACCGGAAAAGAATATCTATGACTGGTAAGAATCTGAAAAAGAATTTATTGATGTCTCTCTGTACGTGAATCAAGTGGATGTACAGCAGCAAGAAACAGAGCTTTGAAAATCAGCTGTAACCAATATAGTAATAAATTGAAAAAAATAAACGACAGAGAGACAGAGAAAACCTCTTACAACTTTTCCTCAGGGACGGTGATGCAACATGGATTGAACACATCTAGACCCACAGCAGGATGAGACATAAGGCTGGAAACTGTTCGTGCTAAGAGAAATGTGAGGTTGGGTGAGGAAATGCACACCCTTTAAAGTAATACTACCTGGTACCCATTCAATGGGTCCCAAATCTGCAGGTTCAAGGAATCTTCCTACAGCTAAAACATGCATGGAAAACCCAGAGGACTGTACACCATGTGATCGGGAGATGTGTCTAAAATGCACCTCATTTATCCTCTCCTGGTGCTCCTGTTCATCATTCCAGCCACGTTACTTAGAATCTCCCCACTTAGAGAATCAGCACATTTAAACTTCTGTTTCACACATTTTGCAAATTGTGAGGAGGATGAACGGGAAGAGGGGGAACCAATGAGAGAATAGTTGTAGGGGTTTGGACGGGCACATGTCACTCTAATTTCCCATTAAGAATAAGAATTAAAAAAAGGCTCAGCCCGCCTCGCCGGAGCCAAAATAGGGCCTGAAGCAATCCTGCAGCTTTGAGGCCAGCTCACAAAAGAGCAACTTAAAAAATGGAGCTCAGGGTCACTGCAATTCACAAACCTGCAGAGTTATAAATGAAAACTAACGTCCAAAAATATGTTGAGGTAAGGCAAAGAAGAGGATCTGAATGCAAGACAGAATTGCAAGAAACAGATTTCAAGAGATAGATTGGACTCATCTTTAAAGCACATGAAAAGCGGCAGAATTCCGACAATGATGCAGTTGGCCCAAAAGGGAGTATGCGTTTTTTCCTGAATATATCCAGGAAAAAACGCATACGCACTTTATGGGCAACCAAGCAAGCAAGCAATGCAAATGTGCACAACAAAGAAGTCTCATTTCCCACCGGTCAAAAGGGCCATCCGAAAAAATTGTAAAAACCAGAAATGCAGGACAGGCCATGGAGAACAGGGAGCCTTTATACGCTGATGGACAGTGTGTGAACTGCCGAGAGCCACTCTGGAGAAGTGTATGGTGGTTCCTAAATCATCTAAAAAACAGAGCTACAGAGCATAGGGCACTTCCAATCACGGAAGTATATCTAGGGAAGTCTAAAAATCAACAAGACACAAGCACACCACAGTTTAGGGCTACTCTGTTTACAAGAACCTCAACTTCAGTACACCTTAAATATCCCAGGAAAGAGAACAATGGATAAAGAAAATGTGGTACTTATGTACAATGGAATATCTCTTCACCATGAAATCAATGTAATAAGGCTAGTGGAAGGATAAAGAGTGGATTTAGGTCCGATAATACTACTTGAAATAAGTCAAACAGAAAAAGAAACATATCATAAGATATCACTTATAGAGGGAGGATAAATATGGCTGCACAAAAAATGAATTACAAAACAGAACAGTGTCTCACATTTAGAAAACACACTTATGTCAGCTTAAGGGGAAAGGAGAGGTGGGGTGATGCATAAAACCAGAGTTTGAAATTAGCACAGATACCGTTCAATAAACCAAATAGGTATTAGACAAGATCTACACCTTGCTCAATGAACTGGCCTCAACACACCCTATACACCGCAGAGAAATATATCTGAGTAATAAGAATCTTAAAACCCATGTATTGGTATATCTCCATAAGGGAATCAAGTGTGTGCAGAGCAGCACAAACACAGCAGTGAAAATGAGCTAAACCCCATTATAGAAATAAATTTTAAAACCAAAACGCAGAAACAATGAAAGAGAGAAAAATTCTTACAAAATTCGCTCAGGGGCTGTGATGCAACCTGGAATGACCACATATAAACCCACAGCTGGATAAGACATAAGGCTGGACACTTGGGGCTGAGAGGATTGGTGAGCGTTGGTGAGCAACTGCCAAAAGTTTAATGCAATACTTCATGCTACTCATTCCAAGGGTCCCAACACTCCAGGTTGAAGGGAATCTTCCTACAGCTAAACCATGCATGGGAAATCCAGCGGATGGTATACCATATGATCGGGAAAGGTTTCTAAAATGCACTTCATTTTCCTCTCCTGGGGCTCCGGATCAACATTCCAGCCACTTTACTAACAACATCCCCACATGGAGAGCAATGCCTTTAAGTTCCGGTATCGCACAGTCTGCAGTTAGTGCGGAGGATGAATGGGAATAGGGGGAACCAGTGAGAAAATAGCTGTAGTGGCTTCAATGGGCACATGTCACTCTAATTTCACATCAGGGAGAAGAATTAACCAAAGGCAGAGCAAGGCGCCACAGAAGAAGAATAGGGCCTGAAGAAATCCTGTGGATAAGAGGCAAGATCACAAAAATAAGAGCTGAAAAATGGAGCTAAGGGCCACTGCAATTCAAAAAACTGCAGAGTTATAAAGGCCAACTACTTTCCAAAAGTATATTGAGGTAAGGCTATGAAGAGGCACTGACAGCAAGGCAGAATTGCAGGAAACCGATTTCAGGAGGTAGACTGGAATTGCATTGAAAACATATGAAAAGAGGCAGAAGGTCGACAATGATGCACTTGGTCAAAAAGCGCGTATGCGTTTTTTCCTGAATATATTCAGGAAACAACGCATACGCCCTTTCTGGCCAACCAAGCAAGCTTGCAAAGGAAATCTGCACTAAAATGAAGTCTCACTGCCCCCCGGTCAAAAGGGCCATCTGAAAAAAGTGTAAAATCCAGAAAGGCAGGACAGGCCATGGAGAACTGGGAGCCTTGTTATGCTGATGGGCGGGATGAAAATTGCCAACAGCCACTCTGGAGAAGTGTATGGTGTTTCCTGAAACATCCAAAAAACAAAGCAACAGAGCCTAGGGCACTTCCACTTATGGTCCTATAGCTTAGGGCAATTAAAATAAAAAAGACACAGCCACCCCAAAGTTTGGGACGGCTCTGTTTACAAGAACTTCGTTTACATTACAAGTTTAATATTGCAGAAAGCGAAAAATGGATAAAGAAGTTGTGGTACTTACGTACAATGCAATATCACTCAGCAATGAAAACTATATCATCAGGCCCGAAGCAGTATAATGAGTGGATTCAGGTACGATGATTCTAAGTGAAATAAGTCACACAGAAAAGGAAACATCATAAGATATCACTACTACACGGAATGTAAACTTGGCTACACAATAACTGAATTACAAAACAGAACAGGGTCTCAAATGTAGAAAACCAACTTATGCTTGCTTAAGGGGAAAGGTGAGTTGGGGTGCTGCATAAAACCAGAGATTGAAATGAGAACAGATACTGTTCCATAAGCCAAATATGTAATAGACAAGAGCTACTCCTTGCTCAACGAAGTGGACTCAACACCCCATATTAAACGCCTAAGAATATACCAGACTAGTAAGAATCTTAAAACCTATGGATTTATATGTCTCCGAAAGAGAATCAAGCGTGTGTACAGCGGCATGAACGCAGCAGTGATAGGATTGGTGAGGTTCGGTGAGCAAATGCAGACCCTTTGAAGTCATATTGCATGGTACCCATTCCATGGGTCTCAACTCTCCAGGTTTAAGGGATTCTTCCTTCAGCTAAAACATGCATGTGGAACCCAGAGTATGATCCACCGTGTGATCGGGAAACGTGTTCAAATGTGTCTCAGTTTTCGTCCCCTGCTACTCGGGTGCAACATTCCAGATGCTTTACTAACACTCTCCCCACTTGGAGAGTCAGTGCCTTTAACCTCCTGTTTGGCCCAGTGTGCAATTTCTGCGGAAAATGAACAGGAATACGGAGAACCAATGAGAGACTAGCTGGAGGTGTCTGGACGGGCAAATTTAACTCTCATTTCCCACCAGGATGAGGAATTAACCAAAGGCTCAGCGTGCCATGCCGGAACCACACTAGGGCCTGAAGCAATCCTGCGGTGTTGTGGCCAGCTCACAAGAAAGCGAGTTAAAGAAAGGAGCTCAGGGGCACTGTAATTCACAAACCTGCAGAGTTATTAATGACAGCTATCGTCCAAAAATATATTGAAGTAAGGCTGCCAACAGGACTTCAAAGCGGGGCAGAATTGCAGGAAACCGATTTCAGGAGGTAGACTGGAATTGCATGTAAAGCATAGGAAAAGAGGCAGAACGTCCACAATGATGCACTTGGCCAAAAAGGGCGTATGCGTTTTTTCCTGAATATATTCAGGAAAAAACGCATACGTACTTTTTGGCCAACCAAGCAAGCTTGCAAAGGAAATCTGCACTACAATGAAGTCTCACTGCCCCCCGGTCATAAGGGCCATCTGAAAAAACTGTAAAATCCAGAAAGGCAGGACAGGCCATGGAGAACTGGGAGCCTTGTTATGCTGATGGGCGGGATATAAATTGCCAACAGCCACTCTGGAGAAGTGTATGGTGTTTCCTGAAACATCCAAAAAACAAAGCAACAGAGCGTAGGGCACTTCCACTTATGGTCCTATAGCTTAGGGCAATTAAAATCAAAAAGACACAGCCACCCCAAAGTTTGGGACGGCTCTGTTTACAAGAACCTCATTTACGGTACAAGTTCAATATTGCAGAAAGCGAAAAATGGATAAAGAAGTTGTGGTACTTACGTACAATGCAATATCACTCAGCAATGAAATCTATGTCATCAGGCCTGTAGCAGCATAATGAGTGGATTCAGGTACGATGATTCTAAGTGAAATAAGTCACACAGAAAAAGAAACATCATAAGATATCACTACTACACGGAATGTAAACTTGGCTACACAGGAACTGAATTACAAAACAGAACAGGGTATCAAATGTAGAAAACCAACTTATGCTTGCTTAAGAGGAAAGGTGAGTTGGGGTGCTGCATAAAACCAGAGATTGAAATTAGCACAGATACCGTTCCATAAGCCAAATATGTAATAGACAAGAGCTACTCCTTGCTCAACGAAGTGGACTCAACACCACATATTAAACGCCTAACAATATACCTGACTAGTAAGAATCTTAAAACCTATGGATTTATATGTCTCCGAAAGAGAATCAAGCGTGTGTACAGCGGGATAAATGCAGCAGTGATAGGATTGGTGAAGTTCGGTGAGAAAATGCAGACCCTTTGAAGTCATATTGCATGGTACCCATTCCATGGGTCTCAACTCTCCAGGTTTAAGGGATTCTTCCTTCAGCTAAAACATGCATGTGGAACCCCGACTATAATCCACCGTGTGATCGGGAAACGTGTTCAAATGTGTCTCAGTTTTCGTCCCCTGGTACTCGGGTGCAACATTCCAGACGCTTTACTAACACTCTCTCCACTTGGAGAGTCAGTGCCTTTAAACTCCTCTTGGGCCCAGTTTGCAATTTCTGCGGAAAATGAACAGGAATAGGGAGAACCAATGAGACACTAGCTGGAGTTGTCTGGACTGGCAAATTTAACTCTCATTTCCCACCAGGAAGAGGAATTAACCAAAGGCTCAGCGTGCCGTGCCGGAACCACACTAGGGCTTGAACCAATCCTGCGGTGTTGTGGCCAGCTCACAAGAAAGTGAGTTGAAGAAAGGAGCTCAGGGGCACTCTAATTCACAAACCTGCAGAGTTATAAATGACAGCTATCCTCCAACAATATATTCAAGTAAGGCTGCCAAGAGGACTTGAAAGCGGGGCAGAATTGCAGGAAACCGATTTCAGGAGGTAGACTGGAATTGCATGTAAAGCATAGGAAAAGAGGCAGAACGTCCACAATGATGCACTTGGCCAAAAAGGGCGTATGCGTTTTTTCCTGAATATATTCAGGAAAAAACGCATACGCTCTTTTTGGCCAACCAAGCTAGCTTGCAAAGAAATCTGCACTAAAATGAAGTCTCACTGCCCCACGGTCAAAAGGGCCATCTGAAAAAAGTGTAAACTCCAGAAAGACAGGACAGGCCATGGAGAACTGGGAGCATTGTTATGCCGCTGGGCAGGATGTAAATTGCCAACAGCCACTCTAGAGAAGTGTATGGTGTTTCCTGAAACATCTACAAAACGAAGCAACAGAGCCTAGGGCACTTCCACTTATGGTCCTATAGCTTAGGGAAATTAAAATCAAAAAGACACAGCCACCCCAGAGTTTGGGACGGCTCTGTTTACAAGAACCTCGTTTACGGTACAAGTTCAATATCGCAGAAAGCGAAAAATGGATAAGGATGTTGTGGTACTTACGTACAATGCAATATCACTCAGCAATGAAATCTATGTCATCAGGCCCATAGCAGCATAATGAGTCGACTCAGGTACGATGATTCTAAGTGAAATAAGTCACACAGAAAAAGAAACATCATAAGATATCACTACAACACGGAATGTAAACTTGGCTACACAGGAACTGAATTACAAAACAGAACAGGGTCTCAAATGTAGAAAACCAAGTTATGCTTGCTTAAGGGGAAAGGTGACTTGGGATGCTGCATAAAATCAGAGATTGAAATTAGCACAGATACCGTTCCATAAGCCAAATATGTAATAGACAAGAGCTACTCCTTGCTCAATATAGTGGACTCAACACGCCATATTAAACGCCTAAGAATATACCTGACTAGTAAGAATCTTAAAACCTATGGATTTATATATCTCTGAAAGAGAATCAAGCGTGTGTACAGCGGCATAAACGTAGCAGTGATAGGATCGGTGAGGTTCAGTGAGAAATGCAGACCCTTTGAAGTCATATTGCATGGTACGTATTCCATGGGTCTGCACTTTCCAGGTTTAAGGGATTCTTCCTTCAGCTAAAACATGCATGTGGAACCCAGAGTATGATCCACCATGTGATCGGGAAACGTGTTCAAATGTGTCTCAGTTTTCGTCCCCTGGTACTCGGGTGCAACATTCCAGACGCTTTACTAACACTCTCCCCACTTGGAGAGTCAGTGCCTTTAACCTCCTGTTTGGCCCAGTTTGCAATATCTGCGGAAGATGAACAGGAATAGGGAGAACCAATGAGAGACTAGCTGGAGGTGTCTGGACGGGCAAATTTAACTCTCATTTCCCACCAGGAAGAGGAATTAACCAAAGGCTCAGCATGCCGTGCCGGAAACACCCTAGGGCCTGAAGCAATCCTGCGGTGTTGCGGCCAGCTCACAAGAAAGCGAGTTGAAGAAAGGAGCTCAGGGGCACTGTAATTCACAAACCTGCAGAGTTATAAATGACAGCTATCGTCCAAAAGTATATTGAAGTAAGGTTGCCAAGAGGACTTGAAAGTGGGGCAGAATTGCAGGAAACCGATTTCAGGAGGTAGACTGGAATTGCATGTAAAGCATAGGAAAAGAGGCAGAACGTCCACAATGATGCACTTGGCCAAAAAGGACGTATGCGTTTTTTCCTGAATATATTCAGAAAAAACGCATACGCCCTTTTTGGCCAACCAAGCAAGCTTGCAAAGGAAATCTGCACTACAATGAAGTCTCACTGCCCCCCGGTCAAAAGGGCCATCTGAAAAAAGTGTAAAATCCATAAAGGCAGGACAGACCATGGAGAACTGGGTGCCTTGTTATGCTGATGGGCGGGATGTAAATTGCCAACAGCCACTCTGGAGAAGTGTATGGTGTTTCCTGAAACATCTAGAAAACAAAGCAACAGAGCCTAGGGCACTTCCACTTATGGTCCTATAGCTTAGGGAAATTAAAATAAAAAAGACACAGCCACCCCAAAGTTTGGGACGGCTCTGTTTACAAGAACCTCATTTACGGTACAAGTTCAATATCACAGAAAGCGAAAAATGGATAAAGAAGTTGTGGTACTTACGTACAATGCAATATCACTCAGCAATGAAATCTATGTCATCAGGCCCGTAGCAGCATAATGAGTGGATTCAGGTACGATGATTCTAAGTGAAATAAGTCAGACAGAAAAAGAAACATCATAAGATATCACTAATACACGGAATGTAAACTTGGCAACACAGGAACTGAATTACAAAACAGAACAGGGTCTCAAATGTAGAAAACCAACTTATGCTTGCTTAAGGGGAAAGGTGAGTTGGGGTGCTGCATAAAACCAGAGATTGAAATTAGCACAGATACCGTTCCATAAGCCAAATATGTAACAGAAAAGAGCTACTCCTTGCTCAACGAAGTGGACTCAACACCCCATATTAAACGCCTAAGAATATACCTGACTAGTAAGAATCTTAAAACCTATGGATTTATATGTCTCCGAAAGAGAATCAAGCGTGTGTACAGTGACATATACGCAACAGTGATAGGATTGGTGAGGTTCGGTGAGCAAATGCAGACCCTTTGAAGTCATATTGCATGGTACCCATTCCATGGGTCTCAACTCTCCAGGTTTAAGGGATTCTTCCTTCAGCTAAAACATGCATGTGGAACCGAGAGTATGATCCACCATGTGATCGGGAAACGTGTTCAAATGTGTCTCAGTTTTCGTCACCTGGTACTTGGGTGCAACATTCCAGACGCTTTACTAACACTCTCCCTAGTTGGAGTGTTATTGTCTTTAACCTCCTGTTTGGCCCAGTTTGCAATTTCTGCGGAAGATGAACAGGAATAGGGAGAACCAATGAGAGACTAGCTGGAGGTGTCTGGACGGGCAAATTTAACTCTCATTTCCCACCAAGAAGAAGAATTAAACAAGGCTCAGCATGCCGTGCTGGAACCACACTAGGGCCTGAAGCAATCCTGCGGTGTTGCGGCCAGCTCGCAAGAAAGCGAGCTGAAGAAAGGAGCTCAGGGACACTGTCATTCACAAACCTGCAGAGTTATAAATGACAGCTATCGTCCAAACATATATTGAAGTAAGACTGCCAAGAGGACTTGAAAGCGGGGCAGAATTGCAGGTAACCAATTTCAGGAGGTAGACTGGAATTGCATGTAAAGCATAGGAAAAGAGGCAGAACGTCCACAATGATGTACTTGGCCAAAAAGGGCGTATGCCATTTTTCCTGAATATATTCAGGAATAAACGCATACGCCCTTTTTGGCCAACCAAGCAAGCTTGCAATGGAAATCTGCACTACAATGAAGTCTCACTGCCCCCCCAGTCAAAAGGGCCATCTGAAAAAAGTGTAAAATCCAGAAAGGCAGGACAGGCCATGGAGAACTGGTAGCCTTGTTATGCTGATGGGTGGGATGTAAATTGCCAACAGCCACTCTGGAGAAGTGTATGGTGTTTCCTGAAACATCTAAAAAACAAAGCAACACAGCCTAGGGCACTTCCACTTATGGTCCTATAGCTTAGGGAAATTAAAATCAAAAAGACACAGCCACCCCAAAGTTTGGGATGGCTCCGTTTACAAGAACCTCGTTTACGGTACAAGTTCAATATCACAGAAAGCGAAAAATGGATAAAGTAGTTGTGATACTTACGTACAATGCAATATCACTCAGCAATGAAATCTATGTCATCAGGCCCGTAGCAGCATAATGAGTGGATTCAGGTACGATGATTCTAAGTGAAATAAGTCACACAGAAAATGAAACATCATAAGATACCACTAATACATGGAATGTAAACTTGGCTACACAGGACCTGAATTACAAAACAGAACAGGGTCTCAAATGAAGAATATCAACTTATGCTTGCTTAAGGGGAAAGGTGAGTTGGGGGGCTGCATAAAACCAGAGATTGAAATTAGCACAGATACCGTTCCATAAGCCAAATATGTAATAGACTAGAGCTACTCCTTGCTCAGCGAAGTGGACTCAACACCCCATATTAAATGCCTAAGAATATACCTGTCTAGTAAGAATCTTAAAACCTATGGATTCATATGTCTCTGAAAGAGAATCAAGCATGTGTACAGCGGCATAAACGCAGCAGTGATAGGCTTGTTGAGGTTCGGTGAGCAAATGCAGACCCTTTGAAGTCATATTGCATGGTACCCATTCCATGGGTCTCAACTCTCCAGGTTTAAGGGATTCTTCTTTCAGCTAAAACATGCATGTGGCACCCAGAGTATGATCCACCGTGTGATCGGGAAACGTGTTCAAATGTGTCTCAGTTTTCGTCCCCTGGTACTCGGGTGCAACATTCCAGACGCTTTACTAACACTCTCCCCACTTGGATAGTCAGTGCCTTTAAACTCCTGTTTGGCCCAGTTTGCAATTTCTGCGGAAAATGAACAGGAATAGGGAGAACCAATGAGAGACTAGCTGGAGGTGTCTGGACGGGCAAATTTAACTCTCATTTCCCACCTGGAAGTGGAATTAACCAAAGGCTCAACGTGCCGTGCCGGAACCACACTAGGGCCTGAAGCAATGCTGCGGTTTTGCGGCCAGCTCACAAGAAAGCGAGTTGAAGAAATTAGCTCATGGGGACTGTCATTCACAAACCTGCAGAGTTATAAATGACAGCTATCGTCCAAAAATATATTGAAGTAAGGCTGGCAAGAGGACTTGAAAGCGGGGCAGAATTGCATGAAACCGATTTCAGGAGGTAGACTGGAATTGCATGTAAAGCATAGGAAAAGAGGCAGAACGTCCACAATGATGCACTTGGCCAAAAAGGGCGTATGCGTTTTTTCCTGAATATATTCAGGAAAAAACGCATACGCACTTTTTGGCCAACCAAGCAAGCTTGCAAAGGAAATCTGCACTACAATGAAGTCTCAATGGCCCCTGGTCAAAAGGGCCATATGAAAAAAGTGTAAACCACAGAAAGGCAGGACAGGCCATGGAGAACTGGGAGCCTTGTTATGCTGACGGGCGGCATGAAAATTGCCAACAGCCACTTTGGAGAAGTGTATGGTGTTTCCTGAAACATCTACAAAACAAAGCAACAGAGCCTAGGGCACTTCCACTTATGGTCCTATAGCTTAGGGAAATTAAAATCAAAAAGACACAGCCACCCCAGAGTTTGGGATGGCTCTGTTTACAAGAACCTCGTTTACGGTACAAGTTCAATATCACAGAAAGCGAAAAATGGATAAAGAAGTTGTGGTACTTACGTACAATGCAATATCACTCAGCAATGAAATCTATGTCATCAGGCCTGTAGCAGCATAATGAGTGGATTCAGGTACGATGATTCTAAGTGAAATAAGTCACACAGAAAAATAAACATCATAAGATATCACTACTACACGGAATGTAAACTTGGCTACACAGGAACTGAATTACAAAACAGAAAACGGTCTCAAATGTAGAAAACAAACTTATGCTTGCTTAAGCGGAAAGGGGAGTTGGGGTGCTGCATAAAACCAGAGATTGAAATTAGCACAGATACCGTTCCATAAGCCATATATGTAATAGACAAGAGCTACTCCTTGCTCAGAGAAGTGGACTCAACACCCCATGTTAAAAGCCTAAGAATATACCTGACTAGTAAGAATCTTAAAACCTATGGATTTATATGTCTCCGAAAGAGAATCAAGCGTATGTACAGCGGCATAAATGCAGCAGTGATAGGATTGGTGAGGTTCTGTGAGCAAATTCAGACCCTTTTAGGTCATATTGCATGGTACCCATTCCATGGGTCTCAACTCTCCAGGTTTAAGGGATTCTTCCTTCAGCTAAAACATGCATGTGGAACCCAGAGTATGATCCACCGTGTGATCGGGAAACGTGTTCAAATGTGTCTCAGTTTTCGTCCCCTGGTACTCGGTTGCAACATTCCAGACGCTTTACTAACACTCTCCCCACTTGGAGAGTCAGTGCCTTTAACCTCCTGTTTGGCCCAGTTTGCAATATCTGCGGAAGATGAACAGGAATAGGGAGAACCAATGAGAGACTAGCTGGAGGTGTCTGGACGGGCAAATTTAACTCTCATTTCCCACCCGGAAGAGGAATTAACCAAAGGCTCAGCATGCCGTGCCGGAACCACCCTAGGGCCTGAAGCAATCCTGCGGTGTTGCGGCCAGCTCACAAGAAAGCGAGTTGAAGAAAGGAGCTCAGGGGCACTGTAATTCACAAACCTGCAGAGTTATAAATGACAGCTATCGTCCAAAAATATATTGAAGTAAGGTTGCCAAGAGGACTTGAAAGCGGGGCAGAATTGGAGGAAACCGATTTCAGGAGGTAGACTGGAATTGCATGTAAAGCATAGGAAAAGAGGCAGAACGTCCACAGTGATGCACTTGGCCAAAAAGTGCGTATGCGTTTTTTCCTGAATATATTCAGAAAAAACGCATACGCCCTTTTTGGCCAACCAAGCAAGCTTGCAAAGGAAATCTGCACTACAATGAAGTCTCACTGCCCCCCGGTCAAAAGGGCCATCAGAAAAAAGTGTAAAATCCATAAAGGCAGGACAGACCATGGAGAACTGGGAGCCTTGTTACGGTGATGGGCGGGATGTAAATTGCCAACAGCCACTCTGGAGAAGTGTATGGTGTTTCCTGAAACATCGAAAAAACAAAGCAACAGAACGTAGAGCACTTCCACTTATGGTCCTATAGCTTAGGGAAATTAAAATCAAAAAGACACAGCCACCCCAAAGTTTGGGATGGCTCTGTTTACAAGAACCTCGTTTAGGGTACAAGCTCAATATCACAGAAAGCGAAAAATGGAAAAAGTGGTAGTGGTACATACGTACAATGCAATATCACTCAGCAATGAAATCTATGGCATCAGGCCCGTAGCACCATAATGAGTCGATTGAGGTACGATGATTCTAAGTGAAATAAGTCACACAGAAAAAGAAACATCGTAAGATATCACTAATACACGGAATGTAAACTTGGCTACACAGGAACTGAATTACAAAACAGAACAGGGTCTCAAATGTAGAAAACCAACTTTTGCTTGCTTAAGGGGAAAGGTGAGTTGGGGTGCTGCATAAAACCAGAGATTGAAATTAGCACAGATACCGTTCCATAAGCCAAATATGTAATAGACAGAAGCTACTCCTTGCTCAACGAAGTGGACACAACACCCCATATTAAACGCCTAAGAATATACCTGACTAGTAAGAACCTTAAAACCTATGGATTTATATGTCTCTGAAAGAGAATCAAGCATGTGTACAGCGGCATAAACGCAGCAGTGATAGGATTGGTGAGGTTCGGTGAGCAAATGCAGACCCTTTGAAGTCATATTGCATGGTACCCATTCCATGGGTCTCAACTCTCCAGGTTTAAGGGAATCTTCCTCCAGCTAAAACATGCATGTAGAACCCAGAGTATGATCCACCGTGTGATCGGGAAAGGTGTTCAAATGTGTCTCAGTTTTCGTCCCCTGGTACTCGGGTGCAACATTTCAGACGCTTTACTAACACTCTCCCCACTTGGAGAGTCAGTGCCTTTAACCTCCTGTTTGGCCCAGTTTGCAATTTCTGCGGAAAATGAACAGGAATAGGGAGAACCAATGAGAGACTAGCTGGAGGTGTCTGGACGGGCAAATTTAACTCTCATTTCCCACCAGGAAGAGGAATTAACCAAAGGCTCAGCGTGTCATGCCGGAACCACACTAGGGACTGAAGCAATCCTGTGGTGTTTCAGCCAGCTCACAAGAAAGAGAGTTGAAGAAAGGAGCTCAGGGGCACTGTAATTCACAAACCTGCAGAATTATAAATGACAGCTATCGTCCAAAAATATATTGAAGTAAGGCTGCCAAGAGGACTTGAAAGCGGGGCAGAATTGCAGGAAACCGATTTCAGGAGGTAGACTGGAATTGCATGTAAAGCATTGGAAAAGAGACAGAACGTCCACAATGATGCACATGGCCAAAAAGGGCGTATGCATTTTTTCCTGAATATATTCAGTAAAAAACGCATACGCCCTTTTTGGCCAACCAAGCAAGCTTGCAAAGGAAATCTGCACTACAATGAAGTCTCACTGCCCCCCCGGTCAAAAGGGCCATCTGAAAAAAGTGTAAAATCCAGAAAGGCAGGACAGGCCATGGAGAACTGGGATCCTTGTTATGCTGATGGGCGGGATGTAAATTGCCAACAGCCACTCTGGAGAAGTGTATGGTGTTTCCTGAAACATCTAGAAAACAAAGCAACAGAGCCTAGGGCACTTCCACTTATGGTCCTATAGCTTAGTGAAATTAAAATCAAAAAGACATAGCCACCCCAAAGTTTGGGATGGCTCTGTTTACAAGAACCTCATTTACGGTACAAGTTCAATATCACACAAAGCGAAAAATGGATAAAGAAGTTGTGGTACTTACGTACAATGCAATATCACTCAGCAATGAAATCTATGTCATCAGGCCCGTAGCAGCATAATGAGTGGATTCAGGTACGATGATTCTAAGTGAAATAAGTCAGACAGAAAAAGAAACATCATAAGATATCACTAATAAACGGAATGTAAACTTGGCAACACAGGAACTGAATTACAAAACAGAACAGGGTCTCAAATGTAGAAAACCAACTTATGCTTGCTTAAGGGGAAAGGTGAGTTGGGGTGCTGCATAAAACCAGAGATTGAAATTAGCACAGATACCTTTCCATAAGCCAAATATGTAACAGACAAGAGCTACTCCTTGCTCAACGAAGTGGACTCAACACCCCATATTAAACGCCTAAGAATATACCTGACTAGTAAGAATCTTAAAACCTATGGATTTATATGTCTCCGAAAGAGAATCAAGCGTGTGTACAGTGACACATACGCAACAGTGATAGGATTGGTGAGGCTCTTTGAGCCAATGCAGACCCTTTGAAGTCATATTGCATGGTACCCATTCCATGGGTCTCAACTCTCCAGGTTTAAGGGATTCTTCCTTCAGCTAAAACATGCATGTGGAACCCAGAGTATGATCCACCGTGTGATCGGGAAACGTGTTCAAATGTGTCTCAGTTTTCGTCCCCTGGTACTCGGGTGCAACATTCCAGACGCTTTACTAACACTCTCCCTAGTTGGAGTGTCATTGTCTTTAACCTCCTGTTTGGCCCAGTTTGCAATTTCTGCGGAAGATGAACAGGAATAGGGAGAACCAATGAGAGACTAGCTGGAGGTGTCTGGACGGGCAAATTTAACTCTCATTTCCCACCAGGAAGAAGAATTAAACAAGGCTCAGCATGCCGTGCTGGAACCACACTAGGGCCTGAAGCAATCCTGCGGTGTTGCGGCCAGCTCGCAAGAAAGCGAGCTGAAGAAAGGAGCTCAGGGACACTGTCATTCACAAACCTGCAGAGTTATAAATGACAGCTATCGTCCAAAAATATATTGAAGTAAGACTGCCAAGAGGACTTGAGAGCGGGGCAGAATTGCAGGTAACCGATTTCAGGAGGTAGACTGGAATTGCATTTAAAGCATAGGAAAAGAGGCAGAACATCCACAATGATGCACTTGGCCAAAAAGTGCGTATGCCTTTTTCCTGAATATATTCATCAAAAAACGCATATGCCCTTTTTGGCCAACCAAGGAAGCTTGCAAAGTAAATCTGCACTACAATGAGTCTCACTTCACCCCTGGTCAAAAGGGCCATCTAAAAAAAAGTGTAAAATCCAGAAAGGCAGGGCAGGCCATGGAGAACTGGGAGCCTTGTTATGCTGATGTGCGGGATGTAAACTGCCAACAGCCACTCTGGAGAAGTGTATGGTGTTTCCTGAAACATCTAAAAAACAAAGCAACGGAGCCTAGGGCACTTCCACTTATGGTCCTATAGCTTAGGGAAATTAAAATAAAAAAGACACAGCCACCCGAAAGTTTGGGACGGCTCTGTTTACAAGATCCTCGTTTACGGTACAAGTTCAATATCAAAGAAAGCGAAAAATGGATAAAGAAGTTGTGGTACTTACGTACAATGCAATATCACTCAACAATGAAATCTATGTCATCAGGCCCGTAGCAGCATAATGAGTGGATTCAGGTACGATGCTTCTAAGTGAAATAAGTCAGACAGAAAAAGAAACATCATCAGATATCACTAATACACGGAATGTAAACTTGGCAACACAGGAACTGAATTACAAAACAGAACAGGGTCTCAAATGTAGAAAACCAACTTATGCTTGCTTAAGGTGAAAGGTGAGTTGGGGTGCTGCATAAAACCAGAGATTGAAATTAGCACAGATATCGTTCCATAAGCCAAATATGTAATAGACAAGAGCTACTCCTTGCTCAATGAAGTGGACTCAACACCCCATATTAAACGCATAAGAATATACCTGACTAGTAAGAATCTTAAAACCTATGGATTTATATGTCTCCAAAAGAGAATCAAGGGTGTGTACAGTGACATATACGCAACAGTGATAGGATTGGTGAGGTTCGGTGAGCAAATGCAGACCCTTTGAAGTCATATTGCATGGTACCCATTCCATGGGTCTCAACTCTCCAGGTATAAGGGATTCTTCCTTCAGCTAAAACATGCATGTGGAACCCAGAGTATGATCCACCGTGTGATCGGGAAACGTGTTCAAATGTGTCTCAGTTTTCGTCCCCTGGTACTCGGGTGCAACATTCCAGACGCTTTACTAACACTCTCCCTAGTTGGAGTGTCATTGTCTTTAACCTCCTGTTTGGCCCAGTTTGCAATTTCTGCGGAAGATGAACAGGAATAGGGAGAACCAATGAGAGACTAGCTGGAGGTTTCTGGACGGGCAAATTTAACTCTCATTTCCCACCAGGAAGACGAATTAAACAAGGCTCAGCGTGCTGTGCTGGAACCACACCAGGGCCTGAAGCAATCCTGCGGTGTTGCGGCCAGCTCACAAGAAAGCGAGCTGAAGACAGAAGCTCAGGGACACTGTCATTCACAAACCTGCAGAGTTATAAATGACAGCTATCGTCCAAACATATATTGAAGTAAGGCTGCCAAGAGGACTTGAAAGCGGGGCAGAATTGCAGGAAACCGATTTCAGGAGGTAGACTGGAATTGCATGTAAAGCATAGGAAAAGAGGCAGAAAGTCCACAATGATGTACTTGGCCAAAAAGAGCGTATGGGATTTTTCCTGAATATATTCAGGAATAAACGCATACGCCCTTTTTGGCCAACCAAGCAAGCTTGCAAAGGAAATCTGCACTACAATGAAGTCTCACTGCCCCCCCGGTCAAAAGGGCCATCTGAAAAAAGTGTAAAATCCAGAAAGGCAGGACAGGCCATGGAGAACTGGTAGCCTTGTTATGCTGATGGGTGGGATGTAAATTGCCAACAGCCACTCTGGAGAAGTGTATGGTGTTTCCTGGAACATCTAAAAAACAAAGCAACAGAGCCTAGGGCACTTCCACTTATGGTCCTATAGCTTAGGGAAATTAAAATCAAAAAGACACAGCCACCCCAAAGTTTGGGATGGCTCCGTATACAAGAACCTCGTTTACGGTACAAGTTCAATATCACAGAAAGCGAAAAATGGATAAAGTAGTTGTGGTACTTACGTACAATGCAATATCACTCAGCAATGAAATCTATGTCATCAGGCCCGTAGCAGCATAATGAGTGGATTCAGGTACGATGATTCTAAGTGAAATAAGTCACACAGAAAATGAAACATCATAAGATACCACTAATACACGGAATGTAAACTTGGCTACACAGGACCTGAATTACAAAACAGAACAGGGTCTCAAATGAAGAATATCAACTTATGCTTGCGTAAGGGGAAAGGTGAGTTGGGGGGCTGCATAAAACCAGAGATTGAAATTAGCACAGATACCGTTCCATAAGCCAAATATGTAATAGACTAGAGCTACTCCTTGCTCAGCGAAGTGGACTCAACACCCCATATTAAATGCCTAAGAATATACCTGTCTAGTAAGAATCTTAAAACCTATGGATTCATATGTCTCTGAAAGAGCATCAAGCATGTGTACAGCAGCATAAACGCAGCAGTGATAGGCTTGTTGAGGTTCGGTGAGCAAATGCAGACCCTTTGAAGTCATATTGCATGGTACCCATTCCATGGGTCTCAACTCTCCAGGTTTAAGGGATTCTTCTTTCAGCTAAAACATGCATGTGGCACCCAGAGTATGATCCACCGTGTGATCGGGAAACGTGTTCAAATGTGTCTCAGTTTTCGTCCCCTGGTACTCGGGTGCAACATTCCAGACGCTTTACTAACACTCTCCCCACTTGGATAGTCAGTGCCTTTAAACTCCTGTTTGGCCCAGTTTGCAATTTCTGCGGAAAATGAACAGGAATAGGGAGAACCAATGAGAGACTAGCTGGAGGTGTCTGGACGGGCAAATTTAACTCTCATTTCCCACCAGGAAGTGGAATTAACCAAAGGCTCAACGTGCCGTGCCGGAACCACCCTAGGGCCTGAAGCAATCCTGCGGTGTTGCGGCCAGCTCACAAGAAAGCGAGTTGAAGAAAGGAGCTCATGGGGACTGTCATTCACAAACCTGCAGAGTTATAAATGACAGCTATCGTCCAAAAATATATTGAAGTAAAGCTGCCAAGAGGACTTGAAAGCGGGGCAGAATTGCATGAAACCGATTTCAGGAGGTAGACTGGAATTGCATGTAAAGCATAGGAAAAGAGGCAGAACGTCCACAATGATGCACTTGGCCAAAAAGGGCGTATGCGTTTTTTCCTGAATATATTCAGGAAAAAACGCATACGCCCTTTTTGGCCAACCAAGCAAGCTTGCAAAGGAAATCTGCACTACAATGAAGTCTCACTGGCCCCTGGTCAAAAGGGCCATATGAAAAAAGTGTAAAATCCAGAAAGGCAGGACAGGCCATGGAGAACTGGGAGCCTTGTTATGCTGATGGGCGGGATGTAAATTGCCAACAGCCACTCTGGAGAAGTGTATGGTGTTTCCTGAAACATCTAAAAAACAAAGCAACAGAGCCTAGGGCACTTCCACTTATGGTACTATAGGTAGGGAAATTAAAATCAAAAAGACACAGCCACCCCAAAATTTGGGACGCCTCTGTTTACAAGAACCTTGTTTACGGTACAAGTTCATTATCACAGAAAGCGAAAAATGGATAAAGATGATGTGGTACTTACGTACAATGCAATATCAGTCAGCAATGAAATCTATGTCATCAGGCCCGTAGCAGCATAACGAGTGGATTCAGGTACGATGATTCTAAGTGAAATAAGTCACAGAGAAAAAGAAACATCAGAAGGTATCACTACTAAATGGAATGTAAACTTGGCTACACAGGAACTGAATTACAAAACAGAACAGGGTCTCAAATGTAGAAAACCAACTTATGCTTGCTTAATGGGAAAGGTGAGTTGGGGAGCTGCATAAAACCAGAGATTGAAATTAGCACAGATACCGTTCCATAAGCCAAATATGTAATAGACAAGAGCTACTGCTTGCTCAACAAAGTGGACTCAACACCCCATATTAAATGCCTAAGAATATACCTGACTAGTAAGAATCTTAAAACTTATGGATTGATATGTCTCCGAAAGAGAATCAAGCATGTGTACAGCGGCATAACTGCAGCAGTGATAGGATTGGTGAGGTTCGGTGAGCAAATGTAGACCCTTTGAAGTCATATTGCATGGTACCCATGCCATGGGTCTCAACTCTCCAGGTTTAAGGGATTCTTCCTTCGGCTAAAACATGCATGTGGAACCCAGAGTATGAACCACGGTATGTTCGGGAAACGTGTTCAAATGTGTCTCAGTTTACGTTCCATGGTTCACGGGCGCAACATTCCAGATGCTTTACTAACACTCTCCCCACTTGGAGAGTCAGTGCCTTTAACCTCCTGTTTGGCCCAGTTTGCAATTTCTGCGGAAAATGAACAGGAATAGGGAGAACCAATGAGAGACTAGCTGGAGGTGTCTGGACGGGCAAATTTAACTCTCATTTCCCACCAGGAAGAGGAATTAACCAAAGGCTCAGCGTGCCATGCCAGAACCACACTAGGGACTGAAGCAATCCTGTGGTGTTGGGGCCAGCTCACAAGAAAGCGAGTTGAAGGAAGGAGCTCAGTGGCACTGTAATTCACAAACCTGCAGAGTTATAAATGACAGCTATCGTCCAAAAATATATTGAAGTAAGGCTGCCAAGAGGACTTGAAAGTGGGGCAGAATTGCAGGAAACCGATTTCAGGAGGTAGACTGGAATTGCATATAAAGCATAGGAAAAGAGGCAGAACGTCCACAATGATGCACTTGGCCAAAAAGGGCGTATGCGTTTTTTCCTGAATATATTCAGGAAAAAACGCATACGCCATTTTTGGCCAACCAAGCAAGCTTCCAAAGGAAATCTGCACTGAAATGAAGTCTCACTGCCCCCCGGTAAAAAGGGCCATCTGAAAAAAGTGTAAAATCCAGCAAGGCGGGACAGGCCATGGAGAACAGGGAGCCTTGTTATGCTGATGGGCGGGATGTTAATTGCCAACAGCCACTCTGGAGAAGTGTATGGTGTTTCCTGAAACATCCAAAAAACAAAGCAACAGAGCCTAGGGAACTTCCACTTATGGTCCTATAGCTTAGGGAAATTAAAATCAACAAGACACAGCCACCCAAAAGTTTGGGACGGCTCTGTTTACAAGAACCTCGTTTACAGTACAAGTTCAATATCGCAGAAAGCGAAAAATGGATAAAGAAGTTGTGGTACTTACGAACAATGCTATATCACTCAGCAATGAAATCTATATCATCAGGCCCGTAGCAGCATAATGAGTGGATTCAGGTACGATGATTCTAAGTGAAATAAGTCACACAGAAAAAGAAACATCATAAGGTATCCCTACTACACGGAATGTAAACTTGGCTACACAGGAACTGAATTACAAAACAGAATAGGGTCTCAAATGTAGAAAACGAACTTATGCTTGCTTAAGGGGAAAGGTGAGTTGGGGTGCTGCATAAAACCAGAGATTGAAATTAGCACAGATACCGTTCCATAAGCCAAATATGTAATAGACAAGAGCTACACCTTGCTCAACGAAGTGCACTGAACACCCCATATTAAACGCCTAAGAATATACCAGACTAGTAAGAATCTTAAAACCTATGGATTTATATGTCTCTGAAAGAGAATCAAGCATGTGTACAGCGGCATAAACGCAGCAGTGATAGGATTGGTGAGGTTCGGTGAGCAAATGCAGACCCTTTGAAGTCATATTGCATGGTACCCATTCCATGGGTCTCAACTCTGCAGGTTTAAGGGATTCTTCCTTCAGCTAAAACATGCATGTGGAACCCAGAGTATGATCCACCGTGTGACCGGGAACCGTGTTCAAATGTGTCTCAGTTTTCGTCCCCTGGTACTCGGGTGCAACATTCCAGATGCTTTACTAACACTCGCCCCACTTGGAGAGTCAGTGCCTTTAACCTCCTGTTTGCCCCAGTTTGCAATTTCTGCGGAAAATGAACACGAATAGGGGAACCAATGAGAGACTAGCTGGAGGTATCTGGACGGGCAAATTTAACTCTCATTTCCCACCAGGAAGTGGAATTAACCAAAGGCTCTGCATGCCATGCCGGAACCACACTAGGTCCTGAACCAATCCTGCGGTGTTGCGGCCAGCTCACAAGAAAGCCAGTTGAAGAAAGGAGCTCAGGGACACTGTAATTCACAAACCTGCAGAGTTATAAATGACAGCTATCGTCCAAAAATATATTGAAGTAAGGCTGCCAAGAGGACTTGAAAGCGGGGCAGAATTGCAGGAAACCGATTTCAGGAGGTAGACTGGAATTGCATGTAAAGCATAGGAAAAGAGGCAGAACGTCCACAATGATGCACTTGGCAAAAAAGGACATATGCGTTTAATCCTGAATATATTCAGGAAAAAACGCATACGCCCTTTTTGGCCAACCAAGCAAGCTTGCAAAGGAAATCTGCACTAAAATGAAGTCTCCGTGCCCCCCGGTTAAAAGGGCCATCTGAAAAAAGTGTAAAATCCAGAAAGGAAGGACAGGCCATGGAGAACTGGGAGCCTTGTTATGCTGATGGGCGGGATGTAAATTGCCAACAGCCACTCTGGAGAAGTGTATGGTGTTTCCTGAAACATCTAGAAAACAAAGCAACAGAGCCTAGGTCACTTCCACTTATGGTCCAATAGCTTAGGAAAATTAAAATCAAAAAGACACAGCCACCCCAAAGTTTGGGACGGCTCTGTTTACAAGATCCTCATTTACGGTACAAGTTCAATATCACAGAAAGCGAAAAATGGATAAAGAAGTTGTGGTACTTACATACAATGCAATATCACTCAGCAATGAAATCTATGTCATCAGGCACGTAGCAGCATAATGAGTGGACTCAGGTACGATGATTGTAAGTGAAATAAGTCACACAGAAAAAGAAACATCATAAGATATCACTAATACACGGAATGTAAAGTTGGCTACACAGGAACTGAATTACAAAACAGAACAGGATCTCAAATGTAGAAAACCAACTTATGCTTGCTTAAGGGGAAAGGTGAGTTGGGGTGCTGCATAAAACCAGAGATTGAAATGAGCACAGAAACCGTTCCATAAGCCAAATATGTAATAGACAAGAGCTACTCCTTGCTCAACGAAGTGGACTCAACACCCTATATTAAACGCCTAAGAATATACCTGACTACTAAGTATCTTAAAACCTATGGATTTCTATGTCTCCGAAAGAGAATCAAGCGTGTGTACAGCAGCATAAACGCAGCAGTGATAGGATTGGTGAGGTTCGGTGAGCAAATGCAGACCCTTTGAAGTCATATTGCATGGTACCCATTCCATGGGTCTCAACTCTCCAGGTTTAAGGGATTCTTCCTTCAGCTAAAACATGCATGTGGAACCCAGAGTATGATCCACCGTGTGATCGGGAAACATGTTCAAATGTGTCTCAGTTTTCGTCCCCTGGTACTCGGGTACAACATTCCAGACGCTTTACTAACACTCTCCCCACTTGGATAGTCAGTGCCTTTAAACTCCTGTTTGGCCCAGTTTGCAATTTCTGCGTAAGATGAACAGGAATAGGGAGAACCAAAGAGAGACTAGCTGGAGGTGTCTGGACGGGCAAATTTAACTCTCATTTCCCACCAGGAAGTGGAATTAACCAAAGGCTCAACGTGCCGTGCCGGAACCACCCTAGGGCCTGAAGCAATCCTGCGGTGTTGCGGCCAGCTCACAAGAAAGCGAGTTGAAGAAAGGAGCTCATGGGGACTGTCATTCACAAACCTGCAGAGTTATAAATGACAGCTATCGTCCAAAAATATATT